>NC_064929.1:88330789-88974789 GCF_023897955.1 Schistocerca gregaria | reverse complement strand
CTCCTTTAAGCGTTACAAACGGCATATTCCTCTCTCTTGCAAGGACAAGTATTGCATCCAGTACTTTCACAATACTCCATTGGCGCCGGTGCACATATTGTACCAAAACTGTTTTGAAAAAATTATAGTGTCTAAAATATTCTTAGTCTAATGTAACTGAATGTCATTTCGCCAACTATTTAAAAATTATTCACCAAATAAAAATCTTGTCCAGTTAGAGACGAAATTTGTCTCATATCGCTGTGCCTGAAAGAGTTAAACAAAAAATAATTCGAGGTCCTGGTAGCGAAGACTCTTACAGTATTTCACCTTGGTAACAGTATTATGTCAGCAAATCACAGTTTGACTCTTATTGTATTTCACCTTGGTAACAGTATTATGTCAGCAAATCGCAGTTTGGGTTCGACGCGCAAGTCGCCGAAGTGGCGTCAAATCGAAAGACTTGCACCAGGCGAGCGGTCTACCCGACGGGAGGACCTCGTCACACGACATTTCATTTCATTTCATTTCATACAGTTTGGGTTTCAGAAGGGTTGCTCTACTGAGAATGCCATTTCTGTGTTCACATTCCAGATATTACAAACATTAAATAACAAAATAGCATCGGTAGGTATTTTCTGTGACCCATCCGAGGCATTGGATTGTGTGAATCGTAGTATACTCCTAGATTAATTGAAGTTTCATGGGATTGATGGCACAGCCAATCAATGATAGTATCATACCTAACTAAAAGAATGCAGAAAGTTGTAGTTAGCAGTAATGCAACCAACAGAATCCAGGGACATAATTCTGAGTGGGGAGAAATTACTTATGGGGTTTCCCAAGGCTACTGTTTCTCAGATTCGTAAATGGTCTACTGTTTAATGCACAAGAGGCAGAATTAGTTCTTTTTGCAGATGACACCGGTATCGTAATCACTCCAAGTATACTTACAGAAAAGGAAGAAATGGTGAACAAATTTCTCAAAAGTATCATAGATTGGTTTTCTGCGAATGGTCTCATCCAGAATTTCAAAAAGACGCATCATATTCAGTTTTGCACCTCTAGGGGTACTGCCCCAGTGATAAGTGTAACACATGGCGAGGAAATAACATATTGGGCGGAAACTTGAAAATTCTTTGGTGTCCATATTGATGAGAACTAAATTGGAAAAGAAACACATTTTGGAACTCCTAAAACAACTTAGTTAAGGCTCATTTGCACTCTGAATCATAGCAAATTTTGGGGAGAGAGAAATCAGTAAATTCACATATTTTGCTTATTTTCATACAGCAATGCCATATGGAATAATGTTCTGGGGTAACTCATCTTTAAGAAACCCTAACAGACACCGGCAGAGGCATAGTTGTCCTCTGTAATAACATAAATTAAAAAATAAAAATACTGAGTGAATGACTCAACGACGGACTTAAGTGGGCCGGCCGGAGTGGCCGAGCGGTTCTAGGCGCTTCAGTCTGGAACCACGCGACCGCTACGGTAGCAGGTTCGAATCTTGCCTCGGTCATGGATGTGTGTGATGTCCTTAGATTAGTTAAGTAGTTCTAAG
Source organism: Schistocerca gregaria (assembly GCF_023897955.1). Classification (NCBI taxonomy): domain Eukaryota; kingdom Metazoa; phylum Arthropoda; class Insecta; order Orthoptera; family Acrididae; genus Schistocerca; species Schistocerca gregaria. Next base: position 88,973,243 of record NC_064929.1, on the reverse strand, counting down.
TTCTAGAGAACTGATGACCACAGATGTCAAGTCCCATAGTGCTCAGAAACCATTTTTTTCTTACCAAACCTTGTCTTCCAAGTCAGAAAAATGTATATAAAAAGATATACCAAAATTATGGTCACTAAGCAATCAAACCAACAACCGGACGACAATACTCAATAATGATAGGTTAATTCTCAGACCTGTTCGTAGTACGTATGTACATAAAACTAGAAAAACGTAATCAACTAAGCAACAAGCGCAGAATACAGAATACTACAGCTGATGGCCGTAAGCTACCAGGTAAACCTGCTGCGGGTAAGACTCTTAAATGACCAGAATTATTCTACCATCTAAATATTAACAGACATAGATAAAGGACTAAACCAACGTAATCATTGAAGCAACAAGTAGCAGCTGTTACTGACAACTGTAATACTAGTCAGGCGTGAGCATATCAGACCAATTGTGTGATTGGGTTGAAGAGTTCCTAAATACACTACTGGCCATTAAAATTGATACACCAACAAGAAATGCAGATGACAAACGGGTATTCATTGGACAAATATACAAGAACTCACATGTGATTACATTTTCACGATATTTGGGTATATATATCCTGAGAAATCAGTACCCAGAACAACCACCTCTGGCCGTAACAACGGCCTCGATACTCCTGCGCATTGAGTAAAACAGAGCTTGGATGGGGTGTGCAGGTTCAGCTGCCCATGCAGCTTCAACACGATACCACAGTTCATCAGTAGTAGTGACTGGCCTATTGTGACGAGCCAGTTGCTCGCCCACCAATGACCAGACGTTTTCAGTTGGTGAGAGATTTGGAGAATGTGATGGCCAGGGCAGCAGTCGAACATTTTCTGTATCCAGAAAGGCCCGTACAGGATCTGCCACATGCGATCGTGCATTATCCTGCTGAAATGTATGGTTTCATAGGGATCGAATGAAGGGTAGAGCCACGGGTCGTAACACATCTGAAATGTAACGTCCACTGTTCAAAGTGCCATCAATGCGAACAAGAGGTGACCGAGACGTGTAACCAATGGCACCCCATACCATCACGCCAGGTGATACGCCAGTATGGGGATGACGAATAAACGCTTCCAATGTGCGTTCACCGCGATGTCGCCAAACACGGGTGCGACCATCATGATGCTGGATGCGTCTGAAAAAATGACGTTTTACCATTCGTGCACCCAGGTTCGTCGTCGAGTACACCATCGCAGGCGCTCGTGTCTGTGATGCAGCTTCAAGGGTAACGGCAGCCACAGTCTCCGAGCTGGTAATCCGTGCTGCTGCAAACGTCGTCGAACTGTTCGTGCAGATGGTTGTTGTCTTGCAAACGTCCCCATCTGTTGACTCAGTGATCGAGACTGCTAGTAATACGAGACCGTTGGGATCCAGCACGGCCTTCCGTATTACCCTCCTGAACCCACCGATTCCATATTCTGTTAACAGTCATTGGATCTCGACCAACGCGAGCAGCGATGTCGCGATACGATAAACCGCAGTCACGATAGGCTACAATCCGACCTTTACCAAAGTCGGAAACGTGATTTTACGCATTTCTCCTCCTTACACGAGGCATCACAACAACGTTTCACCAGGCAACGCCGTCTGTAGCACCGAAACGGCTTCAGAGCGCTGAAACAAAAATTTTTGACCACTTATCCAGTGATATACAATGTCTAACAGGCAGCAACGTAAAATTTGAAAATAAATTGAAAAATTTTGTCAGTTGACAACCCCTACTATTCCGTAGAAGAATTTCTATGTGTGTAATGTGTAAAAACGCAACGGCCTTGCTGCAGTGGATACACCGGGTCCTGTGATGTCACCGAAGTTTAGCGCTGTCGGGCGTGGCCTGCACTTGGATGGGTGACCATCCAGCTGCCATGCGCTTTTACCATTTTTCGGAGTTCACTCAGCCTCATAATGCCAGTTGAGGAGTTACTCGACCGAATAGTAGCGGCTTCGGTCAAGAATACCATCACAACGAGCGGGAGAGCGGTGTGCTGACCCCACGCCCCTCCTATCCTCATCCTCCATTGAGGATGACATGGCGGTCGGATGGTCCCGGTAGACCACTCGTATCCTGAAGACGGAGTGCTTTAATGTGTAAAAGACAGTGGGTAGGAATTGCTAAGTAAGTCTGTATATCGTTTTCATTTTGGGAAAAAAATTACACGATGATGGTTAGAGTACAAAATATGTACAAATTAATTTTCAATATGGATGTAAAATGATTTATTCCAGATCGTGACGATTTACCGAGCAAAATGAACTACATGTACATCTACATACATACTCCGCAATCCACCATACGGTGCGTGGCGGAGGCTACCTCGTACTACAACTAGAGCGAGGAAAAAAGGACTGCTTATATGCCTCTGTACGAGCCCTGATCTCTGTAATCTTACCTTTGTGGTCTCCCCGCGAAATATAAGTTGGCGACAGTAAAATTGTACTGCAGTCAGCTTCTAAATTTCCTCAGTAGCGATTCACGAAAAGAACGCCTCCTTTCCTCCAGAGACTCCCACCCGAGTTCCTGAAGCATTTCCGTAATACTCACGTGATGGTCATACGTACCAGTAACAAATGTACATCTACATCCATACTCCGCAAGCCACCTGACGGTGTATGGTGCCGAGTACCCTGAGTACCTCTACGGTTCTCCCTTCTATTCCACTCTCGTATTGTTCGTGGAAAGAAGGATTGTCGGTATGCCTCTGTGTGGGCTCTAATCTCTCAGATTTTATCCTCACGGTCTCTTCGCGAGATATACGAGGGAGGGAGCAATATACTGCTTGACTCTTCGGTGAAGGTATGTTCTCGAAACTTTAACAAAAGCCCGTACCGATTTACTGAGCGTCTCTCCTGCAGTCTTCCATTGGAGTTTATCTATCATCTCCGTAACGCTTTCGCGATTACTAAATGATCCTGTAACGAAGCGCGCTGCTCTCCGTTGGATCTTCTCTGTCTCTTTTATCAACCCTATCTGGTACGGATCCCACACTGGTGAGCAGTATTCAAGCAGTGGGCGAACAAGCGTACTGTAACCTACTTCCTTTGTTTTCTGAATTCATTTCCTTAGGATTCTTCCAATGAATCTCAGTCTGGCATCTGCTTTACCGACGATCAACTTTATATGATTATTCCATTTTAAATCACTTCTAATACGTACTCCCAGATAATTTATGGAATTAACTCCTTCCAGTTGCTGACCTGCTATTTTGTAGCTAAATGATAAGGGATCTTTCTTTCTATGTATTCGCAGCACATTACACTTGTCTACATTGAGATTCAATTGCCATTTCCTGCACCATGCGTCAATTCGCTGCAGATCCTCCTGCATTTCAGTACTATTTTCCATTGTTACAACCTCTCGATACACCACAGCATCATGCGCAAAAAGCCTCAGTGAACTTCCGATGTCATCCACCAGGTCATTTATGTATATTGTGAATAGCAACGGTCCTCAGTCCAATCACACAATTGGTCTGATAGTCCATATGCTCTTACTTTGTTCATTAAACGACTGTGGGGAACTGTATCGAACGCCTTGCGGAAGTCAAGAAACACGGCATCTACCTGGGAACCCGTGTCTATTGCCCTCTGAGTCTCGTGGACGAATAGCGCGAGCTGGGTTTCACACGATCGTCTTTTTCTAAACCCATGCTGATTCCTACAGAGTAGATTTCTAGTCTCCAGAAAAGTCATTATGCTCGAACATAATACGTGTTCAAAAATTCTACAACTGAACGATATAGGTCTATAGTTCTGCACATCTGTTCGACGTCCCTTCCTGAAAACGGGGATGACCTATGCCCTTCTCCAATCCTTTGGAACGCTACGCGCTTCTAGAGACCTACGGTACACCGCTGCAAGAAGGGGGCAAGTTCCTTCGCGTACTCTGTGTAAAATCGAACTGGTATCCCATCAGGTCCAGCGGCCTTTCCTGTTTTGAGCGATTTTAATTGTTTCTCTATCCCTCTGTCGTCTATTTCTATATCTACCGTTTTGTCATCTGTACGACAATCTAGAGAAGGAACTACAGTGCAGTCTTCCTCTGTGAAACAGCTTTCGAAAAAGACATTTAGTATTTCGGCCTTTAGTCTGTCATCCTATGTTTCAGTACCAATTTGGAAAGAGAGTGTCTGGACATTTTGTGTGTGATCCACCTACTGCTTTGACATAAGACTAAAATTTCTTAGGATTTTCTGCGAAGTCAGTACATCGAACTTTACTTGCGAATTCATTGAACGCCTCTCGCATAGCCCTCCTCACACTACATTTCGCCTCGCGTAATTTTTGTCTGCAAGGCTTTGGCTATGTTTATGTTTGCTGTGAAGTTCCCTTTGCTTCCGCAGCAGTTTTCTAACTCGGTTGTTGTACCACGGTGGCTCTTTTCCATCTCTTACGATCTTGCTTGGCACATACTCATCTAACGCATATTGTACGATGGTTTTGAACTTTGTCCACTGATCCTCAACACTATCTGTACTTGAGACAAAACTTTTGTGTTGAGCCGTCAGGTACTTTGTATTCAGCTTTTTGTCACTTTTGCTAAACAGAAAAATCTTCCTGCCTTTTTTAATATTTCTATCTAAGGCTGAAATCATCGATGCAGTAACCGCTTTATGATCGCTGATTCCCTGTTCTGCGTTAACTGTTTCAAATAGTTCGGGTCTGTTTGTCACCAGAAGGTCTAATATGTTATCGCCACGAGTCGGGTCTCTGTTTAACTGCTCAAGGTAGTTTTCAGATAAAGCACTTAAAAACAAATTCACTGGAGTCTTTGTCCCTGCCACCCGATATGAACGTTTGAGTCTCCCAGTCTACATCCGGCAAATTAAAATCTCCACTCAGAACTATAACATGGTGGGGAAATCAACTCGAAATATTTTCTAAATTATCCTTCAGCAGCCCGCCTCTGAATTGCTTCTATGTCAGACCAGATAGGGATCCCAAAAGCTCGAGCAGTACTCAAGCATAGGTCGTATTAGTGTTTTATAAGCTGTCTCCTTTACAGGTGAACAACATCTTCCCAAAGTTCTACCAACGAACCGAAGACGACTATCCGCCTTCCCCACAGCTGCCATTACATGCTTGTCCCACTTCATAACGCTCTGCAGTGTTACGCCCAAACATTTAATCGACGTGATACAGGGAACATGGAAGTAACTAACTAAGTGTGAAATGGCTGGCTCGTGTCTCACTAGAATTGCAACTTCACTCTGCTGTTATTTACAGTCCCTACCAAAAACAGCAGAGCACGCAGAAGGTGAGCAAGAAACGATATGAAACTTCACAAGTCGAGACGATACGCCATGTTACATCGGTGATTAAAATATCGAATAAATTACAAGAAAGAGATTCTTGAGTTTCTCCCGGCGTATTTGATAATCAAAATATCCCCGGGTGTACTGCCGTTCTACAGTGTGGAACTGGCACAATATTTCGGCGATCATACGTGTCGGCATCATGAGGTGAACTGACGGACTGAGCTGCTAAGAACGTGCACGGAGATCCGTACGCTGTGGCTGCTCAGGGGGAACTGGGTTCGGTCGCGGCGGCGGCCGATTTAAATACCCTCCACCCACGGCGCGCTCCCTCCGCCGTCCGCGCCCCGCGCCACGGTAGCGCGGTGGAACAGATTGCGGCGGCGTCGGAGATGACGTCGGAGTGATGGCTCTGTATGCCTTGGTCGCCACAACTATACGTTTGCTCCATTTAGTCCTGATTAACCCAATCGCTGGTTCCCAAGCCTTTCTAAGATTATAGCCACAGTCACAGCTTACGAGGTCGTCATTGTTGCGAATTTCGATGGCCTCTCTAATAACGCTGTCCCACAAACAATGTTCAGCGACCGCCGATTTGCTCGGATACATCAGTCGAGTGTGCCTCTGGTGTTCACGGTATCGATCCTCGACGGTATGCATCGTCTGACCGATATACGACTTGCCACGTTGACTGGATTTTGTTAAACGCCTTGATAGCTTCAGGTTGGATGAGTCAGATATCATGGTGAGTTTTGACGTCGTTTCCTTGTTTACGAGGGTACCCCTGCGAGAGTCACTAGAATTGATTAGTCAGACGTTTGACGAGAAGACCACTTTTTAGGCATGTCTTGACTTCCACGTATTTTCTTTTTAATGGAGAATACTACGAACAAACGGAGGGAGTCGCCATGGGTAGCCCATTCTCACCGGTGGTAGCGAATTTGTACACGGGGAACTTCGAGGAGGAAGCCCTGTCGTCATCCGAATGGAAACCTACTTGCTTTTTCCGTTACGTGGACGACACGTTCGTCATCTGGCCACATGGTATGACTTCCTTACACACCTAAACTCCATACACCCCAACATCAAAATCACTATGGAGACTGAAACGGAGGGTAAATTAAATTTCCTTGACGTCTTCGTCAGGAGAAGTGCTGACGGCACTCTAGGTCATGGGGTGTATCGAAAGACAACACACACTGATCTGTATTTGCACGCAGACAGCTGCCACCACCCTTCACAGAGGAATGGGGTACTTAAAACTGTAGTACATAGGGCGCGCACTATCTCTGACACAGAGAGTCTACCCCAGGAATCTGAGAACTGTATTTCGAAAAAATGGGTACTCAGAGTGCTCTCCGCCCAACCACTGCAGCACAACCTGTTGAGATGGATGAAGTCACGAGGGAGGAGGTAGGCACTGCATTTATTCCATACACAGGCGCACTCTCGGGGAAAATCGCCCGCATTCTGAAGAAACACCGGGTCGGAACTGTGTTTTGTCCTCCGAATAAAACTCGTGCACTGGTGGGGAGCGCCAAAGATGACCTCGGTCTGAGGAAGGCCGGCGTGTACCGGATTTCGTGTCAATGTGGCAAGTCGTATATTGGTCAGACGATGCGTACCGTCGAGGATCGATGCCGTGAAGAACAGAGGCACACTCAACTGATGTATCCGAGCAAGTCGGCGGTCGATGAACATTGTTTGTCGGAAAATCACGCTACGCAGTACGAACGCACGAGGATTCCGGTACAGACGTCCAGATACTGGGACAGCGTTGTTAGAGAGGCCATCGAAATTCGCAACAATGACGACCTCGTAAGCCGTGACTGTGGCTGTAATCTTAGCAAGGCTTGGGAACCAGCGATTGGGTTAATCAGGACTAAATGGAGAAAACGTATAGTTGTGGCGACCACGGCGGACTCCGACGTCATCTCAGACGCCGTCGAATCTGTTCCACCGCGAGACCTTGGCGCGGGGCGCGGACGGCGAAGGGAGCGCGCCGCGGGCGGAGGGTATTTAAATCGGCCATCGCCGCGACCGAACCCAGTTCCCCCTGAGCAGCCATAGCGTACGGATCTCCGTGCCGGCACGTTCACAGCAGCTCAGTCCGTCGGTTCACCTCATGATGTTGACATGTATGATCGCCGAAATATTGTGCCCGTTGGAAACTGTAGACCGGCAGTACACACAGGGATATTTTGACTACAAGAAAGAGGTTGAATAAAATGAGCCCACATATCAGCACGAAGTTGCACCCCTGTGGTCTGGATAGGTGCACTGATTCGGTCGGGAAGAGTGTGACAGAGCCTTCGTATCCTCTCCCGAGGCGACCCGGTTCGCAAACTGCTGCCGCTAAAAAGGAAATGGGCGTACGGCATTGTGGGCCAGGAGTCACCCATTCGGGGAAGTTCGGCCGCCGAGGGCAAGTACTTGCTGCGTTCGGCGCCACACTGGGAGACTCGGTGTATCGTTTGGTGCGAAATACCTGCGGCGAAGTCGTGCGTGGCGCGCTGCCGGCCCCAGAGCGGAGCCTCGCGGACAAAGGGCGCAGGCAGCGCCAGACGCGCAAGAAGCGGCCGCCGCTAACGAGCCCGCGACTAATTACCGCTCTCCTCCGGCTCTCCCACTGCTCTGGCGACTGCTAATTAGCTCCCGCTGCCCTGCCACTGTGCGACAGCCGACAGCACTCGCTGAATGCGACACGCAGCGCGCCGTGTCCTGCGAGGACAGCCGACTCAATCGCCTCGCCGTTGCTCCGATTCCAAAGGCCGTAAGACGGAGCTTGCAGTCACTCACACTACTCAACTGCTACACTGAAGCGCCAAACGCGCTGGTACAGGCATGCGTATCCAACTACAGCAAAACCCCTCTACTCCATCACCTTCCGGACCGGGTCCATGGTCGGAACGAAAAAAGGTCGGATTATCAGAAAAATCTAGTATTTATTGCAAAAAAATATAAAAAGACATTTAGTACAAAAAATTAAACTATATGAGAACTAAAAGACGCCTATAGCAATATAAAAATATGTTTTTACACAGTGTTAAACAATGTATTAACTAAATTCGTCGGCACACACTATAATTTATATTGGTTTTAAAAGGGAAAACCACAAACAACTTACAGCACTGTGCTGTACTTAATAACGTATAGCCGACCCGGGTGGCCGATAGGTTCTAGGCCCTACAGTCTGGAGCCGCAGGTTCGAATCCTGCCTCGTTCATGGATGTGTGTAATGTCCTTAGTAGTTCTAAGTTCTAGGGGACTGATGACCTCAGATGTTAAGTCCCATAGTGCTCAGAGCCATTTGAACCATTTTTAAGAACGTATAAACGATATGTACTGTACATTAAAAAATTGATGCCGCGGAGACGGAGCGAGGAACGGGGCAGATCTGGCGCAGGCCACGCCGCCGGTCCCGTGGAGGGGGCGCGCTCCGAGCTCTGGAGGCTGGTGCAGTCCTCCCACAGAGGTCAGCGTGCGTTTCTGCTGATGGCCTCTGCGGTTGCAGTCTCGAGTTTAGGCACCTGCGCCGCTCACTCTCCGACAGCCAACGGCAGCACATTGCGCGCTCCGCCGTTAGCGCCGTAATCGTGCAACGGTGCTTTCGCGTTCTCGTTCTGCCACCGTAAAGACGGAACACCTGCGATTCGGAATGTCAGAACACTGTAAGAAGTAGCGGCAGGAACAGTACCACAAAGTTGCGCAGCACTAACACTCCGAACCATCAACTCTGGCAGAGAGATTTTAACCGTGTTCAACCTAATGGTAAAGTATCGAACTCATCTTCTCCGAATCGTACAGTTTGAGAGAAAAGCAGTGAGAATAATTACTTTTGGAAACCTTTTTTCTACATCTACATGATAACTCTGCAATTCACATTTAAGTGCTTGGCAGAGGGTTTATCAAACCACAATCATACTATCTCTCTACCATTCCACTCCTGAACAGCGCGCGGGAAAAACGAACACCTAAACCTTTCTGTTCCAGCTCTGATTTCTCTTATTTTATTTTGATGATCAATCCTACCTATGTAGGTTGGGATCAACAAAATATTTTCGCATTCGGAAGAGAAAGTTGGTGACTGAAATTTCTTAAATAGATCTCGCCGCGACGAAAAACGTCTTTGCTGTAATGACTTCCATTCCAATTCGCGTATCATATCCGCCACAATCTGTCCCGTATTACGTGATAATACAAAACCAGCTGCCCTTTTTTTGCATATCCGCAGCTCCTGGTCGTGCGGTAGCGTTCTCGCTTCCCAAGCCCGGGTTCCCGGGTTCGATTCCAGGCGGGGTGTTGTGTGATGTCGTTAGGTTAGTTAGGTTTAAGTAGTTCTAAGTTCTAGGGGACTGATGAACATAGATGTTAAGTCCCATAGTGCTCAGAGCCATTTGAACAATTTCTGGTTACGTATCAATAGATCGTTCCCTTTGAGACGATTCATAATGTTTGAATACAGTATATGCTCCAAAACCCTACTGCAAACCGACGTCAATGATATAGGTCTGTAGTTAGATGGGTTACTCCTACTACCCTTCTTAAACACTGGTGCGACCTGCGCAATTTTCCAATCTGTAGGTACAGATCTATCGCTGAACAAGCGGTTGTATATGATTGCTGAGTAGGGAGCTATTGTATCAGCGTAATCTGAAAGGAACCTAATCGGTATACAATCTGGACCCTGAATTTTAATTCCACTACTGAAGCTTTCTTTTATTTGCATCATTGCTTCTTCGATGAACAGTAGGTGTGAAAGACAACATCCCTGTCTCACTCCCTTGTTAATCCGAGCACTTCGTTCCTGCTCGTCCACCCTTATTGTTCACTCTTGATGTTGTGTGTGTGTGTGTATTCCTAAGGGACCAAACTGCTTAGGTCATCGGTCCCTAGACTTACACATTACTTAAACTAACATAGGCTAAGAACAACACACACACCCACGCCCAAGGGAGGACTCGAACCTCCGGCGGAAGTGGCCGCTCAGTCCGTGACATATCTTGCTATTGTACATACTGCAGATGATCAATCTCTCCCCATAGCTTTTCTCAAAATTTCGAACATGTTGCACCTTTTTACTCTATCAAACGCCTTTTGCAGGTCTACAAATCCTATGAACGTATCTCGATTTTTCTCTAATCTTGTAGCTCACCTATAAAGGAGCCAGCTAGTGGGGCCCATTCTTGGATACTGCTAGAGTGTTTGGGATCCCCACCAGGATTAAAGGAAGTCATCGAAGCAGTTCAGAACCGTGCTACTGGATTTGTCACTGTGGAACTTAACGACTTAGGGATTGACCACTTGCTTGGCAAGAAACTATTTCCAGTTTGAGGGGGACTGTATGATCAAGTAATGGGTTAGCTGTGGTGTTCCTTCTTAGTGCAGTTTTGGCTGAAATATTCACACACAGTTTCCAGCAACATTTTTGGAATAAAGAAGCTTTGAGTGTGTTGTGTACATAGTTCCACGTAGTCAGCGCGTACTCAACTTTCCAACTAGAGCGCACCCCACTATGCACAACAGCGCAGGCGCAGCACTCGTCCGTCTCCGCACTAAAAGATGGTGCTGCCTTAGAGATGGACCAAATGCTGCTTCTGCCGATCCGCGTATTAATATGTAACGCAGCCAGTGAGATTGCTGCTAATGTACAACCTCACAGATCACACTCGCGCAGTGATACCTCAACGCACGAGGTATTATAACGAGTGTACAGACCTCCGATTAGTCAGTCTGTATTAGTCTATAGTTAAGTTTCAGTCTACGCCTAGTAAGATTACCATATTCCTGTACATAGCCGTGAAGATAAATGTATAGGCACTTTGTCAAGTATCAGAGATATGTGAGAATAAGATTAACGTACCAATACCAAAGGAACTTCAGAATGTCAATTGTAAACAGCATCCAGAATCAAGTTAAGTGACTTTATGTTGTTATTATTTTAATAAATGCGTGTGATAATTAATCAAGTTCTATTAAAGTTGGTCACCGTCAATCTGCTACTCTAAGCGTGCAAGTGGCATTTCTATCGTCTGACCTAACAGCAGAAGATAAACACGCCTCGATAAGACCACGAGACATATTGCTGACACTCGCCTACTTCGTCAGAGCGACAAGTCAAATAATCTGATGGTGTGTCTTACAGTACGCACACCACAGAGTGCAAATGTGAAATATTGTTTCACGTATGTAGCTGATGTACTGCGTATGTGGACAGGTACGACAAGACAGCTCAACACATTTTTTTCGTTTTTATAGCAGCCAATATAAAAGCATCCATACGTTATGTGTTATTCTGATTACGATACAAAAGGAACAGACACTGTGGCGACCACGGCCGTTACGAAGCACATTAAATGAATTGGCAATTGCAAATCAGCTCTAGAATGGAATTACGACAGTGAAAATGTGCGCCCAACCAGGACTCAAACCCAGGTTTCCTGCTTATCGCTAGTGGTCGCCTTACAGTTTTTTAAAAATTTCTTTTCATCTCCTTTTTTTCGTCATTGTTCATTGCATTTGGTCGGGATGGACGTTCCATGACAGCCCTTCCAAGTCCATCATTGATCTATTCACTCAGCTATTTCCATTACAGAGGGCAACTAACCCTCTGACCGAACATGCCGATCTACCGTGCCAGGCTCCATGTGGCTGTCCACGACTCACAGCCGGACATAGACTTCCATATGTCGTCAACTGTGCGTCTACGATCTGACTCGTGCATCCATTATGTAGAGCTCAGACGTCGTGCTTGAAAGTCACTTGCCCAATATCAGCAAGTAACACAGGCATCCGCAGTATCGGATTTATCTTCGGATACCAGTCAAGCGACTTTCAAGTACAGCGTCTGACCTGTATATACATGACGGGTGTACAGGTATGGGTCGCAGACGCACGGTTGACGGCGTACGGAGGTTCGGGTGTGGCTGGGAGTCGTGCACGGATAGCCAGATGGTAAGGCGGCGCTCGCGATAAGCGGTAACTTTCGTCTGTTCACACCGCACAGTAAGTGTGGCGTCCAACACAGCGAACAACGCTTAATCGCAAGGTCTCAGTGTAGAGTCGCACTCCGATCTGCTCTCAACAGATGTGCTCTCCCAGTGAAGTACTGAGGAGAGACTTGTTCCTCGCTCTTTGAATACATGTACTAGCGCGCACGCTCTCATTACCTGTTCTCGCTCCGAGAGCGACAACGGAATGGCCCCTCTCCACGCCAGACGCGAAGCGGTATATCTTTCGGTCTCTTCCATTACTCCTTCAGCTCGGAGCATTAGGAATATCGTTTGCCAATCAGCATTGCTCTTCTAAAACGGGAGAATGACGTTTCGTTTAAGGCAACCAATCTGGAAATCTGTAGCATCGGCGTTTGGCGTTTGCTGTCTCCATGTGAAAACCTCTGAAACTGCATGCTATGTTTGTAACGAATGCAAAGGCTGGGTGCTCCCACACAATGTAGTGGAATTTGATTTTACGCCGAACATGGGTTCAATCTCCCCTTTCACACTGGCACACGCTGTCTGCTCTACGGCGGTCGCCGGCCGACGTAGATAGGTTGACTTGTCCTCTGAAGGGACTGGCCTACCGGCGTGCGGTTTGCCTCTCCCGAACTAGAAGCTCTTGTGACCGCCGTGTTTTGAATGTGTGTGTGTACGCCAGTCTCGAGTATTTCAATCTCGGTGCGCACTTGCAATTTACTAGTTATTTGCATATTGTTCACATGAATTCATACAACATTGACTTTATCTTATCGAGTTTGGGTTAGAATGAAGCGTCTTCATGTGTGGAATATGATTGTGAGGGCGGAATAAGTAAGCATTGAACGTCAGGAGACCATGACTTCTTACAACGTCTTATCCCACAGATATTTCAACATCTTTTTGGTTAATTTGCGATCTTGTATTCGATACAAACGCCCAGAAAATACCATTCTTGAGTTTGTCATGACTTGCGATACATTTTCTGTGTTCCTGTAAATTCCACTGCTACTTCGTAATTTACAACCTTCCATAGCTTTCATGGGCCCAACATTTTCCTAAATTATAGTTTAACACCATACATTCTCTCACATTTGGATGGACTTCCAACTATAACATCTTCAGACCCCATATGCATTCCTCAAAATAAACAATAATGCTATACAATTCCAGCGGTATAGAGTTTTTATTTAAAAAATCGTGTACGGCCACACACTCTGCACTGTTGTGATCTGATTGTCGCGGTGTTAATACGGCAGCACGAAACTGGCTGACGTTGCTGTTCGGTAGAGAATAACGCGTGTCGAACACGATTAAATAGTGCCCCAGAAATAGGTTGTCCTTAATGTTTTTCATAAATTTACAGAGACAATCGACTTTCTAGTTTCTCGAGACACTGTGTCAGTTATAGTTCATAAACAACCCCCCCCCCCCCCCCCCCCCGACTGCACAGTGGAAGCGGCAGTGCTGTGGGTGGATAATTTGCCGCAGTTCGTGGTTCATTTGTTCAAGTCTTCTGTGAGTAATTTTATTTTTCTCGTTCAATTTGAAATACCTACATCTTGTGATTGTAAAATTAATCATAATTTTTATGAATAATGTACGTCTCCTTGTTTCTAATTACATATTACATGCAAAATTCCTGTTTTCATTTCAAATATAAATTCTTGTCGTTTTTTTGTGAATGACTGTTAATAAAAGTTGCTTAAATTAAGAAAACATAAATGTTTAATTTTTAAGGCAAAAATGAAAGCCCCGCGGGATTAGCCGAGCGGTCTTAGGCGCTGCAGTCATGGACTGTGTGGCTGGTCCTGGCAGAGGTTCCAGTCCTCCCTCAGGCATGGGTGTGTGTGATTGTCCTTAGGATAATTTAGGTTAAGTAGTGTGTAAGCTTAGGGACTGATGACCTTAACAGTTAAGTCTCATAAGATTTCACACACATTTGAACATTTTTCTTTGCAAAAATGAAAAACCGTATATTTAATTGCACAATGTCCATTGTTTTATACCACAGATGTATATAAGCGTCGTACAAATACGAATAACAATAGTTTTCACAGCATCGAGCACGCCATACAAATGCTGCACTTTTACATTTTCCACGGTACCATTACAATATGAGCCAAACAGAACTGATCTGGAGCCGAGGTGCGGGATTTTGCCCGATAAGCAACAAGAATCTTAAGCTGCCAGACGTACTGGAATTAACGCACACAGCTCTTTCACACATCACTGGCAAACGCTGGCGGGATATAGTGTAACACCCCACCCATCACTTAGCTGGTTTTGGTGTGTGTTCGCCCAACTGATTGACTAACAGATCAACAGAGAGTGCAAAACTGCCGCAATATCAGATAACGCAAAATATTAATATGGCCCTTGACTAACAGATCAACAGAGAGTGCAAAACTGCCGCAATATCAGATAACGCAAAATATTAATATGGCCCTGTGACTCCTGATTGAACTGCGGTGGCAGTGTTGACATTAATTGATTTAGAATTGATCCCTCTTAATTAAAAAGGGGTGCACATTGATGTTATATTGAGCTATTGAACACCAGATGCAAATGTTGAACATAAAATTAATTAAGAAAGTGACTTGGGATTTCAACTACTTGATTGAAAACAGATGCAGTCGATTAGCACAAATTTATTTTAACTCACGACCTTCAATCATCACATTACAAGACTCTCCCATCAGGCAGTGGTAATAAATTGCGTTTGCATGGAGTGAAGCGTGATAACTCAAAAGTAATTTCTATTGACTGATGCAGGCGTAATGCGAAGTGCGAGAAGAATTCTACAATACACAGCCCATGAAACCCTTATGGAAACTTTGCCGACGTGATCCAACAAATTAATCAGTGGCCAGAGCGGGCGCAATATCACCGAATACAGCGTGGCGGAGCGGCGTCGCTGTGTGGACGTCGGCCGACCTCGTGGTGCTGCAAGGCTGCGCTCGTCTATTCACTCCTAGCTTTCTTGCTCAGTACATAGCTGAACCAAAACTTTCTATCTCCAAGCTCAAAATTCAATCATTCCATTTGCTAAGTCCTAAACTGCAGAGATGCTCACCCTTTCTCAGGCAAGCTGAGTAAATAATGCCATGTCTGCTCTCTAGGCAAACTGGGAATGGATGATCTCTATGGAGACTGCTCATAGTCCACTCTTCACCTCAGTTTCCCCTCCAGCAAAATCACTTACGCCAATTTCAGCGCAAGTCGCGTTAATAATGCGTCGATTCCCAGTGCCGACCAATGCCTGCTCTGGGAAGTGAACAAATTCCCACAAAATTTCCTCTCCTCTCAACTTCTGCTATTTAGCTCCTCCCAGGCGACTGATCAAGATTAGCGTCTGCACAAACACTAATTTTTCCGGAATTCTGACTCCCAGGAGAGTACTTCAAATTCCTTGGTCCTATGTTCCCATCGGAGGCTGGCGTATTTCGTTCTGTCGCTCTTCACCTGATATACTTCAGACTCTGCAGACTGTGAATTCAGCGTCAAGTTGCTATAGTCACGAACACACATATTTTGAACCCTTTACCGCTTTCACAGAGCTTGAGCCGCCCTAAGCTGCCTATTGTCGCTTCCCTTAGCTGCTCGCCTGGCAGCCACGGTTAATTCTGAGTACGTCCTTGGGATAAACTAGCCTCCAGTAAATTGACGCGTTTCCACAAAGTTTTCATGTCGTGTGAGTTACTTTAAAACCATGACCCGACATTAATTATTTCAATACGTCCATACTATACGCTCTACAAGATGCATTGTGTCTTGTCAGTCATTTTTGTTCGCTCAACTTGGGTTAGGTGAACTTTAATGACTTCTTGTAAGGCGCACAGTTCTTGCCATCTTACAATGGAACATCTCGTCATAAAAGAAGAGGAGAAAATGCGGCGCCTGGTTGGCTTCGTCGATACTGTTGTTGATCGACAACGTAGCAGATGGACAGTCCCAGAACTGAAATGTATTTCTCGCATTCGGATGAGGAAGGAGCTAAGAGATTACCAGACGACTGACTGTAATTCGTACTTCCAATGGCTTCAGTATTCAACATTACGGTGAAACCTTTGCATCACACATAGCTCAGGAAAATTGCCCTGCGTTTAAGTTAGGAATTTTCGTCACTCTTGTTTGGAATTATAATATTATGTAACGTGACAAAGAGAGCGTTTTACGTTTTCCGTCTGGTCACCTAAGAAGCGCGCAGTCCAACTCTGCCGTACAATATTTCGTTCTCTTTAAAAATGAAGCGACATTCAAAGCTGTATCTTATCTTCGCACGTTCCTCTTCACGTCCGAACTGCAGCTGCTCACACCATTGCAGGCTAGCTCGACCCCTGGTTGGCCAGTGATGTCTGAGTTTAATGCGCCGCTAAGGCTGTTGCCCCACACATTACCGCTCGGTCTGTGTGCGTGTAACACAACATAAAACGTATATCTGTCATCGTACTCGACTGTACTGGTCACAGCTCTGCTTCCCCTCCACGTGAAACGAAACACAATGAAACTGAAGCACACGAGGAAGAATATGTGATGATCGAAGTATAGAATGGGAATGACATGTGAAAGTTTATTTTATCTCGTCGTTTATGCGCTTTGGCCAGTACTGAACTTTTCTGAATGCGAGTATATAAAGATTAATTTAGCAGCGAGTCAACTGTCTGTAACTTTAAACCAAACCAACACTGCACGAATTTACGTAACACAAAAACTGAATCCCCCTGTCTTGAAATTGGCCCTGGTAACAAAACAAACAGATGCGAAAATTACCGCACTATCAGTTTAATTAGTCACGGCTGCAAAATACCAACGCGAATTCTTTACAGACGAATGGAAAAACTGGTAGAAGCCGACCTCGGGGAAGATCAGTTTGGATTCCGTAGAAATATTGGAACACGTGAGGCCATACTGACCCCACAACTTATCTTAGAAGCTAGATTAAGGAAAGGCAAACCTACGTTTCTAGCATTTGTAGACTTAGATAACGCCTTTGACAATGCTGACTGGAATACTCTCTTTCAAATTCTGAAGGTAGCAGGGGTAAAATACAGGGAGCGAAAGGCTATTTACAGTTCGTACAGAAACCAGACGGCACTTATAAGTGTCGAGGGACATGAAAGGGAAGCAGTGGTCGGGAAGGGAGTGAGACAGGGTTGTAGCCTATTCAATCTGTATATTGAATAACCAGTAAAGGAAACAAAAGAAAAATTCGGAGTAGGAGTTAAAAACTTTAAACATCGTCGATGACATTGTAACTCTGTCAGAGACAGCAAAGGAGCAGTTGAACGGAATGGAAAGGAGGATATAAATGAACATCAACAAAAGCAAAACGAGGATAATGGAATGTAGTCGAGTTAACTCGGGTGATGCTGAGGGAATTAGATTAGGGAATGAGACACTTAAAGTAATAAAGGAGTTTTGTTATTTGGGGAGCAAAATAACTGTTGATGGTCGAAGTAGAGAGAATATAAAATGTAGACTGGCAATGGCAAAGAAAGCGTTTCTGAAGAAGAGAAATTTGTTAACATCGGTTCAAGTGCCAGGAAGCCGTTTCTGAAAGTATTTGTATGGAGTGTAGCCGTGTATGGAACTGAAACGTGTACGATAAATAGTTTGGACTAGAATAGACTCTTTCGAAATGTGGTGCTACAGAAGAATGCTGAAGATTAGATGGGTAGATCACATAACCAATGAGGAGGTACTGAATAGAATTGGGGAGAAGAGGAGTTTGTGGCACAACGTGACTAAAAGAATGGATCGGTTGGTAGGACATGTTCTGATGCATCAAGGGATCACCAACTTAGTATTGGTGGGCAGTGTGGAGGGTAAAAATCGTAGAGGGAGAGCAAGAGATGAATACACTAAGCAGATTCAGAAGGATGTAGGCTGCAGTAGGTACTGGGAGATGAAGAAGCTTGCACAGGATAGAGTAGCATGGAGAGCTGCATCAAACCAGTCTCAGGTCTGAAGACCACAACAACAACAACAACAACAACAATAAAACAAAACTTGATCAATTTGGAACTAATGGTCCCTGTGGTTAAAGGATGCTATCCCTGGATCAATAAAATTTCTTACCTTTATCTGCACAATGGTACCGCTGTTCGCACTGTTCTCTCTTAGTGCTGTAAGTTGTATATTCAGCAAACAGCTGTTGTGCAAGGCTGCTCCTTAACATACATTTCAATCAAATCGAAGATGACTAGCAAAATAATTTTTTGACAAAAATAGTTAGTCAAAAATGATACGGATATGAGAACTGCCATTAACGTGAAGTAAGTAACAATGTGACACTAACTTTAAAACTTGTATTGTGATTCTTTGAAAATTAATAAACTGATTAACAATTAACTTTACAAAATAATTGGATGTGAGAACTATACATTGTCTCAATTATCACTTACGAATACGTGCACTGCATTCGTAACAAAACAATTTTCTTTATCTGAATTGTTTCCAACTTCTGTCGAGATTCCTTGATACTTACTTGCTACGAGCAGTAATGATTTTTGTATTTGCAAGATATTATGATATTAGCTAACTTTTACAGTTAGTATCTTCCAAATAAATAACTGATTACTGCTCGTAGCGAGTAAATATCCATCCAGTCCACGTCAGATACAATACTTCTTCTAGACTTGAGACTCCAACCATACACCACTCGATCTAAAGTTACTCGAACACAATACCCATAACGCCTTGAGGAGCGAGGCTACTGCACAATCGATACTACATTTGACCATCTCCGGTTCAATGTAATATTTTCTTACGGAACTCGAGTTAATTTACCCTGTGTATATCTCTTTTAGCTGTTATGTATATAGGACTCATGGAAAATTTCTAGGGTGCTCAATACTCAATTACCGTCCACAAGAATCCCCGAACAGGATAGCTAACAACGATACTTTCCATCTAAAACATGTAACAATAAATACGGCAAGAAAAACAATAATGAGAATCTCCTCTGATGGAGTAGGCAATGACAGTATCAGTATAACCATGATTAAGAATGTACCTGTCTTAACTGACATATTTAATTTTCCCCTCGTCTCTATGCTCTCAAAAGGTTCGGAACATATTTCCACAGGACTTGAAACGCCAGCTAGTTCTACAGAACCTCCACTATTGTGACGTAATTCAACAAGGCATGAGTAGTGAAAACAAGAGACGGCTAGAACCAACCACGAACGCCTGTGAGCGCCACAGCTGCAACATTCGCCGATTCGATCGCGTCAGTGCCCCATACTGCCAGCTATGGTGGCTGCGGCCGGACAAACTGCGTTACTACCACACTCTGTGTCTACTTCGCCGACTCCTCGTCGCGCAAGCACCCCAGTACCTAGCTTCAGAGATTAAAAACCTGTCATGCCATCATAATCGAAACAATAAAAAGTGACTCTTATCTGTATCCTAACTGTGCCCACTCACAAAACAAAAACTTTTACAAACTCCTTCTCAGTTGCCGCTGTCCGCCTGTGAAACAAACTGTCCAAAATTCAATCCCCTGCTGCTTTTAAGAAAAAGTTGAAGCATTTCTTACTACAATCCTCATAACATTCTCCACAAAATTAATGTAAAGGCCAGTCCTCTCATCTGTCAAATAGCAAAGCTAGCGTCTCCTATCTTGCTCCTGAGATACCTTCCCCTTCATCTACCTCTATTAGCCACGCAATCTTCTTTTCCTTTATATTTCCTTCATTATGTTTCATCATGTCTCTCTATTCTTCTCCTCCCTCCACCATGAGTCTCCATCACACTCCCTGCTGCTAGCACTCCTATCTTAAATCTGTCTCTCAAATAATGTCTAATTATAAAAGTACTTATGATCTACAAATATAAACTCTATATGTATGTATTTTTCCAGGTGTGCCTTTGTAATTGTTTATTTCACTTTTTGTACTAGATGTAGTTTAACATGCCTACTAAAACATATGAATGTAAAATAAGTAGAATGCCTGGTTAGATGTAAGAGAGGACCTGATGGCCCTAATCTTGCCAGGTTAAATAAATAAATAAATAAATAATAAAATACTTCTGGCCAGGGGCGTATGCTTGGCGCATGTCTCATCGAGCTCTGTTAGTTGATTCTGTGACGTTATGCGAAAGTTGCTTTCGTCCTTGAGTTTTGCATAACAGTGTAGAGCAGAGTGTGCCATCTGTGAAATGTCTGAGCAGACACACACACACACACAGTGCTGTGCCTTGTTTGCTGTAGCAGTGTGAGTGGCCTGTGCGTGTGTGTGTTACCTCCGCCCCCACGCGCCAGGTTTCGCGCCGGCGTGGGCGGACCCCGGTCTGCCGGTACAGCACGGTTCGGCCCTCACCGGCAACAGCAGGTGGCCGCGGTCAAGGCGGCCGCTGCTCTCGCTCTTGCCCAGCGCTGTACGGCTTTGTGTGGGCGTAGCGTGGCGGGTCTTCCAGCTCCAGCTCCAGGCGCCCCCAGCCCCAGCGGCTGCGACAAGCGACGCCGTTCACACCCCCACACGTCCCTACACACTAGAGATGGGCAAACTCGTTCTTCCTTGGGAACCAGTTTACTGCTGATCGTTCTTTTCTGGGAACCGTTCCTTTTTACTCGTTCACCGTTCATTTGTGCACGGTATATGGTTCTTATGAAAAGCTGAAAAATAGGAGTGTAGGTGCCTGAAGGATGGAGGGCACCAAGAGGGTGCACTTGCCTCCACCCCTGGAGTGTAGAGTTTTTATTCATTACAGAATTCTTACGCACTTTTAGAAGTAATTTCTGTGATTCTGCAGAACCTCTCGTTTAGCCAGCCGTAGCCTTGTGTGGCTGATCGTAGGGAAATAATATAGGGTGGCTCACGGAAAACCGGCCCCGAGTACAGACTGCTCGCCAATTACGGACGATGTGTTGCCCTTTACGAGCACATACAACAAACAGACAAACATGTAATAATTCGGCAGTGGAGAAATAACGAGCTAATGCAAGCAACAATTGCGAAACAATCGATGACGATGTGTAGAGAGCTGGAGGAGAGAAGCAGAAAATCTCACGCGACTCGCATGGGATATAGCTCATGTAGTCTTGTAAACCTTTTGGTGGCTGTTTCACAACTTAATAGACCACAAGTGTCTTGTATAAAATTCCTGGTTTAGACTTACACTACATAGCTATGCAACGTTGTAAACAATAATCGTTTACACCCTATATATACTTCACGTTGTCTCTGAGTTCGTAGGTGAAGTAGAGATTTTATGAAAGCATAAAATAAAATGTAGCTTTCTTATACTTGCGTCACACGCTTAGTAAAAATTACGTTTTTAAGTTACATTATTAAAGTCAATGCAGCAATAATAATAATAATTAAGTTCGCAGTAATAAAGTTTTTCGCTTCAAAGCTCCTTCTGAATAAATGTTTTTGAGATTATAAGTACATGCGATTTTATGGCAATCTATCTCTTTTCAAATGGAGAGGCACCGCTTTTGCTACTGAGCCAAAATGATCCACAACCCACTTTCTTTTTTCACAGAAACCAAAGTAGCAGGTAAAGCAAATTGGAAGGAGCCAAACTTAAAAATAATAAGAGCTTTCCTAAATGTAATGTTTTATATATGAAAGATTCACGAAAATCGTTTTATATGAATTTCCTTACACTAAAAATTAAGCAAATTATTGAAAGTTAGCTGTTAAATGAAATCTATGAAACCAAACAATATATGAATAACAAAAAAACTTGCCTTGTTATAAGTATGTCTTCTGCTGTTCATCGATATAATGAAGTGAGTTGATATGCCCTTTTGTTACCTGAAAAGACGTACCTATTACATACAACGTAAATTTTATGTAATTTACGTAAATGTAAAATATTTGATTAGCGGTCGTGGACGCTGAATAACCAGAACCAAGCGCAAGAACAATTTGGAACACATGTAAAATAGGCGAGCGCAGTGAACGAAACGAACAACTGGATACTGAACTAAGTAGGAGCAGTCGGCAGTGGAACTGAGGCAGGCGGCCGTGCGAAGAACGACGAGGGAGGCCGAGGCTGAGGCGAGCACGCGACCCAGGCTGGAGCGAGAACTGCCCAAGTGACCGCCGCGACCGAGGTGAACTATGAACCGATCGTTCCTTGGAATTCGTTCCTTGGCCCTTTCGTTCATCTTGATGAACCGTTCCTTTGCACCCGTTCGTTCGTGGACCACCCATCTCCACTACAGACGGTACTAAAACTGTGCGAGCGATGGACGCTACTTTCCTCCTAGATAAAGCCGCTCCACAGTGGTATTTCGTACAAGTCAGCGTAACTTCTTCTCGTACCCGCTTTGCGTGTTTCACTTGTGTTATCTAGAAACAGACTCGTGTTTCAGTAACTGTTGTTCAATATGGATTAGAATGGACAGGGACTGCGATTGCTGTGTTCGGATGAGGGCTGACTTGGCATCCCTTCACTCACAGCTGCAATCGGCGCTGACTTCGGTCGCGCAGCTTGAGGCTGTTGCCAATGGGCACCACTGTGGGGAGCCGGACTTGGGTATCACGGGGATGTCAACCTCGTCCCGTCTGTCCCCAGATCGGTCTGCCGCTGTGGTTGCCCCGGTTGCTGCCCGCAGTGGGGCTGAGCCCTCGCCTGTGGTTGATTGGGAGGTCGTTCCAAGGCGTGGCAGGCAGCGAAAGGCGTCCCCGGAGGCTGATCAGAAAGCCTCCCCGGTGCGTCTGACAGACCGGTTTCAGGCACTGTCTCTGGCTGAGCCAGATGCAGCTGCCTGCCCTGTTTCAGAGGATCATTCTCAGCCTTCAAGGTCCGGGCAATCGCAGAGGGTGGGCTTGCTGGTAGTTGGGAGCTCCAATGTTAGGCGCGTAATGGGACCCCTTAGGGATACGGCGACTAAGGAGGGGAAGAAATCCAGTGTGCACTCCGTGTGCATTCCGGGAGGAGTCATTCCTGATGTGGAAAGGGTCCTTCCGGATGCCATGAAGAGCACAGGGTGCAGCCAGCTGCAGGTGTTGGCACTTGTCGGCACTAATGACGTGTGTCGCTTTGGATCTGAGGAAATACTCTCTGGATTCCAGAGGCTGCCGGTCTTGCTTACGAGATGAAGGCAGAGCTCACCATCTGCAGCATCGTTGACAGAACCGACTGCGGACCTTTGGTGCAGAGCCAGGTGGAGGGTCTGAATCAGAGGCTCAGACGGTTTTGCGACCGTGTTGGCTGCAGATTCCTTGACTTGCGCCATAGGGTGGTGGGGTTTCGGGTTCCGCTGAATAGGTCAGGAGTTCACTACACTCAGCTGGCGGCTACACGGGTAGCGGAGGCTGTGTGGCGTGGACCGGTTTTCTAGGTTAGAAGGCATCGGGAAAGTATGGGGTGGGCTGCAATCTCAAAGGGTGCATGGTAAATACAGGATGTGCTTGGATCAAGGAACAGTCGGAATTGTAGTTGTAAATTGTTGAAATCGTTATAGGTACAGAAAGCTGGCTAAAGCCAGAAATAAGTTATGCAGAAATTTTTACGAAGTCTCAGACGGTGTTCAGGAAAGACAGATTAGGCAGAATTGGTGGTGGAGTGTTTGTGTCAGTCAGTAGTGGTTTATCTTGTAGTGAAGTCGAAGTAGACACTCCGTGCGAATCGGTATGGGTGGAGGTTATACTTAACAGCCTAACTAAGTTAATAATTGGCTCCTTCTACCGACCCCCACACTCCGATGATAAATTTTCTCTGAACTGTTCAGCAACTATGAGTCTCGTAACAAATAAATATCCACTCATACGGTTATAGTTGGTGGGGACTTCAACCTTCCCTCGATATGTTGGCAAAAATACTTGTTCAAAACCGGTGGTAGGCAGAAAATATCTTCCGAGATTGTCCTAAATGCATCCTCCGAAAATTATTTCGAGCAGTTAGTCCACGAACCTACGAGAATTGTAAATGGTTGCGAAAACACACTTGACCTCTTAGCCTCAAACAATGCAGAGCTGATAGAGAGCATCATGACTGATACAGGGATTAGTGATCACAAGGTCGTTGTAGCTGGGCTCAATACCGTTTCTTCCAAATCCACCAGAAACAAACGCAATATAATTTCATTTAAGAAAGCGGATAAAGGGTCACTAGAGGCCTTCCTAAGAGACAATCTCCATTCCTTCCGAACTGACTATGCAAATGTAGACGAGATGTGGCTCAAATTCAAAGATATAGTAGCAACAGCAATTGAGAGATTCATACCTCATAAATTGGTAAGAGATGGAACTGATCCCCCGTGGTACACAAAACAGGTCCGAACGCTGTTCCAGGGGCAACGGAAAAAGCACGCGAAGTTCAGAAGAACGCGAAATCCCGAGGATTGGCTAAAATTTACAGACGCGCGAAATTTGGCACGGACCTCAGTGCGAGATGCCTTTAATAGGTTCCACAACGAAACATTGTCTCGAAATTTGGTAGAAAATCCGAAGAAATTCTGGTCGTATGTAAAGTACACAATCCGCAAGACGCAGTCAATACATTCGCTGCGCAGTGCCGATGGTACTGTTACCGACGACTGTGCCGCTAAAGCGGAGTTATTGAACGCAGTTTTACGAACTTCCTTCACCAAGAAAGACGAATGGAATATTCCAGAATTTGAAACACGAACAGCTGCTAGCATGAGTTTCTTAGAAGTAGATACCTTAGGGGTTGCGAAGCAACCCAAATCGCTTGATACGGGCAAGTCTTCAGGTCCAGATTGTATACCGATTAGGTTCCTTTCAGATTACGCTGATACAATAGCTCCCTACTTAGCAATCATATACAACCGCTCGCTCACCGATAGATCTGTACCTACAGACTGGAAAATTGCGCAGGTCGCACCAGTGTTTAAGAAGGGTAGTAGGAGTAATCCATCGAATTACATACCTATATCATTGACTTCGTTTGCAGTAGGGGTTTGGAGCATATCCTGTATTCAAACATTATGAACCACCTCGAAGGGAACGATCTATTGACACGTAATCAACATGGCTTCTGAAAACATCGCTCTTATGCAACGCAGCTAGCTCTTTATTCGCACGAAGTAATGGCCGCTATCGACAGGGGATCTCAAGTTGATTCCGTATTTCTAGATTTCCGGAAAGCTTTTGACACCGTTCCTCACAAGCGACTTCTAATCGAGCTGCAGGCCTATGGGGTATCGTCTCAGTTGTGCGACTGGATTCGTGATTTCCTGTCAGGAAGGTCGCAGTTCGTAGTAATAGACGGCAAATCATCGAGTAAAACTGAAGTGATATCAGGTGTTCCCCAGGGAAGCGTCCTGGTACCTCTGCTGTTCATGATCTATATAAATGACCTGTGTGACAATCTGAGCATTTGTCTTAGGTTGTTCGCAGATGATTCTGTAATTTACTGTCTAGTAAGCTCATCCGAAGACCAGTAGCAGCTGCAAAGCGATTTAGAAAAGATTGCTGTACGGTGTGGCAGATGGCAGTTGACGCTAAATAACGAAACGTGTGAGGTGATCCACACGAGTTCCAAAAGAAATCCGTTGGAATTCGATCACTCGATAAATAGTACAATTCTCAAGGCTGTCAATTCAACTGAGTACCTGGGTGTTAAAATAAGGGAGAACTTCAGTTGGAAAGACCACACAGATAATATTGTGGGGAAGGCGAGCTAAAGGTTGCGTTTCATTGGCAGGACACTTAGAAGATGCGACAAGTCCACTGAAGAGACAGCTTACACTACACTCGATCGTCCTTTGTTAGAATATTGCTGCGCGGTGTGGGATCCTTACCAGGTGGGATTGACGGAGGACATCGAAAGGGTGCAAAAAAGGGCAGCTCGTTTTGTATTATCACGTAACAGGGGAGAGAGTGTGGCACATATGATACGTGAGTTGGGATGGAAGTCATTACAGCAAAGACGTTTTTCGTCGCGGCGAGATCTTTTTACGAAATTTCAGTCACCAACTTTCTCTTCCGAATGCGGAAATATTTTGTTGAGCCCAACCTACATAGGTTGAAATGATCATCAAAATAAAATACGAGAAATCCGAGCTCGAACAGAAAGGTTTAGGTGTTCGTTTTTCCCGCTCGCTGTTCGGGAGTGGAATGGTAGAGAGATAGTATGATTGTGGTTCGATGAATCCTCTGCCAAGCACTTAAATGTGAATTGCAGAGTATTCATGTAGATGTAGATGTAGATGGCAGGCGCTCCTGTCTGTTATGCAGTGACAAGGGTAACCGCAGCCACGGTCTCCGAACTGATAGTCCATGCTGCTGCAAACGTCGTCGAACTGTTCGAGCAGATGGTTGTTGTCTTGCAAACGTCCCCATATGTCGACTCAGGGATTGAGACGTGGCTGCACGATCCGTTACAGCCATGCGGATAAGATGCCTGTCATATCTACTGCTAGTGATACGAGATCGTTGGGATCCAGCACGGCGTTCCGTATTACCCTCCTGAATCCACCGATTCCATATTCTGCTAGCAGTCATTGGATCTCGACCAACGCCAGTAGCAATGTCACGATACGATAAATCGCAATCGCGATAGGCTACAATCCGACCTTTATCAAAGTCGGAAACGTGATTGTACGCATTTGTCGTCCTTACACGAGGCATCTCAACAACGTTTCACCAGGCAACGCCGGTCAACTGCTGATTGTGTATAAGAAATCGGCTGGAAACTTTTCTGATGTCAGCACGTTGTAGGTGTCCCCACCTGTGCCAACCTTGTGTGAATGCTCTGAAAAGCTAATCATTTGCGTATCACAGCATCTTCTTCCTGTCGGTTAAACGTCGCGTCTGTAGCACGTCATCTTCGTAGTGTAGCAATTTTAATGGCCAGTAGTGTATGTTATTATTAGCTGAAAATTTGAATACTCTACTCGGAGAGGTCTCTGAGATTTAGTTAAAAATGCAACAGAAAATGTAAATTTTCGGGAATGGCTCCTACAGTTTCAAAACACTGTGATTCACTTAATGTGTGCTTAATTTTTTATCTTTAGTCACTCAGAAGCACCCTGCACCATACTGTATATCATCCTAATAATCTTTTTCAAAAAGTTCTTTCTTCTTTTCTTCTTTGCGGACTCCTTAGTGGCCAATTGTGCTGCATACTCTGCTTTATCAGTGCAAACCTTGTCCATCCGTTCAAGTTCTCTGAAGCCATTTGCTCCAGAATTAATTCCCACATGCTGTAACACATTCAGCCTACCAATGTTGCCATCATTAAAAGCAATAACAGCATCACTGAACCCCCACATTAGTGTCTTCATTCAAAAAAAAATATTTTGTGGTAAGTCAGTTCATATACGATTATTGAACGACTCATTGGGATTTTTAGTCTGTCCATGCAGACACTTCTTCAGTAATTCGGGATTTGCCAGGTCTCCGTAAACAGGTCTTATGATACCCATGACTGCTGCTCAGATGAAATGTTTATGGCTGTATGAACTGTTTGAGTACAGGGAATTGCGGTAGTGTCACCATGAATCAGGTCCAGGAGGGCAAAGGTAGTGTACTGGTTTTCCATCAGTTGACGGTCTGTGAAATGAGGTAGCCCATACTGCCTGCTTCATTTTTGACAAATCCTCGGTATTCTTTCTAATGGCCATCCCCTAGTACTGCTGTAGTTCATCAATCGTTTTGTCTGTCAGCCTGCCTCTTATGTTTTTACGATCAAAAAGTTTCTTGATCTCAAATTTTGTTGCAAATTTCTCAACCTGGTGCCCACCCTCTTCTGGACATGCCCTTTTTAACAGCAATCCACAGCCTTCTATTATTATTATTATTATTATTATTATTACTATTATTTATTTATTTATTTTTTGGCCTTCATTGGACCACTCAGTCCAAAATACAAAATTGTAAACAAGTTGTTACACAGGGATAGAATTTTGTTCAACAATAACTTAATATGATATTTTGGTAATATAATTATTAGAGTCTATTG
Organism: Schistocerca gregaria; assembly: GCF_023897955.1. Classification (NCBI taxonomy): domain Eukaryota; kingdom Metazoa; phylum Arthropoda; class Insecta; order Orthoptera; family Acrididae; genus Schistocerca; species Schistocerca gregaria. The sequence goes on along the minus strand of NC_064929.1, from coordinate 88,945,099 downwards.
TTATGTTTAAGGTGTTTTGCTGTTTTTTCTGCCCAAAATTTTCTTTCTTTCTTCATCTGAGGCCACTCTTCCTGTACTCCTTTTATTGATTTTCATTTGTAGCGTGGTTTGCGGGTCTTGCAGCATTCCGGTTTTCTCTGTCTTGTTTTTTAGGCCATCTACTGTAATTTGGATTTCTTTTATACCTTCCTTAATTTCTGTGATCCATTTAATGTCGCTTTTGCTATTCCACAATTTTTGTATTATTATTTTACTAATTCTGTTTTCTGGAGTTCTCATCAGATAGCCAAAGAATGAGATGCGTTTCTTCCTGATCGTGCTCGTGAATGGTTCTATTTTCTTATATACTGTTTCATTTGATGCTTGTCTCCAATGTCCATTTATTTTATGCTGTTTGTTTGTACATGTCCTAATTATTCTTCTTTCTATTTTTAGTATTCTGTCATTTTCTGCTGTATTTGTTGTTATGAAGATAGTTTCAGCTGCATACGTTATTTCTGGTTGTGTAACTGTTGTATAGTGTTTTAATTTTGCATCTATAGATATGCTTTTTTGTTGTATGTAGTTTTGGTAATGTAATTTGCGTAGTTCAGTTTTTTTATTCTATTCTGCCATGATGGTTTCTCATTTAGATTGTATGTTATTATTTCGCCTAAATATTTAAATTTATCAACAATTTTGATTTCCTGTTCTCCTATTGTTATTTTGTTTGCAAGTGGTGGTTCAGTTAGCATAATCTCCGTTTTTTCAAATGATATTCTAAGGCCTACTTTCTCTGCTACTTCTTATAGTGATTTCACTTGTTGCCTGGCTTCTTGAACGGTGTTGGCTTGGAGAGCAAGATCATCAGCGAATCCCAAGCAGTTTAAGCTAATCTCATCTTTTGCACTTCCAGTTCTTATCCTCTTCGGATTGTGCTTGTACCACTCTCTCATTACGTATTCCAGTGCACAGCTGAGCAGTAATGGTGATAGGCAGTCACCTTGTCTTAAGCCTGTTTCTATGAGGAATGGTTCCGAAATATCTTCTCTAAACCTCACTTTTGATTTGGTGTTGGTTAGAGTGAGTTGTATTATTTTAATTAGTTTTGAATGGAGTCCTAGGTTTCTTAAAATTTTTAATACTGAAGGTCTGTGGAGACAGTCATATGCCTTCTTAAAATCTACAAACGTTATTGCCAGAGGTTTGTTCCGTTTCTTTGTAGTATGCTATAATCAGTTTTAAACTAATTATCTGCTCTGCACAACTTCTCCATGGTCTGAAACCTCCCTGATATTCCCATAACTCCTGTTCTAATTGCTCCTCGATTCTTTCATATAGAATCTTGGATAGAATTTTGTATGTGCAATCTAGAAGAGAGATTCCTCCGTAGTTGTCTGTGTTGCTCCTGTCTTCCTTTTTGTGTAGTGGGTGGATGATAGCTGTGGTCCAATGTTCAGGGAAACGTTCTGTTACCCAAATTTTTGTTAGAGCTATGTGTAAGGAGGTCTTGACTGTGTCACTTGCATGATTCCACATTTCAACAAAAACCTGATCTTCCCCACGTGCCTCGTAATTTTTTTTGTTCTTTAAGAATTTTCCCTTATTCTTGGAAAGTGGGAGGGCCTGGTTCGTTAGGTCCCTGTCCGCCTTCGGACTCCCACCTCGCAGTCAGATCCGCAGCAGTCCACTTCCGCCGGGCTGGACTCGCTACTGAAGTGCCACGACGTCAGTGGGCCACTCAGCTGTTCTCGCCGAACCATTCTCCTGGTCCTGCTTCTCGTCTGACAATGCAATAAGCACGCCTCCTTCCGTGTTGTACGAAATGGATTCGCATTTTGCAAATCTCGATTGAAGGCAACTGTTTGCGACACGTGACAATTTGGGCCGGACAGGGACGCGATCCCAAACTGGCCTCAATAAATCTGGCACTGCTGCGGGCCCAGTGGCAAACTCGCCTACGTCACGTAGTCCGCAACTTTTACATCTCGTCATTCCCTCAGAAGTAGAGAAAATTGTGGATACAATATTGAATGTTACAAAGTCTGTAACTTCACATTACAATAGTCGGCAGCTCGTGATCTACTGGCTAGCGTCACTGCCTCTGGATCACGAGGTCCGGGTTCCATTCCCGGTTTAACATTTTTAATGTTCGGATAATAATTTGCCGTCTCTTTAATCTAAGAATAGATGGCCAATGAAGCTAACCGCAATCTCTATGTAATGTCTGTATAGACGTGTATCTGTTGTCTTTAAGATCCCTTCACCTTCACACATAAGTCTATACAGTAAAGTAAGGCCCTCCCAGTTCTAGGCTGATCCGTGATAAGACAGGCGAAAAATTAGGCTAATGGAGGATTATTAGTATTATCTCTATTTTCATTCGCTCTCTCTCTTTCTCTTCTTTACCTATGTACAGTTTTTAGTATAAGATTTCATTACGCAATATAGTGATAAAAAGAATCAGCCAAATAGAATCTTTGGTGGAGTCCTCGGTAATCAGCGGCTGGCTTGCTGTAAGAGATCTTTGCATTTATTATTACTGTTAAACTCTGCAATCAGTCGGGAGAATCAATCGTTTGACAATTTGTTCCTTTTACGAAAGATTGCGAATTCCAGATGCGTACGAAGCCGTTTCGGACGATTTAACACAGACTCAGTGATTGCAGGCTCTCTTCGACACAGCTGAAACTTCCCCACTAATTACAGGTCCAACGTGATCAACAAAAGATTCAGAAAAAGTCATTCGTTCATTCACTCCAGGAGAAAAAATCACAAACCTTATTTATGGAGGAAATCGTGTATTAAATCCATCTCCATTACATGTCCAGATCTCCGGTGATTCCACGCCTAAATTATTTTCCTTTTACTATCTCTTTCTCTTCAAAGCAAACCACTAGCGGACAAATGTTAACTGGCTCGCTTTACCGAGAAAAAAAGCAGAATATCTCTCAGAAACACGTCAATCCCTCAACAGATACTCCAGAAGGTGTCCTAGCTACCACTCTATCAACCATGGAGAACGCATCTCTATTATTTCAAAGAATAAACGCACTAGAAAATACTTTGCCGTCGACGAGCTGTCGCCGCATATACAGGGCGTTACAAAAAGGAACGGCCAAACTTTCAGGAAACATTCCTCACACACAAATAAAGAAGATATGTTATGTGGACATGTGTCCCGAAACGCTTACTTTCCATGTTAGAGCTCATTTTATTACTTCTCTTTAAATCACATTTATCATGGAATGGAAACACACAGCAACAGAACGTACCAGCGTGACTACAAACGCTTTGTTACAGGAAATGTTCAAAATGTCCTCCGTTAGCGAGGATACATGCATCCACCCTCCGTCACATGGAATCCCTGATGCGCTGATGCAGCCCTGGAGAATGGCGTATTGTATCACAGCCGTCCACAATACGAGCAAGAAGAGTCTCTACATTTGGTACCCGGGTTGCGTAGACGAGAGCTTTCAAATGCCCCGATAAAAGAAAGTCAAGAGGGTTGAGGTCAGGAGAGCGTGGAGGCCACAGAATTGGTCAGCCTCTAACAATCTATCGGTCACCGAATCTGTTGTTGAGAAGCGTACGAACACTTCGACTGAAATGTGCAGGAGCTCATTCGTGCACGAACCACATGTTGTGTCGTACTTGTAAAGGCAGATGCTCTAGCACCACAGGTAGAGTATCCCGTATGAAATCATGGCGGGGAAGTTAGGAAGTACAGTACATACTGACGAAACTAAAATGAGCTCTAACATGGAAATTAAGCGTTTCCGGACACATGTCCACATAACATCTTTTCTTTATTTGTGTGTGAGGAATGTTCCTGAAAGTTTGGCCGTTCCTTTTTGTAACACCCTGTATTACAAGAAAATCAGATCTGAATGTGAATGGTTTAATTGAAAATGATTAATTGGTGCGTGGTAGAGGGTATTTGCTGTGGGGACATTACACTGGCCGGGTTGGGGATTTCCTCCACCCATTCATCATAATCATTCGTGACAGTGGCTATATTGGACTGTGAAACAATTGGGTCTTTGTGCGGTCGCTGATGAACACGCAGTTGAGTGCCCCACAAACCAAACAATATCATCATCATCATCATCACCACATTACAATGTCCTCGAGATATGCATGCGCGTCTGAAGGAAAAGACGCTGTTCTGGCGAGTCCAGCTGCAGTATCGATCGCTCCTGGAGGCGTGCTCAGATAGCCCAGGCTGTTGAGGCGGCCGCTCGCGATAAGCGTAAAATCCGGGTTCGAGTCTCGGTGCGGCACAGATAAAATTTTTGTGTGCAGGAAAGACGGCTGTAGTCGTGAGAACAATGGCCGTTGCTTCAGAGATGCATGCACATCTGAAGGACAGTGTAATTTGAAGATAAAGGCACGGCAAGAGACACTGTAATCAAGAATGAATCCCGCACTGGCGGATCAGTCTCTCGTTACACACAGAGTGTTTCTACAGGAGGCACAAAGAATGCTCCGCCGAACCATTTGAGGCAAGGAACCTGGCGTAGGAGGAGCCAACTTAAGGAGTTATGGAAGCAAACTACTTGTCTACCGCTTTGCCTAGCATTGCTGTTTTCCACCTCATTTACAACTAACGTGTTCACACGTTTACACATACTGTGCTGTTTATTCACATGTACATTCTTTATTTTGTTCAAGGAGACAAACAGATACCTCGGCCGGCATTGTAGGACACAATGAGAATGCGCCATACACTATGTGATCTAAAGTATCCCCGCCCTTGTGGCCGAGCGGTTCTAGGCGCTTCAGTTTGGAACCGTGCGACCGCTACGGTCGCAGGTTCGAATCCTGCCTCGGACATGGACGTGTATGATGTCCTTGGGTTAGTTAGGTTTAAGTAGTTCTAAGTTCTACGGGACGGATGACCTTAGATGTTAAGTCCCATAGTGCTCAGAGCCACTTGAACCATTCAAATGTATCCGGACACCCCCAGAAACACACGGTTTTCACATTAGGTGCAATGTGCTGCCACCTACTCCCACGTGTTTCATATCAGCGAACTCAGTAGTCACTAGACAGCGTCAGAGATCAGAATGAGACGCTCCGCGGAACTCACAGACTTCGAACGTGGTCAGGTGATTGGGTCTCACTTGTGTGATACGTCTGTACCCGAAATTTCCACACTCCTAAACATCCCTAGGTCCACTGTTTGCGATGTGATAGTGAAGTGGAGACGTGAAGGGATACGTACAGCACAAAAGCGTACAGGCCGACCTCGTCTGTTGACTGACAGAGGCCTCCGAGAGTTGAAGAGGGTCGTAATGTTTAATAGGCAGATATCTGTCCAGACCATCACACAGGAATTCCAAACTGCATCAGGATCCTCTGTAAGTACCATGACAGTTACGGGGGAGATGAGAAAACTCTGATGTCATGGTGGAGCGCCGGTAAATGTAAAACGACGCCTCGCTTTGTGTAAGGAGCGTATACATTGGACGACTGAACAGTGGAAAAACGTTGTATGGAGTGACGAATCACGGTACACAATGTGGCGATTCGATGGCAGAATGTGGCTGTAGCGAATGCCCGGTGAACGTCACCTGCCAGCGTGTGTAGTGCCAAGATTTGAATTCGGAGGCGGTGGTGTTATGGTGTGGCCCTGTTTCTCGTGGAGGGGGCTTGCAACCCTCGTTGTTTAGCGTGGAACTATCGCAGCACAGGCCTACATTGATGTTTTTACCAGCTTCTTGCTTCCCACTGTTGAAGAGCAGTTCGGGAATGGTGATTGCATCTTTCAGTACGATCTAGCACCTGTTCATAATGCACGGCCTGTGGCGGAGTGGTTACACGACAGTAACATCCCTGCAATGGACTGGCTTGCACAGAATTCTGACCTGAAATCTACAGAACAACTTTCGGATGTTTTGGAATGCCGATTTCGTGCCAGTCATCACCGCCCGACATCGATACCTTCCCTCAGTGCGGCACTCCCTGAAGAATGTGCTGCCGTTCCCCAAGAAACCTTCCAGCAGCTGATTGAGCGTATGCCTGCGAGAGTGGAAGCTGTCATCAAGGCTGAGGGTGGGCCAACACCACACTGAATTCCAGCAATATCGATTAAGGGCACCACGAACGTTTAAGTCATTTTCAGCCAGGTGTCCGGATATTTTTGATCACATAGTGATCACCCGGCCGCCAGAATGGCCACCTGTACTTGAGGTTCGTGCAGGCAGTTCTGTGTAAGTTGTCAGAGTACGTAGCCGCGGCTGTTGGTGAGAGGACGTGGATACAACATGACGGCGCACCGCCTCACTTCAGCGTGGATGGTCGCAGCCACCTGAACGCTGCATTTTCCTGGTCGCTGGGCTCGAAAGCGACGTCCCATTGGATGGCCTGCAAGATCACCTGACCTGAATCCCCCTTGATTTTTTTTTCCTTTGGGGACATCTCATGTCACTTGCGTATGAGACAGAGATGGAATTAGTTGCCAGAATTGCAGCTGCCTGTGATGTGATTCGAAACAGCCTGGGATGTTCGTCAGGGTGCGCCAGATTCTTGTTCGCCGATGATGTGCCCGGAGTGGGGTTGATCGCCGTCAGTTTCAGCACATTTTCTGAGACACCTTCAAATGTTTTGTTCATTGTGTCACTGATGGTATTTGCAGGTAACGGTAACTAATGCAAATGAGAAAGTACACAGTTATTTAGATGTTGCTTCCTTCTAAACAACCGGTTGGCGAATGTGAAACTGGAAGCAAGTGTCAGAGGCAGAATTCATCGTCATAATTGGAACCCAAAATATCTTGGTGTCACCCTGGATCGTACACTATGCTTCAAACAACACCTTCTTAACTTAAAAGTTGAGGACTCGAAACAACATCCTCCATAAGCTATGCGGAACTTCAGCAACCACCCTGCGATCTTCAGCTCTGGGCTCGGTGTACTCAACTGCTGTGCACCTGTTTGGACGAACAGTCATCATACAAGGCTTGTCGATACCCAGCTGAATACGACAATGCGCATAATATCTGGCGCAGTCAGATCTACTCCAGTTTATTGGCTTCCACTGTTAACCGGTATAATGCCTCCTGATCTACGCAGATGTGCTGCCCTTACGAGACAATTCCACAAGATCTCCAGTAATTCTAACCTACACGTGCATAGCGACCTGCCTCTTTTAAGTCGTTGTTTGTTGTTGTGGTCTTTAGTCCTGAGACTGGTTTGATGCAGCTCTCCGTGCTACTCTATCCTTTGCAAGCTTCTTCATCTCCCAGTACCTACTGCAGCCTACATCCTTCTGAATATGCTTAGTGTATTCAACTCTTGGTCTCCCACTACGATTTTTACCCTCCACGCGGCCCTCGAATGCTATATTTGTGATCCCTTGATGCCTCAGAACATGCCCTACCAACATGTCCCTTCTTCTTGTCAAGTTGTGCCACAAACTCCTCCCCAATTCTATACAATACCTACTCATTAGTTATGTGATCTACCCATCTAATCTTCAGCATTCTTCTGTACCATCACATATCGAAAGCTCCCATTCTCTTCTTGTCCAAACTATCTATTGTCCACGTTTCACATCCATACATGGCTACACTCCATACAAATACTTTTGAGAAACGACTTCCTGACACTTAAATCTATACTCGATGTTAAAAAATTTCTCTTGTTCACAAACGCTTTCCTTGCCATTGCCACTCTACATTTTATATCCTCTCTACTTCGACCATCATCAGTTATTTTGCTCCTCAAATAGCAAAACTTCTTTACTACTTTAAGTGTCTCATTTCCTAATCTAGTTCCCTCAGCATCACCCGACATAATTCGACTACATTCCATTATCCTCGTTTTGCTTTTGTTGATGTTCATCTTATATCCTCGTTTCAAGACGGTATCCATTCCATTCAACTGCTCTTCCAAGTCCTTTGCTGTCTCTGACCGAATTACAATGTCATCGGCGAACCTCAAAGTTTTTATTTCTTCTCCATGGATTTTAATACCTACTCCAAATTTTTCTTTTGTTTCCTTTACTGCTTGCTCAATATACAGATTGAATAACATCGGGGAGAGGCTACAACCCTGACTCACTCCCTTCCCAACCGCTGCTACTCTTCCCCTCGACTCTTATAACTGCCGTCTGGTTTATGTACAAATTCTAAATAGCCTTTCGCTCCTCGTATTTTACCCCTGCCACCTTTAGAATTTGAAAGCGAGTATTCCAGTCAACATTGTCAAACGCTTTTTCTAAGTCCACAAATGCTAGTAATGTAGGTGTGCCCTTCCTTAATCTATTTTCTAAGATAAGTCGTAGGGTCAGTATTACCTCACGTGTTCCAACATTTATACGGAATTCAAACTGATCTTCCCCGAGGTCGGCTTCTACCAGTTTTTCCATTCGTCTGTAAAGAATTCGCGTTAGTATTTTGCAGCTGTGACTTATTAAACTGATAGTTCGGTAATTTTCACATCTGTCAACACCTGCTTCCTTTGGGATTGGAATTATTATATTCTTCTTTAAGTCAGAGGGTATTTCGCCTGTCTTTAAATCCTAAGAGACTGAAATCACGACATCCAACTCTGTGCGATGCTGCTGACATGGTTGCTAAGGATTCCAACCCTCTTTAAGAATGGAAAGGTCGGTGGGAAGCAGTGAGAGATGTGCAGCTGCATAACATCTTCCCAGGTGCTAAACTTCCAAGTGGATTAGACCTACCACGCAAGACGTAGACTACCCTCAACAGAATCGTTACCGGCCACGGCCGATGCAGGGATGCTCTCTTTAAGCGGAAGAAGCCGTCTGATCCAGGCTGTGGCTACGGAGCTCCATACCAGACTGTTCACCACATTGTCAGTGAATGCAGGATTCGAGCCCATCACGGCGCCAAAGAGGACTTACTGCTAGCAACTCCAGATGCGGTGCGCTGGATTGAAGGTCTGCATATTCAGTTGTAAAGACAAACTTAAGTTTCTTGTGTGTCAATATGTACATATTGTGGTGTGCGTACTGTGAGACCTTCGGTACACACACCATCAGATTATGTGACTCGTCACTCTAACGAAGTAGGCGAGTGTCAGCAATATATCTCGTGGTCTTATCGTGGCGTGTTTATCTTCTGCCGTTAGGCCAGACGATAGAAATGCCACTTGCACGCTTAGAGTAGCAGATAGACTTTAAACAATACTTGATTAATTTTCACACAGATTTATTAAAATAATAAAAAGCATAGACATTACGTAACTTGATTCTGGATGCTGTTTACAATTGATAATCTGAAGTTCCTTTGGTCTTGGTAGGTTAATCTTATTCTCATATACCTCTGATACTTGACAAACTGTCTATTCATTTATCTTCATGTCTATGTACAGGTATTTTTTTTCTGGTCATCAGTCTACTGACTGGTTTGATGTGGCCCGCCACGAATTCCCTTCCTGTGCTAACGTCTTCATCTCAGAGTAGCACTTGCAACCTACGTCCTCAATTATTTGCTTGACGTATTCCAATCTCTGTCTTCCTCTACAGTTTTTGCCCTCTACAGCTCCCTCTAGTACCATGGAAGTCATTCCCTCATGTCTTAGCAGATGTCCTATCATCCTGTCCCTTCTCCTTATCAGTGTTTTCCACATATTCCTTTCCTCTCCGATTCTGCGTAGAACCTCCTCATTCCTTACCTTATCAGTCCACCTAAATTTCAACATTTGTCTATAGCACCACATCTCAAATGCTTCGATTCTCTTCTGTTCCGGTTTTCCCACAGTCCATGTTTCACTACCATACAATGATGTACTCCAGAAGTACATCCTCAGAATTTTCTTCCTCAAATTAAGGCCGGTATTTGATATTAGTAGACTTCTCTTGGCCAGAAATGCCTTTTCTGCCATAGCGAGTCTGCTTTTGATGTCCTCCTTGCTCCGTCCGTCATTGGTTATTTTACTGCGTAGGTAGCAGAATTCCTTAACTTCATTGACTTCGTGACCATCAATCCTGATGTTAACTTTCTCGCTGCTCTCATTTCTACTACTTCTCATTACCTTCGTCTTTCTCCGATTTACTCTCAAACCATACTGTGTACTCATTAGACTGTTCATTCCGTTGAGCAGATCATTTAATTCTTCTTCACTTTCACTCAGGATAGCAATGTCATCAGCGAATCGTATCATTGATATCCTTTCTCCTTGTATTTTAATTCCACTCCTGAACCTTTCTTTTATTTCCATCATTGCTTCCTCGATGTACAATTTGAAGAGTAGGGGCGAAAGGCTAAAGCCTTGTCTTACTCCCTTCTTAATACAAGTACTTCGTTCTTGATCATCCACTCTTATTATTCCCTCTTGGTTGTTGTACATATTGTATATGACCCGTCTCTCCCTATAGCTTACCCCTAATTTTTTCAGAATCTTGAAGATCTTGCAGCATTTTATATTGTCGAACGCTTTTTCCAGGTCGACAAATCCTACGAACATGTCTTGATTTTTCTTTAGCCTTGCTTCCATTATTAGCCGTAACGTCAGAATTGCCTCTCTCGTGCCTTTACTTTTCCTAAAGCCAAACTGATCGTCACCTAGCGCATTCTCAATTTTCTTTTCCATTCTTCTGTATATTATTCTTGTAAGCAGATTCGATGCATGAGCTGTTAAGCTGATTGTGCGATAATTCTCGCACTTGTCAGCTCTTGCCGTCTTCGGAATTGTGTGGATGATGCTTTTCCGAAAGTCGGTATGTCGCCAGACTCATATATTCTACACACCAACGTGAATAGTCGTTTTGTTGCCACTTCCCCTAATGATTTTAGAAATTCTGATGGAATGTTATCTATCCCTTCTGCCTTATTTGACCGTAAGTCCTCCAAAACTCATTTAAATTCCGATTCTATTACTGGAATTAATGTTACCACCGTTGCTTTCAATGACACCAAAGGTTGTTTTGATTTTCCTGTATGCTGTGTCTGTCCTTCCGACAATCATATCTTTTTCGATATCTTCACATTTTTCCTGCAGCCATTTCGTCTTAGCTTCCCTGCACTTCCTATTTATTTCATTCCTCAGCGACTTGTGTTTCTGTATTCCTGATTTTCCCGGAACATGTTTGTACTTCCGCCTTTCATCAATCAACTGAAGTATTTCTTCTGTTACCCATGGTTTCTTCACAGCTACCTTCTTTGTACCTCTGTGATGGCCCTTTTTAGAGACGTCCATTCTTCTTCAGCTGTGTTGCCTACTGCGCTATTCCTTATTGCTGTATCTATAGCGTTAGAGAACTTCAAACGTATCTCGTCATTCCTTAGAACTTCCGTATCCCACTTCGTTGCGTATTAATTCTTCATGACTAATGACTTGAACTTCAGCCTACTCTTCATCACTACTATACTGTGATCTGAGTCTATATCTGCTGCTGGGTACGCCTTACAATCCAGTATCTGATTTCGGAATCTCTGTCTGACCATGATGTAATCTAATTGAAATCTTCCCGTATCTCCCGGCCTTTTCCAAGTATACCTCCTCCTCTTGTGATTCTTGAACAGGGTATTCGCTATTACTAGCTGAAACTTGTTACAGAACTCAATTAGTCTTTCTCCTCTTTCATTCCGTGTCCCAAGCCCATATTCTCCTGTAACCTTTTCTTGTACTCCTTCCCCTACAACTGCATTCCAGTCGCCCATGACTATTAGATTTTCGTCCCCCTTTACATACTGCATTACCCTTTCAATATCCTCATAAAGTTTCTCTATCTGTTCATCTTCAGCTTGCGATGTCGGCATGTATGCCTGAACTATTGTTGTCGGTGTTGGTCTGCTGTCGATTCTGATTAGAACAACCCGGTCACTGAACTGTTCACAGTAATAGACCCTCTGCCCTACCTTCCTATTCATAAAGAATCCTACACTTGTTATACAATTTTCTGCTGCTGTTGATATTACCCGATACTCATCTGACCAGAAATCCTTGTCTTCCTTCCACTTCACTTCACTGACCCCTACTATATCTATATTGGGCCTTTGCATTTCCCTTTTGAGATTTTCTAGTTTCCCTACCACGTTGAAGCTTCTGACATTCCACGCCCCGACTCGTAGAACATTATCCTTTCGTTGATTATTCAATCTTTTTCTCATGGTAACCTCCCCCTTGGCAGTCCCCTCACGGAGATCCGAATGGGGGACTATTCCGGAATCTTTTATCAATGGAGAGATCATCATGACACTTCTTCAACTACAGGCCACATATCCTGTGGATACACGTTACGTGTTACAGGTATATGATAATCTTATTAGACGCAAACTGAAACTTGACTATAGACTGGTACAGACTAAAGCAGACTGATGCATACCGACTAATTGGAGGTTTGTACACTCGTTATAATACATCGCGCGTTCAGTTTGTAATGTTGCTGCATTAATCGGGGCTGATATTCAAGACCATAAAAGTGGGTTAAAAGTTGTGAGTTATCTGAGGAAGTTAACCTTGCATTACTGCGCAACTAGCTTACCAAATTCCCAACCAGACTAACATTAATTGTAATCTTTTAGTGCTCATCTTACGATAACCGACAATTTAAATAAAAAGAACTTAATCAATTTATATTTGTACATTTATTTTAACATTGATCATTGTTCCGTTCGAATTTCAGCATGTCAAGCTTGATTCATAACTAAACTGGTGCCTTATTTAGGATTGTGAAAATGTGAGTTTGTAATCTTACGGAACACATCAAATAGGGAGCCAAGATTGGGAGACTACATACGACACTGCATTCATAAAATAACACACGAAAAACGTTGAAACATATTCAAGAGGAAATTAACCACAACCACCCGATTCAATTTTCACCCAAAGAAGTTACGTTCGTAGCGCAATCCTGTCCGTCATGTAATTACCACACACTGGTATACTAAATTCATACTATCTGTGAAATCTTCCCGAAAAGAATAGCTGAGGGCTACTTTGATGATTACACCACATGCTTCACGTGGTCAACTTGGTTTACGCAAAGAGTGTAACTCCACAATAATTTTGATAATTAAAATAAATTACATCGAAACGCAATTTACATAAGAAAAACCTCGAACTGGTTACTATCGTCTTACTATTAACCTGATGGGTCAAACAATTGTATTAGCACGTGGTACTGGTCTCACAAAGTACACCCCACGTGGGTGAAACATAAAAAAAAAAGTTGCTATATTGAAAAATATTGTAAAGACGAGACGTTATAATCTCACGTACATCCGCATTTAAGATTGATGACCTTAGTTAGAGTTACTTATCAACACATGGTTCCACTTTACTCTCAAAATAGTGAGAAAGCTACCACTGGAAGATATTCTGAACTTCACACTCGAATCACACTGCGTTGCAATTTAAGATAAAATTAGCTATTTTAGAGCTTAACCTGCATAAAGGAGATCAAATTTACAGTGAGGCTGAACTTAAGAAATCCATTGTCCTACGGACTTAGCAGAGACGCGCTTAGCAGGAGACCTTACACTTAAGACGTTCGCCGCGGACAGAGTGCTGTGGGACCCTATGGGCCCCTACCGAGGGTGCTTCACAGATACAAACGGAAGTGACCAGAGAGGCAGCTTCCTATACCAACATGACAAGGGACGAACAGAACCATACTAAGGATAGAAACCTCTTTGCTTTTAGAAAGCGTTGCTACCTGTCCCAGCGTTGGTCCTACTGTTCTCTAGCAGACAGGCTTGTCTGCTACCATCCAGCATGCAACTAGAAATACATTTGCTCATTCATCCTCTCACACAGAAGGGAAGGGGGATGACAGTATTTTATCATATATATATAAAAGAAAGCGGATGTAGGTTTCGTATGAGACTGTGTGACATGAATTACATATAAACTGTGTTTTAACGTGTAGTAGTGTGACAGCTCGTTCTTATTTATGTGTAAAAGTAACACATTTCACTGCTCATTCTCTTCCCAGATGGTCAGAAACACCACAGTAAATTTAGAAAAGGAATTTATGCTGTAAATGAGAACATATTTAAGAAATTACCATGAAAGGAATCGAACACAGACCTTTCAATTTATGCGAGTGTGATCTGCGAGGAGAAAAGGTTCTACGTTAGCAGCAATCTCATTAGCTGTGTTACATATTAATACGCGTATCGGCGAAAGCAGAATTTGGTCCGTCTCTAAGGCAGCGCCATCTCGTAGAGCGGAGACGGACGAGTGCTGCGCCTGCGCTGTTGTGCTTAGCGGGGCGCGCTCTAGTGGGGAAGTTGTGTACACGCTGACTACGCGGAACTATGTACACAACACATATGCATATGTAATTTAATTTCATGATACGTCTGTATTAGCAGTACGCTAAATAAATAAAGTAGACAGTAATGTGATTCAACTCCTATTATCCCCTTAAGCTGGCTTCTCGTACCGCGCGATCCCTACCTCAAATTGTTGAGTGGCACATTCTGTATGTCCTGTTAAATTTTTGCGCGCTCTTACGGGAACACCCTGTACGGTTGTCAGTTTGGTATTAGACGCTAGACAGGGTGGCTCGGATGTCGGTCACGAGACAGAGTGGAATTCCTGAGCGAGCTGTGGGCGCAGGCAGTTGGCCAGCCAGCGACGCTGACAGCGCTCGTTGTGCGAGGCGCCGGGTTTGTTTGGCCCCGCCGGCTGTTGACGGCCGGCTGCCTCGGAGAAGGCGGCCATTGAGCGCGGCCAGCCAGCCCTCGGGCCTCGGGCCTCGGGCCTCGGCCCTGCGCCCTCAAAGCGGGCCCTGTGGCGGGCGGAGCTGCGGCGGAAGCCCGCCGGCTGGCCGGCACGCGCGCCGCCTCCACACGTGGGCCCCACGTGGTCCCGGCCGTAAATCTCGCCTCCAGCGCCGCCGTCGACGAGTGGCGGAACCCGCCCACGTGGGCCCCACCTGGGTCCGCCACCGGCTCCCAAATCTGGCGCCAGCTCGCCGCCACTTGCTGTCTGCTCTATCTCCTCCACGGGAATCTGCAACCAGCAGAATCCGTTCTACAGTCGAAAGATGGGCAAAGTTGGGGAATTACGTCGCCCGTCACCGTGGGCGTCCGCAAAAATTTGCACAACTTGAGAGGTGGCATGAGCCTGCTCTCGTATTTCTCTGAGTAATTCCATCTTCGTCTCTAATTGCGTGCAGTGAAAAGTCGCTATTCCTTCGCACGCGGACTTCCCACGCAGCGTCTCTAGTCACCCGGGTAGTCCAGTGACAGGCGGGTTCTGCTGATCTCGACAGGGTTAAGCCGACGGGTGTGAAGGAGTAGAGTGAATGCTTTCCAGACGCCGACATTGTCATCAGAGCGGCGGCGACACGCCCCCAGGGGCCTGACAGAGCGGCTGGGCTAGAGATTCCGTTACTTCACAGAAACTTTGTGAAAACACTTTCTGGCAAGCTACCAGCGAGGCGTGGAAATGACTCTTGTTCCCAGGCAGTCTTGGCGGGCAAATTCCCGCGCTTTCTGCAAAATCATAACTGTGATTGGCTTGCTCAGGGGATAGCTCCGTGGCGTAGCAAAATCGGCGGAGAAATTGGTGCCAAGAATCTCCATTGGTGGAAAGGTAGTGCTTCGGCAATAGTGTGGAATTTTCCGCCGGTTTTCGAGTTGCTGATTGGAACCACAGCCACTGTCGTGGGGGCGGGAATGTTCTGTGTTCGGTTTGTACAGGTGCCCTTGTGAGAAACCTTTCGGTCGGAGTAGGTTAAAAGACTGAGCTCTCGCTGCTCTGGACAGGCTGCCTTCTGTTGGCTGTCTAATATACTTTCATTTAATTGTAGCCGTTTGACGGAGTTGCTGAAGTTTCGACTTCAACGTAACTTTCCGAGTACAGTTGGCAATTGAGCGTTCTGCGTACAAGCGGCCTATGTTGTCCCTCTTGAGCAGTTTTGGCTAAAGTTGACTGTACCGGAGTTACTGTGTGACTTCGCTTATTAAAACCAATCACTGTACCGTCAGTGATTGTGTGGCGAGCCTTCTTCGTCTCCGTCAGAGGCGCATTTGTATTGCTTGGAAGTCTTTAGTCTGGAAGGAATTGGCTCCACATACCACTTCGTCATAAGTGTCAAAATCTAGTTTTTGGACAACCTCACCTTCACAGCATTTATTTGAGTATCGACTTTGATGTATTGTAAATGTTTGACGTGTTTTGTTTATTATTTTGAGTTTAGTCATAATAAATGAAATTGTCATTTTGAACAGAACTTTCATTCTGTTAATCGGTAGAGCAACCCTTTCATTTCTCACTACGTTAATGAATCTTTCCTTTATTTAATTAATTTGAATCAAATTAAATTATTGCAGGCGGCAACCCCTTTTCTACTCCACTTGCACGATCGATCACAGTCAGTTCGCTTTTCTTCTTCATCCATGTGCAACAGCAGAAGTCGGAGTTAGAATAGGGGGGGGGGGGGGCTCAGAGCATCATTTACATATGAAAATTCTTGAAGAATTTAGTGTTAAATGCACTGCTAGCCCCGGCACCTCGCAACCTACAAACAGCACCAATGCGAGGCGCAGCACAGCTCAGGGCGTTTGTAGTTTGAGTGATCATCCATTCGTGCCCATTGTGTATTCCGACGGACTTGGGCAATTCCAGCAGGACAGTGGGACACACCACAAGTCCAGAATTGCTACAGTGTGGCACCAGGAACATTGCTCTGAGTTTAAACACTTCAGCTGGTCACCATACATGGACATTATTGAGCATATCTTACAGCTCTGCAGCACTGGTGGTGTCACTTCCCTGCAGCGCTACCTCAGACATCAGTAGAGTCCATGCCACGTCGAGTTGCGGCACTTGTGCGTGCTTGTGGGGGCCCTGCACGATATTCGGCAGGTGTATCAGTTTCTTTGGCTCGCTCCTGTAATTTTTCTAATTTTGTCGAAATTGGTAAGGAAAATAGAGAGATGGATTGTCAAAATCTGAGGAACTTCAGGTGACTGAAGGTGACGGCGTCAGCAAATTAAGTCCCGTGATGAATGTCGGACCTTGCCTTCGTTTTGACGACTGAACATCCCAAGCCCATCAGAAAGAGTTTGACTGGCTAGAACCTGTGCTTGATGTAATGTAGAAAGTTCCGCATAGTCAGCGCGTACAGAACTTTCCCACTAGAGCGCGCCCCGCTAAGCACAACAGCGCAGGCGCAGCGCTCGTCCGTCTCCGCTCTACGAGATGGCGCTGCCTTAGAGACGGACCAAATTCTGCTTCCGCCGATCCGCGTGTTAACATGTAACGCAGCCAATGAGATTGCTGCTAATGTAGAACCTATTCTCCTCGCGGATCACACTCGCGCAGTGATACCTGAATGCCTGAGGTATTATAACGAGTGTACAGACCTCCGATTAGTCAGTCTCCATCAGTCTGCATTTACCTGCACCTGTCTGTACCAGTCTACATTAGTCTGTACCAGTCGATAGTCAAGTTTCGGTCTGCGCCTAATAAGATTACCATATTCCTGTACATATCCATGAAGATAAATGAATAGACACTTTGTCAAGTATCAGAGATATGTGAGAGTAAGATTAACGTACCAAGACCAAAGGAACTTCAGATCGTCGATTGTAAACAGCATCCAGAAACAAGTTACGTAATGTCTATGCTTTTTATTATTTTAATAAATGTGTGTGAAAATTAATCAAGTTCTGTTTAAAGTTGGTCACCGTCAATCTGCTACTCTAAGCGTGCAAGTGGCATTTCTATCGTCTGCCCTAACGGCAGAAGATAAACACGCCACGATAAGACCACGAGACATATTGCTGACACTCGCCTACTTCGTTAGAGCGACAAGTAAAATAATCTGATGGTGTGTGTACCGAAGGTCTTACAGTACGCACACCACACTTGAAATTTCCGAGAAGTTCGTGGGAGTTTGTCAAAAAAGCTGCAGTGCTACGGGCAGCGTCACAGGAGACGACGTGCTTCCAGAGTTTCGTGGTAGGCGTGCTTTTCGGCAAAACGTACCCACAGAACGAAACAAGTATGGAATAAAACATTTTGGTCTTGCTGGCGCTGAAATGTTGACTTGGAGATCTACTGTATGTTGGACTTCAGCCTGCACGTGCTTCTGTGTCAGCAAAAAACCGATAACTGCTTTTCTGATTTTTACCTCATTGACTGTTTTAAGAGAAAATAGATGACGTATGATCGTGTGTCGGAACTGTCATCAGGGCTTGTTGATTTTAGAAGGGAAGAAACAATCGAGAGTATGTATCGCTTAAATCCTAGGAAGGTTTTGGTCTCCCACACATCACCCCAGAAAAAATGTGATTGATTCTTCTATCTTGGCTTCATAATGAGAATGCCATCAAAAGCGAACATGTTTTTGTTGTCACCATCATTTCAGCGTCATTCGGGAAAATGGCGAGACTGGACTGAGAAAAGATTGGGACTTTGTAAGGGCGCTCATAAGCAGTTACTTGAGCGCCCTGCAAACCAAACGTCATCATCATCATCATCATCATCTAAAACACCAATAATTACATCCTACAATTCAAAAAATGTTTGACACTCAAGGTCAGATGTGTGCTACTCACTGTGTGAGCCGAAACACATACAGCTGGCCAGTGATCATTTTGTTCACAATGCTGAATGTGAGCAGTGTCAACCCTCAGCCCGTTTACGTTGGAAAAAAAATGGATAAATTGATACACCAAGATGAAATGCAGATGCCACAAGGGTATTCATTCGAGAAATATATTATACTAAAACTGACATGTGATTACATTTTCACGCAATTTGGGTGCATAGATCCTGAGAAATCAGTACCCAGAACAACCGTGTCTGGCCGTAATAACGGCCTTGGTACGCCTGGGCATTGAGTGAAACAGAGCTTGGACGGCGTGTACAGGTACAGCTGCCCATGCAGCTTCAACACGATACCACAGTTCATCAAGAGTAGTGACTTACGTATTGTGACGAGCCAGTTGCTCGCCCACCATTGACCAGACGTTTTCAATTCGTGAGAGATCTGGATGTGCTGGTCAGGGCAGCAGTCGAACATTTTCTGTATCCAGAAAGGCCCCTATAGGACCTGCAACATGCGATCGTGCATTATCCTGCTGAAATGTAGGGTTTCATAGGGATCGAATGAAGGGTAGAGCCACGGATCGTAACACATCTGAAATGTAACGTCCACTGTTCAAAGTGCCGTCAATGCAAACAAGAGGTGACCAAGACGTGTAACCAATGGCACCCCATACCATCACGCCGGGTGATATGCCAGTATGCCGATGACGAATTCACGCTTCCAATGATGCTGTAAACAGAACCTCGATTCATCCGAAAAAATAACGTTTTGCAATTCGTGCACCCAGGTTCGTCGTCGAGTACACCATCGCAGGCGCTCTTGTCTGTGATGCAGTGCCAAGGGCAACTGCAGCCACGATCTCCGAGCTAATAGTCTACGCTGCTCCAAACGACGTCGAACTGTTCGTGCAGATGGTTGTTGTCTTGCAAACGTCCCTATCTGCTGACTCAGGGATCACGACGTGGCTGCACGATCCGTTACAGCCGTGCGTATAAGATGCCTGTCATCTCGACTGCTAGTGCTACGAGGCCTTTGGGATCCAGCACGGCGTTCCGTTTTACCCTCCTGAACCCACCGATCCCATATTCTGCTTACAGTCATTGCATCTAGACTAACGCGATCAGCAATTTCACAATACGATCAACTGCAATCACGATAGGCTACAATCCTACCTTTATCAAAGTCGGAAACGCGATTGTACGCATTTCTCCTCCTTACACGAGACATCACAACAACGTTTCACCATTCAACGCCTGTCAACTGCTGTTTGTGTATGAGAAATCGGTTGGAAACTTTCCTTATGTCAGCACGTTGTAGGTGTCGCCACCGGCGCCAACCTTGTGTGAATGCTCTGAAAAGCTAATCGTTTGCATATCACAGCATCTTCTTCCTGTCGGTTAAATTTCGCGTCTGTAGCACGTTATCTTCGTGGTGTAGCTATTTTAATGGTGAGTACTGTATTTTTGGATGTATAAATTTGATACTTACGTACATATATCATCGTTGGACGTGCCACATTGTATTACCACATCGCACAGGCTTAAGACCAAAATGCTACAATTTGTTTTGCAATTTTCTCCTGTTATTAATGGTCCTTTCTTGTAATTTTTTTATAATTTGACTGATTGACCTAAATTCGAATATCTGTAGTGACGTTTAAATGTTGAATAAAGAGGGTGCACGTTGTTGACCTTTGTTGATATAGTTCAATAATTCTCACCTTGTCAATGGACGTAAGGAGAAAAGGTTTGTATCCAAAATTGTAATTAACCAACATTACAATGAAATAAAAGAAATGTTGTATAAGTTTGACAGATGATCTGAAGGTTGCAATCTAGCCCAAATGGACAGGAAGTGCAAAATGGCTAAGCAGGGATGGCTAGATGACAAATGTAAGGATGTGGAGGCTTATCTCACTAGGGGTAAGATAGATACTGCCTACAGGAAAATTAAAGAGACCTTTGGAGATAAGAGAACCACTTGTATGAACATCAGGACCTCAGATGGAAACCCAGTTCTAAGCAAAGAAGGGAAAGCAGAAAGGTGGAAGAAGTATGTAGAGGGTCTATACACGGGCGATGCACTTGAGAAGAATATTATGGAAATGGAAGAGGAGATAGATGAAGATGAAATGGGAGATATGATATTGCGTGAAGAGTTTGACAGAGCGCTGAAAGACCTGAGTCGAAACAAGGCCCCCGGAGTAGACAACATTCCATTGGAACTACTGACGGCCTTGGGAGAGCCAGCCCTGACAAAACTCGTACCATCTGGTGAGCAAGATGTATGAAACAGGCGAAATACCCTCAGACTTCAAGAAGAATATAATAATTCCAATCCCAAAGAAAGCAGGTGTTGACAGATGTGAAAATTACCGAACAATCAATTTAATAATGCACTTCTGCAAAATACTAACACGAATTCTGTACAGACGAATGGAAAAACTAGTAGAAGCTGACGTTGGGGAGGATCAGTTGGATTCCGCAGAAATGTTGGAACATGTAAGGCAATACTGACCCTACGACTTATCTTAGAAAATAGATTAAGGAAGGGCACACCTACATTACTAGCATTTGTAGACTTAGAGAAACCTTTTGACAATGTTGACTGGAATACTCTCTTTCAAATTCTAAAGGTGGCAGGGGTAAAATACAGGAAGCGAAAGGCTATTTACAATTTGTACAGAAACCAGATGGCAGTTATAAGAGTCGAGGGGCGTGAAAGGGAAGCAGTGGTCAGGAAGGGAGTAAGACCGGGTTGTAGCCTCTCCCCGATGTTATTCAATATGTATATTGAGCAAGCAGTAAAGGAAACAAAAGAAAAATTCGGAGTAGGTATTAAAATGCGTGGAGACGAAATAAAAACTTTGAGGTTCGCCGATGACATTGTAATTCTGTCAGAGACAGCAAAGGACTTGGAAGAGCAGTTGAATGGAATGGACAGTGTCTTGAAAGGAGAATATAAGATGAATATCAACAAAGGAAAAACGAGGGTAATGGAATGTAGTCGAATTAAGTCGGGTGATGCTGTGGGAATTAGATTAGGAAATGAGACACTTAAAGTAGTAAAGGAGTTTTGCTATTTGGGGAGCAAAATAACTGATGATGGTCGAAGTAGAGAGGATATAAAATGTAGACTGTCAATGGCAAAGAAAGCGTTTGTGAAGAAGAGAAATTTGTTAACATCGAGTATAGATTTAAGTGTCAGGAAGTCATTTCAGAAACTATTTGTATGGAGTGTAGCCATGTATGGAAGTGAAACAAGGACGATAAATAGTTTGGACGAGAAGAGAATAGAAGCTTTCGAAATGTGGTGCTACAGAAGAATGCTGAAGAGAAGTGTGTGGCACAACTTGACCAGAAGAAGGAATCGGTTGGTAGGACATGTTCTAAGGCATCAGGGGATCGCCAATTTGGTATTGGAGGGCAGCGTGGAGGGTAAAAATCGTAGAGGGAGACCAAGAGATGAATACACTAAGCATATTCAGAAGGATGTAGGTTGCAGTAGGTACTGGGAGATGAAGAAGCTTGCACAGGATAGAGTAGCATGGAGAGCTGATCAAACCAGTCTCAGGACTGAAGGCCGCAACAACAACAACATGAGGAATTCAGGAAGGCTGTGAGGGACTCACGTGATTCTTTGATGCCACTGGTCACTATTTAATCTGCAGTGAAATTGGTATTGTGAGGACGAAAGTGCAGGAGGTCAGGTCCATATGTAGGAGGATAAGAGTGGAGAAACTTCAGGATAAGGAAATCAGGCACAAGTACATAACAGTGATCTCAGAAAGGTACTAGTTAGTTCAGTGTAGTCAATTACAGTCATTGGAAAAGGAATGGGCAAGGTACAGGGACACAGTACTAGAAGTGGCTAAAGAATGTCTTGGAACAGTAGTGTGTAAAGGTAGGATGAAGCAAACAGCTTGGTGGAATGACACAGTCAAGGCAGACTATAAAAGGAAAAAGAAGGCGTATCAAAAATGCCTACATGCTAGAACTCAGGTAGACAGAGAAAGTTATGTTGAAGAAAGAAACAAAGCCAAACAGATAATTGCAACACCCAAGAAGAAATCTTGGGATGGCTTTGGAAACAGGATGGAGACTTTGGGTTAAGCTGACGGAAAACCATTCTGGAGTGTAATTAGCAGTCTTCGAAAGGAAGGTAAGAAGGAAATGACAAGTATTTTGGACAGGTTAGGAAAACTGCTGGTGAATGCTGTGGATGCCTTAGGCAGATGGAGGGAGTATTTTGAAGAGTTACTCAATGTAGGTGAAAATACGGTCACTAATGCTTCAAATTTCGATGTACAATGGGATAGGAATGATGATGGAAATAGGATCACATTTGAGGAAGTGAAAAATATGGTTAATAGATTGCAGTGTAATAAGGCGGCTGGGGTGGATGAAATTAAGTCGGAACTCATCAAATACAGTGGAATGTCAGGTCTTAAATGGCTACACAGGATAACTGAAATGGCGTGGGAGTCGGGACAGGTTCCATCAGACTGGACAAAACCAGTAATCACACCAATCTTTAAACATGGCAACAGAAAAGATTGTAACAACTACAGAGGTATCTCTTTAATCAGCGTTGTGGGTAAAATGTTCTCAGGTATTGTTGAAAGGAAAGTGCGAGTATTAGTTGAGGACCAATTGGATGAGAATCAGTGTGGGTTTAGGCCTCTCAGAGATTGTCAGGACCAGATCTTTAGCTTACGGCAAATAATGGAGAAGTGTTATGAGTGGAACAGGGAACTGTATCTATGCTTTATAGATCTAGAAAAGGCATATGACTGGGTTCCTAGGAGAAAGTTATTGTCAGCTCTACGAGATTATGGAATAGGAGGCAAACTTTTGCAAGCAATTGAAGGTCTTTACATGGATAGTCAGGCAGCAGTTAGAGTTGATGGTAAATTGAGTTCATGGTTCAGAGTAGTTTCAGGGGTAAGACAAGGCTGCAATCTGTCTCCACTGTTGTTCATATTATTTATGGATCATATGTTGAAAACAATAGACTGGCTGGGTGAGATTATGATATGTGAACACAAAATAAGCCGTCTCGCATTTGCGGATGAATTAGTTTTGATGGCAGATTCGATTGAAAGTTTGTAAAGTAATATTTCAGAGCTAGATCAAAAATGTAAGGACTATGGTATGAAGTTTGGCATCTCCAAAACGAAAGTAATGTCAGTGGGAAAGAGATATAAATGGATTGAGTGCCAAATAGGAGGAACAAAGTTACAACAGGTGGACGGTTTCAAGTACTTAGGACGCATATTCTCACAGGATGGCAACATAGTGAAAGAACTGGAAGCGAGGTGTAGCAAAGCTAATGCAGTGAGCTCTCAGCTACGATCTACTCTCTTCTGCAAGAAGGAAGTCAGTACCAAGACTAATTTTAATTTATCTGTGCACCGTTCAGTTCAAAAATGGTTCAAATGGCTCTGAGCACTATGGGACTTCTGTGGTCATCAGTCCCCTAGAACTTAGAACTACTTAAACCTAACTAACCTACGGACATCACACACATCCATGCCCGAGGCAGGATTCGTACCTGCGACCGTAGCGGTCGCGCGGTTCCAGACTGTAGCGCCTAGAACCGCCCGGCTACTGCGGCCGGCCACCGTTCAGTCTTTCGACCTACTTTGTTGTATGGGAGCGAAAGCTGGGTGGATTCAGGTTACCTTATCGATAAGGTTGAGGTTACGGATATGGAAGTAGCTAGGATGATTGCAGGTACATGCGAACAATGGCAGGAGGGTGTCCACAATGAGGAAATCAGAGAAAAACTGGGAATGAACTCTGTAGATGTAGCAATCGGGGCGAACAGGCTTAGATGGTGGGGTCATGTTACACGCATGGGAGAAGCAAGGTTACCCAAGAGACTCATGGGTTCAGCAGTAGAGGGTAGGAGGAGTCGGGGCTGACCATGGAAAAGGTACCTGGATTCGGTTAAGAATGATTTTGAAGTAATAGGCTTAATATCAGAAGAGGCACCAATGTTAGCACTGAATAGGGGATCATGGAGGAATTTTATAAGGGTGCTATGCTCCAGACTGAACACTGAAAGGCATAATCAGTCTTAAACTATGGTGATGTGAGGAATGAAACAAAATGAGTGAAATAAATCGCAGTGAATCTATCATTGAACTACCATACCACCATTGTGTATTTTATTACATAATATCTTCTATGCTGCAGACCCAATGTACCATAAATTACAAAGTGTAGATATATTTAAAGAGCATATACAGGGTGTTACAAAAAGGTGCGGCCAAACTTTCAGGAAACACACACAAAGAAAGGAAATACGTTATGTGGACATGTGTCTGGAATTGCTTACAGCTCATTTTATTACTTTTCTTCAAATCACATTAATCATGGAATGGAAACACACAGCAACAGAACGTACCAGTGTGACTTCAAACACTTTGTTACAAGAAACGTTGAAAACGCCCTCCGTTAGCGAGGATACATGCATCCACCCTCCGTCGCACAGAATCCCTGACGCGCTGATGCTGCCCTGGAGAATGGCGTATTGTATCACAGCCGTCCACAATACGAGCACGAAGAGTCTCTACATTTGGTACCGGGATTGGGTAGACAAGAGCTTCCACATGCCCCATAAATGAAAGTCAAGAGGGCTGAGGTCAGGAGAGCGTGGAGGCCACTGAATTGGTCCGCCTCTACCAATCCATCGGTCACCGAATCTGATGTTGAGAAGCGTACGAACACTTCGACTGAAATGTGCAGGAGCTCCATCGTGGACGAACCACATGCTGTGTCGTACTTGTAAAGGCACATGTTCTAGCAGCACAGGTAGAATATCCCGTATGAAATCATGATAACGTGCTCCAATGAGCGTAGATGGAAGAACATGGGGCCCAATCGAGACATCACAAACAATGCCTGCCCAAACGTTCACAGACGTGACGTGATTGCACAATTGCGTGCGGATTCTCGTCAGCCCACAGATGTCGATTGTGAAAATTTACAATTTGATCACGTTGGAATGAAGCCTCATCCGTAAAGAGAACATTTGCACTGAAATGAGGATTGACACATTGTCAGATGAACCATTCGCAGAAGTGTACCCGTGGAGGCCAATCAGCTGCCGATAGTGCCTGCACACGCTGTACACAGTACGGAAACAACTGGTTCTCCCGTAGCACTCTCCATACAGTGACGTGGTCAACGTTACCTTGTACAGCAGCAACTTCTTTGACGCTCACATTAGGGTTATCGTCAACTGCACGAAGAATTGCCTCGTCCATTGCAGGTGTCCTCGTCGTTCTAGGTCTTCCCCAGTCGCGAGTCATAGGCTGGAATGTTCTGTGCTCCCTAAAACGCCGATCAATTGCTTCGAACGTGTTCCTGTCGGGACACCTTCGTTCTGGAAATCTGTCTCGATACAAAGGTTCTGCACCACGGC
Organism: Schistocerca gregaria; assembly: GCF_023897955.1. NCBI lineage: Eukaryota > Metazoa > Arthropoda > Insecta > Orthoptera > Acrididae > Schistocerca > Schistocerca gregaria. The sequence continues at coordinate 88,919,203 of NC_064929.1, read as the reverse complement.
TATTGCCCCGTGCTAATCCATACACCAAATGGGCATCTGCCAACTCCGCATTTGTGAACATTACACAGAGTGCAAAACCACTTTCGTGATGAACACTAACCTGTTGATGCTATGTACTGATGTGCTTGTTGCTAGTACTGTAGAGCAATGAGTGGCATGTCAACACAAGCACCGAAGTCAACATTGCCTTCCTTCAATTCGGCCAACTGGCGGTGAATCGAGGAAGTACAGTACATACTGACGAAACTGAAATGAGCTCTAACATGGAAATTAAGCGTTTCCGGACACATGTCCACATAGCGTCTTTGCTTTATTTGTGTGTGAGGAAAGTTTCCTGAAAGTTTGGCCGTACCTTTTTGTAACACCCTGTATAACTTAATATATTCAGTTTAGTTACGATTGCTGCCCTTGGAAGTCATTGCAGCGAACCACAGGCTAGAACGTGGGCACTGCAGGGCACTCTGGGTCACCTGTGTCCCAGGGCGCCCGAGTTCCTGCAGACCAGATGCTCGGGCAGCGACCAGCAGGCAGCGGGCGGGATAAAGTGTCCGGTGTCCTGTGTCCGGCCAGCCAGGAGCGGCCGTTTTGTGAGCGACCGCAGCAACAGGTCGTGCCGTGGGCCGGGCTCTCCCTGCGGTGTCGGGTGCTGCGGGGAAACCCTACCCTGCCCTGGCCAGCCCGAGCTGCTAATGGCTCATTTTCCGGCAAGTGGCGCGGGGGAACGGCGCAGGCCGCAGCTTCGAGGACCGGCCGCTAGGTGGCGCGAGGAAGTCATGTTCACGGCAGTACGTGATACACGATTAATGTTGACACGCATTACATCATTTTTTTAGCTCTACTCGTGCCACAACACTTAGCAGGTGTCGAAGTACGAAGCTGGAATTTGGTTGCAGTCATCATCTACCGTCGTCGTTTTTGTCGTTGTTGCCGTGAGGCACCGTTACACCAAGTGGAAAGGCGCGTTGATCTTAGAGCATCAGATATGGTAACCTTGGGTCATTGACAACACACAATGGTCACGGTAGCACCTGATTCCAGAATAGCTGCAGTAGTTAGGATCTACGAACTACCCCCTCTTGACCAGGTCCGCAAAACCTAACTCGTAACGAGATCCCTTCGAAGCAAATTGTCATAACGATCGTCTATAAAGGCTTCGTACAAGGAGAAGAAATGTTACAGTTTATGGAATAATAACAGATATGACCAAAGTGTCTTGTCTCTTCTGTTTTATTTAACGTAACTTCGTTCACAGTTTTATTTCACATTCACCACTCACCGAAACCCTTTGATGAACAGTTTTGGTTGTTTGACACCAACAGTCAATGGTAATGATACAGTATTTTGTAATTGATTGTTCTAGTTTACCCACCGCCTCCACGAATGTTTGCTTGGCGTAAGACAATTACACACTTTTCTCTCCGATCCGCAATTATTAAGAGTTCGCGTAAAAGTTAACGTTTCTCTCCTTTTCATAAATTGGAGCCCGCTCTGCGCCATATAATTTTTTTAAAAAAACGGTCTCAATACCGCGTCCCTCGTGGGATGCGTATAGATTTATCCCGGAATTGACCGCCCTGTAGGTGTACTCAATTTAATGACCACACTTCGCTATCCGCGATTTCGTGTAACTAAATGTCCTTTTGTTGCTCTGATTGTGTACCGTAGTTATTTATAACTCGTCCCTATATACACACAATTAGCACTTGTTTACTTGTTTATTTCTAAGAGTAAACGAAAAAAATGACGCCGTATCATCGGCTTCGTCGATATGTAACAAAACACCTCAATATGCCCAATTTCACCTCTTCTCATAGGATCGGCTACCTTACTCATTAATTTACTACATATTATTTCCAATATCACCAAACAGCTATCGCCGTTATATTTTAATTTTATTCAAAACCATGTTATTATTATTATGACCGACCAAATCGTAACAAATCCCGCGGCGTGCGTTTTTAACGATAGCTTTACACTCGCCCAGCCTTTATTCACGGAATATTATATATAAATATACAGACAGGACCGAAAGATCGATCTCCCTACCGTTACCAATACAGGCAAACACGCTATTCAAGTCCCGTTACATCTATCTTGACTTGTATTGTTACAGTTACACGGCTGCTCCCAGAACTCCGCAGCGGAGTGTGCGCTGATATGAAGCTTCCTGGCAGATTAAAACTGTGTGCAAGACCGAGACTCTAACTGGGAACCTTTGCCTTTCGTGGGCAAGTGCTCTACCATCTGAGTTACCCGAGCACGACTCACGACCAGTCCTCACAACCCCCCCCCTCCTCCAGTACTTCGTCTCCTACTTTGGCAGCGAAAGGGAAAGGTCCGGAATTCGAGTCTCGGCTCGCGCAGTTTTAATCTGCCATCTCAGCGCACACTCCACTTTTGAGTGAAAATTTCATTATGGATCAGCAGAGACCTCAAACTGGGGAGGTATCAAGAATGGTGTCCCGGGTTCAGTCTTCAGTTCCTTATTGTTCTTAATAGCGTTGAAGACCGGTATTCAGTAGCTCAAATCGACTTCCGCAGTAAAAATGTGTATTCCATTTGCGAGTGATTGCTGACTTCCTTTTCCTTTCTCGAAGTATGCTACAGGCGCTGTCCGTAACTGTTCCGCTGTAATCAAACCCGATCAGCTTCGATCGAAACTAGTCATGACGTAAAACATAAATGTTTGCAACGCAAAAGAAACGATAAATCATTGTTTATTTTCATATTACAGTGAGATGCTAGAAGCCACTGCTTACCTGCCAGTATCGTGGCGGACCCCTCTCACCCGTCGTAGTGCACGAGTGGAGTTCCCTCGACAACTCGTCGGGAGTTCCCTGCAGAAATGTCGAGCCGAGCTGTCTCTGTAGCCGTCCGTAGCTGCGAAAGCGTCGCCGGTGCAGAATTTTGTGAATGAAATGACCTCTCGATCATGTCCATCAAACTTTCGGCCGGATTAATGTCGGGTCATCACACACATCCATGCCCGAGGCAGGATTCGAACCTGTGATCGTAGTGGTCGCGCCGTTCCGGACTGAAGCGCCTAGGCCACCGCGGCCGGCCAACGAATTAGAGATGTCAAAAACAATACTGTACAATTACTTACTTGTTTACTTCAAAGATGTAGGCCTACCAACTTCATCATAGAACGGTTCATTATTTCAACTCGTATTTAGGATCGCAAACGCTAATTGCGTGCTAAAAACGATATACAACTAAATCTAACATGCATGCACAACGTATAACAAGTCTATCAATAATTCAGATACCTTTTAATCGTTTCCAAAGTCCTCTGAACTTGAATTCGAATCAAAACCACGGCGATCATAAGAAGCGCGAGAGACGTTTGGCAGGAAAATGGCGCCAAAGCTAATCAACCAATCACGGGCAACTTCACCTATGGCCACTCTCTCTGTATACATGCTCTCTACCCCAAACTGATGGCTAGCACCATCTGTAGGGAAATTCCGGTTTCATACGCCTAAACCTGGTAAATACTAGATGGTTTCTTCTCCTTCTTGAACAGGCTGCGGTTTTTTAGAAATTCGTCCATGGAATATAAGGAGTGTTCTAGGAGAAATGATTATAGATTAGACGTAAAAATTGCTTTTCAACCAGTCAGACATTTTACCGTTTTGGACAAATGATCAAAATGTTTTGTTGCCACATACAGAACTCCTTTTTGAGCCGCTACAGGTCTAGTAATGGGTAATAAACTCTAACTGGTCCCATGTGTCGGTGCTATTCTGTCATTCTGCGCAACAAAGTAATCTGAGATGTACCCTTTACCCTGTGGCTCCTGCAACATGCAGTTTCCACCCCCACACTACTACAGAAGTCAGACAGACGCTCCTAACGCACTAAAGAGAAATGCCTGAAAAACTTTCAGCAATAAATATCTTCTGGAGTCGTCCGCTGTAAGGAAATGACACAAAAATTCACAAAATTTCTTACGTTAACTAGTGGGATACTTGGGTACTGGCGTAGAGCTAGTTAGTGTAAGGAAAACATGAAACTAACGAAAGGCTGTCGCGTGTGAAATGCAGTGAAGTGTACTGTTGTGGAGGAAATATGGGGCTCGCAAGAGCTGTAGGGCACAATACCGTAAGCTGCGATGACTGCTCTCTACGCCGCTCGCTGCTGACAAATAAGATGAATCTCGTTATATCTGGATTGACCTTTGCCAATCAAACTCTCCCTACACCTCGATCAAGTCGAGGACTCCTATTCGCCCCTAGTGTAGCTATTGGCGTGGTACACCGTCAGGTAACCAGTCAACTAATGCCACTCAAAAATTCGCTCGCAGGCGTTTAACTATAACTCTGTGCGTTCACACCGCACAGTAAGTGTGGCGGCCAACACAGTGAACGACGCTTAATCGGGAGGACTCTATATTGAGTCGCACTCCGATTCGCTCTCGACAGAGGTGCTCTCCCAGTGAAGTACTGAGGAGAGACTTGTTCCTCGCTCTTTGAGTACACGCACGAGCGCACGCACTCTCGTCACGTGTTCTGGCTCCAAGGGCGTCAACGGAACGGCACCTCTCCACGCCAGACGTGGTCTCTTCCATTATTCCTTCAGCTTGAGGCGTCAGGAATATCGTGTCCCAATCAGCATTGCTCTTTTAAAACGGGAGAATGATGTTTCGTTTAAGGCGACCAATCGGGAAATCTGTAGCATCGGCGTTTGGCGTCTCCCTGTGAAAACCTCTGAAACTGTGTGCTACTTTTGTAAAGAATGCGTAGGCTGGACGCTCCCACACAATGTAGCGGAATTTCTTTTTAAGTCGAACACGGGGTCGTTCTCCCCTTTCACTCGGGCCCATGCTGTCTGCTCTACAGGCGGTCACCATCCGACTTAGCTAGGCTGACTCGTCCTCTAAAGGGACCGGCCTCTCGGCGTGTGGACCGCCTCTCCCGAACTGAAAGCTCTTGTGGCTGTCGGGTCTTGAATGTGTGTGTGTACGCCAGCCTCGGGTATCTCAACCCCAGTGCGCACTTGTTATTTGCGTATCGTTTACATGAATTCATACAACAGTGACTGTATCTTAACGAGTTTGGGTTCGAATGAAGCGTCTTGATGTGCGGAATATGATTGTGAGGGCGGAGTATGTAAGCAATGAAGGCCAGGAGACCACGACGTCTTACACCCTTTGTTGTCTGTTCGTTCGGTACAAGTTTTGCGATTGCTTTTAAACTAACGGCTGGAATACACGTGAGAGGGTTTCTTGTCTTACACGCAGCAGGGCGGGGCAATCTGTGAGAGCTGAGAGGGTGCACTCCGTGAGATTTTTCTGTGTTGCTCTGTGCGTGACGAAAGACCGCGGGCTGCAGCTACACATTAAATGCTTTCAGTGGCAAAGAAAAAACGCAAACGACCGCGTGGCTGTCGGATAAGAGCGCGGATTAGACGGCGGATGAGTTTGATGCGTGCAAGAATATCTTTGCAGGATTCGTGATAGGAAAAGAACAACATCGCAGATATACGAGGACGACAGAGATGGAGAAGAAGTACTCTTTATAATTGGATCCAAAATTGCCAGTCTACATACTGTTGTTGTTGTGGTCTTCAGTCCTGAGACTGGTTTGATGCAGCTCTCCATGCTACTCTATCCTGTGCAAGCTTCTTCATCTCCCAGTACCTACTGCAACCTACATCCTTCTGAATCTGCTTAGTGTAGTCATTTCTTGGTCTCCCTCTATGATTTTTACCCTCCACGCTGGCCTCCAATACTAAACTGGTGATCCCTTGATGCCTCAGAACATGTCCTACCAACCGATCCCTTCTTCTGGTCAAGTTGTGCCACAAACTTCTCTTCTCCCCAATCCTATTCAATACTTGCTCATTAGTTATGCGATCTACCCATATCATCTTCAGCATTCTTCTGTAGTACCACATTTCGCAAGCTTCTATTCTCTTCTTTTCCAAACTAGTTATCGCCCATGTTTCACTTCCATACATGGCTACACTCCATACAAATACCTTCAGAAAAGACTTCCTGACACTTAAATCTATACTCGCTGTTAACAAACTTCTCTTCTTCAGAAACGCTTTCCTTGCCATTGCCAGTCTACATTTTATATCGTCTCTACTTCAACCATCATCAGTTATTTTGCTGCCCAAATAGCAAAACTCCTTTACTACTTTAAGTATCTCATTTCCTAATCTAATTCCCTCAGCACCATCCGACTTAAATCGACTACATTCCATTATCCTCGTTTTGCGTTTGTTGATGTTCATCTTATATCCTCCTTTCAAGACACTATCCATTCCGTTCAACTGCTCTTCCAAGTCCTTTGCTGTCTCTGACAGAATTACAATGTCATCGGCGAACCTCCAAGTTTTTATTTCGTCTCCACGGACTTTAATACCTACTCCGAATTTTTCTTTTGTTTCCTTTACTGCTTGCTCAATATACAGATTGAATAACATCGGTGAGAGGCTACACCCCTGTCGCACTCCCTTCCCAACCACTGCTTCCCTTTCATGCCCTTTGACTCTTATAACTGCCATCTGGTTTCTGTACAAATTGGAAGTAGCCTTTCGCTCCCTGTGTTTTACCCCTGCCACCTTTAGAATTTGAAAGAAGGTATTCCAATCAACATTGTCAAAAGCTTTCTCTAAGTCTACAAATGCTGGAAACGTAGGTTTGCCTTTCCTTAATCTTTCTTCTAAGATAAGTCGTAAGGTCAGTATTGCCTCACGTGCTCCAGTATTTCTACGGAATCCAAACTGATCTTCCCTGAGGTCGCCTTCTACTAGTTTTTCCATTCGTCTGTAAAGAATTCGTGTTAGTATTTTGCAGCTGTGTCTTATTAAACTGATTGTTCGGTAATTTTCACATCTGTCAACACCTGATTTCTTAGGGATTATAATTATTATATTCTTCATGAAGTCCGAGAGTATTTCGCCTGTTTCATATATCTTGCTCACCGGATGGTAGGGTTTTGTCAGGACTGGCTCTCCCAAGGCCTTCAGTAGTTCCGGGGGCCTTGTTTCGACTCAGGTCTTTCAGTTCTCTGTCTAACTCTTCACGCAGGATCTTATCTCCCATTTCATTTTCATCTACATCCTCTTCCATTTCCATAATATTGTCCTCAATTACATCGCCCTTGTATATACCCTCTATATACTCCTTCCACCTTTCTGCTTTCCCGTCTTTGCTTAGAACTGGGTGTCCACCTGAGCTGTTGATGTTCATACAAGTGGTTCTCTTATCTCCAAAGGTCTCTTTAATTTTCCTGTAGGCAGTATCTATCTTACCCCTAGTGAGATAAGCCTCTACATCCTTACATTTGTCCTCTAGACATTCCTGCTTAGCCATTGTGCACTTCCTGTCGATCTCATTTTTGAGACGTTTGTATTCCTTTTTGCCTGCTTCATTTATTGCATTTTTGTATTTTCTCCTTTTATCAACTAAATTCAATATTTCTTCTGTTACCCAAGGATTTCTACTAGCCCTCGTCTTTACCTTCTTGATCCTCTGCTGCCTTCACTACTTCATCCCTCAAAGCTACCCATTCTTCTTCTACTGTATTTCTTTCTCCCATTCCTGTCAATTGTTCCCTTATGCTTTCCTGAAACTCTGTACAACCTCTGGTTCTTTCAGTTTATCCAGGTCCAATCTTCTTAAATTCCCACCATTTAGCAGTTTCTTTAGTTTTAATCTGCAGGTCATAACCAATAGATTGTGGTCAGAGTCCACATCTGCCCCTGGAAATGTCTTACAATTTAAAACCTGGTTCCTAAATCTCTGTCTTACCATTATATAATCTATCTGATACCTTTTAGTATCTCCAGGGTTCTTCCATGTATACAACCTTCTTTCATGATTCTTAAACCAAGTGTTGGCTATGACTAAGTTGTGCTCTGTGCAAAATTCTACCAGCCGGCTTCTTCTTTCATTTCTTAGCCCCAATCCATATCCACCTACTACGTTTCCTTCTCTCCCTTTGCCTACACTCGAATTCCAGTCACCCATGACTATTAAATTTTCGTCACCCTTCACTATCTGAATAATTTCTTTTATTTGGTCATACATTTCTTCAATTACTTCGTCATCTGCAGAGCTAGTTGGGATATAAACTTGTACTACTGTTGCAGGTGTGGGCTTTGTATCTATCTTGGCCACAATAATGCGTTCACTATGCTGTTTGTAGTAGCTTACCCGCATTCCTATTTTCCTATTCATTATTAAACCTACTCCTGCATTACCCCTATTTGATTTTGTGTTTATAACCCTGTAGTCACCTGACCATAGGTCTTGTTCCTCCTGCAACCGAACTTCACTAATTCCCACTATATCTAACTTTAACCTATCCATTTCCCTTTTTAAATTTTCTAACCTACCTGCCCGATTAAGGAATCTGACATTCCACGCTCCGATCCGTAGAACGCCAGTTTTCTTTCTCCTGATAACGACGTCCTCTTGAGTAGTTCCCGCCCGGAGATCCGAATGGGGGACTATTTTACCTCCGGAATATTTTACCCAAGAGGACGCCATTATCATTTAATCATACAGTAAAGCTGCATGCCCTCGTGAAAAATTACGGCCGTAGTTTCCCTTTGCTTTCAGCCCTTCGCAGTACCAGCACAGCAAGGCCGTTTTGGTTAGTGTTACAGGGCCAGATCAGTCAGTCATCCAGAATGTTGCCCTTGCAACTACTGATAAGGCTGCTGCCCCTCTTCAGGAACCACACGTTTGTCTGGCCTCTCAACAGATACCCCTCCCTTGTGGTTGCACCTACGGTACGGCTATCTGTATCGCTGAGGCACGCAAGCCTCCCCACCAACGGCAAGGTCCATTGTTCATGGGGGGAAGATCTACATACTATTATGGGTAAATCCATTAGTGTTGAAGACACACTGCTGGTGACGCTAACATTTCTATCTTTGTCCAGTTGTATTGCCTTTGGTATTGGGCAAAGTAACAATTATGGCGAAGTAACATTACACCAATTTCATTTTAATACTCACAGAAGTTGAACACTTTGATGTGAATTGTGTGAATTCCTAAGGGGCTAAAATGCTGAGGTAATCCGTCCCTAGACTTACACACTACTTAAATTAACTTATACTAAGAACAACACACACACCCATGTCCGTTGGAGAGACCGCGCAATCCGTGACATGGCACCTCTAATCGCGCTGCAGTAACCCTTATATCAGGTAAATGAAGCATTCCCGCATACTTGAGCGTTTTTACTTGTATTAACGCAAGGAACCTTTCGTAAATCCCCGAAGGTCTGTTCTTCAGCACCCAGTACAATTTTATCAATAAATACCACTTAACATAAAATTATAGATACAGCTGTAAATTATACAGGGTGAAAAGTATTTAAACCAACAATGGGAAGTTGAAGGGGACAGAGAAACAAATATTATTCCCTATTGTCATTTTTTCCTATGTGGATTATCTAAACCGGTGGAGGCCGTATTATGCTCTTCAGTCGTTAGAGGCCGCATTACGCTCTTCAGTTGTAGGCAACTGCTGTCCATCAGTGTAATAGCGCATTGTCTCTGTTTACTAATGTAGCGATACACCTGGAGTGAGTACACTGATATGGTTGGTGCGTATTACGTAGTGCACCACAACGGACGAGCTGCACAGCGGGTTTATCAACAGCAATATCCTAATCGCCGTATCCCGCATCATACGACCTTTGCTGCTGTGTACCAACGTCTCTGTATGAGACCGGGTCATTTAGCAGATTACCTGGACAGGGACGCCGTCGCACGGCAAGAACGCTGCAATTTGAGGAAGCTGTGTTGCAGCAGGTGGAGAGGTATCCTTCAATCATCACTCGTGCAATTGCTCGTAACATGGGGACGAATCAGACGAATGTAAGAACAGTCCGAGAGCAATTGTTACGTCCATTTCACTTACAGCGCGTCCACAACCTGGAACTAGTTGACTATCTACCCAGAGCACAGTTTTCGCATTGGTACATGGAACAGTGTGAAATGCATCCTACATTTCCATACTCAGTGTTGTTTACTGATGAACGAACGTTCGGGCGTGATGGAGTCTTCAACATGCACAATTCTCATGTTTGGAGTGAGGATAACCCACATGCCACAGTTACTAGCGCTCATCAAGTGCGGTTCTTCGTTAATGTGTGGGTCGGTGTTGTTGGGGGCTGTTTAATTGGGCCGTATCTGCTACCTAGGCCATTAAATGGCAGGCACTATCACAATTTTCTCGCCAGAACTTTGCCAGAATTGCTGGAAGACGTCCCGCTCCCTACAAGACAACGCACGTGGTTCCAACATGACGGGGCGCCGGCACATCTCAGTCGTCGTGTGCGTCGATTCCTGGACCGACGGTTCCCAGAAACGTGGATTGGCAGAGGCGGTCCTGTACCGTGGCCTGCTCCATCCCCAGATGTGTCCCCTCTGGACTTTTTTGTGTGGGGACAGATGCTCAACCTTGTTTACGCAACTCCTGTTGCATCACAAGAGGATCTGGTTGCCCGGATGGTAGCAGCAGCAGGAACAATTCAGGTTACTCCTGGGGTTTTTGCCCGTGTCACACATAACGTGATCCGACGGTGTAACCTTCGTTTCAATGGGGGCATTTTTGAAAATCTATTGTAACTGAAATTGGGTTGTGTTAAAGTGTTGTCTCTTGGTCATAAAAAAATGGAAAAGTGTTTGTTGGTTTAATTAATCTGCCACCAGAGAAATCTTCCTCTACCGGCTTAAATACTCGTCATCGGAAAAAATGACATTAGGGAAAAATATTTGTTTTGATGTCCCCTACAACCTCCCAGAGTTTGTCGGTTTAAATACTTTTCACCCTGTAGATACAGCTGTTAAATGGAAATCTTCCGAGTTCCAGAAATATTATTTTCAAACAGAATTTCACTTGTTTCTGTATGTCAGTTAATCAATGCTATAAAACAGCTTTGTCTGATTCCTTGAATTGTGGATACTCTGGTAAATTTCTTCGCTGGAGGTGATAAAAACTGTAGCGATGTCGGCCAACAAACTTGCTGCTTATCTGAGGTCGCGTAGTCCAGTAACTGTACACTGCATACCGTCGGCCTCTCCTAGTACACGCTAATTAGACCCACAACTACGTCCCTGCTGGCAGCTTTCTCCGTTGCATCGCCGACACTCATTTCACCGTGGGTATCAGTCGTGGCGGTTCTGTCAGCTGTTCCGGCGGTGCCGGTTCATGTTCAGAGTGTTGATGTGGCGCAGCCGATAGCGTTCTCTTCTTGTTATTCATATTTTCATAGTAACGTCGAACCGAGACTCTTCGGTGTTTCTTTTTATTTTTGTTTGTTAATTCTATATAACATGTCCATGATGTTTTTGTGTTTTCAGCGCAGCACTGTTGAAGCCTAGAACTTTCGGAAAAAGGTAACCCGTTTTATTCGTTTATGAGATAAAACTGGAGATTTCTTAGCTCAGAAACACGTGACGGTCACACATTACGACTGGAAACACGTACTTTCATTTATTGTGTGCGTGAGTTCGGCGTAGAGCACATTCTGCGAAATATGGCACAGGAAACTACTGCGAAAGCAAAGAGAGCTTCACTCCAAGTTTAAACGCACACAAAACCTCTCAGACAAACAGAAGCTAAACGATGTCAACGTTAGTGTAAGGAGAGCTAGGCGTGGAGCGTTCAGTGAATTCTAAAGTAAAATTCTCTGTACCGATTTGACAGAAAATCCCAGGAAGTTCTGGTCTTACGTTAAATCAGTAAGTGGCTCGAAACAGCATATCCAGACACTCCGGGATGATGATGGCATTGAAACAGAGGATGACAACCGTACAGCTGAAATACTAAACACCTTCTTTTCCAAAGTTGATTTACAGAGGAAGACCGCACTGCAGTTCCTTCTCTAAATCCTCGCACAAACGAAAAAATGGCTGACATCGAAATAAGTGTCCAAGGAATAGAAAAGCAACTGAAATCACACAACAGAGGAAAGTCCACTGGACCTGACGGGATACCAATTCGATTCTACACAGAGTACCCGAAACAACTTGCCCCCCTTCTAACAGCCGTGTACCGCAAGCCTCTAGAGGAACGGAAGGTTCCAAATGATTGGAAAAGAGCACAGGTAGTCCCAGTCTTCAAGAAGGGTCGTCGAGCAGATGCGCAAAACTATAGACCTATATCTCTGACGTCGATCTGTTGTAGAATTTTAGAACATGTTTTTTGCTCGCGTATCATGTCGTTTCTGGAAACCCAGAATCTACTCTGTAGGAATCAACATCGGTTCCGGAAACAGCGATCGTGTGAGACACAACTCGTTTTATTTGTTCGTGAGACCCAGAAAATATTAGATACAGGCTCCCAGCTAGATGCCATTTTCCTCGACTTCCGGAAGGCGATCGATACAGTTTCGCACTGTGGCCTGATAAACAAAGTAAGAGCCTACAGAATATCAGACCAGCTGTGTGGCTGGATTGAAGAGTTTTTAGCAAACAGAACACAGCATGTTGTTCTCAGTGGAGAGACGTCTACAGACGTTAAAGTAACCTCTGGCGTGCCACAGCGGAGTGTTATGGAACCACGGCTTTCCACAATATATATATAAATGACCTAGTAGATAGTGTCGGAAGTTCCATGCTGCTTTTCGCGGATGATGCTGTAGTCTACAGAGAAGTTGCAGCATTAGAAAATTGTAGCGAAATGCAGGAAGATCTGCAGCGGATAGGCACTTGGTGCAGGGAGTGGCAACTGACCCTTAACATAGACAAATGTAATGCACTGAGAATACATAGAAAATGTGTATGATTATATGAGCAAACACTGGTAGCAGTTACTTCTGTAAAATATCTGGGAGTGTGCGTGCAGAACGATTTGAAGTGGAATGATTATATGAAATTAATTGTTGGTAAGGCGGGTGCCAGGTTGAGATTCATTTGGAGAGTCCTTAGAGAATGTAGTCCATCAACAAAGGAGGTGGCTTACAAAACACTCGTTCGACCTATACTTGAGTATTGCTCATCAGTGTGGGATCCGTACCAGATCGCGTTGACGGAGGAGGTGGAGAAGATCCAAAGAAGAGCGGTGCGTTTCGTCACAGGGTTATTTGGTAACCGTGATAGCGTTACAGAGGTTTAGCAGACTTGAGTGGCAGACTCTGCAAGAGAGGCGCTCTGCAACGCGGTGTAGCTTGCTGTCGAGGTTTCGAGAGGGTGCGTTTCTGGATGAGATATCGAATATATTGCTTCCCCCTACTTATACCTCCCGAGGAGATCACGGATGTAAAATTAGAGAGATTCGAGCGCGCACGGAGGCTTTCCAGCAGTCGTTCTTCCCGCGACCCACACGCGACTGGAACATAAAAGGGAGGTAATGAGAGTGGCACGCAAAGTGCCCTCCGCCACACACCGTTGGCTGACTTGCGGAGTATAAATGTAGATGTAGATGTAGATCTGGGCCGGAATTGGGTCGCTCAGCGCTCAGATCTCTCGCAACAATGGCGGTACAGTCTTTCTCGCAGCAACTCTTGAGAGAACGTGGCAGCCGTGTATACGAGTGGTCTAACCTAAAAGCGACTATCTGAGATCTTGCCCCACTCTCCGGACGCCGTTAGACATATAGACTCTCGGAGCTGTGTACCCTAGGACTGTTGATATTTTTAAAAATATCGGGAATCCGATATACAGATATTTAGAAAAGATAACGTAACTGGCACTCGATATTTCGAAAAGACTGTCAATATACCGACATGTCGACGGAAGAAATATCGACGTACTTGCCTATAAAAATATCTACTGCATATTGTAAATATATTACCATTCCTAGAGCTGTATATTTAAGTAATGATTTGTTAGCAAATATTCTGTACATCAGCTAGCTAACAGCCTGCTTATACCGTTTAGAAAGGAAAACAGTGCAGGTTGACGATTGGCGATGACAACTTTGCCAACAATGGTAACTGCATGTATACTGAAGCGCCAAAGGAGCTGGTACAGGCATGCGTATTCAAATACAGAGATACGTAAACAGGCAGAAAACGGCGCTGCGGTCGGCAACGCCTATATCAGTGTCTGGCACAGCTGTTAGATCTGTTACTGCTGCTGCAGTGGCAGGTTATCAGGATTTAAGTGAGTTTGAACGTGATTTGACAGCACTGGGACACAGCATCTCCGAGATAGCGATGAAATGAGGATTCTCCCGTACGACCATTTCACGAGTGTGCCTTGAATATCAGGAATCCGGTAAAAGAATAAATCTCCGATATCGCTGCGGTCGGAAAAAGATTCTGCAAGAACTGGACCAACGAAGACTGAAGAGAATCGTCCGACGTGACGGAAGTGCAGCCCTCCCGCAGACTGCTGCAGATTCCAATGCTATGCCATCAGCAAGTGTCAGCGTGCGAACCATACAACGAAACACCATCGATGTGGGCTTGCAGAAAGCCCACTCGTCTACCCTTGATGACTGCACGACACAAGCTTCACACTAGCTGCTAACCACCTCCCACACGGAGCACGTCCGTATCTCACCACTGTCTTCTAGTACGAGCCGCTCGCAGTTGACGTCAACAAGCGTACGGGCCTGAAGATGACGTTGTCACAACGTTGAAACTAGTTGCCAAAATAAAATCGACACCTTGAATACAGCTGGAGGAATTTTTCCATTTTTAATACAAAGCCTTACTCCTCGCCTGAGCCTGTCAACACCGACATTGGACTGTTGAAGACTGGAAACGTGTTGCCTGGTCAGACGTGTCTCGTTTCAGATCGTATCGAGCGGATGGCCGTGTGCAGGTATGGAGACAAACTCAGGAATCGATGGACTCTGCGTGTCAGCAGGGGAATGTTCAAGCTGGTGGAGGCTCTGTAATGTGCGGGACGTGTGCAGAATTGCTACACAGAGGCTCCAGGAACACTCTTCTGAGTTTAAACGCTTCCGCTGGCCATTGAGCTCCCTAGGCATGAACGTTATTCGGCATATCTGGGAAGCCTTGCAACGTGCTGTCCAGTAAAGACCTCCACCCCGTCGTACTCTTATGCTGTTACGGACAGGCCTGCAGGATTAGTGGTGTTAATTCCCTCCAGCACTACTTCAGACGAGTCCATGCCACGCCCTGTTGCGGCACTTCTGCGTACCCACGATGTTAGGCAGGTGCACCAGTTTCATTGGCTCCTCAGTGTAAGTGGCACAATAAAAGGCGTCCGGTGAGTCCTTCGTTCGGTTTTGTCACATATCGGGCCTCTACGGAACACTTCATGCCGACTTCCCTGTTTTCTCATTTCTGCAAGCTCCAGTGACCTAGCGGTTGTAGTGTCGAAATTCTATGCAAAAGCTAAACGTTACAGCTTCTGTTGGTGACCCCGAGCGCCAATTACGTCAGCATTTCCCCTCAAACATTTACTCCCACCGCAAAGACCAGTCTTGACGTTTAGCTTCTCTGTTCGCCACTTTCAGCAACTGTTTTTCACCAATACCGATGTGAAGAAATAGCACACTACTTCCATTACGCCGGCCGCGGTGGCCGTGCGGTTCTAGGCGCGCAGTCCGGAACCGCGGGACTGCTACGGTCGCAGGTTCGAATCCTGCCTCGGGCATGGATGTGTCTGATGTCCTTAGGTTAGCTAGGTTTATGTAGTTCTAAGTTCTAGGGGACTGATGACCACAGTAATTTAGGTTAAGTAGTGTGTAAGCTTAGAGACTGATGACCTCAGGATTAAGTCCCATAAGATTTCACACACAGTTCCGTTAACAATTGAATTTCTAACGCAACTTGTGTGCTGTTTCTTTACTTGAGATGTCAATGTAAAATTATGTTCTACTACTATTTCAAATGAACCGCTTCAAATAATCATAGAAATTTCGAAATAAAAATAATATAAAAATCTCTGCACTCAGTATGGATATCGATATCCATATGTCAGCGATATATATCGATATTTTTTCAAAATTTTTGTAGCAATATTTTATCAGCAGCCATCATTTACGCGACACGTTGTTGTTGTGGTGGTGGTCTTCAGTCCTGAGACTGGTTTGATGCAGCTCTCCATGCTACTCTATCCTGTGCAAGCTTCTTCATCTCCCAGTACCTACTGCAGACTACATCCTTCTGAATCTGCTTAGTGTATTCACCTCTTGGTCTTCCTCTAAGATTTTTACCCCCCACGCTGCCCTCCAGTACTAAATTGGTGATCCCTTGATGCCTCAGAACATGTCCTACCAACCGATCCGTTCTTCTGGTCAAGTTAAGCCACAAACTCCTCCGAAATCCTATTCAATGCCTCCTCATTAGTTATGTGATCTACCCATCAAATCTTCAGCATTCTTCTGTAGCACCACATTTCGAAAGCTTCTATTCTCTTCTTGTCCAAACTATCTATTGTCCACGTTTCACTTCCATACATGTCTACACTCCATACAAATACTTTTGAGAAACGACTTCCTGACACTTAAATCTATACTCGACGTTCAAAAATTTCTCTTGTTCACAAACGCTTTCCTTGTCATTGCCAGTCTACGTTTTATATCCTCTCTACTTCGACCATCATCAGTTATTTTGCTCCTCAAACAGCAAAACTCCTTTACTACTTTAAGTGTCTCATTTCCTAATCTAATTCCCTCAGCATCACCCGACATAATTCGACTACATTCCATTATCCTTGTTTTGCTTTTGTTGATGTTCATCTTATATCATCCTTTCAAGACACTGCCCATTGCGTTCAACTGCTCTTCCAAGTCCTTCGCTGTCTTTGACAGAATTACAATGTCATCCGCGAACCTCAAAGCTTTTCTTTCTTCTCCACGGATTTTAATACCTACTCCGAATTTTTCTTTTGTTTCCTTTACTGCTTGCTCAATATACAGATTGAATAACATCGGGGACAGGCTACAACCCTGTCTCACACCCTTCCTAACCACTGCTTCCCTTTCATGTCCCTCGACTCTTATAACTGCCACCTGGTTTCTGTACAAATTGTGAATAGCCCTTCGCTCCCTGTATTTTACCCCTGCCACCTTCAGAATTTGAAAGACAGTATTCCAGTCAACATTGTCAAAAGCCTACAAATGCTAGAAACGAAGGTTTGCCTTTTCTTAATCTAGGCTCTAAATAAGTCGTAGGGTCAGTATTGCCTCACGTGTTCCAACATTTCTACCAGTTTTTCCATTCGTCTGTAAAGAATTCGCGTTAGTATTTTGCAGCCGTGACTTATTAAACTGATAGTTCGGTAATTTTCACATCTTCTTGAAGCGTGAGGGTATTTCGCCTGTCGCATAGACTTTGCTCACCAAAAATGCGCGTCACGTATTGCTCGCAAAAGCTCTCTGAGACCGATAACACCCAGCTTAACTTCCCAGTCAGCTAAACACTTCAGACTTCCAGCACAGCTCAGAAATGGAGGATAATGCAATATTAACCCACTTTTGAGTGTCGTGTGTGGCAGAGAGTACTTTCTGTGCTGCTGCTATTTCGCCTCTGTTCCTGTTTCACTTGCGATGGTTTCGTCGTAAAAATGGCTGCTGTTGTGTGGGCTCCCCAGTTTTATACGTTCGAGGTCTTTTCCTGTGATAATCGTAGGAGAAACCAATGTTTTGATCGATTCAAGTGGAGAGGAACAAAAATAATCCTGAAATGTATCACTTCTCTGTTGTTCCCATCAGAAAGTTTGAAATCCTTTGACAAATTTGATAAACAGAAGATTGGAAAGTAGAAATTAACCATTTAAATAAAAATCTTTTTAATATAACACGTTTTTAAAATCATCTTAAAAGTATAGAATAATTTCCCGTCGCCCCATACAGAGTCCTAACCCCATACAGATAGTCCTGAAAATTCGCGCCCGTGAAGTTTTAATAGCTATGGAAATACTTTTAAGATTTAAAGTGAAAAACTTGGGCACAAGCAATCGATACTGATGCACGGATAATTCACCCCCTTAATATTATCTACTACATGCGATGCACATTTTTCGTTCTGAATTATACAAGTATTTTCCTAGCTAGTAAAAAATCCCAAGAACAAATTTTTAGCTTTAACTGTATGGGGTTATGGATCTGTATTGGGCTATGAGAGATTAGTTTATACTTTTTACTCTGTCTCGGAAACGTATTATATTGAAAAGATTTTTATTTAAACATTTCCTCTAGTGTCGTAAGTACGGATATCACTATTCTTCTTGTGATAGACAGATTACGACGAATTTCGTTAGCGAATATAAACTACGTGACCAAAAGTATCCGGGCACTTGCCTGAAATTGACTTACACGTTCGTGGCGTCGTTCATCGGTAATGCTGGAAATCAATACGGCGTTGGCCCACCCTTAGCCTTGATGACAGCTTCCACCGTCGCAGGCGTTCGATCAGGTGCATTCTTGACGGAGTGCTGCCCTGAGGAGAGGCATCGATGTCGGTCGGTGAGGCCTGGAACGAAGTCGGCGTTCCAAAACGTCCCAAAGGTGTTTTAAAACATTCAAGTCCATTACAGAGATTTTATTGTCGTGTAACCACTGCTCCACAGGCCGCGCATTATGAATAGGTGCTCGCTCGATCGTGTTGAAAGATGAAATCGCCATCCTCGAATCGTTCTTCAGCCATGGGAAGCAAGGAGGAGATTAAAACATCAATGTAGGCCTGTGCTGTGGTAGTGGCACACAGAACAGCGAGTGGTGCAAGCCTCCTCTACGAAAAACACGACCAGCGACGCCGAATTTTACTGCTGGCACTAGACACGCAGGCAGATGGCGTTCACCGGGCGTTCGCCGTACCCACGTCCTGCCACGTTGGGCATCTACCGGCGTGATGTTCGCTTGTGAGCAGCCGCTCGCCCATGAAATCCAAGTTTTCCCACCTCCCGCCTAACTGTCATAGTACTTGCAGTGGATCCTGATGCAATTTGGAATTTCTGTGTGATGCTCTGGATAAAAATGGCGACCCTCTTCAACTGTCGGCGGTCTCTGTCAGTCAACAGACGAGGTCGGACTGTACGCTTTTGTGTTGCACGTGTCCATTCGCGTTTCCACTTCACTATCACATCGGAAACAGTGGACCTAGGGATGTTTAGCAGTGTAGAAACCTCGCGTACAGACTTCCGGCACAAATCACACACAGCCACCTGACCACGCTCCGAGTTCCGCGGAGCGCCCCATCCTGCTCTCTGACGATGTCTAATGACTACTGAAGTCGCTGATATGGAGTACCTGGCCGTAGGTGGCAGCACAATGCACCTAATATGAAAAACGTATCCCGATGCTATTGCACTGTGATGGTGGCGTTTAAATGCCCACTCGTTCAAGGGGTACCAACATGACAACACATGTTAGTCATAGAGCTCGTTTTTTGTGGATTTAATGTTTTTCTGAACGTCGAGCTAAACCAGAAAATTATTCCTTAAGATATGAATGAGTGTGCAAAATATCGCAAGAGGTTGATTCGATTGTTGCCGAGATTCGCGAAGGTAGCTGAATTTTAAAGTTCGAGAAGCTCAGTAATGTGGTAATTCCAGTTGAAGTTTTCACCCAAATATTCGGGGGATTCTGCGCTGTTTACTGACTTCTGTTTACGTGTTGGATGGCGGGCACGTGACTTGGGATGGAAACCACATAAACGGAGAGCAGACGTATGGGGAATCGTTACAGGGACAATAAGATGCGAAAATGGGAAAATCTACTGACTTGACAGACTTCGAGGACGCTCCGGTTGTTTTGGCCTCGAGCCACGTAGTTGGTCAGCTGCGCCCCTGTCGTGAGAGTAGGTGGAAACTGCTTGAAGGACCCTGAAACCACAGGCGGGCAAGAAGATGTCGGACTTGCACGCCTCATCGCAGAACGTGGAGGTGGTAGACTTGCCCGGTCTGGGGGGTCTCACGGTAGAGAACAGTGCGGTGCACACGCAAGAGTTTCGGATCACAACGTTCATCGCACATTTTGTAGCGGGGGGCTCGGAGGAAACCGAATCCTACTAGATCGCATGTCGATCCAACGACATCGCTAGTTACAAGTGCAGTTTGGGCTCGATCATAGAGATCAGACAGTGGTTAAGTGCAGTCGTGTCACCTGGTCCGACAAATCGCGTTTCCCGTTACACCAACGTGGGCGACGGTCGAGTCCCAATACGCCGACATACAGGCGAACGTGTGCTCAGGATGTGCACCCCGCCACGTCTTCCCGCGGGTGGCGGCGGTAAGTCATGGAACAGCAGCTTGCACGTAAACACATCTACATCCATACCCCACAATCCACCATACGGTGCGCGGTGGAGGGTACCTCGTACCACAACTAGCATCTTCTCTCCCTGTTCCACTCCCGAACAGAACGAGGGAAAAATGACTGCCTATATGCCTCTGTACGCGCCCTAATCTCTCTTATCTTTGTGGTCTTTCCGCGAAATATAAGTTGGCGACAGTAAAATTGTACTGCAGTCAGCCTCAAATGCTGGTTCTCTAAATTTCCTCAGAAGCGATTCACGAAAAGAACGCATCCTTTCCTCCAGAGACTCCCACCCGAGTTCCTGAAGCATTTCCGTAACACTCGCGTGATGATCAAACCTACCAGTAACAAATCTAGCAGCCCGCCTCTGCATTGCTTCTATTTCCTCCCTCAATCCGACCTGACAGTGATTAGTGTTTTATAAGCGGTCTCCTTTACAGATGAACCACATCTTCCCAAAATTCTACCAATGAACCGAAGACGACTATCCGCCTTCCCCACAACTGCCATTACATGCTTGTCCCACTTCAATATGGGATTCTTTTTCCTATTCATCTGCATTAATTTACATTTATGCATATTTAGAGTTAGGTGCCATTCTTTACATCAATCACAAATCCTGTCCATGTCATCTTGTATCCTCCTACAGTCACTCACCTTCCCGTACACCACAGCATCATCAGCAAACAGCCGCACATTGCTATCCACCCTATCCAAAAGATCATTTATGTAGATAGAAAACAACAGCGGACCTACCACACTTCCATGGGGCACTCCAGATGATACCATCACCTGCGATGAACACTCAACATCGAGGACAACGTACTGGGTTCTATTACTTAAGAAGTCTCCGAACCACTCACATATTTGGAACCAATCCCATATACTCGTACCTTTGCTAGGAGTCTGCAGTGGGGCACCGAGTCAAATACTTCCCGGAAGTCAAGGAAAACGGCATCCGTCTGATACCCTTCATCCATGGTTCGCAAGATGTCATCTGAAAATGGGCGACTTGCGTACACAAGATATAAATGGACAGTTTCTGAGGTTTGGAGTTGATCTGTTATTGTGTTATTCTGCGCAATGGATTAATCTGTGCCCTTTAGCCTGTGACTCCTGCAAAATGCAATTTCCACCCCCACACTACTACAGAAGTCAGACAGACCCCTCTTAACGTTCTAAAGAGAAATTTCTGAAAAACTCTCAGCAATAAATATCTTCTGAAGTCTTCCGCTGTAAGGAAATGACACAAAAATTCACAAAATTTCTTACCTAACTAGTGGCATATTTGGGTACTGGAGTAGTGCTAGTTAGTGTAAGAAAAACATGAAACTAACGAAAATTATTATTTATTTTGCAAACATTCTGTGGAACAACAATGGCACTTTTAGTTATGAACTGAACAAGTTATTTCCCGGTTCTTTTCGGAATGTGAAATTACTTCTTAAAGATAGGATTCATTAATGAAATTTCTATACAAAGATTTTTGTTGACTTGGGAGAATGGCTGAGAGCCGCGCCTACTCAACTCGAATAATTATCCGTTAGAATGTTGCCAGGTACGGTCGAGGCTGTCGCGTGTGAAATGCAGTGAAGTGTACCATTGTGGAGGAATTATGGGGCTCGCAAGAGCTGTAGCGCACAATACCGTAAGCTGTGATGACTGCTGTCTGTGCCGCTCGCTGCTGACAAATAACATAACTCTCGTTCTATTTGGATTGACCTTCGCCAGTCAAACTCTCCCTACGCCTCGATGAAGTCGAGGACTCCTATTCGCCCCTAGTCTAACTATTGGCGTGGTGCACCGGTCAGATAACCAGTCCACCGCGATGCCACTCAAAAATTCGCTCGCATGCGTTTAACTATAACACTGTCCGTTCACACCGTGCAATAAGTGTGTCAGCAGTGAACAACGCTTAATGGCGAGGACACAATATACAGTCGCACTCCTATTCACTCTCGACAAAGGTGCTCTCCCAGTGAAATACTGAGGAGAGACTTGTTCCTCGCTCTTTGAGTACAGATTTGAGCGCGCACGCTCTCGTTACTTGTTCTCGCTCCAAGAGCGACAACGGAACGGCGCCTCTCCATGCCAGACGTGAAGGGGTATATCCTTCGGTCTCTTCCATTATTCCTTCAGCTCAAGGCGTCAGAAATATTGTCTGCCAATCAGCATTGCTCTTCTAAAACGGGAGAATGACGTTTCATTGAAGGTGACCAATCTGGAAACCTGTAGCATTGGCGTTTGGCGTTTGCTGTCTCCGTGCGAAAATCTCTGAAACTGCGTGCTATGTGTAAAAAATGCGTAGGCTGGCCACTCCCACACAGTGTAGCGGAATTTGCTTTCAAGCTGAACACGGGGTTGTTCCCCACATTCACTCAGGCCCACGCTGTGACCGTGGTGTCTGGAATATATGTGTGTGCGCCAGCCTCGAGTATTTCAGCCTCGGTGCCCTTGCTTGTTACTTGCATATCGTTTACATGAATTCATACAACATTGACTTTATCTTACCGAGTTTGGGTTCAAATGAAGCGTCTAATGTGCAGAATATCACTGTGAGGGCGGAATATTTAAGCAGTGAAGGTCAGGAGACCACAACGTCTTACAAGTTTGTTAGCGCAGCTCTCATTTGTTATCAGGTGATTCGCGCTGAATGATTTCCGACGGGAATTAACAGACTTTGGACTTGGAATGGTGGCTGGATCTAGACGCACGGGGCATTCCATTTGGGAAATCGTTAGGTAACTCAGTGTTCCGAGATTCACAGCGTCCAGAGTGTGCTGAGAGTACCACATTCCTGGCACCGGTTCTCACCACGGACAACACTTCACGTAGCGACCGTGAGCAGCGGCTTTTACGTAGAGTTGTCAGTGCTAAGGAACAAGCAGGAGTGCGTGAAGTAGCGGCAGAAATCAACGTGAAACGTTCGACGAACAGATCTGTTAGGACAGTGCGGCGAAATTTGGCGTTAATGGTGTATGGCAGCAGACGGCCGACATCGCCTACATGGCCTCTCACGGCCACGTGACAATATCAGTTGTCTCATGGGCGACCAAGGCCGTGACCTGGTCAGGTGGGTCTGGATTTCAGTTGCTAAGAGCTGATGGTGGGGTTCGAGCGTGGCGGAGACCCCACGAAGCCACGGACCCAAGGTATGAAGAAGGCACTGCGCAAGCCAGTGGTGGCTCCATAGTGCTGTGGCCTGTGTTTGGACTGCGTGTTCTGCATATTCGGCTGATTGCGGCCATTCACCAACTTCACGTACCAAAGAACGAAGGAATTTTTGAGGATGGCAGACCCCCGTGTACTGGGTCCCAACTGCTAACGGCTAGTTTCAAGCACATTCTGCATAATAAGTTTCTTTAATTTATGTCTACGGTCACAATCTTTTTCGTTTAACAAATTACCGGTTTCGGTCTTTAATGACCATCATCAGATCTGCAGCAAAAATGTGCGCAATGCATACTGTGCTTTATTTTATAAATGTTTTCCGCTCATCACAGCACGCCATGGTTATGTACAGGGTGTTACGAAAAGGTACGGACAAACATTCAGGAAACATTCCTCACACATAAATAAAGAAAACATATTATGTGGACATGTGTCCGGAAACGCTTACTTCCCATGTTAGAGCACATTTTATTACTTCTCTTCAAATGACATTAATAATGGAATGGAAACACACAGCAACAGAACATACCAGCGTGACTTCAAACACTTTGTTACAGGAAATGTTCAAAATGTCCTCCGTTAGCGAGGATACATGCACCCACCCTCCGTCGCATGGAATCCCTGATGCGCCGATACAGCCCTGGAGAATGGCGACCACAATACGAGCACGAAGAGTCTCTGCATTTGGTACCGGGGTTGCATAGACAAGAGCATTCAAATGCCCCCATAAATGAAAGTCAAGAGGGTTGAGGTCAGGAGAGCGTGGAGGCCACGGAATTGGTCCGCCTCTACCAATCCATCGCTCACCGAATCTGTTGTTGAGAAGCGTACGAACACTTCGACTGAAATGTGCAGGAGCTCCATCGTGCATGAACCACATGTTGTGTCGTACTTGTAAAGACACATGTTCTAGCAGCACAGGTAGAGTATCCCGTATCAAATCATAACAACGTGCTCCATTGCGTAGGTGGAACAACATGGGGCCCAGTCAAGACCACCAACAATGCCTGGCCAAACGTCCACAGAAAATCTGTGTTGATGACGTCATTACACAATTGCGTGCGGATTCTCGTCAGCCCACACATGTTGATTGTGGAAGTTTACAATTTGATCACGTTGGAATGAAGCCTCATCCGTAAAGAGAACATTTGCACTGAAATGAGGATTGACACATTGTTGGATGAACCATTCGCAGAAGTGTACCCGTGGAGGCCCATCAGCTGCTGATAGTGCCTGCACACGCTGTACACGGTACGGAAACAACTGGTTCTCCCGTAGCACTCTCCATACAGTGATGTGGTCAACGTTACCTTGTACAGCAGCAACTTCTCTGACGCTGACATTAGGGTTATCGTCAACTGCACGAAGAATTGCCTCGTCCATTGCAGGTGTCCTCGTCGTTCTAGGTCTTCCCCAGTCGCGAGTCATAGGCTGGAATGTTCCGTGCTCCCTAAAACGACGATCAATTGCTTCGAGCGTCTTCCTGTCGGGACACCTTCTGTCTCGATACAACGTACCGCGCCCCGGCTATTGCCGCGTGCTAATTCGTACACCAAATGGGCATCTGCCAACTCCGCATTTGTAAACATTGCACTGACTGCAAAAACACGTTCGTGATGAACACTAACCTGTTGATGCTACGTACTGATGTGCTTGATGCTAGTACTGTAGAGCAATGAGTCGCATGTCAACAGAAGCACCGAAGTCAACATTACCTTCCTTCAGTTGGGCCAACTGGCGGTGAATCGAGGAAGTACAGTGCATACTGACGAAACTAAAATGAGCTCTAACATGGAAAGTAAGCATTTCCGGACACATGTCCACATAACATCTTTTCTTTATTTGTGTGTGAGGAACGTTTCTTGAAAGTTTGGCCGTACCTTTTTGTAACACCCTGTGTAGTTTGTTTCCAAGTTCACCTAGTATTGAGTGCATCACATATTTACTTCGTTTTCATACGTTTTACGCATGACTCTTGTAGGTTCTTGTTCCTTCTTCATTCATTTCACAGACTGCACTAATCAGATAATGTAGATCATCCACTGTTACGTAATTTTATCATTCTTTTCTTGGAAGAGAGTACCGCAGGGTACGAGGGGCCCTCTGGCGGCCACGTTTCTCCAACCACTTCCCCCCTGTGCGGAATTCTGGCGTTAGCGCTAACAGAGGGCGCTGATTACATGCAGAACTATTTTTTTTTTCATTTGTAGCTCCCTTAGCGATTTATTTTATGTTGTTTAATATTACCCGGTTCAATATCAATGGTGTTTAATGTTTATGTCATTGTCTAGAATACTGGCATTAGAGCACATGTCAACCACTGTTTTTAACTCTTCCTCTTTTTAACAATATTACTTTTGTCGTGTTCTTCTGTTTATTGCTTTTTATTACTGGAACACCTTTTATACTTTATTATTTTCGCTGTTTGAATTAATTATTGAAAACTAGTGTATGCCGACATTAGCGACATCTGGTCAACTGGCAACACAAACATCTTGTGACTACTGTACGGCAGCTTGTTTTGAACAGTAGTTTCACTGACAACATGAGTCGTGCATGTGATGTGATTTATATGTATTTGACGATGCTGGTGCTGATTCCGCATTTAACATTTGACGATGCCACTATGGCTGCACTACATTAGGAATTCGTTTTTACGGAACAGGTATGCCTCTTCATACTTAAAGCACACAAATGCAAATTTTGTCAGTACTACTTTTCAATATGCTCTATATATTGTTCTTAAACTGTATACAGTTTGCGAGAGTATAAATATTTTTCCCGTTTTTGCTGCAGAGCTGATGATGGTCATTGAAGATCGAAACAGATAATCTGTTAAACAAAAAAGACTGTGATCATAGACGTAAATTAAAGGAAACTTATTATATATACGGGTGACTGTGGCTTTTTTTTTTTCGCGACGATGTCTCAGCTTGTGGAACATTCTGCGTAATTCTAGCGAATGATTCGGCCACCCAGATGACTCGACGCGAATCCCATTGAACATTCGTGAATCCGTTCGCGCACAAAATCCTGCGCCGGCAGCATTTTTGGCAGTTACGGACGGCCGAGCAGGCAGCAGGGCCCACCACTGGTGCAGCGGGCCCCGGGCGCCCTGCTCAGTGCCCGCCGCCTCGAGCTGCTGCAACGCGCCGGCCAAAAGTACCGGCTGATCACAAAGACAGTATACATTTGAAAACTTAATAAAGCACGGAATCATGTAGATAGAGGTAAAAATTGGCACACATGCTTGGAACGACATGGGGTTTTATTAGAACAAAAACAAAAAAAGTTCACAAAATGTCCGACAGATAGCGTTGGACAGCAAAACGTCAGTAACTGCTACCGTGACGGGTGAGAGGTACGCCGATAAGTTACAGAATCGGATCATCCCCAGCCTGGCTGATAAACACCTGATGGAACGTAGATGTTTATGCAGGATATTGCTAGACGCGTAAAAGATCTCTTGCGCGCGTCGTTTGGTGACGATCGTGTGCTCAGCCGCCACTTTCGTCATGCTCGGCCTCTCAGGTCCCCAGACATCAGTCCGTGCGATTATTGGCTTTGGGGTTACCCGAAGTCGCAAGTGTATCGTGATCGACCGACATCTCTAGGGATGCCGAAAGACAACGTCCGACGCCAATGCCTCACCATAACTTCGGACATGCTTTACAGTGCTGTTCACAACATTATTCCTCGACTACAGCTATTGTTGAGGAATGATGGTCGATATATTGAGCATTTCCTGTAAAGAACAGCCGGCCGGTGTGGCCGCGTGGCGCTAGGCGCTAGGCGCTACGGTCACATGTTCGAATCCTGCCTCGGGCATGGATGTGTGTGATGTCCTTAGGTTAGTCAGCTTTAAGTAGTTCTAAGTTGTAGGGGACTGATGACCTCAGATGGTAAGTCCCATAGTGCTCACAACCATTTTTGTAAAGACCATCATCTTTGCTTTGTCTTACGTTGTAATGCTAATTATTGCTATTCTGATGAGATGAAGCGTCATCTGTCGGACGTTTTTTGAACTTTGGTATTTTTTTGGTTCTAATAAAACCCCGTGTCATTCCAGGCATGTGTGTCAATTTGTACCTCTGTATTTACATTATTCCGTGATTTATTCAAATTTATACTGACTTTTTGATCACCTGGTATATCCGATACGACACTAGCTGGCGCCCGGTGAGTCAACGTGCAGCGACCCGGGCTTCCGTGGTCACGTGACAGACGGAGGCGCTCGGCAGCGGTCTGTTGGCGGCTGCCCTGCATGCCGTTCGTGGCCGACGTCTGCGTCTGCATCTACAGTTACATGACTGCTGTTTAAAATGAGAACACTCTGTCTGGAGCCACTCTGTACCAACTTATAACACCACCGTCCGCTACTGCTATACCATAACCTTAAAGTTGGAGGCAGGTCGTGAATAAAACTATCTTGTTAAAGCGATTATGGTATAAAGCAACAGAGGAGCGTTACCCTCTGAGAGGAGTTTAGTTGTGTTGACCGTGTTGTACCTAACGGGGGTGGCTTATCGGAAGTGAAAGTCAGAATTACGTAAATATTTAAACAGTAACAAACAATATTTTTTACTAGCTGTACTGTTTAAAGAATAAGGAAAACGGTCGCCAGCTTAATTAGGCAAGAGGAAGATTAACGGTTGGTTGGTTGTTTGGGGGAAGAGACCAAACAGCGAGGTTATCGGTCTCATAGGATTAGGGAAGGATGGGGAAGGAAGTCGGCCGTGCCCTTTCAAAGGAACCATCCCGGCATTTGCCTGGAGCGATTTAGGGAAATCACGGAAAACCGAAATCAGGATGGCCGGGCGTGGGATTGAACCGTCGTCCTTCCGAATGCGAGTCCAGTGTGCTAACCACTGCGCCACCTCGCTCGGAAGATTAACGTTCTCATTTAAGAAAGTAGGTACTTTAACGGACAAACACAACCTAGTCTTGGCCACACGCGAGTGCAATGAACTCTGACACATACATATGTTTACGGTAAGATTGAAGCTAAATGCTAGAGCAGCACAAACTATTTGCAAAAATATAACAGATACCGAAGCACACAATTACTTTCAGGGCTTGTTCAAACTGAATGGTCTTTATAACATTAATATTAACATTCACTGCAGGATCATAAATTGGAGATAGGCTAAGTCTCAATCAGTTAAATACTTCACTATTTAAAATGAATGTTAATTGGAATCCACTAACAGGTTGCTTCTCACTATCTTTTGAATAAAGAAATTAAGGTTTTCATAAATAGTGGTCTTCCCGTTACTTGTTACCTAGCATTAGCACAATAGACAGACTGTGGATCCTGTTATACTGTTAATATGCACTTTCAATACACAAGAGAGACAAACACTTAGCAATCATGAACATATAATTTTCTACTATTTCAGTTTTCTACTCTTACTACAGTGAAACGCAATGTTGACAAATTTACAAGAAACTGACTCACCTTTTAAAATATACTACAGGCAGCACTATGATCATTAACTAAGCATCACTTCATAAGCCTCAGTTTTAAGAGCTTTCAATCTTTAAAAGAAACTGCAAATTATCTTTATTACAACAATTTTCTACTTTCAAGTAAATGATTAAATAGGAGACTTTGAAACTCCACAAAACATTAAATTAGAGTGTTTCCATCCCTGGGAGGCTCTCACAAGACTACATTTACTACCCCCCACAATTTCACTAAATCCATAGTGCATCTGAAGACTCCCTTCTTACCAAATATCAAACAACATTATTTAATGTTCTGAGGTTTTCATTTTTTCCACAAACTAGGACACTCGGTAATCGTAGTTTAAATGGAGAGGAAGCTGAAAGGTGTTGTGATAGGTAGGTACATAAATTCAGTTATAAGTTACCTTATATTTCTGCACACTAAATCGCCCAATAAGCTGGTCCTTCACTGTACATTATTATAGTACTCCGTTACAGTGATTGCGCAATGTGGTGGCAACTGCATGTTGGTAGGCGGATTTGCAGGCAGAATTGCTGGACTCTCGCTCTTCTTGGTGGTGATGATGAATACCCAATCCAGAATCGTTCCCGGTATTTATCCATCCATCCGAGGCATTGGAAAGTGGCAGAAAAAACCTCTCTCGGAAGCAGCACGATATGCCACTTTTACATGGTAGTGCACAGTTTGGTAGCTCGTCCCCGACTGACTCTTGTTTCCACCTTTTCTATCTAGCCCAACCACAATTTGCGCGCGCTACATAGTTCCGTTCTCGAGGGGAACCACAACAGCTTTTACATATTTTTTTTAATTTTTTATTTTTTTTGGTCATCAGTCTACCTGACTGGTTTGATGCGGCCCGCCACGAATTCCTTTCCTGTGCTAACCTCTTCATCTCAGAGTAGCACTTGCAACCTACGTCCTCAATTATTTGCTTGACGTATTCCAATCTCTGTCTTCCTCTACAGTTTTTGCCCTCTACAGCTCCCTCTAGTACCATGGAAGTCATTCCCTCATGTCTTAGCAGATGTCCTATCATCCTGTCCCTTCTCCTTATCAGTGTTTTCCACATATTCCTTTCCTCTCCGATTCTGCGTAGAACCTCCTCATTCCTTACCTTACAGAGTAACTAAGAACCCTAAGTGAGGATCAGCAGTTTACATAACACCAAACAAACATTTTAAATAAAACAGAACATTTGCACATATCAGTATTTATACAAAAAATTATTCACACAGAAATTACAATTATATACAGTAAGTTTTGTTCCATCCAAATGGGACAAATAATTTAAATGTCAGATATACTACATGGAATAGAATCAAATCATGACATCCAAGTTTTAACAAAGGAAGGAATATACAGTTTTGTGTTATAAATTCAATCAAACAACATTTACAGAAGCTCAACGATGTAACATCAAATAAAACAAAAGCAAAATAGATCAGTAGAGTGTGAGAGATACGGTGTTACAAACTGCGGACGTGTGGGTTGTCGGACTGTGATGCTGGAATCACCGTAGGCCGACGGAATACACGAGGGACAGAATGGACGCAGGTGATCAGAGTGTCAGAGTCGTATCTAGACGTACGAGGAGCCCCGTAACACTCCAGCGGCACGCGGCGCCACCAGCTTGCCTGGCGGATGTAAACGTGCGCGACAGATCGAGCAATCGTTAAGCGCTAGGATTTCACCGGAACAATTCCCGCCCACTCAACCCCGGTTTTCCCGGTCTTTGTTCGGCGCCTGGACACCGTTTCAGTTGCCCCACGTCGCACGTGGGTTACCGCGTTCGGCTGCACTTGGACTGAATGTTAAATTACTATCTTGCTAGGTCTTAAATTTTGCCAGATGGTTAAAAGACGCGTTACAAAAAACGTGAAAAATTGGCCTCAGCTGCGCCACGTACTTCCACAGCAGACATGACCGTATTCTGTAAATACGAGAGGCCGAGAGCGGTTCTAGGCGCTACGGTCGCAGGTTCGAATCCTGCCTCGGGCATGGGTGTCTGTGCTGTCCTTAGGTTAGTTACGTTTAAGCAGTTCTAAATTCTAGGGGACTGATGACCACAGGTGTTAAGTCCCATAGTGCTCAGAGCCATTTCAACCTTTTTTTTTTTAAATACGAGAAATCAGTATTCAGAAGAATAGCCCATGAACAAAACATACTTATATGTGAGAAAAAGCACCCAAAGCTACAACACGAAAGAATAATTTGCTTGGAGAAAGAGGAACCACAGTATACTTCACACTTGAGTTTCAGAACTCAGACAGTATATCCGAAACAAGCACCAATGTTCACCATACTTCCAGATGGCATCAAAATTACTTTGTTCTTGCTACATCGATCCAAGCTGTTGTGGTGAAAAGTTTTAGGGGTGGAAGAAGAACTAGCACAGCATGAAGGACGTTTTACAGCCGTGAAACACTGCAGCATTTATTTCCTCCATAACTGCTTCTTGGCAAACATACAGATCATCATTATTATTATTTTTTTAAATGGTTTCAAAGACATTTACGAAATTAATAAATCTTTTGGTTAAAAACAGACAGGACAAAGAATAACGACAGATTATTTTCCTGAGACGTTTGCAACAGCATATAGGACACTAATCACACAGAAACAGCCACAATTCTTCATAACCTCGTTTATAATGCGCAGGTACGGCACTGGAAGAATTTACAAGTTAAATATCACCCATTACCCATGCAAATAGTAACGAAATATGGCATATAAGCGAGTATCTTACTGCTTTCATTACGCATTTCTACTTTATGGCATCCTCATATTCTTTAATCGTGAGCTACTATGAGGGCCTACATAAACAAAACGACTTTCACTTATTTCTATATAACGTTGATTTTAGACAACAGAGTGAGCCGACTGCATCCGTGGCTTTACTACCGACATGTTTCGCACTGTATGTTTGCTCTGCTGTTTCCCTCGACCGTGTTATAATAAGTGAATTAGTTAATGAAAATTTGTCCTTATTGCCCATAAATAATATCATGTTGTTTTTTGTTTTCTATTGCTTGCGATGCTTTCAATTCTCTATAAATACTTTTATTTCTTTAATAATGCACATTCATATTATATTACTGTCCGGAAAAATTTAAATTTCTATCATTACTGACTTTCATCACAGTGTTACATGGATTGGGCTGTGACAATAACAACTTTGATATAGCTTCCAGTTTGTGGAACTGGCGGCTGTTTAGGGGAGGGGCTTACACTGTTATGGATAGGCGCGGAGGGGGGGAGGGGGGTGAATGGGCGGGACTTGTTCCGGGTGAAATCCTAGCGCTAAGGGCACGTGACAGAACGCGTTACAGCGCGTACACGCATGCACTGAGGCACACGGAAACCATTTTCAACACATACTGTTTTCTATCCGTTAACTGATGGAAAAAAGTTGAGAGTACAACAAAAGGGTGATAATGGTTTTTATATAGAAAAGACATGTGACTCAGTTGACAGGGAAAGACTCTGGGAAGAAATGAAGAAGATAGATATAGAAGACGGATACATTAATGTTATAAAGACAATGTACAAATGACACAATTGTAGAACTAGAACACCATTGGGGAACTCTGAATACTTCGAAATAAGACAAGGACTTAAGCAAGGAAGTATTCTATCTCCTGCGCTTTTTAATGTTGTGATGGAGGGAATGAATAGGGGAGTTAAAGATATAGTAAAAGAAAAAGTCAAAAAGATGATTTTTGCAGATGATATGGTAATATGGGGTGATAAAGAGGTAGATGTACAGTTACAGCTTGATGTGTCGAAGGAAATAATGAAAAGGTATGGATTAAAAATAAATAAAGATAAGAGTGAAGTAATGGCATTTGCAAGAGAGAAAGGAGTCAACAGAAATATTACCTTGAATGGAGAACGCCTCAAAGTGATAGAAAGTTTTAATTTTTTAGAGAGTGAAATATCTAGGGATGGAAGAATAACGAACGAAATTAATAGGAGGTTAGAGAAGGGAGGCAATTTCTACCAAACAATAAAGCACCTGATTTGGAATAAGGAAGTTTCAGAAAGAGCAAAACTCCTTATGTATAAGAATTATTACATCCCTATTGTCACATATGGTGGAGAAACATGGACAATGACAGAAACGAACTGGAGCAGACTGCAAGCAGGGGAAATGAATTTTCTCAGAGCAGTTAAGGGAAAAACAAGAATGGACAGAGTAAGGAGTGTAGAGATTAGAAAGGACCTCAAACAAGAAAGTATGGTCCGCAGCTCGTGGTCGTGCGGTAGCGTTCTCGCTTCCCGCGCCCGGGTTCGATTCCCGGCGGGGTCAGGGATTTTTCTCTGCCTCGTGATGACTGGGTGTTGTGTGATAGGTTAATTAGGTTTAAGTAGTTCTGAGTTCTAGGGGACTGATGACCATAGATATTAAGTCCCATAGTGCTCAGAGCCATTTGAACCATTTTTCAACCAAGAAAGTATGAGAGAAGAAATTGAAAGAAAGAGATTAAGATGGTATGGGCATGTTAAGAGGATGCATGGGCAGAGACTCCCAGAATTACGGAAGAAGATGGATGGGAAAAGACCTAGAGGGCGCCCAAGAACACGGTGGAAAATGGGAGTGAGAATATCTGTAGAAAGGAGAGGTGTGACCTGGCAGCAAGTAGAGGAAGAAAAGTGGTGGGAGGACCGAGCCAAATGGAGAGGACTCGTCAGCACCCAGACCCGGCAGTAGCTGGAGCGGGATTCGGATACAGATAGACTGTAGCTGTGGCTGAATGGTACAGCGCGTATTAGAACCCAGTCTCTGGAACAACGGATGATTGGACAAATGGACTCTAATATGTAAACCTTGCATTTCCGGACGCAACTTCATTAGACCGTATCTTCTCTTAGGTCAATCCCTAGAGTCTGTACACATTGGAAAAAAATTCGAGATTTTATGCCAGATTATTTGGAAAATGGAATAAACCTCTGTAAAGTTTGATGCTGGGGCACTCGAAATGAATAAATGGAATTACGTAACCAGAAGGGAATATAACGTCAGCGCATCTGATCCTGACTGACGTAGTATCGGTATGTATAGTGCGTCGCTTAATTGGACAGTAATGAGCGGACCAGGCAGACAGGATGTTTGCACGTCTGCAGCGCCGGCTATTGCCCATTGTCCGGCCCGGACGTCACTTCTGGGCGAGTGGCTTTATCACGGCGGGCGGGCGGCGGCAACGCGAAACCCGGTGTGCAAGCCGAGCCTTCTTTGAAAAACACCCGGCGGGATGCGGGCTCCGGCGAGCCGGGCAGAGCAGGTACTGGAAGTAGCAGTGGGGTGGTGGGGGGGGGGAGGTAGGAGGGGGTGACTGCCCCTGGCCCCTCCAAAGCCCCACTGGCCGCCCGCCCGACTGCTTAGTTGAGCCGTAAGCGGGCGGCAGTTTGACAGCTCACTCCGCCCGAGCGCCGCCGGAAAGTCGCGAACGCTGCCGAAGCGCGCACGCAGACG
Source organism: Schistocerca gregaria (assembly GCF_023897955.1). Taxonomy (NCBI): domain Eukaryota; kingdom Metazoa; phylum Arthropoda; class Insecta; order Orthoptera; family Acrididae; genus Schistocerca; species Schistocerca gregaria. Next base: position 88,884,940 of record NC_064929.1, on the reverse strand, counting down.
GAGCAGTGGCGCGCCGCGGAATTACGTACGCGCCGCGTCGGTTGCGACTGAGTGAAAAGTGCGTGCGTGCGTGTGTGCGTGGCAGTGGTGCGTGATACGCGAAGCGCCGCTGTGATCGGCGCGAAGCCGCGGCGTCGCAGTCTGTGGTGGTTGAGGCGCCGCGAGAACACGGCCCGGCCGACAGATGAAGTGCTAGCTAGCGGCCGCGGGAGAGGTGGTGGGGGAACCGGTCGCTGAAGAGGGGGGCTGCCCTTGTGGTGGGGGAAGCTGCTGCGGCGGCGGCGGTGGTGGGGGAAGCCGGCCCGGCCGCGCGGCGCGGGAGGGGGAAACACGTGTTTGGCTTGAGTAATGGCTTCATTGTGCCCGGACAGCCGATTCCAACAAGATATCGCGACGTGACTCGGGGAACCGAAAAATTATATCTCGCTCGCTGGCCGCGGATTGTGCCGGCGCGAACACGGGGCGACTTCTGCCGGTGCGTGCGTGCGTCGCGGAAACAGCTCGCCAAGGTGATGCCGCGTAACGACAACAAAAAGCCGCGCGCGGACGAAATAGAACTGTCCTGCTCTCCGACTGGCGCTCGCAGCGAGCGAGACGCTTTATTTTATCGCCCCGGCCGCCGCTGTCGAATTAGACTTTCAGAAAAGGCCGCGCGCGCGCTCACTGCCGCCTAGAAACTTTTTTCTTTTTTTTTATACCTACCCGCTTTTGTCCGTACGTGCGGCATTTGTTTCAGAGTGTGAGTGTCCAGTTTTGGTCTTCTGGTCTTTTTTTTTTCTCCTTCTGCTCTCCCTCTTTTTACGTCTTTCCCACCGTGTTTGCATCCGCCCTCTGCGCGCGAAATACGCAGGAGCGACGGACAGAAGAAGAGGATATCGCGACCTTCGAGCAGAAAGTGCAGCGTGTGTAACTGTGCTGGGCCAGCGACATCGAATCAGCGTGGCTGTCAAATCGACATATGACGACCGGAATCGACTTCGCTGCTGCTGCAACGCAATGCCGTGGAGGTGCTAGACACTTGCAGGAGAAAAGTGTGTTTGTGTGTTTGGCGCCCTTCTTATCGTGTGTCGTGTTCCGGATCTGTATTAGACGCGGCATTTGGAAATAAATACGTCCCACATGTGCATCACAAAAACCTTGCCGCGGTTGTGATTATCAGTATCACCTATTACAAAAATTTTCCGCTGTGATATTGCATCATATTTTAGGGACGTCTCTCTTTTTCGCAGATTTATTTCCGATCCGTGCCGGAGAGTGGTAAAAATTCACCAGTTATTTTCACGTACACACTATTCTCTCTCCGTTTTCTTCGTACCCGATCCTCTCTAGCTGACCCACATCGCCACACTTTTTTCCAGAAACCAGATTAAATACTACCCTCCATATTACCGAATGTAACGAACGTGCAGACGTAGGGTATAGGATTAGGTCTTCCCCTTCACTGCCCCCCAGTTTCGTCTTTCTTGCTCAGTAACAGGACGGCGGTAGCCAATTCCTCCGGACGCTGTGTCTCTTTGTACACCGGGCGGCTCCCTACTCAGTCGGGGTGATCTATCGTAATTACCCGCTTCATTAGCGGCTGACACTTCACAGGCGTTCTCTGGACAGAGGAGTCTTCGTTCCAGGCCGCATCCTCCAGGCTGCTGGAGCGCCTTTTTGCTTTGTCACGCCGTTTTCCAAACACTTGTTGGAATTCCGGCTCGGACCTCTGACACTCTTTATCCCTTTACCCCCCACCCCCCACCCCACCCCACCCCTCGCTCCAGTTGGCATTTCATGGGCCTGCATTTCTGACACGCTACCAAAAATATCACGGACTCCGTTTTTGCAGTTGAGATGTGTGTTTGTCGCGCGTAAATATTTAGCGCCATTATTCGTGCTTATACCACCACGACTACGCATTTCTTGTCTCTTGCGTCTATTACTGTAGCGGACTGGAAGAAAAAGCACGGACGTTTTCGGAGCGAAGATAAACGCCGTCTCTGGCTAAACTGGACGATTATGTGAAGAACGTAAGTGGCATCACTTTAATTTAATGCCCTGCCTCACACAGTGAATAACAAGAACGAACTAATTTCCGAAGAGGAAGATTTTCTTCTGGTCCACAATTCTCGCATTATTTCAGTACAAATAATAAGGGACGCCTAGAAGACATTTTTAAATACATGCGAGCATGTCTGAACAGCGAGTGAGGTGATGATAATATTCAAATTCAACAGCTGCTGCGCTGTAGTGCAAACGCAAAAGTTCAGTGAGAGACTGAAACATTAACATTTTCGGGTTGGAAACGTGCTTCTTGCTAGTCTGAAAGTTCAAAGGGAAAGTGTTTAAATGACAGTGCAGTGTGTTCAAATCACACAAACTTTGGTAACCTATGGCTTTTCGCCCTTTTTGCTTTGAATTCTCTGATCAACTTCTACGATCATACCTATGTAACAGTATCTAACTGCTAGCTAAATGTCGAGAGGAAAAACTACTATGGGAATGAAGAATGTTACTGCTTGGTGTGACTAATAAGGAGTCTTTCTTGCTGTAAGTTTCTGAGAAATAATACACGAGGAAGGAGATAGCGATCAAGGGACGGTGTCGTTTCGTCTGAATGAAATATGACAACACACGTCGTCTTCGGTAGCACATTTTAGAGTTGCGAGAAATATTTGCTGCACGATTTTTTAAGAAAAGACGCGCAAAGTCCTGGAGCTTAATGTGGCGGTATATGTGAGATTACCTCTAATTTCCGCTCCAAAACACCACTGAGAGATTCATGAAGTAAGATTTTTTATGAAACTGCGTTTTTGAGGCCAACGTTACCAAAGCACGCACAACCCTACTTTTGCAGGCTGCAGAAAGTAGTGGACAATTTAAAGAAATTGGACGCGCAGGAATATTTTGCTCAAGAGGCGGAGTTGGTTCGGCAGACAACACTTCCGTTAAGAAGAGGACGATGCCAGTTTAGTTAGACCACTGAAGAAAGAAATTACTGCTACATGCGCGTTCAGTAAGGGAAAAGTGGTGGTGACGTTCAGACGCAATATCTCGGTGGCCCCAGTTAAGAACGTTACACAATAACTGAGTCTTTTATATAGACGATATTAGCACGATGCGAAGAAAAGTCTCCATTTTCGGCAAATACGATAGAGGAAAAAGGTTATAACGATATGTGAAACGATGTTTCCAGCAGTGCACACGGGACGATGCTAATGAGTTTGTCTTTACTGGTGCAAAATACGCTCGTAAAAATTGTCAGTGACGATATTTAGGCAAATATAGTAGGTCGAAATCCTGTGTAGAGTTTTAAATGTGGCGTGTGGAGGGGAATCTACAAAAAAAAAAAAAAAAAAAAAAAGCGTACAGTTCAACTTTTTTGGCAACTGCCGCTGCGGTTTTGACAAAAAAAATAACTTGTGAGGTTGTTGAGGAAGCTGAATGCATTCGGAATTGAGAGTTGCTCAAGCGCATGAAAACTGAAATGGTGTCGGACGTATCGTAAAGTTTAGGGCAAATAAAGTTTGATATCTGGAGGTAAAGGAAGTGTGAGGGAAGTGTCCGGTACTTGACAACAGTTTTGTTGTAACTGAATACGAGTCCCGTTTCGCTAATTTAACTGATGATTTGCTGATGTTCAGATGTTGCAGCGATGGTGGAGCAAAATTGTTCACAGTTGAGAAGTGGAAAGATTGTGTAGGTGCTGGCAGTGAGTTTTGCGTCGGCTACGAAAAGTTTAAAGTCCCTTCGCGGGCCGTCCGGACGGACATTTAGGTAGCTATCGCATCATTTTCGGCAGATGAACTCGTAGAAGAGTGTCAGGCGAGCTGAAAGCCTTACCTGCCCAAAGCAGCTTAGCGCGGAAAATAGGCGCGACCTCAGGGTTGGAGCAGACACGTAATCCCAGAGGTGGTGGGGTTGGCTGTCGGCCCCTCTGATTGGATAGAGACCGACCCAGCTGCGGTCGCGAGGAGCTGTTGACAGCGGCTATTAGGCGCTACGGCGAAAATCCGCCGGGGGAGCGGAGCGTGGCGGAGCGGCGTGTGAATCGAAGTGAACTGCCCCCTGCGGGTATCGGGGGGTAGAGAGGGGGGCTGGCGTGCGCATTGTCCAGGCCGGGGGCAGACTCCAGTGTCCGGTGGGCCGCGCACCGAGCAGGCAGGAGCAGCGCGCACAGCTCGTGCCCAAGTGGCTCCGGCTCATTCGCTGTCGACGCACAGCTGCGCGCCTCGTTTGCGTGTGAAGGAGTCAAACACCAGTGTAGCTGACGCGTGTGAGAAAACCAGTGCATCGACACCACCTGTTCACTGTCCACAACTCTCGCTCAGACACCGGAAATTTTAGCTGTTTATTATATTAAAAACAGCTACGGCTTACTTAAAAATTTATTGTGCGACAGTATCTTCAGTGCAGCAGATATATTCAGCAGCTTCCGATATTGTTTATGTACCAGCACTCTGTTACCATTTTTATATCCCGATTTCCACCGCTATTATCAGTAGTTTCCTTGCCCGACGAGACTCGCTTCTAACGTGCTCGCCTCAGCCACAGTGAACCAGTCGCTTCAAAACTGCGACGCAATCCTCCGAGTTATGCTCGTTCTTGAAGAACGCGAGTCTGCCCGAGAAGTAGCAAGTCTGTGGTTGCGGCCGAGTTATTAGTTGCCTGGAATGTTAGTGACCATTTTGGCGATTTTTACCATCGACAAGAAGTAAACCACATCTCGTCGGGAGTTGGAAGTTGAGACTAAGACAGCTATTGTTTTACCATTTTTTTACTGTAGACGGAATTTTCTCTTATTGTTCTTTTACGCGCTGTGCGGGATGTTTGTTGCTTGCCAGATGACCATTGTGTTTTAACTTGCTGACTTTCGACGTTTTTGCCTGTGACTGTAGTTAACCACGGCCCGTCATTTTAGACTCGCACGCACTGAAAAAAGACTTGTAAATTTCGTCCAAGTTGCCCATTCCACGGTGCGCCCACTGATAATTTTAAATTTTTTTGTATTTCTACTATCGGAATAAATTAAATCAAATCCCATTGTAGCTTTAGACTGAGACTGCCCCGTCACGTTCTGGCAATACCAGATATTAATTGTGACCCGGACGCTGTTTGTTTATTAATACTAGATAGTGTGGGGTGTGTGTGACGATTTCTGACTGGTTGCCGCGCTAGCTGACCTTCGTAGGCCAACATGCTCTGCAGGTGATCAGCAAAAAGATTTAGCAAGAAGTACTATTGCAATTCCGCCCTCCGTGTTTGCACAGAGTGTCGATTGAGGACTTCACATTTTGGCGATTATTACCATCGACAAGAAGTAAACGACGAGTTGGAATTTGAGACTGAGACAGCCCCCCAGCGTTTCTTAGGAGTGCCAGTTGTGGAGACTGTGATGGACGCTAGGGGTGCGGGACGGACGTCAGCGCGGTCGCGCAGCGGCGGTCGCCATGGCGACGCACAGTGAGTGGTGACCGTGCCAGGATGCCGGAGCAGCTGTCTGTTGCCGCAGGTCTGGGCGCGCTGCACCACCCCTTCCCGGTGGGGGTGGCGTCGCCGTCGGCGTCGGCGTTCGCCGCCTTCCACCACGCGCACCTCGCCGCCTCCGCCTCCTCGGCGTCGGGGCACGCGCTGCCGCCGCCCCCGCCGCCGCCCCCGCTGCCGGTGGACCAGCGCACGCACGAGGGCCGCTACGTGTGGGAGAGCGTGGCCGCCGCCCGCGCCGCCGCCGCTGCCGCCGCCGCCGCCGCCGTCGCCTTCCACCACCCCCACGGGTAAGCAACAAAATAAAATATATTACATTATTTGATTCTTGAGTTTCTCCCGGCGTATTTGAGGGTCGACCGAAGCGTCCGATCCACCCGTCGGCTTTGACCCGTGACATAAGGCTCTTGTGGTGTGTGACGTCACGACCACGCGGAATTTAGTTAATGAGAGTGGCGTGTTTGTAGGTGTCGTTTTGATGCGATCGTTGGTGCCCTCTGGTGGTGTGTTGGGCGATGTTTTTGCTTTAGTTTGCGAGTGTGGCGTCGTGTGAATTTTGGTAAATTGCTTTTTTTTATGTCTTTGGTAGGTATGGCTATGACTATCAGGGTCAACAGTTTTCGGTTGTCGGCTATGATGGGGGACAGTGCGTTGTCTCTAATAAAATTTCTTCAACTGTTCGGATTTTTGGATGAAGTCGTGAAGTGTTCAGTGTGTCGTGAAGAAATGAAGCTTACGTAAAGTTCCGGCGTCTCCGACCAGGGACGGCTGTATGTGGGGATGTTGTAAGGATAACAGGTCAAGGGAAGTGTTCGATCCCAATTTATGGGATCGGGAGCTGCTGTTGCGCTAAATAGGTCAAGTGAAGTGTCCGATTCCAGATGAAATTGTGTTTAGTGGTATTTGGTGAGTTTTGTGATGTCGGTTTTTTTCGTCGTTTTGCGTGGCTTTGTATGGACGTGGGTGTCGAAATTTGTTTATATTTAATTTGTTCTCACCCAAAAACCCCCTATTTACCGCGCTTGTCCCGTTAGTGTCATTAGGCTTTTTGTGGAACGTGTGTGTGTTTGTTTTTCGATGTATTTTCGTCCTCATAATGTGTACGTAACGACTTTATATGCGTCATATTGGAACCGTGGTTTGTGGTCGTTTGCGCCATATTTGTGACGTCATGGGTCATAGCAAGACTGGCAGGATCGGACGCTTCCGTATTTTCGTATTTGATAATCAAAATATCCACGGGTGTACTGCCGGTCTGCAGTGTCCAACGGGCTCTGTAGATCGGCAGTACACCCGTAGATATTTTGAATATTACATTAATTTCCTTGGCCAGAGCGAGATATTGGACCCCATAAAAATTTTGGTTCGGGTGAGATACTGACCTGTAGCGTAGCTCGAGGCCTAGGTTAGGTTCCAAACTCTCGAAAATATTGTTTGTGGTGACAGTCTGATCTGTAGCGTAGCCCCAGGTCTTGCTTGGTTTGATTGACAAGTTGATTGTGAGTTGGGAAAGCCATTCATCTGAAACACTGGCTGTCACATTAGACGTATCTTTAGCATAGCGCCTAGGTTGGGTTGTTAAAAGATGACAATCGGTTGTTTGTTGTTGTTGTTGTTGTGGTCTTCAGTCCTGAGACTCGTTTGATGCAGCTCTCCATGCTACTCTATCCTGTGCAAGCTTCTTCATCTCCCAGTACCTACTGCAACCTACATCCTTCTGAATCTGCTTAGTGTATTCATCTCTTGGTCTCCCTCTACGATTTTTACCCTCCACGCTGCCCTCCAGTACTAAATTGCTGATCCCTTAATGCCTCAGAACATGTCCTACCAACCGGTCCCTTCTTCTTGTCAAGTTGTGCCACAAACTCCTCTTCTCCCCAATTCTGTTCAATACCTCCTCATTAGTTACGTGGTCTAGCCATCTAATCTTCAGCATTCTTCTGTAGCACCACATTTCGAAAGCTTCTATTCTATTCTTCTCGAAACTGTTTATCGTTCACTTCCTGACACTTAAATCTGTAATCGATATTAACAAATTTCTCTTGTTCAGAAACTTTCCTTGCCATTGACAGTCTACATTTTATATCCTCTCCACTTCGACCATCATCAGTTATTTTCCTCCCCAAATAGCAAAACTCCTTTACTACTTTAAGTGTCTCATTTCCTAATCTAATTCCCTCAACATGCCCGACTTAATTCGACTACATTTCATTATCCTCATTTTGCTTTTGTTGATGTTCATCTTATATCCTCCTTTCAATACACTGTCCTTTCTGTTCAACTGCTCTTCGAAGTCCTTTGCTGTTATCGGCGAACCTCAACGTTTTTATTTCTTCTCCATGTATTTTAATACCTACTCCGAATTTTTCTTTTGTTTCCTTTACTGCTTGCCCAATATACAGATTGAATAGCATCGGGGAGAGGCTACAACCCTGTCTCACTCCCTTCACAAACCACTGCTTCCCTATCATGCTCCTCGACTCTTATGACTGCCATCTGGTTTCTGACAAATTGTAAATAGCCTTTCGCTCCCTGTATCTTACCCCCTACCGCCTTCAGAATGTGAAAGAGAGTATTCCAGACAACATTGTCAAAAGCTTTCTCTAAGTCTACAAATGCTAGAAACGTTTGCCTTTTCTTAATCTAGCTTCTAAAATAAGTCGTAGGGTCAGTATTGCCTCACGTGTTCCCAAATTTCTGCGGAATCCAAATTGATCTTCCCCGAGGTCGCCTTCTACCAGTTTTTCCATTCGTCTGTAAAGAATTCCCATTAGCATTTTGCAGCTGCGACTTATTAAACTGATTGTTCGGTAATTTTCACATCTGTCAACGCCTGCTTTCTTCCCAAAGATATCAGGCGCTGACAGATGATTTACCCTATGGTTTTTTTGATTTTATCAGGAAAATTAGCTGTTCTGTTGACTTACCAAGCGCTTTTTGTGGTTCTAAAAACATTTTTAAATACGTCACAGTACTGTCCATAATCCGTTACTGCAGCTAGGTTGCGACTGTTTATAACGTTTTGACTTACTTCAAACTTTGTTGTGCATGACATGCCATAAATCAGCCACTCAAGTTGCTGTTACGCCTTCTTTTAAATGTTCTAATTGAAATCATCGTTGTTGACGATGACAAAGCCACACAATCGCAATTTATTTTATTTTGCGGCAGATTAAAGATTTCCTCAGGCTCCACTTCACAGATTTCCATAATCCATAGAGCACACAGCACACACCGTCGACTTAGGAATACATATTCCATTATCGCATTTACTCTGCAGGCTAGGTTAGTTTCTTACAGCTGGGGTTCACAGCGATGTGAATTTTTGTAGATGTTAATAACGGCAATATTAAAGACCCAAGACAGTGGCAAGTCGACGGCACGTATACATGTGAGATGCTCAGTTGGCTGTTGAAGCACAGTTACACGTCTTCATAATGGGCATACGGCCGGATTTGCAGTAGTGCATTGTACGAAGAAATAATTTTTTGAGTGATAAGCGACCATGATGTCATTTACAACATTTAAAACAGAAGAAAATGTCTTTGTTTTAAGATTGAGCTGAGTACCGTGTTATAATCGTAGTAGGCGAGCACGTAATTTCTTGTATAGATGTTTTCGATGTTTCAGTGTACTGCTGATGTGTATTAAATCAGCATAGACCTCTATCACCCCGTTTCAAGTTACCGAAAGAGCCCGGTCATAGGCCTGGCACTTCAAATGAAGGGAAAAAAAAAAAAACGGAACACAGATTGGCCGTTTGAAGTGGGTTAGGTTTTCCAGAAATCCGCATTTCAGTCAAACCGAGACTCGTAAATATTTGTTACTTCCTGTCGCCGGGAAGTCCGTTTTTCAGACAAGTGCACTCCTCAACGAGATACTGCGGGAGACACGGACCGTGTGCTGACACCCACACCCACACCCACACCACACCCACACCCACACCACACCCACACCCACACCACACCCACACGATACGACAAGGCAGCCCGCCGACTGTCCCGTGAGCCGCAGCGGGGTGCGAGCTTTTTGGCGGGATACACGAAACTCAAATAGACAATCTGTCAGCATCTCTTTTACAACATTAAGTCAAGTAGCAAGCAACTTCCATAAGTAAATTCTGCAAGTACTTATTGACTTGTTTGCACTGAATGAAACCTTGCCAAAAGTTTTATTCTGAAAGTCCCTGGGGCAAGTTACGTTCAAACCTTGCTGCAAGCACTTACACAAGTTGTAATGTCTCTTGCAGCGGTCTCTCCGCGACATTTTCAGAAATTTTTATAAATTATATAACTCAGTACATCTCTCGAAATACCTATTCTTATCTTACCAATTCCTAAAATTTAATATACGATGATTATCCATGCAAAGTAGTTTCGAGCCCTATTATTCCTTGGAGCGTGTATTTACTCCATGGAATAGCTTCTCTGCTTTCTATGTTTTCTCTTATGAAAAGAATGATTCAGATCTTGCCGGTTAGCCGTGAAAGAACGAAGATGTATATGTATGTATTGTTGAGCTAGTCGCCATCTTGAGATTCTGTATGAAAAGGAATTTAATACATGAGCTAAACTAAAGTGTATTCGCGTATTATTTAACTGATTATTATTGACAGTGTCTGCTTACTACGCATTGTTGCAAGGGATCAGTGGGGAACGTCTGATTTGCACTGGACGAACCTGCCGTTTTGTACGCTCAAGATATCCAGTTTATTACTTTCAATAAATGGGCTAACACAGTCTTACCAGCAGATCTCCGGTCTTCCCCATGTGATCACCGAAAGTTAATAATTATTACAAATGTTTTCAGGAGATGGACGGACAATTTTCGTCTCACCGAGACTTCGAAATTGTTTCACTGCCTCATAGAATTTACGTTAAGCTCAATTTAATCAGGATTGAAATGTGTGAATGTGATAAGCCTTCTTTGTGAATGAAAATTCCATTAATATACGCATGTTTTTTACTATCCTGATCAGTGAAGCTAAATCAGGCCGGTGTGAGAGAGGTTTTTAAATTTTAGATTTCACAAAAATATTAAAAAGTGTTTCCAGTAGAGTCGCGTTGTGAGGCAGGCAAGTGAGAAGTTAAAACAGTCTTCTTCTTCTTCTTCTTCTTCTTCTTCAGTAGCGCTACAGCCGTTCGTGAGCCTTGGCTTCAACAATCTTCCTCCACACTTCTCGGTTATTTGCTGCTCTTTTCCACCCCCAGGCTCCCATATTGGTGATATCCATTATTACCTCATCGATCCATCTTCTTCTAGGTCTCCCTTTTCGCCTAACTGAATGGATCATACCTTTCATCATTTTCTTTGGAATTCTATCCTCTGCCATTCTGTCCAAGTGTCCTCGCCATCGTATTCGCTGTGATTTCACAAATTTTACAATGTCCCTGCCTCGTATTAACTCTTCTAATTCGACACTGTAGCGTATTCTATTCTCCAACCTTATTCCTCCCTTATTGGCCCATAGAGTTTGCGTAGTATTTTCCGCTCAATGCTTCTTAGTGCATTTTTATCATCTTCCGTCAACGTCCATACCTTTGAGACGTATGTGATAACTGGGTGGACTTCGGAATTATATGTTAGCAGTTTAGTTTTTCTTGCAACAAGGCTGTTTTTGAAAAGCTGCATGTTTGCAAAGTAAGCTCTGTTTCCTGCTTGTATTCTTTCCCTTATAGCCTTTCCAATACTGTTATAATTTGTTATTAGGGCTCCCAAATAGTTAAAAGAGGGCACTCCACTGAATCATTTCCCATTGATGTTCAGCTTTTAACGGGTTCTTCTGGCCTCAGATTGTGACATTACCATATATTTTGTTTTGTTTTCATTTACTATGAGGCCAATTTTTAAGGCTTCTGTTTCCATTGCCCGGTATGTTTCTACGAGTGTATTGGTATTTCTGCCTACTATAGCAATGTCATCAGCGTATGCACATATCTGGCTAGTTTTCATAAATATGGTGCCTCTTGTGTTGATTTTATTTACTACACTATGGAGGGCTATATTGAATAGGACAGTGGAGAGACTATCCCCTTGCTTCACACCTTTATTAAAGTCAAAGCTTTCACTTGTTCTGCTAAGGACCTTTACTTTTGCTCTTGTCTCTGTCATTGTCATTCTACAACTACATGATTACTGTGCAATTCACATTTAAGTGCTTGGCAGAGGGTTCATCAAACCACAATCATACTATCTCTCTACCATTCCACTCCCGAACAGCGCGCGGGAAAAACGAACACCTAAACCTTTCTGTTCGAGCTCTGATTTCTCTTATTTTATTTTGATGATCGTTCCTACCTATGTAGGTTGGGCTCCACAAAATATTTTCGTATTCGGAAGAGAAAACTGGTTGAAATTTCGTAAATAGATCTCACCGCGACGAAAAACGTCTTTGCTTTAATGATTTCCATCCCAACTCGCGTATCATATGTGCCACACTCTCTCCCCTATTACGTGATAATACAAAACGAGCTGCCCTTTTTTGCACCCTTTCGATGTCCTCCGTCAATCCCACCTGGTAAGGATCCCACATCGCGCAGCAATATTCTAACAGAGGACGAACAAGTGTAGTGTAAGCAGTTTCTTTAGTGGACTTGTTGCATCTTCTAAGTGTCCTGCCAATGAAACGCAACCTTTGGCTCGCCTTCCCCACAATATTATCTATTTGGTCTTTCCAACTAAAGTTGTTGATAATTTTAACACCCAGGTACTTAGTCGAATTGACAGCCTTGAGAATTGTACTATTTATCGTGTAATCGAATTCCAACGGATTTCTTTTGGAACTCGTGTGGATCACCTCACACTTTTCGTTATTTAGCTTTAACTGCCACCTGCCACACCATACTGGTCTCCGGATGACCTTACTAGACGGTAAATTACAGCATCATCTGCGAACAACCTAAGAGAACTGCTTAGATTGTCACCCAGGTCATTTATATAGATCAGGAACAGCAGAGGTCCCAGGACGCTTCCCTGGGGAACACCTGATATCACTTCAATTTTACTCGATGATTTGCCGTCTATTACTACGAACTGCGACCTTCCTTACAGGAAATCACGAATCCAGTCGCACAACTGAGACGATACCCCAAAGGCCCGCAGCTTGACTGATTAGTCTTATTAATTTAGCACATATACCAACTTTTTTCAATACTCTGTATGACGTGCTTAAAAATAAGAGCAGCTCTCACGACTGTTGCATTATTATCATTATTATTATTATTATTATTATTACTGAAGGAAGAACGGGATGAAAAACGGAAGAAAGAAAAGGAGTAGTTTTCAAGAAACCTCTTTATTGGGTTCTTGTCCATACTGTGTCCGCAAAATGAGGTATTTTTTCGTATTCCGGCATCTCTTGTTTCAGACTCGGCTTCTGTGTTGTGTAGTTCGCCCTGCTTATTTTAGCCGTATTTTGAACCGCCACGTGTGTCGTGTCTCACAATAAGGGAAAGCAGTTCACTTTCCGACGGTCGCATTCTTGTACGGGTGTCGAATACCCAAAACGTCTGCAAGTTTGACAAAAAAAAAAGTAACTGGCGAGTTGGGAACGTAATTGCGGCAAGATGCAAGAAGAAACTGTGTCCACTAGCTTGAGGAAGCTAGTTTTGGATGTCAGGGAAGCAGCTTGCCGCAGGTGACTTGGCAAAGTTCACTTGCTAGGGGCACCGCTTAGCTCTCACTGCAGACGAATGACGGTGTGCTGCTGCCGTAATAGGACTTTTTTTTCAATAATTTTCTGTCTAATTTATAAATATGGACCGCTGCCATGAAACACCAACTAATCACGATAAACATAAGAATTGAAAAGCGGAAATACCAAATGAAAAAATGGCTCTGAGCACTATGGGACTTAACATCTATGGTCATCAGTCCCCTAGAACTTAGAACTACTTAAACCTAACTAACCTAAGGACATCACACAACACCCAGTCGTCACGAGGTAGAGAAGATCCCTGACCCCGCCGGGAATCGAACCTGGGAACTGAGGCGCGGGAAGCGAGAACGCTACCGCACGACCACGGGCTGCGGACAGTAGCAAATGAAAATTAGTTTGTATTTTATAATCCCATCAATTCATTAAGCCGTGAATTGTGTTATAACACATTAAGCAATTAAATAATAAACTGTAAAAGCTTGAATTCGACAACTGCTATTTTTGCGGGCTGCGTATCACAAAATTTCGGCAGGTTCGATCCTTAACATGGCCTTCGCACATTCCCTCGCCAGGCCCAACTGGGAAACCAATTATTTCTGTGTTGCTTCTACGAATCACGGCCATACAGTATATTGCCGTATCACTTTACCACTTACATAAAATCGCTTTAAATTACTAAGTTCGACTGTGTTGTAAATATTAAAAAAAAGTTTGGTGTAACTTAAATCTGATTTTATCCGCGGAGTATGGCGACACAGCAGGGCACGGCAGGGGCGCACCTCACCGGTTCCAAATACCTGTCCAACAGCTCCCAGCATACATCTTATGTCGCAGTGTGCTTTCCACAATCGATCGTGTAGTTTGTACGAATAATCAACATCAACAGTGTACAGACCTTAATCTTTCACGTACAAAAAAAGAAAATATCTTCACATTCTTTATCCGCTGCAAACTTAACAAAGTACCTGAAAGTCATGCATTGTGGCCTATTCGTCTGTATAGTGTCAAGAACGTCAGAAATTTGTTCTTCATTTTTTTGTGTCAGTAGGGTATTTTTTCCCGCCCGCGTAGCAGCTCCAAACATGTGACGTCATATCTGTCGAACTCCTTGGTACACAGGGTGTCACGTAAGACTTACCCATCCACCCCCACCCCTCTTATTTCGTGAACATTGCAGGTATCGAATCGAGGTTTTCGGCATATACTTTGGGATGTACTCTAGTAACTGTTGTATCGATCGAGATTTTGAACCAAGTATGACTTTTTAAGTAAAATTACATACTTTTTTGTAACCTATCCAAAACCGCTTGAAAAGGTACAGTGATGAATTGCTTCCTTATATTGAGGTTGAAAGTCTTCAAAAGAATGTATTAAAATTCGAAAATAGAAAGCCAAGTCGGCCGGAATCTATTATGCGGTAAACACGCTGTGGCCAGGCTACGTCATTATGACGTGCGTCTCGATTGTTTACTTGTCTGCGCTGCAGAAGTGGCAGGAAACTACGTCCATCGGCAGACCATCTGTCGGAGAACATGATTTCGAATGTCATGTTTGCTGTGCATCGTTCGGGAGACGCACAACGTTATTGTAACGCGTCTTTACACCCGAAGCAACGTTTACGAAACACGCATGCACTACTGGGAAGCCGAAAATCGCGCAACGTTACTTCATCCCAGTGGTGTTGACCCTTACCTCTCGAGGTGACTTCTCTCTAACGTATACAACGAGGCGTGCCCTCTGGGACCCCTATCTTTAAACCAAGGCTTAAGCTGTAAACATTTGGAAATTTAATTTATGTTATATAACATTTATGGTTGTAAATATATGTTGTTTAAATACTCCTTGCCGATTCTATTGCACTAAATAAACCCAGCAGTATTTTGATTTTGTGTCACGCAAAAATCACACACTTTTGTGAAGCTTTTTCAATAGCACACGTAAACAAACTGTTAGGTAACTGAGTTTTACGTTCTGAAAAATTATATCATCTCTGTAGAAAGCAAATTTTTACATAAAACTAGTTTCAGGGGCTTAAACTCGCATGTAAAAACTGAACTCGATAGTAAGAAAAAGAAAGGCTGCAAAATTAACATTCAGCACTGAGATCTACATTTTTCTTAAGCACCACTCGAACACATTTAATTTTAACTAACACTTTAACTTTCTTGTTGGAGAACCATTTTCCTGAAGTTCTTCCTCTGAATGATCCTCTTGTTCTCCAGCAGACTTCAGATCACATCATTATCTTCTTTGTCTACTTCTTGTATTACGTCATTGACATCATTCTCCATCCACTAACTAAAAATTTCATCCAACTTCGTCTATATGTACACCAAATTCCGATCACCTTCAGGGTAGTCTCCATTGGCCACAACGCACTTCTTCAAACAATTCTTCTATTGTTCAAAACAGTTATTAAATTCAGTTATTGCGATGTTCTTTACGCTTTCCAGCTATTTTTGTTTTACCTCTTCCACAGTGGCAAAACGCTTTCCTTTCACGTCCCTGCTTAAAATTGTCACGTTCTTGCGAACACGTTTTCTACTAAACTGACAGAAACAGGTGCGTAGTTGACGAGGCGCAGTCTGGGAGTCCCCGTCACAAGTCAACAACACATGTCAGTAACAACGTAAAAAGGCGATAAGGCAACCCGCAATAATAAATTGTACGGTTGGTGATTAAAGAAGAGTAGGTGGTGTACAAAACTATTCCGCCATAACAGACCTACGAGAGCGACTTGGAAATTTCTGGCGCGGTCTGAGATCACACCTCATGAGTTACGGGTTAAATAGAAATACATGTGCACATTTTATTACGAAAGTTCCATGCGTTCTTCTAGACGAGGTACCACTGGATAAGCGCTAGTCTACAAAGACTGTTCAAAAAAATTCCGAAACGTTCGTGATTTCGCGCCAATATTGTGCGGGAGCGAAAAGTGGTCGGCCTGCCCGCACACGCCTGTGTTTAATGTGTAACTGCCGCAAGCTTCACTGATGCAGGTCTGCTAGCTATTATTCGGTGCTCTGTTGAGTAGAACATTGTGTCGCACAGTTCACGAATTTCGAGGTGAGCAACGCGCCTGCATTAAGTTTTATGTGAAACTCGAGAAAACTTTTTACAGACTGTGGTGTGCATAGTGTAAGACCTTCGGTACACACACCATCTGATTATTTGACTCGTCGCTCTAACGAAGTAGGCGAGTGTCAGCAAAATGTCTCGTGGTCTTATCGTGGCATGTTTATCTTCTGCCGTTAGGTCAGACGATAGAAATGCCGCTTGCACGCTTAGAGTAGCAGATTGACGGTGGCCAACTTTAAACAGAACTTGATTAAGTTTCACAAGCATTTATTAAAATAATAAAAAGCATAAAATTACTTAACTCGATTCTGGATACTATTTACTATTGTCAATCTGAAGTTCCTTTGGTGTTGGTACGTTAATCTTATTCTCACATATCTCTGATACTTGACAAAGTGTCTATACATTTATCTTCATGGCTATGTACAGGAATATGATAATCTTCTTAGATGCAGACTGAAATCTGACTATAGACTGGTATAGACTAATGCAGACTGCTACAGACAGGAGTAGATAAATGCAGACTGACTAATCGGAGGTCTGTTCACTCTTTATAATACCTCGCGCATTTGTGATCTGCGAGGAGAAAAGGTTCTACATTAGCAGCAGTCTCATTGGCAGCATTACATATTAATACGTGGATCGGCGGGACGGGAATTTGGTCCGTCTCTAAGGCAGCGCCATCTCGTAGTGCGGAGACGGACGAGTGCTGCGCCTACGCTGTTGTGCTTAGCGGGGCGCGCTCTAGTGGGAAAGTTGTGTACGCGCTGACTACGTAAAAGTATGTACACAACACAGACACACACCAATTGATGCAGCAAGGTTACGGTGACGTTGAAACCAAGGTTCGTTCTCCACAATGGATACGGAAAGGTTCTCCGAGACCAAAAGAAGCTCAGCTCGTGTCGAATGTCAAAGCCGTGCTGATAGCTTTCTTTGACCTCGGAGGATTAGTTCGTCCCGAATTTGTGCGGCACGGACAAACTGTTAATCGATGCTATTACTGGGACGTGTTCCGGCGCCAGCGAGATAATGTGAGACAATATTCGTGGCTATTGAGTCACGATAACGCATCCGCAAGATCATCCCTGTTGGTGCGTGACTGTTGCACGAGGAACGAAATCACTCCGTTGCCTCATACTACGTACTCTCCAGACCTGACACCTGCGGACTTTTTTGTATTTCCAAAGTCGAAAACCCCGCTGACAGGACGAGGATTTGCAGCGATAGATGAGATGAGAGAAAATCCGCAGACGGCGCTTCGTGCTATCCAGCGATTAAGGCAAAGACGTTTTTCGTCACCAACTTTCTCTTCTCTTTCAACACGACGGCTGCCGAGCACACAATTCCCGTGTTCCAGCGCGAACGCTGCCGGGTACGTCTCATGGCAGTTGGACGGGACGCACTGCTACACTACGACGATTTGCGTGTCTCCCGATTTGACTCCCCTCGATTTCTTTCTACGGCGTCGCACTGGAAGATGCCGTGCTGTCTGCCACGGAGCCTCAGCTTCGCCAGACGGTATGCGCCGTCGAATCGCCACAGCATGCAACAGCGTACTTTCATCTGTTCTTTTCTCTCTGGAACTGCGATTGCAATTCTGCCTAACAGTCGATGCTAAACAATTAGAGCACGTACTTAAGTGTAAAACTACGTTTCGTTAAGGGAAGCTTTTATTTTGAGGGTAAAAATTTGTCATTCATTCTGACTAAAATGTCTAGAGTATGCCGTCTGGTCACAGACTCCAGGGCAAAGCCAAGTCATGTCTTTGGACTCTTGTGCTAATATTTTCAACCTTAGCAAGTAGCCTATCATTGTTCTCCTGTTTTCAAGCGCTTTCGGACGCCGTTAAGGGGGGTAGGACGTCAAACGGGCCGACTTGGAGCAAGAGAGGCACCACAGGACATTTTAATTTCCACTGTCTATACTTTTACAAGTAAAGTCATAAAACTTTAACAGCATGACCAGGAAGGATTCAGGATTCATATTCATAGCAGTGGAAGCCCACATAACAAAACACTTTTTTTTTTTTTTTTTTTACATGTGAAATTTCATCATTTTCTCACTTACTACTGGCTGCATTTGTTGCTATAGGTACACTTTTCTTCCTAAGTAAAAGAGATTCTTCGATGACTTTTGCACAGCATACAAACCATAGTTACATGTGTATGAAACTCTAGAAGTTATTTAATTTATGAAATAATGAATGAACTGTTACATTTTAAACTTTATGTTTAGACAAAATTCAAGTTTTATAGTTAATTATCTCAAATTTTCCCGCAATTTTTTAATAGATTTGGAAAATTCTAGAGTTTTATACACCTGTAACTACTGTTTGTATGCTATGAAAAATTCATCGAAGAATATCTCTTACTTAGGAAGAATAGTGTACCTAGAGAGACAAATGCAGCCAGTAATAAGTGAAAAATTGATGAAATTTCACGTGTAAAAAAGAAAAGGTATTTTACCACGTTTTTGCACTTCCAGTGCGATGAGTGAGACTCCTCAATCCTTTCTGGTCATGCTGACAAAGTTTTATGAATTTATTTGTAAAAGTATAGACAGTAAAAATTGAAATGTCGTGTGGTGCCTCTCCTACTCCAAGTCGGCCCGTTTGACGTCCTACCCCCCTTAAAAAAGTATATGATTTATGTAAAAAGTCATTCTTGTCTCAATATCTGGACTCATACAAGACGAGATACTTTCACACACAAAAAAGTACAGGCCCCTGAGCGTACTATCGTTTGACGATAACCTCGTTTCGATGCGTGGGACTGTTCGCGAAATAAAAGGGGTGTTACGCCCTTCGTGACTCACCCTGTAACACATACTTCCGTTGATTAACAGCTCGGCAACGGAACCAACCAAAGTTACGTATGACACTGCTTTTGCTTTTCATACTTGTCCATATTTAATTCCTAACAAGATTGAAGCCCTTATTATGTAACAGGCAATGCCCTCACTGACTCATCTCCCAGCCACATACACTGAGGGCAGGAATTTGAAATTTAGATAGGCAGTCGATCGCACACTGTAGGCGTCGTTTAAGAAGGAATTTTTCGAAATTGTATCCGTAAGCGGCTAAAATAGAGGATGAACAGTTTTTTTGAAAATACGTCGCTATTATGGCAACTTTCTACATCTACATCGATACTCCGCAAATTATACTTTAAGTGCCTGGTAGAGTGTTCGTCAAACCACGTTCACAGTAATCGTCTATTATTCCAGTCTCGAAGAGCGCGCGGAAAAACCGAACACCTGTATCTTTCCGTACGAGCTCTGATTTCCCTTATTTCATTGTGACGATCGTTTCTGCCTATGTAGATCGGCGTCAACAAAATAGTTTTCCGAGGAGAAAGTTGGTGATTGAAATGTCGCGAGAAGATCCAGCCACAATCAGAAACGCCTTTGTTTTAATGGTGTCCAGCCCCCTGCATCATGTCACTGACGCTCTCTCCCTTATTTCGCGATAACACAACACGTGCTGGTGTTCTCTGAACTTTTTCGATGTACTCAGTTAATCCTATGTGGCAAGGATCCCACACCGCGCTGCAGTACTCCAAAAGAGGGCCGACAAGGGTACTGTAGTTTCGCTGGCTCTTTACTATTTGCTTTCTTTTATTATTACTCGCGTAACAACTAATATATGAGATAAAATACGCTGGTACGGAAAGAGCCCCGAAATACTTTTTTAGTGATGCTGTGCTGTGACTTTCTTTCGATCATTAATTTTCAACAAAACAAAATATATTATGTTCTTATTGTTCTGGATCTGGCTTTCTATTAAAGGAATATTTGTTCGTTACTTTAACTCGCCATAAATTTCAACATATCCTCCTTACTTTACAGTTATTGGAAAGGTTAATGAAAATTATTTCGGTATCAATATTGATGTCAAATGATTGTTCAACATCAAAATTTTGCAGTGGATTTTTGTTAACACTAAGGCACCAATAGGTACCGCGACTAACACGAGAACATGAGACTATTGTCATAGAAAAAGATGATTTTACTATAAGGTTTGCCAGACCAGAACTACGCACACCAAGATTTCTTTTATGTTATGAAGGTAAATTATCCTTTTGCACTGTTAATAATATATCATCAGCGGCCCGCGTCCACCTGTAAAACACATCATAAAATCTGCTGCTCTGCTCTGCAATTCCGGAAGCTGAAAGGAATAATTTTGGTTCACTATTACCTGCCCGCTTCTTTGCGGTATGATTGATTTCATTTAATGCTGTTTGAATGCACCACGAATAATATTTAAATAGCTGAAAACGTCTTAAAGGGATGGGATAAAATATCAGGAAGCTTATTTAATGCTGTTTGAATGCACCACGAATAATATTTAAATAGCTGAAAACGTCTTAAAGGGATGGGATAAAATACCAGGAAGCTTATTACAAATCATAAAGCAAGTTTTCACTAAATAACTCTATTCAAAACATTTAAACAAATCAAGTTATTACACACCTTTCCAAAGCTATGTCTAATGGCGCCCCTCTCACAATCCTGACAAAAGAATGCTACGCAAGCGTACAATTTAACGTCACAGGCTCTTCCTACTCACGTAACTACAAAAAGACGACAGACGAATTAATGTTCGTTCTTTACTATTTGTACTAGTCACCTATTCTCATCTTCGTTTGACATTTAACAAGTAGCGTCTTGTGGCGGGTTCAGTACTCGCCGTCACAGATATTATCTAAATAAAAAAAAAAGTACATAATTCTATACCAGAACAAAACATGACACACAATGTTTTCTCTTTATTACAGAAAGTTCATACAATCGTTGTTCACGCAATTACAATTATCCAGTTCAATTATTCTTTTCTCCTTTTTTTTTTTAACCACATGTAATATGTGTTTTGCTAAGAGACGCCTCTCTGGTAGATGTCTTACGTTTTCTAAGTGTTCTGCCAATAAAACGCAGTTTTTGGTTAGCCTCTCCCGCAACATTTTCAATGTATTCTTTCCACTTTAAGTTGTTCGCAATAGTGATTCCTAGGTAATTAGCTGAATTTACGGCCTTTAGATTAGACTGATTTATCGTGTAACCGAAGAGTAACGGATCCCTTCCAGCACTCATTTCGGTGACATCACACTTTTCGTTATTTAGGTTCAATTTCCAATTTTCACACCATTCAGATATCTTTCCGAAATCGTTCGGCAATTTCTTTTGATCTTCTGATGACTTTACTACTCGATAAACGACAGCGTCATCTGCAAACGACCTAAGACGGGTGCACAGACTGTCTCCCAAATCTTTTGTTTAGATAAGGAACAGTAAAGGGCCAATAACACTACCTTTGGGGAACGCCAGAAATGACTTTGAGTCAGTTACTGCGAAATGTGACCTCTCTGACAGGAAATCACTAAATCAGTCACATAACTGAGACGATATTCGATAGGCACGCAATTTGACCTAGCCGCTTGTGTGATATAGTATCAAAACGCTTCCAGAAATATAGAAGTACGGAATCAATTTGAAATTCCTTGTCTAAAGCACTCGTCGTTTTGTGCGAGTAAAGAGCTAGTTGTGTTTCCCAAGAAGGATGTTTTCTAAATCGGTGTTGACTGTGTGTCAATAGACCGTTTTCTTCGAGGTAATTCATAATATTAGAACACAATAGATGTTTCGAAATCCTGCTCCGTCTCGACGTTAACGATGTGGGTCTGTAATGTAGTGGATTACTCCTACTGCCTTTCTTGAATATTGGTCTGACTTGTGTAACTTCCTTCTCTTCGGATTCGAATGTTTTTTCGAGCGAGCGGTTGTATATGATTGTTAAGTATGGAGCTATTTCATCAGCATACTCTGAAAGGACCCTAATTGGGAACGAAACTTTCCTGGCAGATTAAAGCTGTGTGCTGGACCGAGACTCGAACTCGGGACCTTTGCCTTTCGCGGGCAAGTACTCTACCAACTGAGCGACGCAAGCACGACTCACGCCCCGTCCTCACAGCTTTAATTCCGCCAGTACCTCGTCTCCTACCTCGTCTCCTTCTTCCAGGAAGTTTCATATCAGCGCACACTCCGCTGTAGAGTGAAAATTTCGTTCTAGAAACATCCCCCAGGCTGTGGCTAAGCCATGTCTGCTCAATATCCTTTCTTTCAGGAGTGGTAGTGCTGCAAGTTTCGCAGGAGAGCTTCTGTAAAGTTTGGAGGGTAGAAGACGAGGTACTGGCAGAAGTAAAGCTGTGAGGACGGGGCGTGAGTCGTGCTTGGGTAGCTCAGTCGGTAGAGCACTTGCCCGCGAAAGGCAAAGGTCCGGGTTCGAGTCTCAGTCCGGCACACAGTTTTAATCTTTCCATTGATAGTATATGAAACCTATACCTACGAAAACTGATATTTGGTTGCTCAGTCATTAATAAAGAAATACCCGAAATACGTTTTTCAGGATCTTTGGAAATTCAACCGCTAAGCAAGAAACACGTTCTTCGCTGAATTTGGAAGTTCAAGACCTGGAGTGGGGGGGGGGGGGGGGAGGGGGCGATGTAAATTTTTACGAATTTCTTTATTTATTTATATGAAAATGTAAAGTTATGTATATGAAAATTGCTGTTTCTCACCTCGGTGAGATATAAATAAATGTGTATTACAAGGTGAAAATTTCTATGGAAATATCTCCACAAGAACGCAAAAGGCTTGATGAACAAAACCCATGGGACTCCAGAACTAGAATCGCTTTTTGCTCAGAAATATATTTGGAAAAGACCGTACTCCTATGACCTTAATCAGCGTGAAAATTTTGTAAGGTGCTGCAGTTTTGTGAACAACATCACAATTCGGTTGAAGAAAAACAAACCATCCGTGCAGACCACACAGTGTGCGGGGCCGAAGGAACGGGCGCTTGGGCCAGTCTCCTACAAGAATTAGTTATACCTGCACTCTATAGACCTCTACAGTGTCGTCTCGAAGCATGTAAAATTTTTTTCCTCGATTTTAATGAGGCTGTATGTCGGCGGTTCTTTAAATGGGCGACATTTTTGCCTTCACAAAATATTACTACGTACTTGAGAACTGGCAAGCAAAACGCTTTGCGCAACCTGTTTCGCATGGTCGATAAGTCTTTCAGCGACAATCATAAAACATAAAACAAAGACCAGAAATATATTTTAGAAGAAGTAATGCCAGCAGTTGAACACCTTAATATGACAAAGTCGCAACTAACTATTCACAGTCTGTAACAAATAAATGACAATAGTACAACATATGTAATCAGCACTGGATGTTAGCTATAAAATATGCCACAAAAAGAACATTGCATACTTTTGAATTCTTGGGCCAAATTTTACCTGTTTTAATTAAATCAATTGATTTGAGCCTACACTTCTCACAGATTCATTTACTTACAGTATCCTGATATACTTAACTGTCTAATAAGACCACTTTCAGTACTGAGCGAAGCCAAAACGTTGATCCTCTCGTCGAACATGAAAGTTCGAAGTCTGTTTATTATCATCTTCAGTTTCGCAAATTACCTTTGTCCCAACGCTGCTTGTGATGACTTGTCTTAGGCTCATCCTTAGAGCGGCCTCAAAGTTAGGGAAACGGTATTTGACGTTTTGTGCACCCTGGTTTAGGGTGAAATGATGTACACAAGAGCAGATTTTGCGCGAAGCTAAGCTCATTTCAAACTGCCGAATCTCAGTTAACCTGTGTTTCGAAAGCTTTAGCAGCTTCTGCTTTTCTAAAATGAGTGCAGAAGATTTCTTTCGGTGTGAGGTGTGGAATCGATGGCGTATAGCTGTTGGTGGCGATCAGTGTCTTCGCAAGTTACATTTTAGAGAACGCATCTGGCAATGTGGGTTTACATTTTTGGATTTCGAGCACTGCTCGTTACAGTTGTGGGTCGGGGGTGAGGGTGGGGGGGAAATTCCCAGTTTGATAAATCCCTTGTAGAAGCAATTTTGGATTTATGCCGTCTTTTTGCGACTGCAGAAATTGTTAGCCGATCCTGACGCGTTTGCTTTATTTAAAGCATCTTCAGTTGTCATTGAAACAATTCTTATGTTTACTAGATCACGAGGTCACAAATAACTTTCACGTCGAAAAGTTGCTTTTTCAGTATTGATCCTTTGTTATTTTTTATTTTTTTGCTCCTTTCTTACACACATCAGAAAAAGGTTTGCATCACCTCGGTTCCGAGAGTTTCGGAACCTGTACAGAAAATTCCGCCCTTTTTATTGCTCATGAAAACCACACATTGCATGTTGTACCACAATACAGCGAGACCTTCAGAGGTGGTGGTCCAGATTGCTGTACACATCGGTACCTCTAATACCCTGTAGCACTTCCTCTTGCTTTGTTGCATTCGTCACGCCATACTATCCACGAGTTCATGAAGGCACTGTTGGTCCAGATTGTCCTACTCCTCAACAGCGATTCGGCGTAGATCCATCAGAGTAGTTGGTGCGTCACGTCGTCAATCTATCCCAGGCATGTTCAATAGGGTTCATGTCTGAACAAGAAGCTGGCCACTCTAGTCGAATCATTCGCAAGATGTGCACGATGGGGGCGCGAATTGTCGCCCACGAAGAAGAATGCCTCGCCAGTATGCTGCCGATGCGGTTGCACTGTCGGTTGGAGGGTGGCATTCACGTATCGTACAGCCGTTACGGCGCCTTTCGTGACCACCAGCGGCGTACGTCGGCCCCACATAATGCCACCCCAAAACGTCAGGGAACCTACATCTTGGTGCACTCGCTGGACAGTGTATCTCAGGCGTTCAGCCTGATCGGGTTGCCTCCAAACACGCCTCCGACGATTGTCTGGTTGAAGGCATATGCGACACTCATCAGTGAAGGGAACGTGATGCCAATCCTGAGTGGTCGATTCGGCATGTTGTTGGGCCCATCTGAACCGCGCTGCGTGATGTCGTGGTTGCAAAGATGGATCTCGCCATTGACGTCGGGAGTGAAGTAGCGCATCATTCAGCCTATTGCGCACGGTTTGAGTCGTAAGGTGACGTCCTGTGGCTGCACGAAATGCATTACTCAACATGGTGGCGTTGCTGTCAGGGTTCCTCCGAGCCATAATCCGCAGGTACCGGTCATCCACTGCAGTAGCAGCCCTCGGGCAGCCTGAGCGATGGATGTCATCGACAGTTCCTGTCTCTCTGTATCTCCTCCATGTTCGAAGAACATCGGTTTGGTTCACTCCGAGACGCCTGGACACTTCCCTTGTTGAGAGTCCTTCCTGGCACAAAGCAACAATGCGACGCGATCGTACCGCGGTATTGACCGTCTAGATACGGTTGAACTACAGACAACACGAGCCGTTTACCTCCTTCCTGGTGGAATGACTGGGGCTGATCGGCTGACGGATTCCCTCCATCTAATAGTCGCTGCTCATGCATGGTTGTTTTCATCCTTGGGCAGGTTTATTAACAGTCAAAGGAACTGTGACCGTGATGCAATATCCACAGTCAACGTCCATCTTCAGAACAGTTTTTGATGTGTGTATTTCTGCGTGTTCTCATAAACACATACGTCGGATGATTTTACATACAATAATTTCACGTTGGCTTGATCTCATATACATTCACATTCATCTCTTGGTTGGCTATTTGCATAGCGCGGTATGCGATCGCCCCTTGTTTTCTTTTTGTGACCGTAGCCGCTCGCCTGTAGTTAGGTCTGCAATTTAGCTGTTCACGATTCGTTGCAGCTGTTTGTTAGCAAAACTACAATTGTTACAGTAACAACTGAAAGTGCTTCCAAATAAAGCGAAACGCGCTGGTGCAATATAACTTGTAAAACTGCGGCTGCAGAAGAGATGCCTCAGAACTAGGACTGATATATCAATATTTGAAAAGTATGGTTATCGGCTCTCAATATATCCACGGAAAAAATGTGGACGTACCTGCCTATAAAAATATCGGCAGCACATTGTAAATATACTGCAGGCTTTGGAGCTGTATATTTAAGTATTGATTCATTATTAGATATTCTGTAAATCAGCAAGCTAGCAGTATGCTTATTCAATGGAAAACGATACACGAGCACACTTGGCGATAACCACTTTTGCTAACAGTGGTTAGTGGCCCTTACAGAGGTGTCCGATGAGACCCTCGTTCGGTTTCGCCACACATCTGATCTGCCGGGAACACTTCATGTCGACTTCCCTGTTTTTTCTCTCTCTCTCTCTCTCTCTCTCTCTCTCTCTCTCTCTCTCTCTCTCTCTCTCTCTCTCTCTGTCTGTCTGTCTGTCTGTCTGTCTGTCTGTCTCTCTCTCTCTCTCTCTCCATTTTTTCGTTTCTGCCATCGCCAGCGTCCTAACAGGTGTTTGTGGTGTCAAAACTGCGTGGTGAAGTTACGTTGGTACCGCCCAACGCCGATTTCGTCAGCGTTTCCCCTCATATGTCTCCGCCCACCACAAAGAGCAATCTTGTCATTTAGATTTTAGTTCACTATTTTCAGCAGCTGTTTTTGAAGGACACAGCTATGAAGAAACAGCCAACTGTCTGCGTTTTTAACGCAACCGATGTGCTGTGTCTTCATGTCGGAAATCTTATTGTTCCGTCTCCGTCACCCCCTCCACCTATACTTGCTTCACACAGTCGAAGAGAGAGATAGGGCGGGATGGAAACTCAAAAGTATTAAGACAGTGAAAGCAAAATTATGTTCTATTACAATCTCGAAAGGACAACTCGAAATACGTTTCGAAAATTGTGAAGAAACCTATAATATAAAATAAAGATACTGGCACTCGATACCTCCTTTTTAATATCGACTCATCGAGGGAAGAAACATCGTCGACAGATACATTTTCTGGAAAAGGTGTGAATGTACCGATATTTTATCAACACCCCTATTCAGTACCAGATAAGACAACAAGCGTTATAATAAGACTTTGGTCTGCTAATCAGCGTAAACGGAACATTCGAGCAGTAGATGCCATTCGGATCTCCCATTTGTGAGGGTGCGATCTTTGCGATATGGAGAGGTCAAAACTGAGACCCTGCAGAGATTTGTAGGCTACTAGCTCTCTCCTTCTCACATTCGTATTATCGAAGTTTTATGTCATCGCAAAGGTTTTCCTCCACGCAGGTAGACTGTGAGTAGTTTCACGACGTGCACACGGGAAA
This sequence comes from Schistocerca gregaria, assembly GCF_023897955.1. Classification (NCBI taxonomy): domain Eukaryota; kingdom Metazoa; phylum Arthropoda; class Insecta; order Orthoptera; family Acrididae; genus Schistocerca; species Schistocerca gregaria. The sequence goes on along the minus strand of NC_064929.1, from coordinate 88,857,641 downwards.
TAATTACTTCTTAAGCGGTACTGCGGAAGCTATTAAGTTAACAAAACCCGTAGTACCGTGTGTTGTAATCTCACACCACCCCCGATTCTCTAAAGAACAGAATTCCCGTGTATAAAATAGATTCGCATATCTGTTTACTTGACTAGTGAGTCAGTGCGTTAATTATTTTGCATTGCATCGCTTCCCACTTATATTCCGGAGTTAGCAATCGCCTACCAGTCATTCGACGGAAGATCCGCACCTAAAGTGTGGTAAGCTGGACCGATCACGCCAGTACTCAGAAAACAAAACAGGAGTGATTCGCTGAGCTGCACACTCATATTTCTGATATCGATTTGTTGTAGAATTTTTGAACACGTACTGTGTCGAATAGAGGGTGTATCAAACACAATCATACAATTACAAAAATCATAACTATTTTGTTATTTGATATATGTGCGTGAACAATCTAGTGTTGAAAGAGTAAACTCTCGAGTTTTACACGGTTCCCGCTAGGGAGCAGCAGGGACAACGGAAAGCGTTTTGTGTTCCACGTTTCGCGCAGTGCCGGTCAGTAATCACTGTTCAGCGTCACTTTGGTACTAGGTATGGAGTGGATCCTCCTACAGGACAGATTATTAGGCGACGGTACGAACAATTCCGAGGAACTGGTTGTTTGTGTAGAGGCAAATCGCCGGGCCGTCCCCGAGTGTCTCGACGGAGGCGTCGGACGCAGCTTCAGAGAGAGTCCGCATAAATCCGTTCGCCGTGTGGTTCGACAGCTCAACATGTTTATAAAAGACTCTGCTTATGTGCCTCCCTTACCATCAACAATGAATGAAGTGAGACATCGCATAACAGCAGCTGTGGAAGCTATAACTGACGACATGCTCGCTGCAGCCTGGGAACAATTTCATTACCGCATTGACACATGCCGTGCATCTCAAGGAGGGCATATAGAGCACCAGTGAAAGCTATGAAAAAATCTTTTTGAGTTTCCCGTTCACTAACGCACAAAATTCGTTGTATACGTTTACTAGTTTCAGTAATACAGACGTCCCAAATCGGGTGATTCTTTTTGATACACCCTGTATTATTAATTATGTCGAAGTAACGGTCTATTGACACACAGCTAACACGAATTCAGAAATTATCTACATCTACATCCATACTCCGCAAGCCACCTGACGATGTGTGGGAGAGGGTACCTTGAGTACCTCTATCGGTTCTCCCTTCTATTCCAGTCTCGTATTGTTCGTGGAAGGAAGGATTGTCGGTATGCCTCTGTGTGGGCTCTAATCTCACTCATTTTATCCTCAGGGTCTCTTTTCGAGATATACGTAGGAGGGAGCAATATACTGTTTGACTCCTCGGTGAAGGTATGTTCTCGAAACTTCAACAAAAGCCCGTACCGAGCTACTGAGCGGCTCTCCTGCAGAGTCTTCCACTGGAGTTTATTTATCATCTCCGTAACGCCTTCGCGATTACTAAATGATCCTGTAACGAAATGCTGCTCTCCGTTGGATCTTCTCTATCTCTTCTTCAACCCTATTTGGTACGGATCCCACAGTGCTGAGCAGTATTCAAGCAGTGAGCGAACAAGCGTACCGTAACCTACCTCCTTGGTTTTCGGATTGCATTTCCTTAGGATTCTTCCAATGAATCTCAGTCTGGCATTCGCTTTACCGACGATCAACTTTATATGATCATTCCACTTTAAATCACTCCTAATGCGTACTCCCAGATAATTTATGGAATTAATTGCTTCCAGTTGCTGACCTGCTATTTTGTAGCTAAGTGATAAGGGATCTTTCTTTCTGTGTATTCGCAGCACATTACACTTGTCTACATTGAGATTCAGTTGCCATTCCCTGCACCGTGCGTCAATTTGCTGCAGATCCTCCTGCATTTCAGTACAATTTTCCATTGTTAAAACCTGTCGATAGACCACAGCCTCAGTGAACTTCCGATGTTATCCACAAGGTCATTTACGTATATTGTGAATAGCAACGGTCCTACGACACTCCCCTGCGGCACACCTGAAATCACTCTTACTTCGGAAGACTTCCATTCTCTCCATTGAGAATGACTCGTGTACAACACAAGTGGCTCTTTAATGTGATACTCGTTCCATATTTGTACATTTTCAAAAGGCGTTTTGACACCTTTTCTCACAAACGGCTTGTAGTGAAACTGCAAGCCTATGGAGTAACGTCTCGGCTGTGCGACTGGATTCGTTATCTCCTCTCAGAATGTCCACAATTCGTAGCAGTTCACGGAAGATCATCGATTCAAAAAGATGCGATATTGCTGTTTCTAAAGGAAGCGTTATAGGCCCCCTGCTTTTTCTGATCTACATAAATGATGTAGGAGACAATGTGAGCACTCCCCTTAGATTGTTTGAAGATGATGCTGTCATTTACGATCTAGGAATGTTATCAGAAGATCACAAACCAATAGCAAAGTTATGTAGACAAGAGATATGTATGCTCGGAAAAGTGGCAATTGATCCTAAATAATGAAAAATCAGAAGCCGTCCACATAGATGTCCGTTAAATTCCGGTTACACGATAAATCAGACAAATCTGGGGCTGTGAATTCAACTCAACTGAAACGATCACATAGGTACCGTTGTGCGAAAGGCGAACCAAAGACTGCGCTTTATTGGCGAAACACTTCGAAGATGCAACAGATCTACTGAAGAGACTGCCTAGACTATACTTGCTTCTCTTTTCTGGTGGAGTACTGCTGTGCGGCACCAGATAAGATTGACGGAGAGCATCGGGAAGGTTCAAAGAAGGCAGCTCGTTTTGTATTATCGCGAAATAGGAGAGAGAGTGTTACGGATATGATAGACGAATTGGGGTGGCAATCATAGCAATAAAGGACACATCTTTTCACGAAATTCCAATGTCCAACGTTCTCCGTCTGCCAACGGCCTTGCAGCAATGCTGACACCGGTTCCTGTCAAATCAAACAAGTTAAGCGCTGTCGGGCTGGGTTAGCACTTGGATGGGTCACCATCCGGTATAGGGTATACCGACTGCTGTTGGCATACGGCTGGGAGAGCGGTGTGCTGACCACATGCCTCCATGTCCGCGTCCAGCGGCGCCAGTGGGCTGAGGATGACATGGCGGCCGGTCGGGACCGTTGGGCCTTTACGTCCTGTTCGGGCTGTCTTTAACATTCTCCTCCGAAAGTCGAAATACGTTGTTGACGTGCACCTTCATAGGAAAAACTAATGGTCATAATAAAATAAGACAACTCAGAGCAGAGTGTTCGTGGAACGGCAGAGAAATACAGTGAAACTGGTTCGAGGAACACCTCTGCCAGGCCCTTAAGTCTGATTTGCAAGGAAGTTATGTAGATGTGGATACGCATGAAGTATGTAAAACGTTTAGAGCGAGGACACGTTTAGGAAAGGGTTGAAATTATGTCTATAGTTTGGTGGAAGCCGCAAAGTGCTCTCATGATGAAGCACAGGAAGATAGCATTCTGGTTAGTTTGCGCTCCGTTTTAAACAAAAGCCACATTTTAACGCATCTCAATGTTTATGACGTCATATCTCCTGAACCAATTTTATAGGTAAGTTCAATAGTACCGGGTGATCGAACAGTCAGTATAAATTTGAAAACTGAATAAATCACTGAATAATGTACGAGGGTCAGTCAAAAAGTAATGCCTCCTATTTTTTTTCTACGTTTAATTGTCAGGAAATTTAAATGCAATTACATAGGTTGAAAACCACAACATTGAGGATCATTTTGTCATTTTTCAATGTAATCTCCGCCCATCTCTACAGTTTTGGTCCACGTTTGAACAAGGGCATGTATCCCAGCACGGTAAAAATCACAGCTCTGCTTCCTAAGCCATTGACGCACGGATGTTTTGACGGCCTCCTCATCTTCAAAATGAATCCCACGATGAGCTTCTTTTAGTGGCCCGAACAGATGGAAGTCTGATGGTGCCAGGTCAGGGCTGTATGGGGGATGAGGCAAAACTTCCCATCCAATTTTGACACTCTCGTCAGAGGTGTGACGACTGGTGTGTGGTCTTGCATTGTCATGCAAAAGAAGAACATCTGCCATTGATTTTGTTGGGCGAACTCGCTGAAGACGTGCTTTAAGTTTTTTGGAGTTGTGACGTATTGAACAGAATTTATTGTGCATCCCTGCTCCAAAAATCAACCAGAATCACACCCTCTGTATCCCAGAAAACTGTTGCCATAACTTTCCCTGCCGATCGCACAGTTTTGAATTTTTTCTTCCTCGGCAAGCTTGTGTGACGCCACTCCATTGACTGCCTCTTTGATTCGGGTTCAAAAAAATGCACCCATGTTTCGTCCCCGGTCACAATTTTTTTTATAAACTCATCTCCCTCCAAACGGAAGCGCTGCAAGTGTTGGGAGGCTATTGTTTTCCTTGCCTCTTTATTCTGAAACCCACCGCGCACAAACTTTTGAGTACCCCAATTGTTTAATAATCGTGATCACACTGCCTTTACTAAGAGAAATAATGCGACACACTTCATCTGCAGTCACCCGACGGTCACCACGAATGATGTCATCAACTTGCTGAATGTTGTGTGGAGTCACTGCACTCACCGGCCTGCCGCTCCGCTTTTCGTCAGTCAACGGTGTTTGCCCTTCAGCTTCCTTACAACGACGAACCCATCGTCTAACAGTGCTTACATCCACCGTCACAACACCATACACCTTCTTCAGTCTTTCATGAATGCGTATGGGCGTTTCACCTTCTGCATTCAAAAATTCAATCACACAACGCTGTCTCAAACGAACATCGATGTCGGCCATCTTACAAACTTCTGCTGTGCTGCCACCTGTTGACACAGAAAGTTACTACTGCAGTGGATTGCAGAAGAAGGTTTGAGGAATGGCGCCAAATTCAAATTTTTCATTAACTTAATTTTTTTAAGTAGAAAAAAAAATGGGAGGCATTACTTTTTGACCGACCCTCGTAGATAGAGAGGTACAACTTGACACACATGCTTGGAATGAGATGGGCTTTTATTAGAACCAAAAAAAAAAAAAAAAAATACAAACGTTCAACAGATGGCGCTTCACCTAATCAGAATAGCAATAATTAACATAACAAAGTAAGACAATGCAAAGATGTTCTTTACAGGAAATGTTCAATATGTCCACCACCATTCCTCAACAATAGCTGTAGTCGAGGAATAATGTTGTGAAAAGCACTGCAAAGCATGTCCGAAGTTATGGTGAGGCATTGGCGTCGGATGTTGTCTTTCAGCATCCCTAGAGATGTCGGTCGATCACGACACATTTGCGACTGCAGGTAACCCCAAAGCCAATAATCGCACGGACTGAGGTCTGGGGACCTGGGAGGCCAAGCGTCACGAAAGTGGCGGTTGAGCACACGATCATCACCAAACGACGCGAGCAAGAGATCTTTCACGCGTCTAGCAATACTTTGATTTTTTTGTTTTGTTGTTGTTCTAATAAAACCCCATGTCATTCCAAGCATGTGTGCCAATTTTTATCTCTCTATCTACATTATTCCGTAGTTTATTAAGTTTTCAAATTTATACTGACTTTTTGATCACCCGGTATATCTGGACGCTGTTTGCAAACTATGTCGAGAATTTAGTCAGCAGTAAAGATGTGATAAATTAAAACGTCGTGCTTCATGCTGAAGTTTTACGTTATGAATAGCGGGATTGGTAGTAATGGACGAATTCTTTTTCCTTTCTTTATTTTGGGCAGGATGACAGCTAGAAACAGTCTGAAAAAGAATTGAAATTATATGCGACATGTGTTGGAAGTCGGTAAGTGTGGGCAATTTGCGGGCCACGGGTTGACACTGGCTAGAGGCGTAAACACAGTATCTAAGTGTAATGCTTGACTTACCGTGTTAAAACCTTTAATGAGTAGGTTCGTTCTAAATAATTGTATGAATTACTAAAAATAAAATTTCTGTTTCCACTGCAACCAGCACCTGGAACTGACTGAAATTTCTAGCATTTCAGTCTAATACAAGACGATTCAGCTGCCCCTGCCGATGTTGTGTTATGCAACCCACAACGCCTTCAAATACCACGGTCAAGATTGTCACATTCTTTCGGTCTCTGTGCGCAAACTTTTACTCTCACAGAAAAAATGAACGGCATTTTTCTGTAGGAAATTTAATGTAGTTAAATGTTGTATTTTGATACGCTTTCGCAGGAGGCTGTAGTTTCCGAATTATTAAAGAAAAACTGACGAATGTTTCTGTAATAGCTTGAAAGCAATTGGCCTCAGGCGAAAACGTATCCCAGAACAAAATTTTACTGCATTAAAGGTCATGTTCATTTTTTCTGAAGGGCTAACAGGGTTCGATTCCTGGCTGGGTTAGGGATTTTATTTGCCTGGAGACTGGGTGTTCTTCTCACCCTTCCGTCATCACTCCTGAAAGTGATTGGACTGTTTACAGATTGGGGCTTTGTACGGGCGCTGATGACCGAGGAGTTGAGCATCCCACAAACCAAATATCATCATGAGCTGTTGTTCAAAAAATGGTTCAAATGGGACTTAACATCTATGGTCATCAGTCCCCTAGCACTTAGAACTACTTCAACCTAACTAACCTAAGGACATCACACACATCCATGCCCGAGGCAGGTTTCGAACCTGCGACTGTAGCGGTCGCGCGGTTCCAGACTGAAGCGCCTAGAACCTCTCGGCCACAGCGGCCGGCATGAGCTGTTTTAAGTGCAGTCCGATTTCTGTAAAACTTACATGTAAGCTTTCTGTAATTCACGTCTATGGTGACAATCTTTTTTGTTTAACAGATTACCGGTTTCGATCTTTAATGTCCATCATCAGATCTGTTTCATAAAAACAAAGTCCTAATGTACTGCTTTTATGAAACAGATCTGATAATGGTCATTAAAGACCGAAACTGGTAGTCTGTTAAACAGAAAAGATTGTGACCATAGACGTACCTTCAGAAATTGAAAAAGCCTGTCCCAGTTAGTGCTGTCGGAAGCTTCCTAGAAGTCTACAAATGCTTGCTTTCTTTAATCTGTCTTACAAAAAAAAATCGTGCTGTCATTATTGGCCTGCGTATACCTTCATTTGTCTGAAATCCAGTCTGGTCTTCACCGAGGTGAGCATGAATCAGTTTTTCTGTTCCTCACATTAGGATAACGTCTCTACAAACAAAAACTGGAAGTATAGCCTGCCGCTGGAGAGGTCTATGTCCCAAGGTTGCCAGGTATCCCGGTTTAGGCGGGAGACGTTCTCCGTGCTCCACTCTTCACTTTGCCGCTTTGTCACAGGATCGTTCTCAGAAATTCAGAATTCGTCACGACTGAACCGTCCGCGGTCATTGTCAATCTTCTCAAGGTCAACGAACACGTTTCTTCGATCGTCCACCTGCTCAGTGGTAAGGTCTTTCGAGACCATTTTGGCACAGACCTCTGGCAAGTGGAAATCTTCGGTCAGAGTCCGATGTACAGTGAAAGTGCTTCAGTTCAGCGGGCCACATATCATACCGATGGTTAAACGTCGGTCTGATCTCACAAGAGTACGCACACTTTTGACGTTTTCGTCGGTTTTCCAAGGTGAAGGTCCCCATGAGCGATGTTCAACGTGTTCTCGACTTCCTCAAAATGATGTCTGTCCGGGGAAAAAAAACTTGTGTTCTTCATGAGAAATGTCCCCCAAAGGCCTGTTTCAACTTTTCAAAGGTCACACTAGTATATTCCCCAAGTGTAACTCTAAACGTGATGCGATAACGTTACTCCAAACTCGGTTGCTCCACTTAACACATTACAAAAACGTAACTTCACCGACGGCGCTCTAAAAAAAAATTAAAAAAAATAAAATAAAAATAAACAAATCACTTAATGGCTGTTCGGTGCTGAAATTCGAATCTGGAAGGACTTTTGCCACGGCGGACATTTGGGACTTTTGCCACGGCGGACATTTGCCCACGCCCGGCTTCCCGGGTTCGATTCCCGACGGGTTCAGGGATTTTCTCTGCCTCGTGATGACTGGGTGTTGTGTACTGTCCTTAGGTTAGTTAGGTTTAAGTAATTCTAAGTTCTAGGGGACTGAAAACCATAGATTTTAAGTCCCATAGTGCTCAGAGCCTATTTTTTTTAAAAAGGACGACGGATTATGTCAGTATGTAATTAGTTCTGCCAAATATAAATATAGATCCCTCTGTCTGTTCGGTAGCTTCCTTTCGCGGTTATTGATTCCGATACAAACAGTGCATCGCCATGGGAGCAACAAGAAAGGAACGCTGTAAAGAGAATGCGAATGTACGCTAATCATTTCTTTTTGATCACTGCATTTGTGCCTACTTTAATTACTACAACTGCATGCCCAAAAGACAATAAGGAAATAAGAAATGGTATGTGAACGTGTGAAAAGAAGAACGACATACTCCATATTAATTTACTCTCTAAAATGCGATATCCCTTGCAGCGAAACATTAGTTAATGAAGTGTAACGGGACAATGTTCAAAACATGACTGAAAACTCGTTCACTAAATACAGATAAGAACATCTATGATTGACATGTCATCTAAAGTCGACGTACAATTTTAAAATGTTAGAAATAAGGAAATGAAGTAATACAGAATGCTATGCTTGTAACGTACATTGTAGTTCTACATTGTCTAGCTCTGGTATTTACAGGTCACAGAGGAAGCATCCTAGGTTTTGGAGGGAAAAGCCGTAATTGTAATGATCTGCAGTACAGCAGAAACAAGAAGCATAACTTAAGAAAAAATAACGTAATGTGTGTTCCAGCTCACGAGTGACATTGAAGCAGATAGTTCCTGTGACTTAGTATGAACAGAGGTTATATTCGCGAACCGGAATAAATTAATAACTGGCTCCTTTTACAGACTCGCGGTCTCAGATGAAACAGTTGCTGAACAGTTCAAAGAAAACTTGAGCCTCATCACAAATAGGTACCCTACTCATGCAATTATAGCTGGCAGTGACTTCAACTACCTTCCGTATGTTGACAAAAATATATTTTCAGACCCTATTGTAGATAGAAAACAAATTCCGTAATTATTCTAAACGCTTTTTAAAAAATTATTTTAACAATTAGTTTATGAGGCCATTCAAATTGTAAATGGTTACGAAAACACACTTGACCTCTTATGCACGAATAACCCTGAATATCACCACGGATACAGGCATTAGTGAACACACAGTCCTAGCCAGGCTCAATTCCGTAACAAAGAAATATATCTATTTATTAAATCAACTACAAAAAATGGCTCTGAGAACTATGGGACTTAACTTCTGAGGTCATCAGCCCCAACGTAGAACTACTTAAACCTAACTAACCTAAGGACATCACACACACCCATGCCAGAGGCAGGAGTCGAACCTGTAGACTGTAGCGCCTAGAACCGCTCGGCCACTCCGGCTGGCAAAATCAACTACACATTCGGTTGACATCTTTCTAAGGGACAGTCTCCAGTCCTTCCAAACTGTGTAAGTTCAAAAAAATAGTATCAACAGGACTCTAGAGATTCATATCAAATAAATTAATCAGAGATGGAACTGATTCCCCACGGTACACAAAACACGACAGAAAGGTGCTGCAGGGGCACTGAAAAAGGCAAGTATAATTTAGGCGAACTCAAAGTCTCCGAGAATGGAGAAGTTTTACTGAGTCTCGAAATTTGGTGCGGATTTCAATGCGAGATGCATTTAGTACTTTCCACAACGAAACTCTCTCTAGAAATGTGGGAGAAAATCCAAAGAGATTCTGGTTCTATGTTAAGTAAACCAGCGGAAAGGCTCAGTAAGCGTTGGGAAGGAGGAGAAGGAGGGGGAGACAAGGGACCCAACCCCTCGGAGCAGGTAAAATCGTGGCAAATGTCCACACACCTCTGCAAGGGACGTCCGCACCGTTCTACAAGAGTAGAAAAACACAGCACTGGCAAATCGCTCTCATTACTGTCCTCGTGCACCTCGTATTTTGAGTTGTGTTTTGTTCAGCAAAAACCCGGGAGCCTTGTTTCTCTATAGGAAATCACGGTGGGTATCGCCTCAACGTTCCGTGTGACGCAGCAGCTAGTTTCCGAGCGAGTACCGGCCGCTGTGGGTGCCGCGTATCGTGTGCTCCTCCTCGGAGAACACGTCCCGTGTGAGTACGGCACGGGACTGGCTGCGCCCGCGCGGGCAAGACGTAGATGTAGACGGCCTGTTTACGCCGGCGTGTTTACAGAGCCCTCTGCGGCGTCTCCCCACTGTGTGACGTCACCAAGTGGGCCATCAGTCAGTAGGGTCGGTGGAGCAAAGCCATCACATCCGGGCGCAACCGTTTCCACTCTCTATTGCGCACGCGCAGCTGCCACAAACTCTGTGGGTTTCCTCGCGTGTTCCGTTGTCTGACCACTTGTAACGCTAATTCATACCCCTACTCTCTTAGCGTTCCGCAGATGTTTCTGGTGTGCATAATTAAACAGTGCACGGGGCACGTATTTTGTTCATGCTTACAACGGAACCACCCCATCGCACCCCCCTCAGATTTAGTTATAAGTTGGCACAGTGGATAGGCCTTGAAAAACTGAACACAGATCAAAGAGGAAGAAGTTGTGTGGAGCTATGAAAAAAGTAAGCAAAATATACAAACTGAGTAGTACATGTGAAAGATAGGCAACATCAAGGATAAAGTGAGCTCAGGAGCGCCGTGGTCCCGTGGTTAGCGTGAGCAGCTGCGGAAATTAAAGGTCCTTGGTTCAAGTCTTCCCTCTAGTGAAAAGTTTACTTTCTTTATTTTCGAAAAGTTACGATCTCTCCGTTCGTTCATTGACGTCTCTGTTCAGTGTAATAAGTTTAGTGTCTGTGTTTTGCGACCGCACCGCAAAACCGTGCGATTAGTAGACGAAAGGACGTGCCACTCCAATGGGAACCGAAAACATTTGATCGCAAGGTCACAGGTCAACCTATTCCCCCGCAGGAAAACACGTCATATGCTATACGACACTGGTGGCGGCGTGTGTGTCACATGACAGGAATATGTTGTCCACCCACCTAACTCGTAGCCGGCCGCGGTGGTCTCGCGGTTGTAGGCGCGCAGTCCGGAACCGTGCGACTGCTACTGTCGCAGGTTCGAATCCTGCCTCGAGCATGGATGTGTGTGATGTCCTTAGATTAGTTAGGTTTAAGTAGTTCTAAGTTCTAGGGGACTAATGACCACAGCAGTTGAGTCCCATAGTGCTCAGAGCCATTTGAACCATTTGAACCTAACTCGTACACTTGGCGAGTGGGTAAAAAGATTCTTGTACTTTGCCCGATTTAGGTTTTCTTGTGGATGTGATAATCACTCCCAAAAAAGTGATGAAACCATAAGAGTTTGTCACATAAATTGCAACAAATGAATGCAACAGTTTCACAGTCGCACAGTTTTCCCTGTGCTCTGTCAAAACATATGTCTTTAACGTTTTCAAATTTTTACGTGTGTAGACCGGCAAATCCTGAATATGTCCAAGCAAATCTGAACATCTCGTGGAATTTTGGAGAGCAAAGTTATGTGTGAGTGCCTGAACTTTTATAATTGACACACGATCACTTAAACAATACTGCCCTGTGTACCTGCGCAGCGCCGCAAAATAATTGTGTATTAAAAAAATAAATAAACTTCCCACTCGAAGGATGACTTGAACCAAGTACCTTTCGTTCCGCAGCTGCTCACGCTAACCATGGGACCTCGGCGCTCCTGAGCTCACGTTGTCCTTGATGTTGCCTATCTTGCGCGTGGAGTACTCAGTTTGTACAATTTGCTTGTTTTTTTTTCATAGTTCCACACAACTTCTTCCTGTTTTCTCGAATGATTTGTGTTCAGTTTTTCAAGGCCTATCCACTGTGCCAACCACAGTGTGCAGAAAAACCTGTAAACTTTCGCAAGCAGTATGAGAGACGGTTTGCGTGTGTCGTGTTTTCTGCATAAATGGGAAGGCACAGTGCCTTATTAGCACAAAAATACGGCCACAGTCAGCACAACTCACACGTACTAATGTAAATATTTTATCATGACGATGAGAAATTCTCGAAATGCGTCGTGCGAAGCATCGAAAACACGTAAGTGGTGCCGTGTTTATGTACTGTATTTAAAGAATGAATGAAATTTGCAGGCCTTCCTAAAACATCGAATGAAATTGAATGAAGCGTTTCTGCTTGCCCACTTGTGGTCAGCTCTTCATGGAGAACCAGCGATACAAAATGCTAACTGTCCGATCGTACACAAGACGGAAATTATCTGCTTAGCAGAAAAATTATCATTGGTTTAATTGGTAGGGTGTGGCCGCAAAGTGTCCAGAGGTTGAGGATTTGGTGTGCAGCTTAATTTTACTAATGTATGTGTAACAGCATAGCGTGTCAATGTCTACCTATACCAACTTAACGTGCGCGTGTCATTTATATGTTACTCCTTCAAGGGAAAAAATCCCTCAAGGGAATAAAATTACAGTAGGATGTGCTAATTTTTCACAACTTTTAGATGTAGCGTTTCTTTAAAAGGCTACCTGGGACCCAGAACTTCTTGTCTTCAACGATAATGCTACGAAACTGAACACAAGCTTTGCACATGCGCCACTTCATTGATTCTCAGAATCCCCAAATCAGTTTATCGAAACCGGAAATCTTGGAATGTTGCAACGTTATGGATAAATTTGTGCGGACGTCCAGCGATGGCTCCAGCGCGTACAGTTTTTTAAACTCTCTTTCACTCTGGAAGCTGGAGCAGCTGGAATCTGCTCCTGGCGGGGGTGTAAAAGATACCGACTATGAGACACGTGTCGACGTGGCGTCACGGCGGCAGTTGGCAGTTCGGAAGGTCCGAAAAACAAATGCTGCGCAGTCTGTCGGGTTTTTACGCCTGCGCAGAGGCGGCCTTATCTGCGAGTGCCTCTGCGGCTGCCGCTGCTGCTGCTGCGCCTGCGCAGATTTACGAGTCCCCTGACCCCGGGTCGGCCGCTCCTAAAACCCGCACACATTCGAACCCCACCCTAGCCACACACACTCTGTCGCACTTCCTTCTTTTTTTCTTTTTCTCAAAAGATCTCATTTCTCTTCCGCCTCTTCCCCCTGCACTGTTTCGAACTCCTTAATCTCGTGTACGTCATCGAATCACAAGTTTATGAGTCACTGCTACCATATGTGCCCCGTATACGTTCACCGGGCGAAACGTTAGTCAGTCGTCCTAAAGAGCTCTCCACACGCGCTACAACCGACCGACCAATGAACTGGATGAGTGTGTGCGTTTCGACCGACTGATCGACCGACAAATTGATCGGGTGTGGGCGTTTTGACCGACCGACCGACAAATTGGACGGGTGTGAGCGTTTAAACCAACCGGCCGACCGACAAATTGGCCCCAGGGTGGGGTATGTAGGTTGGGTATGTAGGTGGCCAATAACAAATACAGGCCTGAGTGCACATCTGTGACGTCAGCAGTATAGTGTTGCTGCCAGCTGACACAAATGTGTGAAGCCTGAGGCCGGGTTAAGGCACATTTCTACCAGTGCGCTTTGTGGCTAGTCGCCGTACGGTTGTGCTTACCCCACACGCATGTAGAGGCGCCCAGTGTGAACGCAGATGCGAATGGCATAAATTCTGAAGAAGAGAAATTTAACTTCATGTGTAGATTTAAGAGGTAGGAAGTCGTTTCTGAAAGTACTTGTAGCCATGTATGGAAGTGAAACATGGACGATAAATAGTTTGGACAAGAAGAGAATAGAAGCTTTTGAAATGTGGTGCTACAGACGAATGCTGAAGATTAGATGGGTAGATCACATAACTAATGAGGAGGTAATGAATAGGCTTGGGGAGGAGTTTGTGGCACAACTTGACTAGAAGGAGGGATCGGTTGGTAGCGCACATTCTGAGGCATCAAGGGATCACAAATTTAGCTTTGGAGGGCAGCGTGGAGGGTAAAAATCGTAGAGGGAGGCCAGGAGATGAATACAATTAGCAGATTCAAAAGGACGTAGGCTGCAGTAGGTACTGGGAGATGAAGAACCTTGCACAGGATAGGGTAGCGTGGAGAGCTGCATCAAACCAGTCTGTGGACTGAAGACCACAACAGCATTGTACACCTGCACGCATGCCTCTCCTTGTGTGTTACACTGTCTCCCGAAATAAAGAGATTTATTTCCGACAGTATCCGAAAATTGCAGTTTCTAGTCCTGTGACGGTTGCCACTTTTTAATATACAAATAATAAGAATAGTGTAGATATATGGAAATGATGAGAGTAATTTTTCGGCGTGTCGGACAAGCACAACGAGCTGAGCTATGCCAGTTAATAATACTACGTCCGATCGCCGTATTTCCGGCCGGGGTGGCCGTGGGGTTCTGGGCGCTACAGTCTGGATCCGAGCCACCTCTACGGTCGCAGTTTCGAATCCTGCCTGGGGCATGGATGTGTGTGATGTCCTTAGGTTAGTTAGGTTTAATTAGTTCTACGTTCTAGGAGACTGATGGCCTCAGAAGTTGAGTACCATAGTGCTCAGAGCCATTTGAACCATTTGATCGAAGTATCCACCTAGAAAATCTTGACCCTGTTCGTCATTCCTGTTACAATCGGGTTCAGATGTGTGTGAAATCTTATGGGACTTACCTGCTAAGGTCATCAGTCCCTAAGCTTACACACTACTTGACCTGAATTATCCTAAGGACAAACACACACACACACACACCCATGCCCGAGGGAGGACTCGAACCTCCTCCGGGGACAAGCCGTACAATCGGGTCTTTGTAATAACTCCTAAATACCCAGGTGGGCTTCTTGGGTTTTTTATATATTGCAGTACTACTTGCAATAATGAATCAAATTTTCGCAGACTTTTTACTTATTCTCACAACCAAAATGGCTACCGCCGATTACGCTCTTAAACAACGTGCGTCTTGCTGTCGTTCATTAACAGACAGTGAGTCCTTCCTTCTACCGAGCAACAGGAAAAGCATCTTCTGTTTCTTAACATTTGAAAACCAAAAATACAGCGTCAGGTACGTGCAGGTTATATGCTGGGCTACCTCTTCACCTTTTCTCTTTGCCTTTGGAAAAAAAAGACGAAGACATAAAAGCAAGAAATGCAAATGGTACATGCAGTGGTGGCAGGGTGCGGCTCTAAACGCGCCTTCCCACTGTCAAAGATGCCGTTTGACTTCTTTGACCAAACTACTTCACATCAGCAGTTACACGTCATAGACGTTCGGGAATGGATGCCGCGCAGTTGATCGCATATGTTGGTGCTGACTGAGCGTGTTGCTTGAAAGAAACGGAAACGACTGCGGGGAGACCGCGAACAGCGAGGTAAGGACACAGAGAACAAGCAGAGTCACCTGAGGACGCACCAACAAACGCCTGGCTTTGCCCTCACGGTACTGACCCCCTCACATCTGCATACAAGACACTCGTTTAACAAGTGCCATTTCTTAGTTTCATTTATCCTAATCGATTTTTCTGGAATAATGAAACACGGCACTGTTTAATACACATTTTATTATACTTAATATGACACGTTTCGCGAATTTATACTCATTATCAAGAGGAAATATTTACATTTTGTGTGGCGTTGGTATGTGTGTTCGTCAGCTTTTCTTGCCCTGTAGTTCTATGTTTATGGCTCACTCCAATCGGAGAGATTCCTTTTTCCCGATTTTCCGAAACCTCTTATAAAAAGCCTATTAAGTAAATATTTATGCTAAATAATAAACATAAATTCCAGCAGAGCCAAGTGCAAACCGTAAAAAATAAATAAATAAAAAAAAGAGAAAAGAAAAGCAACTGGTGCCGTGCTTCCGTGCTTCATTATTTAAATCATGAATGTTATTTCTGCTAGAGGCACTCCCATGGTTAGATTAAGATTTTTAGCAACAGGCGGAAGGTATTCCATCCTGCATTACAGCACTCTAATCTCACAGAGCACCACTTAACGCTTTATTTCATATGCATGTTCGAATTGTTCAAATGGCTCTGTGCACTATGGGACTCAACTGCTGTGGTCATTAGTCCCCTAGAACTTAGAACTACTTAAACCTAACTAACCTAAGGACATCACACACATCCATGCCCGAGGCAAGATTCGAACCCGCGGCCATAGCGGACGCGCGGTTCTAGACTGAAGCGCCTACAACCGCTAGGCCACCACGGCCGGCTCAGATGCATGTGAACCATTACACACAGAATAGCCAAAGGAACTACTACCCCAGCCTAACGTCGTGTGGAGCTCCCGCAAGCCCGCAGAAGTTTCGCAACACGACGTGCCATGGACTCGACTGCCGTCTCAGGCAGTGCTGGAGGGAACTGACACCATGAATCCTGCACGGCTGTCCATAAATCCGTAATGGTACGAAGGGGTGGAGACCTCTTCTGAACAGCACGTTGCGAGGCATCCCAGATATGCTCAATAATGTTCATGTCTGGGGAGTTTCGTGGGCAGCAGAAGTGTTTAAACCCAGAAGAGTGTTCCTGGAGCCACTCTGTAGCAATTCTGAACGAGTGGGGTGTCGCACTGTCCTGCTGGAATTGCCCAAGTCCGTCGTAATGCACAATGGACACGAATGGATGCAGGTGATCAGACAGGATGCTTACGTACGTGTCACCTGTCAGAGTCGTATCTGGACGTATCAGGGGTCCCATATCACTACAACTGCACGCGCCCCACACCATTACTTGAATAGTCCTTTGCTGACATGCAGGGTCCATGCATTCATGAGGTTCTCTCCATACTCGTACACGTGCATCCGCTCGTTACAGTTTGAAACGCGACCAGGGTACATATTTGCAGTTCGGTTCGGTTGTTTGCAGGAAGAGACCAAACATCTAGGTCATCGGTCTCACCGGAATAGGGAAGGACGGGGAAGGAATTCAGCCGTGCCCTTTGAGAGGAACCATCCCCGCATTTGACTGCAGCGGTTTGGAGAGATCACGAAAAACCTAAATCAGGATGGCCGGGAGCGGGATTGAACCGCCGTCCTCTCGAATGCGAGTCCAGTGTGCTAACCACAGCGCCACCTCGCTCCGTCATATTTGCAGCTATCAAGAGGCAAATGGTGTTGACGGCTCCAGGCGAGGCGTAAAGCTTTGTGTCGTGCATTCCTCAAGTGTACAAGAGTGAGCCCTCAGTTCCGAAAAACCGATGATGTTTCGTTGAATGGATCGCACCCTGACACTTGTTGATGGCCCAGGATTGAAATCTGCAGCAATTTGCAGAAGGCTTGCTCGATTCTCTTTGGTCCCGTTGTCGCAGGATCATTTTCCGGTCGCAGCGATGTCGGATATATGATGTTTTTCCGGATTCCTGGTATTCTCGGTAGACTGATGAAATGGTCGGACGGGAAAACCCCGACTTCATCCCTCGGAGATGTTGCGTTCCACCACTTGTGTGCCAACCTCACTTAAATCTTGATAAGCTGTCATTGTAGCTGCAGTAACCGGTCTAAGAACTGCGCCAGACACATCTCTTATCCATGGTGTTACAAAAAGTACGGGCAAACTTTCAGGAAACATTCCTCACACACAAAGAAAGAAAATATGTTATGTGGACATATGTCCGGAAACGCTTACTTTCCATGTTAGAGCTCACTTTATTACTTCTCTTCAAATCACATTAATCATGGAATGGAAACACACAGCAACAGAACGCACCAGCGTCGCTTCAAACACGTTATTACAGGAAATGTCCTTCGTTAGCCAGGATACGTGCATCCACCCTCTGTCGCATGGAATCCCTGATGCGCTGATGCAGATGCAGCCCTGGAGAACGGCGTATTGTATCACAGCCTTCCACAATACGAGCACTAAGAGTCTCTATATTTGGTACCGGGGTTGCATAGACAAGAGCTTTCAAATGCCCCCATACATGAAAGTCAACGAACCACATGTTGTGTAGTACTTGTAAAGGCACATGTTCTAGCTGCACAGGTAGAGTATCCCTTATCAAATCATAACAACGTGCTCCATTGCGTAGGTGGAAGAACATGGGGCCCAATCAAGACCACCAACAATGCCTCCCCAAACGTTCACAGAAAATCTGTGTCGCTGACGTGAATACACAATTGCGTGCGGATTCTCGTCAGCCCACACATGTTGATTGTGGAAGTTTACAATTTGATCACGTTGGAATGAAGCCTCATCCGTAAAGAGAACATTTGCACCGAAATGAAGATTGACACATTGTCGGATGAACCATTCGCAGAAGTGTACCCGTGGAGGCCAATCAGCTGCTGATAGTGCCTGAACACGGTGTACACGGTACGGAAACAACTGGTTCTCCCGAAGCACTCTCCATACAGTGACGTGGTCAACGTTACCTTGTACAGCAGCAGCTTCTCTGACGCTGACATTAGGGTTATCATCAACTGCACGAAGAATTGCCTCGTCCATTGCAGGTGTCCTCGTCGTTCTAGGTCTTCCCCAGTCGCGAGTCATAGGCTGGAATGTTCCGTGCTCCCTAAGGCGCCGATCAATTGCTTCGAATGTCTTCCTGTCGGGACACCTTCTGTCTCGATACAACGTACCGCGCCACGGCTATTGCCGCGTGCTAATCCATACACCAAATGGGCATCTGCCAACTCCGCATTTATAAACATTGCACTGACTGCAAAACCACGTTCGTGATGAAAAGTAACCTGTTGATGCTACGTACTGATGTGCTTGATGCTAGTACTGTAGAGCAATGAGTCGCATGTCAACACAAGCACCGAAGTCAACATTACCTTCCTTGAATTGGGCCAACTGGCGGTGAATCGAGGAAGTACCGTATATACTGACGAAACCTAAAATGAGCTCTACCACGGAAATTAAGCCTTTCCGGACACATGTCGACATAACATGTTTTCTTTATTTGTGTGTGAGGAACGTTTCTTGAAAGTTTGGCCGTACCTTTTTGTAACACCCTGTATAGGCGTTCGCAGCAAGATATTCTGGCTGTTATCTCTGTGTTTGAATACATGTGCCTATACCAGTTTCTTTCGCGCTTCGTTGTATTTAGGAATACTACATGAAACGCAACGTGATATATGACGACTGCAAACAAATGTGATAAATTGCGGAAACTAGCGATGGTGGTCCTTGGCGTGGTTCTAAAATCGCTAACCAGACTGAAGTACGGACCACGACGTAACACGTCTTCCTCGACACACTATCCCCTCGGTGCGATGAGAAATAATATTGGACCTAAGATCGAGCCTTGCGGAACCCACAAGCTATTCCTCGGAGAGTCAGCCCTTCTGCTTCCGCCTTTTTTGCTTTTAATCTGTAGACGCGGAGCTGCCGCGTTCGTGTTCGCTCGCTATTGTCGCAAGGGTTTAGCGGAAGCTGATAGCTCGTCCCTTTGTCTGGGCGGTGTTATCTAAAGTGGCAGCTGCCATTCTCCCAGGCCGCACCGAGATTTCACACGACCTTTTGTCGGGCGCGGCCCCTTTTAAAGCGCGGGCAATTGCCGGCAAGCGGAATGAGATGGACTGCCGCGCGCCAGACGTTAATTAAAAACAACAAAGCCGACGCCGACGCCGCCAGCACCACCGCAGCCTCCTCCTTCTCTCGAGACCCACGGCGTGTGGGGAGGCAGCAAGTGGTGCCACAGCACGGGGTACGGCGGCTTGTGAAACTCCGAAAATGCGCTGGGGTTCAGTGGTCGTAGATGTTGGCTTTACTGCTGAAACCGGATGTATTCACTTTCGGTATGTGCTCCATGCGTGGGGGGTCCCACAACGAATGCCGGACATTTGCCACACAGGACATTTGCCACGCGGGACATTTGCCACGCCCGGACATTTGCCACACTTGCCCCTTCGCCAGGGAGCGATCCCTCAGGTAAGGGACGCCCTTCCTCGTACTTCTTCTGTCCGCTTTCAAACCGCCGTCTCCACATCTTACTCGATACAACCAGTACGTAAGGGACCTTCTTCTTCGACATCTTGGCGAAATACAGAGCTTCTTTAACCGAAATTGCAATATTTATAACTTTTGGGAAACGAAAGAAAACCCGACGATTATGTCAGTATGTAATTCTTTCTGCCAAATATAAATATAGATCCCTCTGTCTGTACGGTAGCTTCCTTTCGCGGTTACTGATTCCGACACAAACTGTGCATCGCCATGGGAGCAACAAGAAAGGAACGATGTAAACAGAATGCGAATGTACTCTAATCATTTCTTTTTGATCACTGCATTTGTGCCTACTTTAATTACTACAACTGCATGCCCAAAATACAGCAATGAAAGAAGAAATGGGGATGTGAATGTGTGAAAAGAAGAACGAAATACTCCATATTAATTTACTCTCTAAAATTCGATATCCCTTCCGGCGAAACATTAGTTAATAAAGTGTAACGGTACAATGTTCAAAACGTGACTGAAAATACGTTTAGTAAATACAGATAAGATCATCTATGACTGACATGTCATCTAAAGTCGACGTACAATTTTAAAATGTTAGAAATAAGGAAATGAAGTAATACAGTATGCTATGCTTGTAACGTACTTTGTAGTTCTACATTGTTTAGCTCTGGTATTAACAGGGACACAGAGAAAGCATCCGAGGTTTTGGAGGGAAAAGCCGTAATTGTGATGATCTACACTACAAGAGAAACAAGAAGCACAGCTTAAGGAAAAGTAATGTAATGTGTGTTCCAGCTCACAAGCGACATTGAAGCAGGTAGTTCCTGTGACTCAGTATGGGCAGAGGTTATATTCGACAACCGGAATAAATTAATAACTGGCTCCTTTTACCGACTGTCGGTCTCAGATGAAACAGTTGCTGAACAGTTCAAAGAAAAGTTGAGTCTCATCACAAATAGGTATCCTATTTATACAATTATAGTTGGCAGTGACTTCAATCTACCTACCGTATTTTGACAAAAATACATTTTCATATCCTATTGTAGATAGTAAACAACTTCCGCAATTGTTCTAAATGCTTTTTTTAAAAATTATTTTGAACAATTAGTGCACGAGGCCATTCAAATTGAACGTGGTTACGAAAACACGCCTGACCTCTTAGTCACAAATAATCATATGTAACACGACGGATACAGGGATTAGTGAACGCAGAGTCGCGCTAAGCGGCTGTGCATAGGCGACTGGAAATACCGTAGCCTAGTCAGATGAGTCTGGATTTCAGTTGGTAAGAGCTGATGGCAGGGTTGGTTGGAGCGTGGCGAAGCACCGTGCAACCTGGAGGTGGCTCCGTTGTGGTGTGGGCTGTGTTTACGTGGACTGGTCTGGACTGGGTGCCTGGGTACGGCTGTGTCCGGCTACTTGGAGCCGCTCGTGGACTCGACGTTCTCAAACGACGGTGCAGTTTTTATACACGGCAGTGCCCCATCTCACCAGGCCACAGCTGTTCGCGTCAGGTGTGAAGAACATTGTGGACAATCAGAGCGAATGTTTGGGCCACCCAGATCGCCGGACATGAATCCAATCGATCATTTACTGGAGATATTGGAGGTGTCAGAAGTTGAGCACCGGCAACACTTTCGCAATTTTGGACAGCTGTAGAGGCGGCGTGGCGCAGTATTTCTGCAGGGGACTTCCAACGTCCAGTTGCTGCACGAGCCGATGTTAGGAGGTATCATGCGACTTTCGTCTCCTCAGTGTGTTTGGTCTTCTCGGGGCTTTCTCCGCCGTTGCGTATTAACTGACATTCTTGATTAATTAACATTTAATGTACCAACGTTTACGGAACATCTTCAGTGCGCCGTTACCTTGAAAACAGTACAGTGGTATAACACGATGAGCAGGCCGGGGTGGCCGAGCGGTTCTAGACGCTACTGTCTGGAACCGCGCGACCGCTACGGTCGTAGATTCGGATCCTGCCTGGTGTGTGATGTCCTTAGGTTAGTTATGTTTAAGTACTGGGTGCTCAAAATGTTGTGTTCGCAGAAGAGCCAACACCGTGTTACTATTGGAGGCCGAAATGCACGCGCTTTAGCTCACGCAGGCTGGCGTGAGGAGGGAAGAGCTATACTGACGTGAGGTGTGGCACATGACAAGGAATGAGAATTCAGAAAGCGGACGCAGGTAGTTTGATACTTAACTTTAATCCATTAGTGATGAACGTCGCTCTTGACGGTACACGATTCACAATATTATCTGTTCGGAATAGTAACTGAATATGGCGCCTATGCTTAACTCTCGTCTCTGCAAATGAGAGCGTATGTAGACAGTGCACCGTCGCTAGCAAAGTCGGCTGTACAACTGGGGCGAGTGCTAGGGAGTCTCTCTAGGCTAGACCTGCCTTGTGGCGGCGCTCGGTCTGCAATCACTGATAGTGGCGACACGCGGGTCCGACGTATACTAACGGACCGCGGCCGATTTAAAGGCTACCACCTAGCAAGTGTGGTGTCTGGCGGTGACACCAACCAAAAAGTCTGTATAAATTTGAAAAAAAGTGCCTCTGAGCACTATGCGACCTAATTTCTGAGGTCATCAGTCGCCTAGACCGTAGAACTAATTAATCCTAACTAACCTAAGGACATCACACCTATCCATGCCCGAGGCAGCATTCAAATCTGCCACAGTAGCGGTCGCTCGGTTCCAGAGTGTAGCTAAGAGAACGGCACGGCCACTCAGGCCGGCATAAATTTGAAAAAGTAATAAACTACGGAATAATGTAGATAGAGATGTAAATATTGACACACATTTTTGGAATGACATTGCGTTTAATTAGAACCACTCTACATTGCAAGATGCATGAAAAACCTATTGCGCGCGTCGTTTGGTGGAGATCGTGTGCTCAGCCGCCACTTTCGTCATGCTTGGCCTCCCAGGTCCCCAGACCTCAGTCCGTACCATTATTGGTTTTCGGGTTACCTGTAGTCGCAAGTGTATCGTGATCGACCGACGCCAATGCCTCACCGTAACTCCGGACATGCTTTACAGTGCTGTTCATAACATTATTCCTCGACTACAGCTGTCGTTGAGGAATGATGGTGCACATATTGAGCATTTCCTGTAAAGAACATCATCTTTGCTTTGTCTTACTGTGTTATGCTAATTCTTGCTATTCTGATCAGATGAAGCGCCAAGTGTCGGACATTTTTGAACGTTTGTATTTTTTTGGTTCTAAAGCCCATGTCATTCCAAGCATGTGGGTCAATTTGTACCTCTCTATCTACATTGTTGTTTTTGTAGTTTTAGTCCTGAGATTGGTTTGATGCTGCTCTCCTTGCTACTCTATCCTGTGCAAGCTTCCTCATCTCCCAGTACCTACTGCAACCTACATGCTTCTGAATCTGCTTAGTGTATTCATCTCTTGGTCTCCCTCTACGATTTTTACCCCCCACGCTGCCCTAAATTGATGATCCCTTGATGCCTCAGAACATGTCCTACCAACTGGTCCCTTCTTCTTGTCAAGTTGTGCCACAAACTCCTCTTCTCCCCAATTCTATTCAATACATCCTTGTTTAGTTATGTGATCTACCCATCTAATCTTCAGCGTTCTTTTGCAGCAGCACATATCAAAACTTCTATTCTCTTCTTGTCCAAACTATTTATCGTCCACGTTTCGCTTCCTTACATGGCTACGGTCCATACAAATACTTTCAGAAACGACTTCCTGACATTTAAATCTATACTAGATGTTAACAAATTTCTCTTCTTCAGAAACGCTTTCCTTGCCATTGCCAGTGTACATTTTATATCCTCTCTACTTAGACCACCATCAGTTATTTTGCACCCCAAATAGCAAAACTCCTTTACTACTTTAAGTGTCTCATTTCCTAATCTAATTCCCTCAGCATCACCCGACTTAATTCGACTCCATTCCATTATCCTCATGTTGCTTTTGTTGATGTTCATCTTATATCCTCCTTTCAAGACACTGTCCATTCCGTTCAACTGCTCTTCCAAGTCCTTTGCCGTCTCTGACAGAATTACAATGTCATCGGCGAACCTCAAAGTTTTTATTTCTTCTCCACGGATTTTAATATCTACTGCGAATTTTTCTTTTATTTCCTTTACTGCTTGCTCAATACACAGATTGAACAACAACATCGGGGAGAGGCTGCAATCCTGTCTGACTCTCTTCCCAACCACTGCTTCCCTTTAGTGCCCCTCGACTTTTATAACTATCTGCTTTCTGTACAAATTGTAAATAGCCTGTATTTTACTTATGCCCTTTTTAGAATTTGAAAGAGAGTATTCCAGTCGACATTGTGAAAAGCCTTCTCTAAGTCTAGAAAGGTAGGTTTGCCTTCCTTAATCTTTCTTCTAAGATAAGCCGTAGAGTCAATATTGCCTCCAATTATTCCGTGATTTGAAACTTGCTGGCAGATTAAAACTGTGTGCCGGACCGATACTCGAACTCGCCACCTTTGCCTTTCGCTGGCAAGTGCTCTACCAACTGAGCTACCGAAGCACTTGGTAGAGCACTTGCCAGCGAAAGGCAGAGGTGGCGAGTTCGTGTCTCGGTCCGGCACACAGTTTTAATCTGCCAGCAAGTTTCGTATCAGCTCACACTCCGCTGCAGAGTGAAAATCTCATTCTGGATTCCGTGATTCATTCAGTTTTCAAATTTATACTGACTTCTTGATCACCCGGTAGGTCTAAGTCTAGGTGACTGATGGCCACAGCAGTTGAGTCCCACGGTGCTCAGAGCCATTTTTATAACACGATGGCGTCTCCAAAACTGTTGAAGGGCACTACCTGTTGCGAGCGGTCTGCTGCGCCGCTGCAATGCTGCCTACCTGTAGCTCCCGAGCCGCGCGGCGTGCGAGGAATGAGGCCGATTCCAGTCGGGTCGTCGTCATCGTCTCGGATGTAAAACTGTTTAGAGCGCGGGGGATGCCGCCGAGGGTTGGGGGTGGGGGTGGGGGAGGAGGGGGTGGCCTATAAAGGCCGACTTCAAAGCCCGCCGCCGGCCGTAACAGCGCAGCGCACGCCGCGTCACACGTGTGTGTGTCTGCGTCTCGCTGTCAGACTGCTCGAACCCGCTCATTACAGCAGCGGTAGCCGACAGCACAGCACCGTCCCTAATCTCCCGCCTCACTCTCCCTACGCGCTGAGTAATGGCCACGTTCTGTGCTCTACTGCTGCAGTCGCTCTAGGCCGAGCCACAAAGCGGCGCGCACCGCAAACATTTAAAATGACGAAATCGCTTGAAGGCGCCTTTGTAATCGTAAAACACGCAGGGGTAATTACGTCGTGCAGTACTTCCCACGGACCGTGCAGGGTACAGCAAGCCGACGCGAACTGGCGGTCCCGTTTCGTGTCCCAGCCATCACAGAGATTAGCCCCGTCGAGACGCTACGATGCCCCTTGCCTTGGGCCGCTATTACACTATCAAATTTCTTTGTCAAAGATTTCATCAAAGATGTGATCAAATATTCCGTCAAATATATTTGACAAAGATCTTTGACGTAGCGCTAGAAGGGGTATTACACTGTCATCAATTTTTTTGTCAAAGTTCAAGATGGCTGACAACTCGTTATTAGCCGCAGCAGTTGCACGTACCGCAATTGCATTGTGTGCACATGCGGAAAAGAAGTGGGGGGAAAAAAGGAACCATATATACGAGGTTGACACTCTTAATTTCCTGGGATTATAACTTGATAATAAATTCAGTTGGGAGGAGCGCATCACAGAACTGCAGCAACGCCTTACCAAATCTGTATTTGCAATTCGAGTATTAGCAGACATTGGCAACATAAAAATGAAAAAGCTTGCATACTTTACCTACTTTCATTCCATAATGTCATATGCTATAATATTTTAGGGTAACTCTTCAAGTCAAACAAAAGTTTTCAGAGTCCAAAAGCGTGTAATACGTATTATATGTGGAGTAAATTCACGGACGTCCTGCAGAAACCTTATCAAAGAACTGGGTATACTAACTGCTGCCTCTCAGTATATTTACTCCTTAATGAAATTTGTCCTAAATAATATATCTCTTTTTCCAACAAACAGCTCAGTTCATACATACAATACCAGGAACAAATATGATCTGCACAAGGACTTAAAAGCTCTTACTTCAGCTCAAAAAGGTGTCCACTGCTCAGGAACACTCATCTTCAATAGTTTGCCAGCAAACATAAAAAATTTAGTTACAAATAAAGATCAGTTTAAAAGGAGACTGAATGACTTACTAGTGGCCAACTCCTTCTACTCTATTGACGAAATTTTTAATAGAAACAAATGATGTATTGTATTTATTTATACTATTAGTATTGTTATTTCAGCTTTAAAAAGATGACATGTTCCACATCGACGAGGATCTCCTCAGCACGGATCTCGTGCGTTTTACGACGACACGATAAAAGCATTCAACAAAACTTGTTACGTGAGCTTACAGTGGAAGGCGTCAGGTCGTACATCAATTACTTAAGAGTGGATGAGCATACATCTCCGTATGTGCTCAGTGAAGTGTATCCTCATATCACAAAGCACAATATTCACTTAAGAACTGTCACATCTTCAGAAGACAGGCTCACTGTAACACTCCGATTCCTTGCTACAGGAGAGGGTTAGGTTAGGTTAGGTTAGCTTAGGTCAGGTCTCCAATCTTCGTAATCTGTTTTTGTATTCAGCGTGCCTCACGTTGTAAAGCGCCTCATCAGCTTCATACATCTCAATTAATCTTGTAGTTGTCGGCACACACCAATTGTATTTACCGGCAATGCTTATAAATACACTACAGACGACAGAACGCTCCAGCGTTGCTAGCGCTCCACGTGGTAACATGTCACACTGCACTGAACAGAAGACAAGCGACTTCTTTGATCAAATCTACAGCGAGGCCCTAGATTTGATCAAATATTGGACGACATTTGACAAAGTTCCCTATTACACCATCAAAAATCCTTGACAAAGATATTGGACAGTGTAATACCGGCCTTACTGAGCCACCGGAACAACGGCCACGCTGCAGGTGCCCTGCAGTCCTGGGTCAACATTCACACATTTCGCAGCTTCTCCAGTCTGGACAAACTGAGCAAAAGCAGTTGATTCCGTTGCATTAGCTGTCGTCTCCAGTGAGTCTCTGGCAGCTTGTACGCGGTTTCTTCAAAACCTTTCGCAACATTTGTAGTTTCACGCCAGTGGTGTTTCGGGGAGAAATGCGACTGGCGTCTCTGCACACGCCTGTGTTTAATATGCAGCTGCCTCAAATTTCATCACTGTGTGTCTGTTACTTATTGTTCGGTGCTGTGCTGGGTAGTATGTTGTGTCGCACAAATTGTGGATTTCCGAGATGGCAGATTTAAGAGCAGCAACGCGTCTGCATTAAATTTTGCGTGAAACTCGAGGAAACCTTTACAGAGACACGCCAAATGGTGTAGTAAGTCTACGGTGATGAGTGCTTAAGCCGTACACGGTATTACGAATGCTTCACACAGTATAAAAATGTCCGGACGTAGCCGGCCTGGGTGGCCGAGCGGTTCTAGGCGCTACAATCTGGAGCCGCGGGACGTCTACGGTCGCAGGTTAGAACCCTGTCTCGAGCATGGATGTGTGTGCTGTCCTTAGGTTAGTTAGGTTTAAGTACTACTAAGTTCTAGCGGACTTCCAGGGGACTACCTTCCAAACTTTACAGAAGCTCTCCTGCGAATCTTGCAGAACTAGCATTCTTGAAAGAAAGGACATTGCGGAGGCAAAGCTTAGCCACAGCCTGGGGGATGTTTCCAGAATGAGATTGTCACTCTGTAGCGGAGTGTGCGCTGATATGAAACTTCCTGGCAGATTAAAACTGTGTGCCCGACCGAGACTCGGACATTTGCCTTTCGCGGGCAAGTGCTCTACCAACAAAGCTACCCTAGAACGACTCACGCCCGTCCTCACAGCTTTAATTCCGCCAGTACCTCGTCTCCTACCTTCCAAAATTTACAGAAGCTCTCCTGCGTGTGGGTAAGCCATGTCTCCGCAATATCATTTCTTTCAGGACTGCTAGTTCTGCAAGGTTCGCAGGACAGCTTCTGTAAAGTTTGGAACGTAGGAGACGAGATACTGGAGAAAGTAAGGGTGTAAGGACGGGGCGTGACTCGTGCACTGGTAGCTCAGATGGTAGAGCAGTTGCCCACGGAAGGCAAAGGTCCCGAATTCGAGTCTCTGTCCGGCACACAGTTTTAATCTGCCAGGAAGTTTCATATCAGCGCACACTCCGCTGCAGAGTGAAAATCTCATTCTGGAGTTGCTAAGGTATTTACTGTTCCTCTTGAAGCCCCGTGTGTGACTGAACTTCTCGCCTGCGATTCTCCAGGGCGAACGGCCCAGATCTGAGAAGCTCCACAGAAAGGGGAGTGATGGCGGATCCAGAAACTTCATTAACATTACACAGCGGCTTTATTCTCTTAACATCTTCCTCCGATGCGAGCTCAGGACGTGCAGCACCGTGTGCGTGCATATATGTGTGCGCGTGTGTGTGCGTGCGCCTATAGAAAACACCTTACACAAGGCGTGTCGGCGCGCCTGCATTGTACCCTCGGTGCCGGGACCACTAAACACATTTTTATGTGCCGTCTGCGTCTGGCGTCTCTTTCGGTGAGCGCTGAGAACTTCAGGAGAGGCTATGGAAGCAGAGTGTCGACAGAAACAAAGTGGAAGTCCTCACAGCTTTACTTCCGCCAGTACCTCGTGGAAGTGCGAGAAGATGGGGGGAGGGGGGGGGGGGGAGAGAGTTCTGACAAAGCGCTAAGGCTTCGCGGGGCCAGAATGTTCCTGTAGGCGGCGGAATGTTCCGAGCAGTCCCACCTGCCCATTTCACAGTGTGCGTTTGACGTCACTTGGTCAGTGAGTTATGGTCTAAAGCGCAGAGACTGGTTTCGTGCAGCTCTCCACGCTATTATATCCTGTGCAAGCTTCTTCATCTCCAAGTAATTACCGCACCCTACATCGTACTGAATCTGTTTACAGTATTCATCTCTTGTCTCCCTGTACGATTTGTACCCTCCACGCTTCCCTCCAGTATTAAATTGGTGATCCCTTGATGCCTCGGAACGTGTCCTACCAACCGATCTATTCTCCTCGTGAAATTGTCCCACAAATTCCTCTTCTCTCCAATTCTAATAAGTACGTCCTCATTAGTTACGTGATTTGTTGTTGTTGTTGTTGTTGCTGTTGTGGTCTTCAGTCCTGAGACTGGTTTGATGCAGCTGTCCGTGCTACTCTATCCTGTGCAAGCTTGTTCATCTCCCAATACTTTCTGCAACGTACATCCTTCTGAATCTGCTTAGTGTATTCATCTCTTGGTCTCCCTCTACGATTTTTACTTTCCATGCTGCCCTCCAATACGAAACTGGTGATCCCTTGATGCCTCAGAACATGTCTTACCAACCGATCACTTCTTCTAGTCAAGTTGTGCCACAAACTCCTTTTCGCCCCAATCCCATTCAGTACCTCCTCATTAGTTATGTGATCTACCCATCTAATCTTCAGCATTATTCTGTAGCACCACATTTCGAAAACTTCTATTCTCTTCTTGTCCAAACTATTTATCGTCCATGTTTCACTTTCATACATGGCTACACTCTATACAAATACTTTCAGAAACGTCTTACTCATACTTAAATCTATACTCGATCATAACAAATTTCTCTTCTTCAGAAACGGTTTCCTTGCCATTGCCAGTCTACATTCTATGTCCTCTCTGCTTCGACCATCATCAGTTATTTTGCTCGCCAAATAGCAAAACTCCTTTACGTGAACTAACGATCTGATATTTAGCATTTTTCTGTAGCACTAGAATGCAAAAGCTTCTATTGTCCTGTTGTCTAACCTTCGGTCGTCCGTGTTTTACTTCCATACATGACTACACTCCATACAAACACTTTAAGAAAACACTTTCTAACGCACAAATCATCAAACATTTCTTTGCCATAGCCAATTACGTATTATATCCTCTCTACTTCCACCGTCATCAGTGTACTTTGCTTCCCAAAAAGCGAAACTCATCTATTGTCTCATTTCCTAAACTAATTCCCTCAACATCAGCTAATTTAATTCAACTCATTCCATTATCTTCATTCTGCTTTTGTTGATGTACATCTACTATCCTCCTTTCAAGATACTGTCCAAGTCTTCCAAGTCCATTGCTGTCTCCGACAGATTTTCAATGTCATCGGCAAACCTCATATTTTTCACTTCTTCTTTCTGGACTCCAATACCTACTCCAAATTTTTCTTTTGTTTGCTCCACTGCCTGCTGAATATAGAGACTGAATAAGATCGGGGTAGTCTAGAACCCTGTCTCAGTCTCTTCTCAACCACATCTTCCCTTTCATGCCCGTCGGCTGTTATAACTACCATCTGGTTTGTGTACAGCTACGTAAAATCAACTCGAGTGCCTGTCCAGTGTTACTGCTCGTCCCAAGCGGCCCCTAAACTGCCAATACTATTGGACAGTAATATTGTACTCTGTATTGTCGGCTGGCTGGAGACAGCTAAGAGACTGTTGGAACTTTCTGAGACTGAAATGGAGTTCATCTTATTCGTTTTTGCAAATGGCTCATTACTACTACATTTGCGAGACACGATTCCTGGAACTTTAGCGTCTCTCAATTGCCTTACGTTACCTGGTTACGATAAATCGATATTAGGCACTCGCATGTGATGAGGAACTGACCACCAGTTGTCAGGCAAGATGGCTCGTTAGACAGCCCGTCAAAAACCGCACACAGATCAAGGACGATTACAAAAATGGCTCTGAGCACTATGGGACTTAACTGCTGAGGTCATCAGTCCCCTAGAACTTAGAACTACTTAAACCTAACTAACCTAAGGACATCACACACATCCATGCCCGATGCAGGATTCGAACCTGCTTTCTTACTGACTCTGATACGTCCCCTTAGAAAAATTAGTGAATTACTGTGCTGATAAACCTCTTACAGCTGAGCAAATCTGAACATTTCTCACTTTACTTATTCTGATCAACATTAGACTGA
Source organism: Schistocerca gregaria (assembly GCF_023897955.1). Taxonomy (NCBI): domain Eukaryota; kingdom Metazoa; phylum Arthropoda; class Insecta; order Orthoptera; family Acrididae; genus Schistocerca; species Schistocerca gregaria. Next base: position 88,826,784 of record NC_064929.1, on the reverse strand, counting down.
CACACAATATTTTAAGCGCAACGAAATCTGACTTTCAGTAATCCCTACAAAAGAATGGTCCTGACTAGCAGTAACCTCTACCTTTCATGAACCACTTACCTCAAAAAAATCTTTCTTACTCGAACTACTGCAATACAGCGAGCGCCAATACGGCCAGCTAAATAAAAGATTCAAACTACTGAAGGCACTAACAACTGATAGTTAGCAAAGGAAAGATTTTGATAGAGAACAAAGAATGTATTTACCTTAATAGTGTTCAAAAGTCATAATTATATAAAATCAGTTGATGACATCCAGTCTCACAAATTTACTGTCTCTGTCCAGATCATTCGCTCTCAAAACACCGCCATCTCTCTCCGCACATCCACCACTGCTGGCTCACCTCCAACTGCGCAACGCTACGCGCTGTTCACATCCAGCTGCCCAACACTACAATAGCAAACAACAATGCAAACCAGCCACAGACTGTACGCAGCAGAGCCAGATTTTCATATAGAGCGCTACGTGGCGTTACCGACATAAAAACCTAAACAGCCTACTTACCTGTCTTGCAGGGCAATCTATACATCAGGATGTTAATAAAGCATGTTTGTTGTATCTGTACTCCTATTGGAGCTAGGAACCTTATAACATAATGTTTACGTAATGTGTATACGTAAACATACAGTTATAAATGTCCCCGTTTGTACTCACTAATTATAACAATATGTTTTACACCTAGCTATAATCAGCGGTGGAAATATATTTGCGAACGCCGACCGTGTGCGGCTGTTTCTTGTCGGATCGTCTGATCAGTCGGAAGTTGTATTGCAGAGAAGAGTAAATGCCTATTCAAAATATAATTATTTTTGGATAGCTCAACATGAATTTCCTAAGGGATCGTAGTTTATCGTGCATTTACCAGTAGAATATGGCGCGGAGAAAATATTTCACCGCATGCAACTTCCGTCCGATTTGGACGAAATAATTCGTGACTGTGAACTCTCTATTTGGCAAAAACATAAAGAAAATTAAATAAATTCGTGAAAGAGTGAGACATACATTCTATATTAAATAAGTAGTCCATACACCAGTTTCATTTAACTCTGAATTTATGGCAATTCATACATGAGCTTACACTGCAATGAAGGATTTAACATGGATGCCTTTTTGACTGGCACTTCTCTTCTCGTAATGAAAATAATTGCTTTGACATTTTCACATACACGTCGCACAGTGAATCTACTGCTATGCAGTATTGCACTTATAGTACTGCACTTTTACTTTACACTAAAATAATATTATTTTTAACGATAATAATACGGCGGCAAGACATGCGCGTCCGACCCAAGTTACAAGAGGCAAGAGGAAAAAAAAGTACCTGAGTAACTGTTCATCGAAAATATCTCGTACATCAAAAAAATGTGTAAAAGTGTTCTTCTGTCCGTTTTTCGCGCCGCGATTTTCAAAGTCAGTAACTCACTGCGTCTCTGACGGCGCTTCGACAATAAACAAGTTACGTCACGGGACGCCCACCTTTTACATTCTCGCAACATTATTTGCTAACTGCAGCTGTTGCCGAGCGACTGCTCGATTAGTGGATGATTTAAAATGATAAGGCAATTACATAATTTTACAACGTACAAACCTGACAGTGCTGGCACAAAATGGAGTGTGTTGCTCGTGTGCGTAATTTGGGTGCAAGTGATCCAGGGGTTTGGGAGGAGACCCTGGAGACACACACACACACACACACACACACACACACACACACAAGTGTCGTCTGTAAGGTACTCCTCTCCCCCCCCCCCCCCCCCCCTCTCTCTCCCTGCAATCGACCCCTCTTGCCGATATTGATTTTCCTGGCTATGGGTCTCACATACTGTTTACGCCAACGTAGTTATTGAATCTTCCAACGTAAGGGTCGCCATGTGTTTTGTGGATGAAGCGTGGCCCTCGCAGTGCGAGGCTGCAGCCGGCGCTTTAGCGCGGTGTGTGCCTTGCGCCCAGCTGCAGTGAGACGTCCGGCACAGCAGAGCTCGGGGGAGGAACTGAAGCGGCCGGCGCAGCAGGTGGCGGCGGCGCGCCTTTCAGGGCGACTTCGCGGCGCCGCCCCTCACAAAGCTCGCCTCCCTCGCCCAGCGTGCCGGGGTCCTTCCGAGAAGCGTGGGCGTCGCTCACATTGTGGCTCGCCGGCTGACTCCGGCTCTGCGCACAATGACCCAGGAATGCGCCCTGCCGCAACGCCGCTGCCCTGCCCGCCACTGAATAACGCCGGCCGCCGCGTTTCCGCGCACCTGCCGCGATTCTCCGGCCGCACAAAGGCGGTGACGTGACGCGCTGACGACTCTGTCTCGGTACCGCTGCGGCCCCTCCAGCACCGCCTGGAGCCTCCAGACACTTGATGGCGCAGCCACTCGCACGCGCCTACCGAACCGCTCCTTTCAGCTCGGCGACATCTCTCAACTCGAGATCACTCCAGAACTTTCCAGTCACCTTCCTCCGAGGCATATCACAGTTTCGATTCCACAAATCATGTTCCACTCAGATTGCTGTTTGTACACTGAAGCGCCAAAGAAATTGGTATACGCATGCGTTTTTCAAATACGGAGATACACAAACACGCCGTCCGGTGTGGCCGTGCGGTTCTAGGCGCTACAGTCTCGAACCACGCGACCGCTACGGTCGCAGGTTCGAATCCTGCCTCGGGCATCGATGTGTGTCATGTCCTTAGGTTAGTTAGGTTTAAGTAGTTCTAAGTTCTAGGGGACTAATGACCTCAGAAGTTAAGTCCCATAATGCTCAAACCTATTTGACAAATTTTGCCATTTAAACAATTTTCAACCATATATAAACACGCAGAATACGATTTTGGTAAACATTTTTGGAACAGTGATCAATAAACTATTATATTTTCACTAAAGTTCAGTCTTGATCACAACACGTATGTCTCAGTAACATAGTTAACCGGTTTCGGTTATACAGGGTGTTACAAAATGGTACGGCCAAACTTTCAGGAAACATTCCTCACACACAAAGAAAGAAAAGATGTTATGTGAACATGTGTCCGGAACCGCTTAATTTCCATGTTAGAGCTCATTTTAGTTTCCTCAGCATGTACTGTACTCTTGCCTATATCAACACCGATAACAGGCAAATACTGTCAACATTGTCGACTTCCGACATGGGTGAACTTATCTATATTGTTCTATTTCTCGTAAAGATCTCGATTTTTTTTCCGTCTGTCCCTTTTTCATTTGACTGCCCCTTATAGTTTTGTGACAGTTGTGATGTTTTTCGAATAAGTAAATTCTTATTATCAGCAACCAAACAGAGCGGTGAGAATAGAAGTATTCAGTACCCCTTCTTGCAGCGGTGTACCGTAGGTCTGTAGAAGAGCGCAGCGTTCCAAAGGATTGGAAAAGGTCACAGGTCATCCCCGTTTTCAAGAAGGGACGTCGAACAGATGCGCAGAACTATAGACCTATATCTAACGTCTATCAGTTGTAGAATTTTGGAACACGTATTATGTTCGAGTATAATGACTTTTCTCGAGACTAGAAATCTACTCTGTAGGAATCAGCGCGGATTTCGGAAAAGACGCTCGTCTGAAACCCAGCTAGCGCTATTCGTCCACGAGGCTCAGAGGGCCATATTATGGACTATCAGACCAATTCTATCATTGGATTGAATAGTTCCTAGATAACAGAACGCAGCATGTCATTCTCAATGGAGAGAGGTCTTCCGAAGTAAGAGTGATTTCAGGTGTGCCGCAGGGGAGTGTCCTAGGACCGTTGCTCTTCACAATATAGATAAATGACCTTGTGGATAACATCGGAAGTTCACTGAGGCTTTTTGCGGATCATGCTGTGGTATATCGAGACGTTGTAACAATGGCAAATTGTACTGAAATGCAGGAGGATCTGCAGCGAATTGACGCACGGTGCAGGGAATGGCAATTGAATCTGAATGTAGACAAGTGTAATGTGATGCGAATACATAGAAAGAAAGATCCCTTATCATTTAGCTACAATATATCAGGTCAGCAACTGGAAGCAGTAAATTCCATAAATTATCTGGGAGTACGCATTGGGAGTGATTTAAAATGGAATGATCATATAAAGTTGATCGTCGGTAAAGTAGATGCCAGACTGAGATTCATTGGAAGAATCGTAAGGAAATGCAATCCGAAAACAAAGGAAGTAGGTTACAGTGCGCTTGTTCGGCCACTGCTCGAATACTGCCCAGCGGTGTGGGATCCGTACCAGATAGGGTTGATGGAAGAGATAAGATCCAAGGGAGAGAAGCGCGCTTCGTTACGGGATCATTTAGTAATCGCGAAATCGTTACAGAGACGATGGATAAACTCCAGCGGAAGACTCTGCAGGAGAGACGCTCAGTAGCTCGGTACGGGCTTTTGTTGAAGTTTCGAGAACATACCTTCACCGAAGAGTCAAGCAGTACATTGCTCCCTCCTACGTATATCTCGCGAAGAGACCGTGAGGATAAAATTAGAGAGATTAGAGGCCATACAGAGGCATACCGACAATCCTTCTTTCCACGAACAATACGAGACTGGAATAAAAGAGAGAACTCAAGGTACCCTCGGCCACACACCGTGAGGTGGCTTGCGGAGTATGGATGTAGCTGTAGATACTCCGGACACATCATGTAATAGATTAGGAGTGCGTTTCAGGACACAGCAGTGCTGAGAACACAGCGAGAGAATGTCGCCAGCCGCCCCCCCTCCGCCATGTTTTCTTGCAGGGCGCAGTCCAGTCCGCTTCGGGACAAAGGTGTTGTCGGAGGCGCCGAGACACGCATTATACACGCAATTCTGCGCGCCGGCACGCACTGCGTGGCCGTAAACGTCGGCAGGCTGTCAGGGGGCGGCGCGCCGCCATTGTGGCGGTGCGTGTGCGTGTCGCAGAGCGGGAGGAGACGGCTCAATCCACGCACACAGCTGGAGCCGCTTTGTGGCCGCCGTACGGACTGCTACCGGCTCTCTCTCCAGCTCGGCGGTCGCTCTTCAAAACTCGCGCCCGCTCCGCGCTTTCAGCAGCACGGAGGCAAACGCTGGGTGCGGACCAGTAGCCAGGACGACGCCTTGTGGCACAGTTCTCTGTTCCACTGTAATAAAACGATGCGGAGTTAGAAAGCTTCGCTCGTCGAAAACAGAAAATGTCCATTACTCTCTTGTTGTATCCTGCCAAAGACTTCGCAGAGCTCCAAAACTTAGTTACAGTTCTTGTATCGGAATGTCAGCTGGTTGGCTTGAACACGAACCTTTCCAAAACAAAATTAATGTCCAACAAATGGGTCTCAGCTGGAGATGTGAAAGTCAAGGACAGTCTATTAGAAGAGGTCACTGAATATGTCTACCGTGGCCAGATTATGAACATGAAGGGAGACATAGGCCAGAAATCTATCGACGCATCAAGCTTGGCTGCCAAGCATTCGGGAAGAATTCAGTAGTATTCAGATCAAAAATACCAGTAAATCTGAAGAAAGCAGTGTTTGATCAATGCATTCTCCCTGTGATGACGTATGGCTGCGAGACATTGACGCTGAACTCATTTACAAAAAGGAAACAGAGACGCATGGAAAGATCAATGCTGCGGTATATAATAAAGGATAGGAAAAGGGCAGATGACATCCGGTCTGTGACGAAGGTTAACGAGACAGTAGGTTCCTCGAAATGGCAGTGGGCTGGCCACGTCGCAAGAAGAAAAGACAACAGATGGACGAAGCTAGTACTGGAGTGCAGTCCGAGAGAGCACCGGAGGCCTAGAGGAAGACCACCAGACAGGTGGGACAAAGACATCGAGGAGATCGCTGTTAACACCTGGCAGAGAACTGCCCAAGACCGTCCCACTTGGACTGAATCCACAACTCGAAGAGGCCACATCATTTAATAATTGAATTCGACGATGATGATGATGATGATAATGATGATGATGACATCCTGTGAGCCGTGAATGAAGGGCAACAGGTAGATTTCGTATGGCAGGATGTTCTTAAATTTCTGGAAATTGTTTGACACAGTTCCCCACATCTGCAGCAGCTGCCTCTAGATCACGGGCTCTTTGTTCCGATTCCCGGCCAGGTTGGGGATTTTCTCTGCCTGGGGTTTGGGTGTTAGTATTTTCTTCATCATTTCATCTTCATCGAATGCATCAAATGGCTCTGAGCACTATGGGACAACATCTGTGGCCATCAGTCCCCTAGAACTTAGTATTACTTAAACCCTATTAACCTAAGGACATCACACACATCCATGCCCGAGACAGGTTCGAACGTGCGACCGTAGCAGTCGCGCGGTTCCAGACCGTAGCGCCTAGAACCGCCCCGCCGGGGTGGCCGGCCCAATTGGAGGCCTTGTGGTGTTGGGTACAACTACATGTCACAGCTGGTGCTCGTCCAGAGCTCTGGGACCAGTGTGGCCTACGTAAATGACGCAAAACACCCCACACGCCATTTCCCAGCTGTTGCCCTCTCGGTGTCACAGGATGTCAGCCTTTTGCTCCAGCCCACCAGATCACCAGTTTTGCCGACAATCTAAACTGTATGGGATTCGGTGAAACGACGGGTGAAACGCTGTGACCCAATGTCGACCACCGTAGATGAACTTTGGAACCAGGTGAGGGCAGCACGGATGGCTATACCACAGGATGCCATTCGCGCCTAATACACGTAGATACCGTCACCCAGGTGACTGAAATGCTAACCAATTCTGAGGACACACTGCTGAATATGTCGTGTCAATATGAACGCCCTATCTCTAGCCGTTCAAGGTCTGCTGTTTTTTTTACGCCAGCGTGCATCTACATCTGCATGACTACTTCGCAGTTGACACTTAAATGTCGACGGTGCGGTTCTAGGCGCTACAGTCTGGAGCCGGGCCCCCGCTCCGGTCGCAGGTTCGAATCCTGCCTCGGGCATGGATGTGTGTGATATCCTTAGGGTAGTTAGGTTTAATTGGTTCTAAGTGACTGATGACCTCACTTAGTGCTCACAGCCAGCCATCTACAGCCTCAGAGAATTTAAAACGCATCTTATCACGTGTCAGTACTTCAGTAATCCACCATGTCGATCCTACATTTCATCATTAGTAAATTGTGACCTCATACTACATCTGAACTTGGGTACCTCTTACAATTCAGTATCTCACGCTCTGACTGAAAATAATTGGGAATCTTCCAGGCCTTCTCCAAGTATGCTTGCTCCTCTTGTGGTTTTTGACCAGTGTATTTGCAGTTACTAGCTGAATTTTTTTAGAATCAGCCTTTCTCCTCTTTCATTCCTCATATCCAGCCTATGTTCTCCTGTAACTGTTCAAAATGGTTCAAATGGCTCTGAGCGCTATGGTACTTAACTTCTGAGGTCATCAGTCCCCTAGTAGAACTACTTAAACCTAACTAACCTAAGGGCATCACACAACACCCAGTCATGACGAGGCAGAGAAAATCCCTGACCCCGAAATATTAAGTCAAAATTGATCAGATTTCGACGCTACTATGAGCGTAGTCTTCAGAATTAAACTAACTGTTCTAAACATATTAGGTATATAATATTAATGTATTATATACCTAATATGTATTATACATAATATGTTTCAGAACAGTTAGTTTAATTCTGAAGACGACGCTCGTAGTAGCGTCGAAACTTGGTCAATTTTCACTTAATATGTGTGACCGAAGGCTTATTTGTTCTAATATAATTGTGACACAGTCTCTAATCCTTAGCAGCTACGTTCAATGTTTTTTATGAAATCACTTGAAAGACGATAGTGTTCTTGCGAAATAAAATTCTATGAGGATGGCTGGTGCGATATCAGTTACATTCTTTGAGGGACACAATAAATTTTGTACACTCAGTTACGCTCCTTTGGGTATATATTTTTTTAAAAATTTATGATGGCTTTATAGCTGAAATAGGCCTATTGTTCAAATTAAAAAGTAGTACCCATAGCAGCGTAACTGGTTATACAAAATTTATTGTGTCCTTGAAAGACGCAGCAGGACCAGGGCATTACGAATTACATTTTTGTACCAACCGAGGCTAGGTTACGAAGATTTGTTTAGACTCCATTCCGCGAGTAAGGTAGACTTTGTTGAAGGTTGTCAGAATACTGTGTGTGTCGAGATCATGTTTTTAATTTCCGACGATTGATGATTCTGAAATCCGTGACACCTTCGCTGCATTTTGTCCTGCGTACGTCGTTGCGGTGCGGGTGACGACGGGGTTCTAGCTGTGTGTCAGCTGTTGCTCATCCTGAGGACGTTGCACGCTGCGGAAACGTCGCGACGCAGCCTTGGCGTCGCCGGCAGCTGGTCTCGCCTACCCTCCATTACGCATGAGTCGCGGACGCCGCATAGCGACCCGACGCACGCCCGGACAATCAATAAGCCCCCCTCCCCCCCTCCGCCCCAGCGTCGCGACGGCGTCGTGACTCCTGCCAATGACGCGACGCCGTGAAGTGCCTGCCTAAGCGCGCCGAGCTGGGGTCCCTCAGGGGTTCGTCTTGGGACCGCTTTATTGGCCTGTCGCTCTCTGCGGACCAATCGGTGGCAAGTTTTCCGTAGATCTGATGTCGGCACGGGTACCTGTTGCTTTTACTGAGGCAAGTCGAGGTACCCTAAAACCAACCCCTCCACTTTTACCTCCAACAGCTCGGTGTGCGACTGATCGCCAGGAAGTTTTCATTGATACTTCTGTTCGACTCCATACTGTTGCGGTGCCTTGTACCACACCATAATGTGATGAAGTCTACATCTACATCCATACTACGCAAGCCACCTGCCGGTGTGTGGCGGAGGGTACCTTGAGTACCTCTATCAGTGCTCCCTTCTATTCCAGTCTCGCATAGTTCGTGGAAAGAAGGATTGTCGGTATGCCTCTCTGTGGGCTCTAATCTCTCCGATTTTATCCTCACGGTCTCTTCGCGAGATATACGTAGGAGGGAGCAATATACGGCTTGACTCTTCGGTGAAGGTATGTTCTCGAAACTTTAACAAAAGCCCGTACCGAGCTACTGAGCGTCTCTCCTGCAGAGTCTTCCCCTCGAGTTTATCTATCATCTCCGTAACGATTTCGCGATTACTAAATGATCCCGTAACGAAGCGCGCTGCTCTCCGTTGGATCTTATCTCTTCCATCAACCCTATCTGGTACAGATCCCACACTGCTGAGTAGTATTCAAGCAGTGGGCGAACAAGCGTCCTGCAACCTACTTCCTTTGTTTTCGGATTGCATTTCGATAGGAATGTTCCAATGAATCTCAGTCTGGCATCTGCTTTACCGACGACAACTTTATATGATCATTCCATATTAAATCACTCCTAATGCGTACTCCCAGATAATTTATGGAATTAACAGCTTCCACTTGCTGACCTGCTATATTGTAACTAAATGATAAGAGATCTTTCTTTCGATGTATTCGCAGCACATTACACTTGTCTACATTGAGATTCAATTCCCATTCCCTGCACCATGCGTCAATTCGCTGCAGATCCTCCTGCAGTTCAGTACAATCTTCCATTGTTACAACCTCTCGATATACCACAGCATCATCCGCAAAAAGCCTCAGTGAACTTTCGATGTCATCCACCAGGTCATTTATGTATAATGTGAATAGCAACGGTCCTATGACACTCCCCTGCGGCACACCTGAAATCACTCTTACTTCGGAAGGCTTCTCTCCATTGAGAATAACATGCTGCTTTCTGATATCTAGGAACTCTTCAATCCATACACACAAATGGTCTGATAGTCCATATGCTCTTACTTTGTTCATTAAACGACTGTGGGGAACTGTATCGAACGCCTTGCGGAAGTCATCTACCTGTGAACCCGTGTCTATGGGCCTCTGAGTCTCGTGGACGAATAGCGCGAGCTGGGTTTCACAAGACCGTCTTTTTCGAAACGCATGCTGATTCCTACAGAGTAGGAGTCCTTAGATAACGATATGTAATTACACAGGTGGCGGTTGTGCAGCGTCTGGAAGGTATAAAAGAGCAGTGGATTGGCGGAGCTGTTATTTGTACGCAGGTGATTATACTCGCGCGACGCAGACTTTGAATGTAGTTTATTAGTTGGAGCTAGACGCATGGTACATTCCGTTTCGGAAATATTCCCATTTTACATTGTCATTAATGAACAAAGTAAGAGAATATGGACTACCAGACCAAATGTGTGATTGGATGAAGAGTTCCTAGATAACAGAACGGATCACGTCATTCTCAGTGGAGGAAGTCTTCAGATGTAAGAGTGATTTCAGGTGTTCCGCAGGGGAGTGTCACAGGACCGTTGCTATTCACATTATACATAAATGACCTTGTGGATGACATCGGAAGTTCACTGAGGCTTTTTGCGCATGAAGCTGTAGCATATAGAGAGGTTGTAACAATGGAAAATTGTGCTGAAATGCAGGAGAATCTGCAACGAGTTGATGCATGGTGCAGGGAATGGCAACTGAATCCCAATGCAGACAAGTGTAATGTGCTGCGAATACATAGAAAGAAAGATGCCTTATCATTTAGTTACAATATAGCAGGTCAGCAAGTGGAAGCAGTTAATTCCATAAATTATCTGTGTGTAGGCATTAGGAGTGATTTAAAATGGAATGACCATATAAAATTAATCGTCGGTAAAGCAAATGCCAGTCTGATATTCGTGGAAGAATCCTGAGGTGCAGTTTGAAGGTGATATCCAGAGCAGTACAGGGATGTGCGATAATTCCGTTGCTGTTTACAATATATATATATATATATATATGATCCAGTACAAAGCGTCGGATGCTCTTTAAGGCTATTCGCGGATGATGCAGTTGTCCGTACCAAAGCAGCAGCGCCAGAAGGTACTAAGAATTTGTAGAACGACCTGCAGGGAATTGACGAATGGTGCAGCCTCTGGCAGTTGATCCTGAACGTAAATGAAACAAATTGCGCTTACATATGAAAAGAAATCCACTACTGCACAGCTACGCTATTGATGACAAACAGCAGGAGACAGTATTTGCTACAAGTTATCTATGCGTAACCATCCAGAGGGACCTTAAGCGAATGGCCACACAACAGAGTGTGGGAAAAGCAGATACTAGGCTCAGGTCCACCGGAAGAATCTTAATGGAATGTAACTCATCCACGAAAGAAGTTGCTTATAAGGCGCTTGTTAGCCCGATTCTTGAGTACTGTTGACCTACCTGAAATCCTTATCAGGTAGGACTGATGGAGGAAATAGAGAAGGTCCAACGAAGAGCGGCGCGGTTCGTCACGGGATCGTTTACCTGGATAGAGAGCGTTACGGAGATGCTATACAAACTCCACCGGCAGACGTCACAAGAGCGGCGTTGTGCATCACGGAGAGGTGTCCTCTTGAAATTTCGAGACAGCAGTTTTCAGGAGGATTTGACAACATATTACTTTTCCCTACATGTTATACATTTCGCTTACTGACCATGAGGAGAAAAATCGAGGAATTGGGGCCAATACAGAGGCTTACTTACAATCATTCTTCCCGCTCAATATTCGCGAGTGGAACAGGTTTGCAGGGACCAGATGTTCTTGTTGATGTGGTCTTCAGTCCTAAGACTGGTTTGATGCAGCTCTCCATGCTACTCTATCCTGTGCAAGCTTCTTCATCTCCCAGTACCTACTGCAGCCTACATCCTTCTGAATCTGCTTAGTATAGTCATCTCTTGGTCTCCCCCTACGTTTTTTACCCTCCGCGCTGGCCTCAAATACTAAACTGGTGATCCCTTGATGCCTCAGAACATGTCCTACCAACCGATCCCTTCTTCTGGTCAAGTTGTGCCACAAACTCCTCTTCTTCACAATTCTATTCAATACCCCCTCATTAGATATGTGATCTACTCATCTGATCTTCAGCATTCACATTTCGAAAGCTTCTATTCTCTTCTTGTCTAAACTATTTATTGTCCATGTTTCACTTCCATACATGGCTACACTCCACACAAATACTTTCAGAAACGACTTCCTGACACTTAAATGTATACTCGATGTTAACAAATTTCTCTTCTTCAGAAACCCTTGCTTTGCCATTGCCATTCTACATTTTATATCCTCTCTACTTTGACCAACTTCAGTTATTTTGCTCCCCAAATAGCAAAACTCCTTTACTACTTTAAGTGTCTCATTTCGTAATCTAACTCCGTCAGCATCACCCTACTTAATTCGACTACATTCCATGATCCTCGTTGTGCTTTCGTTAATGTTCATCATATGTCCTCCATTCAAGACAGTGTCCATTCTGTTCAACTGCTCTTCCAAGTCCTTTGCTGTCTCTGACAGAATTACAATATCATCGGCGAACCTCAAAGATTTTATTTCTTAACACCTACTCCTAATTTTTCTTTTGTTTCCTTCAATGCTTTCTCAATATACAGATTGAGTAACATCGGGGAGAGGCTACAACCCGGTCTGACTCCCTTGCCAACCACTGCTTCCCTTTCATGTCCCTGAACTGCCATCTGGTTTCTGTACAAATTGTAAATAGCCTTTCGCGCTCTGTATTTGACCCCTGCCACCTTCAGAATTTGAAAGAGATTATCCCAGTCAACATTGTCTAAAGTTTCCTCTTAGTGCACAAATGCTAGAAACGTAGGTTTGGCTTTCCTTAATCTAGCGTCTAAGATAAGTCGTAGGGTCAGTATTCCCTGACGTGTGTGGTACGGAAAGTTCCCTGCGCCACGCAGCATCAGGTGGCATGCGGAGTATGATGTAGTAGGAGCCGCCCGTGGCCGGGTGCACGGGGACTGCAGCGGGAGCACACCTGCTGCAGATGTCGGCGTGGCTGCTGCGTGCCGACGAGGTGTCTGAGTGTTTGGCGGGTTGTCTGCGCCGCAGGTGCCACACTGGCCCGTGGCCCCGGCAGCTGTCGCCCGCGGCGAAGGCACATGAGCTGCACGCAGGCGCGCCTGCTGCTTGTACACTGTACACGAGCCGTGCCCGGCTGCTGGCCCGGCCATCCGCGCCAGAACCGAGAGCAGGACCTGCTGCGCTCCGCACTGGAAGCTCGGCCGGCCAGCGACCTGAGGCTGGCCGCAAGATTCGACGCAGGCCCCTGAGGTGACGCAGGGTGACCCACAGGGAGTTTTTGCGAACCACACAGCTGAATGTTCCCCCGCACGTTAGAGCGCAGCGTGACGTGACGCAGTTCCTGCGCTTGCTGACCCTGCGGACCGCAGCCTCCTGTACGCAGTTTACTGCGAGGCTCACGGTGGTTCTGGCTGTCGGAGGAAAAGCTAATTGAAGCCGCACGTGTTCGCAAAGTTCTGTGTGATACAAGCCATGAAGATTAATTGAAAACGAAGCTGAAAGCTGAGAAGTAGGAGGAAGTGGCCAAGAAAACGGAAATACGAAGTGGTAGTAAGTTGCATTGTAATTCGTGGTTAATATTGTACATTGACATTGTTAAAACTCTGTAGCAAATATTCGTGATGTGCTTTATCCTGGTTAAACGATTAAACGATTAGCAAAAAATATGCCTAGGTTCCTTACAATATCATTCCTTACTAGCGTGTAGCCTCCATATCTACCAGTGAAAACGGAATACATGGATTTGACCACGTCTTTGATATCAAAATAGAATCGAAACTGTCGTCAGAGTACATTTCTTTGACACACACACACACACACATATATATATATATATATATATATATATATATATATATATATATATATATATATATATAACGGGGAAACATTGTTACGAAAAATCGTGAAAAATTACATGTACATAGGTTATATATAATATATCAAACAAATAGGTACCTAAAAACCATCATGTATTAGATTGCAACGTTGTGTCGAAATTTCAAATCAATCGGTCAAGGGCTATCGGAGGTTAGTGGCTATACACAAATCAACAGAACATTTTTATATATAGAGATATATGCTAATCATAATAGCTAACCTTAAAAACACAGCTAGTTTCTCCTTGGTTACAATCGGCCTGGTAGCGTTGCATCCCTGTCTGTCAATTTCATTCTTTATGAGACCATGCACTTCTTGCATTTGCAGATGCCAGATTGAGATTCATTGCAAGGATGCTGATGAAGTGGAGTCAACGCAAAAAGGAGATAACTCATAAAAACTTCGCCCGCGAAGCGTTGCAGTTGCGAAGGGAGTGACAGTGTTGTACTCTATCCTCCATGTCGTACTGAAACTGTACGTTGAGGAGGGACTAAAGGAAATTAAGGAGAAACAGAAATTTCCAGTTGATATTGTCATTCCGTCAGACGGCAAACGAATTTGAAAAGTATCTGAACGGAACGCATACTGTCTTCAAGGTTAATTATACGAGGAATCTCTAAAAGCAAAACGAGAGTAGTAGAATGTAGACAAATTAAATGAGACGGTGCTGAGGCAGTTAGATTAGGAAATGTTATACTACAACAAGTAGTTGAATATAGCTAACTCGGGCAGCAAAATAACTGATCATGGGCGAAGTAGACGGGATCTAAAATGCTGTCTGGCAATAGGGAGAAAATCATATCTGAAGAACAGGAATTTGTCGCCATCTAATTCAAGTGTAAGGAGTCCTTTTGTCGAGGCACAAGGGATAGGCAAAATAATGTGATCAGTGGTAGAGTGGTTGTGTTTGACGGTCAATAACGCAGGTGTTCCGCTGGACTGTGCGTGTTGAGTATGGACTACGTATCACTGCAGGCTGTTTACGAGCAGTGCGCACTTCGTATTTGCATTCAGAGGCCGAGACCGACGTGCAATGAAAGACCTAACAGAGTTACAAAGAGGACAGATTAGGGGGGGGGGGGGGCGATCAGCTGGAGCATCAGTAACCGAGATAGCCAACTTATTGAATGTTTCGAGAGCAAATATTTCAACAGTCGTGACAGCCTATACAAAACATCGAAGGACATCATCGTGTAATAGCAGTAGTGGGCGCAAGTCAAAACTAAATGACAGAGGCCGTCGTACACTAACACGAATTGTTGCAAAACAACACAAAACTACTGCAGCCAAAGTGCCTGCAGAGCTCAATAATAATTTTCGAGACTCCGTATGTATCGACACTGTCTGCCGAGAACTCGATAAAGCGAATGTTCGTGGACCAGCTGGTATATCGAAACCTTTAGTGACGATCACCAAAGCAAAGAAGCGTAGAACATGGCGTCAAGAGCATAAGTGCTGGACGGCTGATCAGTGGAAGCACGTCACATAGTCCGACGAGTCAACGTTTTCGTTATTTCCAGCACCGGGCCAGTTTTACGTCTGGAGAACGCCAAATCCTGATGGCTTTTTTGCAACGGTTAAGCACGGAGGCGGAAGTGTGATGTGTGGGCGGTCATATCATTGTATTCTGCTGGTCCCATCATTACTCTCATGGCCGTGTTACAGCCAACAATTATGGAAACTTTTAGGTGATGAGGTGCACCCCATGATTCAAATGTTGTTCCCCAACAAAGACGGTATATTTCAGGACGATAACGCACCCATTCACACAGCCAGGACAGCATGCAACTGAACGGCAGCGTCTTCCCTGGCCAGCACACTCCCCGGACTTGAACAATGTGGAACCCTTGTGGGCGGTGCTGGAGCGCAGACTCCGGAGCACATTTCCTCCTCTGTCCTTACTACAAGAGTTAGAAGAGGTTCTGATCGGAGAGCGGCATAACGTTCCACTGGATACTATACGATCATTACATGCCAGTATTCCAAGAAGAATCGCAGCTGTATTAAGGGAAAGTGGCGCTCGAACCCCTTATTAGTAAACCATTCTCAACTAAGTACAGGCCTTGACATTATTTTGCCTGTCCAGTCGGCACGTGTGTACAGAAGTAAAACGTGCACAATAAGCAGTCCATGCAGTGCTCGATTCAAGGAATACAACCTGAAGCGTCAACGAAGTGTCAAATACTTTTTTATTCCAGTCTTTGATCACAAATTAATTCTTTAGACGATGGCCGGTTTCAGTCTGTAATGACCATCTTCAGATGTAAAATATATAAATATATACATCTAATGAGCAGTGTGTCTTTTAACATAAAGCAGCAATATGTATCACAATATACTGTCATACAGGAGGGAAATGTACAGATAAAATATGGTATAACGTACATTTTTTACACCATGTCCTAAAGTCATAAGACCATAATGGCATCGTCAAAACATATAAACATAATCAGCATAGCATCGTCACATAGATTTAAACTATGGTGTAGAATAGGTCACATCGTCCACATAGTCAGTATTGCCTCACGTGTTCCAACATTTCTACGGAATCCAAACTGATCTTCCCCGAGGTCCGCTTCTACCAGTTTTTCCATTCGTCTGTGAAGAATTCGTAGCTGTGAGTTATTAAACTGATAGTTCGGTAATTTTCACATCTGTCAACACCTGCTTTCATTGGGAATGGAATTATTATATTCTTCTTGAAGCGTTAGGGTATTTCGCCTGTCTCATACATTTTTCTCACCAGATGGTAGACCCTTATCCCTTCCATTACAAGTCCCCCTCTTGCTTCCGCTGTTGGAAACATTTTTTTGACACATCTTCTCAAATGGCTGACAGTACCTCCCCCATCTTTTGCTTGGCTTCTGTAGTGCTGTCAAATCGGTGTTCTTTCATGCTCCAGTAATTTAAGGAAATAAGAGAAAGTCGCAAGGAGCCAGGTCAGGCGAGTACTGGGGAGGTTTTGCCTACTGGCGGAGTGTGTCCGCAGTTTCCCTTCGTCACCGACGGAACTGTCCTGGTGATACTTTGGATGAGGTGTCAGAAGGCCGCGGAGCAACGCCAGCCGATTCTCTCTCACAAGGGTAGACGCTGGCCCACGAAACTCCAGCTCTAAGACGACGACATTGATTATGGCGTCTCCTGTTTCTGTGAACTCGATACGACCACCAAAGTCGGTAGACATCGGCACAAGTCGAGACTGGGCACGCAGATGCCAGCCGGCGTCTACCCTTGTGAGAGAGAGTCGGCTGGGGTTGCTCCGCAGCCTTCAGACACCTCATCCAAAGTATGCCCAGGACAGTTCCGTCGGTGACGAACTGTGGACACACTCCTCCAGTAGACGTCTCGGTACTTTTGGTGAGCCTCTCTGTCTGATCACTTCCCCACGCCTCCCGACCGTTGAGCGGTTTCAGAAGATTACTTTTTCGTGAACGCTCGTGACGATCTCTGCTGTTTCACACCTGGCACGACTTTTCGGAGGAACACCTTATGTCGTCTACATCTACAACTCATTACCTCCCTTTCCTGTTCCAGTCGCGTATGGTTCGCGGGAAGAACGACTGCCGGAAAGCCTCCGTGCGCGCTCGAATCTCCGTAATTTTGCATTCGTGACCACCTCGAGAGATATAAGTAGGCGGGAAGCAATATATTCGACACCTCATCCAGAATCGCACCCTCTCCAAGCCTGGCCAGCAAGCTACACCGCGATGCAGAGCGCCTCTCTTTCAGAGTCTGCCACTCGAGTTTGCTAAACATCTCCGTAACGCTATCACGCTTACCAAATAACCCTGTGACGAAACGCGCCGCTCTTCTTTCGAGCTTCTCTATCTCCTCCGTCAGCCCGATCTGGTACGGATCCCACACTGATGAGCAATACTCGAGTATAGGTCGAACGAGTGTTTTGTAAGCCACTTCCTATGTTGATGGACTACATTTTCTAAAGACTCTCCCATTGAATCTCAACCTGGCACCCGCCTTACCAACAATTAATTTTATATGATCATTCCACTTCAAATCGTTCCGCACGCACACTCTCAGATATTTTACAGAAGTAACTGCTACCACTGTTTGTTCCGCTATCATATAATCATACAACAAAGGCTCCTTCTTTCTATGTATTCGCAATACATTACATTTGTCTATGTTAAGGGTCAGTTGCCACTCCCTGCACCAGGTGCCTATCCGCTGCAGATCTTCCTGCATTTCACTGCAATTTTCTAATGCTACAACTTCTCTGTATACTAGAGCATCGTCCGCGAAAAGCCCCATGGAACTTCCGACACTATCTACTAGGTCATTTATATATATTGTGAAAAGCAATGGTCCCATAACACTCCCCTGTGGTACGCCAGAGGTTACTTTAACGTCTGTAGACGTCTCTCCATTGAGAACAACATGCTGTGTTCTGTTTGCTAAAAACTCTTCAATCCAGCCACACAGCTGGTCTGATATTCCGTAGGCTCTTACTTTCTTTATCAGGCGACAGTGCGGAACTGTATCGAACGCCTTCCGGAAGTCAAGCAAAATGGCATCTACCTGTGAGCCTGCATCTAATATTTTCTGGGTCTGAATAGCAAATAAAGCGAGTTGGGTCTCACACGATCGCTGTTTCCGGAATCCATGGTGATTCCTACAGAATAGATTCTGGGTTTCCAGAAATGACATAATACGCCGTGTCAGAGATATAGGGCTGTAGTTTTGCACATCTGCTCGACGACCCTTCTTGAAGACTGGGACTACCTGTGCTCTTTTCCAATCATTTGGAACCTTCCGTTCCTCTAGGGACTTGCGGTACACGGCTGTTAGAAGTTCTTTGGCGTACTCTGTGTAGAATCGAATTGGTATCCCGTCAGGTCGAGTGGACTTTCCTCTGTTATGTGATTTCGGTTGCTTTTCTATTCCTTGGACACTTATTTCGATGTCAGCCATATCTTAGTTTTTGTGAGGATTTAGAGAAGGAACTGCAGTGCGGTTTTCCTCTGTCAAACAGCTTTGGAAACAGGTGTTTAGTATTTCAGCTGTACGGTTGTCATCCTCTGTTTCAATGCCATCATCATCCCGGAGTGTCTGGGTATGCTGTTTCGAGCCACTTACTGATTTAACGTAAGACCAGAACTTCCTAGGATTTTCTGTCAAGTCGGTACATAGAATTTTACTTTCGAATTCAATTGAACGCTTCACGTATAGGCCTGCTTACGCTAACTTTGTCTCTGTACAGCTGTACCATGGGAGCAAGGAGAGGATCTTGTTTGGTGGCCGGATTCATCTTTTATAACACAAACTGCACGCATATGTTAACTGTTTTTCTTTTTCATAAAAATTGAAAGTTGCTTAAGATATTCGTTGTTGTACAAGCTGTTCTGTATAGTCCACATTAGCCTCAGTGCTGGTGAACTACAAAGTCCACTGTGTTCACAGCTATGATTGCTACGCGCTGCCTGTGTCTGAGTTAGGCGGCGGAGCTGACTGTTACTGCGATTGCCACTCTGCTGCGACTGATGGCTCCAGTACTTTCTCGGTGCGACTGACTCGAACAGGCGCGCGGCGGCGATCTGAAATACTGGCGGCCGAGGGAGCGTTGGCGTCTCGTACGTGCGAGAGAGCCAGTATAGGGAGAGTGGCCAACCGGACGATACGGCGGCCATTTTTCTGCCAAACTGCGGGCGGGACCTCTGAATGGCCAGTAGTGGAGTACACACTCACCGAATCAAAAGCACGATATGGCGAGATCATTCGTTAAATGCCTTTCTTTACAGCTATAATATACTCAATAGTAGCCTACTGCGTACAGCACAGGCAAATTTGATACAGTGGCTGTAAAAGTTATTCGTTACTTGCATTTATGTCCTTTAAAGTTCGTTTACTAGACATACTGCAATGAAAGTAACGTAAATAAAAAAAAAGTATAGCATTTGTTTTGTATCGGAAGTGCATAACGCTAGATTTAACGCACCTGTATTACGTCAAATGAATGCAAGTGATAAGCAGTTGTTTACTTGTGACATGCAAAAAGTGTGAGACGTATTACCATTTCTTGTCACGTCTTCAAACTTTCTGCATGTCACAAGTAAACAACTGCTAACGATATATATATATATATATATATATATATATATATATATATATATATATATATATATATATATATATATATATATACCTTTCGTAGATAACAAACAAAAAGATTACAAAAATCAGGAAATCAGGTAATGTTGAATGTAGGCTACTGTAATAACGACACAATATAACAAGAAAACTACCGTATCCCTTGTACCCCACAGTAGGTAGGCCTATTGAAAACTGTATATTGCAAGTTGTTTTATATGTAGCAAAGAGCAAAAACGACTTCCTTCGCACAGATAAGAGTACTTGGTTGGTTTCCACGTGGCTCCTGTTTGATTTACGTCAGCCCTGTTGACCTCCACTGCCCACTGCTTTCGTCTTTCTCCATTGCGTGGAAATGCTGACACGCGAAATCCACCTTCGCCTCTATTGGAACAACCAAATGCGGCACAACCTGGCATCGTTTAAGAACGTCTGCAGAACGAACTCCAGATGTCAAAAACAATACTGTACAATTGCTAACGTGTTTACTTCAAACATGTAGGCCTACCGACTTCATCACAAAACGCTTCATTATTTCAGCTCATAATTAAGATCGCAAACGCTGATTACGTACTAAAAACGATATACAACTAAGTCGAACACTCGTGCTCAACGAATAACAAGTGTATCAATAATTCAGAAACATTTTTATCGTTTCCAAAAGTCCTCTGAAGTCCAGTTCAGCTCAAAAGCACGGCGAACATAGGAAGCGAGAGAAACGCTTGTCAGAAAAATGGCGCCAGAGGTAATCGACCAATCACGGGCAACTTCACCTATGGCCACAGGCTCTCTAGTACCTGCCAACTGCTGCTGCCTTCTATCGATCGCCTCGCAGCCTGTTCGCCGCACGGTGCAGAGGCGCCGGCTGACGCCAGCCCAGAATCCACACAGTTCCTGGTAGACTCGCGACCCAGTGGCGTGGCCCGGGCTCTGCCCGCCGCTACGCACCTGCCACCGCCGCCACACAATAGGCCAGCGCGGTGTCGGGTTCATTAGCGGCTCCAGTTGCTTAACCCGGCCACGCACACGCAGGCGCGCTCACGCACTGCCTCGCGCGCCATCGCGGCGAGCCAGCTGAGCGGAAAGCACGCCCGAGTCACGGCTGGCCGCCCAAAGCCACACGGCTCTCTCTTTCTCTCTCCCCCCCCCTCCTCTCTCTCCCTCCCTCCGTCTCTCTCTCTCCACATCACCAGCTTTAATCCTCTCACATCAGCGTAGGTTGCGTAAAATATGTACCCTCTGTGTGTGAGTGAAGGGGGTTCCGCTGCGGCTGGATTTAAGCCTTTCTACATCTACATACTCCGCAATCCACCATACGGTGCGTGGCGGAGGGGACCTCGTACCACAACTAGCATCTTCTCTCCCTGTTACACTCCCAAACAGAACGAGGGAAAAATGACTGCCTATATGCCTCTGTACGAGCCCTAATCTCTCTCTCTCTCCCCCTCCTCTCTCTCTCTCTCCCTCCCTCCGTCTCTCTCTCCACATCACCAGCTTAGCTCCTCTCACATCACCGTAGGTTGCGTAAAATATGTACCCTCTGTGTGTGAGTGAAGGGGGTTCCGCTGCGGCTGGATTTAAGCCTTTCTACATCTACATCTACATACTCCGCAATCCACCATACGGTGCGTGGCGGAGGGTACCTCGTACCACAACTAGCATCTTCTCTCCCTGTTACACTCCCAAACAGAACGAGGGAAAAATGACTGCCTATATGCCTCTGTACGAGCCCTAATCTCTCTTATCTTTGTGGTCTTTCCGCGAAATGTAAGTTGGCGGCAGTGAGTCTCAAATGCTCGTTCTCTAAATTTCCTCAGTAGCGATTCACGAAAAGAACGCCTCCTTTCCTCTAGAGACTCCCACCAGAGTTCCTGAAGCATTTCCGTAACACTCGCGTGATGATCAAACCTACCTGTAACAAATCTAGCAACCCGCCTCTGAATTGCTTCTATGTCCTCCGTCAATCCGACCTGATAGGAATCCCAAACGATCGAGCAGTACTCAAGAATAGGTCGTATTAGTGTTATAAGGCGGTTACTTTTACAGATGAACCACATCTTCCCAAAATTCTACCAATGAATCGAAGACGACTAACCGCCTTCCCCACAACTGCCATTACATGCTTGTCCCACTTCATATCGCTCTGCAATGTTACGCCCGAATATCGACGTGAGTATGTCAAGCGCTACACTAATAATGGAGTATTCAAACATTACGGGATTATTTGTCCTATTCATCTGCATTAATTTACATTTATCTATATTTAGAGTTAGCTGTCATTCTTTATACTAATCACAAATCCTTTCTAAGTCATCTTACATCCTCCTGCAGTCACTCGACGACGACACCTTCCCGTACACCACAGCATCATCAGCAAACAGCCGCACATTGCTGTCCACCCTATCCAAAAGATCATTTATGTAGATAGAAAACAACAGCTGACCTACTACACTTCCCTGGGGCACTCCAGATGATACCCTCACCTCCGATGAACACTCACCATCGAGGACAACGTACTGGGTTCTATTACTTAAGAAGTCTTCGAGCCACTCCCATACTTGGGAACCAATCCCATATGCTCGTACCTTAGTTAGGAGTCTGCAGTGGGTCACCGAGTCAAACGTTTTCCGGAAGTCAAGGAATATGGCATCCGTCTGATACCCTTCATACATGGTTCTCAAGATATCATGTGAAAAAAGGACGAGTTTGCGTTTCGCGGGAGCGATGCTTTCTAAAGCCGTGCTGATGCATGGACAGCAACTTCTCTGTCTCAAGGAAATTCATTATATTCGAACTGAGAATGTGCTCGAGAATCCTGCAGCAAACCAACGTTAAGGATATTGGTCTATAATTTTGAGGATCCGTCCTTCTACCATTCTTATATACAGGCGCCACCTGCGCTTTTTTCTAGTCGCTCGGGACTTTACGTTGGGCAAGGGATTTCATCGTTCGATACCGACTTGGTCCTTACATGCATTCTGTTCGCCCGTTCTTTGTCAACGGGGAAACGCCTACCCCCGTTACCGTAAAGACAGCAACTCCGACACTGAAGCACCGAAGAAATTGGTGTAGGCATGCGTATTCAAATACAGAGACATGTAAACAAGCGGAATATGCCGCTGCAGTCGGCAACGCCTACATAAAACAACAATTGTCTGGCGCAATTGGCAGATCGGTTACCGCTGCTACAGTGGCATGGTGTAACTGAGTCTGAACGTGGTGTTATGGTCGGCGCAAGAGCGATGGGACACAGCATTCCCGAGGTTGCGATGAAGTGGGGAATTTCCCGTACGACCATTTAACGAGTGTACCGTGAATATCAGGAATCCGGCAAAACATCAAAATCTCCGACATCCGTGCGGCCGGAAAAGATCCCGCAAGAACGGGACCGACGCCGATTGAAGAGAATCGTTCAGCGTGACAGAAGTGCGACCCTTCCGCAAATCGCTGCACACATCAATGCTGCGACCCATTCGGCGCAACATCATCGATGTGGGCTTTCGGAGCAGCAGGCCGACTCGTGTTCCCTCGGTGAGTGCCCGACACACAGCTGCCCCGCGACACCTGCGCTCGCCAACTCTGTCACTGGACTGTTGGTGAGTGCTCGGAGTAGTTTCAGAGTGTTTCGAGCCCATGGACTTGCATGAGTATGACTGCGCGTGTTTCGCTGGACGCCACCGAAGAACAGGAGTGCATTCGGTGGGCCGTGACGTGGAAGCTCAACATCTTCACGTGTCCTTTTCTTGGAGAACGCTGACTCCATATCACGTGAATCATAGCCGGTCTGTCGGTTCATGTACTTACGATGATTAATTTTGGAATCCAAGTGGTCCTCGTCAGAAGCAGTCTCTGCTCTGTGTATTTAAAACTGCTGTCTTTCTAACTGTATGGTGTTTCTTTTTTACGGTATATTGATAATTGTTACTTACTGCAACTGAATGAAACACAGTTTTCGTGTTGTACACGTTTCACCTTTATTCTCTGCAAGGCATCTTCAGTGGCCTGGAATATGTACATATTTTTACTATATACACTCCTGGAAATTGAAATAAGAACACCGTAAATTCATTGTCCCAGGAAGGGGAAACTTTATTGACACATTCCTGGGGTCAGATACATCACATGATCACACTGACAGAACCACAGGCACATAGACACAGGCAACAGAGCATGCACAATGTCGGCACTAGTACAGTGTATATCCACCTTTCGCAGCAATGCACGCTGCTATTCTTCCACCTGGCGCCTCAGTTGGACCAGCGTTCGTGCTGGATGTGCAGACCGCGTGAGACGACGCTTCACCCAGTCCCAAACATGCTCAATGGGGGACAGATCCGGAGATCTTGCTGGCCAGGGTAGTTGACTTACACCTTCTAGAGCACGTTGGGTGGCACGGGATACATGCGGACGTGCATTGTCCTGTTGGAACAGCAAGTTCCCTTGCCGGTCTAGGAATGGTAGAACGATGGGTTCGATGACGGTTTGGATGTACCGTGCACTATTCAGTGTCCCCTCGACGATCACCAGAGGTGTACGGCCAGTGTAGGAGATCGCTCCCCACACCATGATGCCGGGTGTTGGCCCTGTGTGCCTCGGTCGTATGCAGTCCTGATTGTGGCGCTCACCTGTACGGCGCCAAACACGCATACGACCATCATTGGCACCAAGGCAGAAGCGACTCTCATCGCTGAAGACGACACGTCTCCATTCGTCCCTCCATTCACGCCTTTCGCGACACCGCTGGAGGCGGGCTGGACGATGTTGGGGCGTGAGCGGAAGACGGCCTAACGGTGTGCAGGACCGTAGCCCAGCTTCATGGAGACGGTTGCGAATGGTCCTCGCCGATACCCCAGGAGCAACAGTGTCCCTAATTTGCTGGGAAGTGGCGGTGCGGTCCCCTACCGCACTGCGTAGGATCCTACGGTCTTGGCGTGCATCCGTGCGTCGCTGCGGTCCGGTCCCAGGTCGACGGGCACGTGCACCTTCCGCCGACCACTGGTGACATCATCGATGTACTGTGGAGACCTCACGCCCCACGTGTTGAGCAATTCGGCGGTACGTCCTCCCGGCCTCCCGCATGCCCACTATACGCCCTCGCTCAAAGTCCGTCAACTGCACATACGGTTCACGTCCACAATGTCGCGGCATGCTACCAGTGTTAAAGACTGCGATGGAGCTCCGTATGCCACGACAAACTGGCTGACACTGACGGCGGCGGTGCACAAATGCTGCGCAGCTAGCGCCATTCGACGGCCAACACCGCGGTTCCTGGTGTGTCCGCTGTGCCGTGCGTGTGATCATTGCTTGTACAGCCCTCTCGCAGTGTCCGGAGCAAGTATGGTGGGTCTGACACACCGGTGTCAATGTGTTCTTTTTTCCATTTCCAGGAGTGTAGTTTACATTTTGGCGCTACGGTCTCAGGTTCGAATCCTGCATCGGGCATCGATGTGTGTGACGTCCTTACGTTAGTTAGGTTTAAGTAGTTCCACGTTCTAGGGGACTGATGATCTCAGAAGTTAAGTCCCATAGTGCTCAGAGCCATTTTACATTTTGGTCAATGTATCTAAGGTTATAAACACTTCTGGCAGTCGGTTTTTGCTATGACATAGCAATATATCAAATTCTACTTAGAGGTTGCGTGGACCATTTTCTACGTATTACGTTCCTGTTTCATTTTCGGTGCCGTTCCTCCTCTTATAGAACAACAGAATTTAAAATATTACTACATATAGCAAAAACCAACCACCAGAATTGTTTATAACCTGTAGATACCTTTCCCCAAAATGTAAACTAAATAGTAAAAATATGTACATATTCCAGGCCACTGAAAATGCCTTGCAGAGAATAAGGCGAAACGCGTGTCGCACGAAAACTGTGTTTCATTCAGTTGTAGTCAAACAGTCCAAAAAGTCAAAATTATCAATATACCGTAATAATTAATTAAAACTTCCGGGCTGAATTGCCGTGGTCCATATATAAAACTGCTTCCTCTTTCCTGACGTTTCGTTGCTGGCTGCAGGCAACATCATCTGAGGTGAGTCGGCTCAGATGGCGCCATCCCTCATCACGTGCTTTCGACTTAAAAACTATCTCTCGCTAGTGCCATCTCTCTCGATTATAGGTAATCGATAGTCACTTCGTTGGTACAGAGTCGATCGTCATATCTTTTCTAGTTTCAATCCTTCTTCTTTTTTATTAAAACTATTTTGGTGCTTGTAGATCTCTATAGCTTCTCTATACATGCGAGTATGATAATGTGAGGTCCTAGCTATCATGTTTGTCTCACTACATTTTATTTCGTGATCACCGACTTTGAAAACGTGTTCCGCTACAGCTGATTTGTCAATTTATCCCAATCTACAGTTCCTTTTGTGCTCCGTTACGCGGGTATTAACATTCATTTAGTTGTTCCAATATAAACCATGCCACAGGACACGGAATTTTATGCACACTTGGGGTAGCTAAGTGGTGTTGTGCATCTTTCACCGATTTTAAACTTTCACTGATTTTCTTGGTAGGTCGAAAGATTGTCTCCACTTGAAACTTGACCAAAACTTTCCCAGTACGGTCCGTGATGTTATGAAGAAATCGAAGAAAAACTTTTCCATCCGACGGTTCTTGTCGTCGTGTATTTGCGGACACTTATCTTCTAGGGTGGAGTGCTCGGTCTATTTCCTTGTCAGTGTACCCATTTCTCTTGGAAGCCGTTCGCAAATGGCTTAATTCAACTTGCAAGTAAATTTGGCTCACAGATGTTATTAGCCCTGTCCACTTAAGTTTTTATGACTCCTCTCTTCTGCCTAGGACGATGAGTCGAATTGTTATGTAGGTAACGATTGGTGTGTGTGTGTGTGTGTGTGTGTGTGTCTTTCCTATATACCTTGTGCCCTAAAGTCCCATCTGCCCGTTTAATAACCAATACAACGAAAAAATTTAGTTGTCCACTACGCTCTTTCTCCATGGTAAATTGTATCTTTGGATTGAAACTGTTTATGTGCACCAAAAGATCACTCACCATGATTCCATATCACGAAGGTGTCATCCACGTATCGATACCATTCCAAAGGGCTTTTTTTGGCCCACTGCAGCACTTGTTCGAAAAATTCCATTGGTACCCGCCTAACGGAACACAAAAGGAACTGTAGATTGGGACAAATTGACAAATCAGCTGTAGCGGAACACGTTTTCAATGTCGGTGATCACGAAATAAAATGTAGTGAGACAAACGTGATAGCTAGGACCTCACATTATCATACTCACATATATAGAGAAGCTATAGAGATCTACAAGCACCAAAGTAGTACCAACGAAGTGACTATCGATTACCTATAATCGAGAGAGATGCCACCAGCCAGAGATAGTTTTAAAGTCAAAAGCCGTGATGAGCGGTGGCGCCACCTAAGCGCTCTATACAAGCGGGACCTCCAGCGCCTAGCAGCCAGTCGCCGTCTCACCTCAGAAGATGTTGTCTGCAGTGGGCAACGAAACGTCAGGAAGGGAGTATTTTT
The DNA here is from genome assembly GCF_023897955.1 of Schistocerca gregaria. Taxonomy (NCBI): domain Eukaryota; kingdom Metazoa; phylum Arthropoda; class Insecta; order Orthoptera; family Acrididae; genus Schistocerca; species Schistocerca gregaria. Next base: position 88,799,475 of record NC_064929.1, on the reverse strand, counting down.
ATACATGAACCACGGCAGTTCAGCCCGGAAGTTTTAATTAATGAAGACGCCGGCCCTGAAGGCTTTCATGTTATGAATATACCGTAACATTACACGCAGATGAGGAAGACTGGACTAGAAAAGTTGACGTTGTATGGTGGTTATTTAGAACTGTTACAGATCACAACTAAAAATAGCTGTTAGCAAAAAGTAACGTTAAGAAGTCGCTCTGAAAAATAACAGTTTAGCCCATTGACGCTGAATCCTTCGGGGTGCGGCTGTGGTGTATACAGGGCGTTGCAAAAAGGTACGGCCAAACTTCCAGGAAACATTCCTCACACACAAAGAATGAAAATGTTATGTGGACATGTGTCCGGAAACGCTTTCTTTCCATGTCAGAGTTCATTTTATTACTTCTCTTCAAATCACATTAATCATGGAATGGAAACGCACAGCAACATAACGTACCAGCGTGACTTAAAACACTTTGTTACAGGAAATGTTCAAAATGTCCTCCGTCAGCGAGGATACATGCATCCACCCCCCGTCGCAGGGAATCCCTGATGCGCTGATGCAGCCCTGGAGAATGGCGTATTGTATCATAGCCGTCCACAATACGAGCACGAAGAGTCTCTACATTTGGTACCGAGGTTGCGTAGACAAGAGCTTTGAAATGCCCCCATAAATGAAAGTGAAGAGGGTTGAGGCCAGGAGAGCGTGGAGGCCACGGAACTCGCCCGCCTCTACCAATCCACCGAATCTGTTGTTGAGAAGCGTACAAACACTTGGACTGAAATGTGCAGGAGCTCCATCGTGCACGAACCACATGTTGTGTCGTACTTGTAAAGCCACATGTTCTAGCAGCACAGGTAGAGTATTCCGTATGAAATCATGATAACGTGCTCCATTGAGCGTAGGTGGAAGAACGAAACTAAAATGAGCTCTAACATAGAAAGTAAGCGTTTCCGGACACATGTCCACATAACGTATTTTCTTTCTTTGTGTGTGAGGGATGTTTCGTGAAGGTTTGGCCGCACCTTTTTGTAACACCCTGTGCAGCCCTCAGCCCTTATCCTACGGCCGCAGGTCAGCCTCACTTGACCCGGCTTCCTGCGCTGTGCACAGAGCGAGGCAGAGCCAGCCAGGGACACAGCCGATGACGTCACACAGCCGCGGTGGCCCAGCCAATTGCCGTGGCCGAAACCGCTCCAGCGCATGCCTAATGATGCGCGCCGGGCAGGCCCTGGAGCCTACAAGCAGCAGCAGCACATGCGACCTCGGCTACCGAGTCCCTATGCAGTCGCTGTGCTACCACGACCCTACGAAGTTGTTTCAAAATTACGAAAACCTGTAAAAGTGTAACAAAATTCCTAAAACCCGAACTTACGGTTTCGTAGTTGGCAGCAGTAGTTCTCTTGTTTCGACAATTGACCGGTGGTTTCCCGCCTGGGTTATTTTTGTTTCACGGGCGTTACGTCGTTGTTGTTGTTGTGGTCTTCAGTCCTGAGACTGGTTTGATGCAGCTCTCCATGCTACCCTATCCTGTGCGAGCTCGATGTTAACAAATTTAAAAAAACTCTCCTTGCCATTGCCAGTCTACATTTTATATCCTCTCTACTTCGACCATCATCAGTTATTTTGCTCCCCAAATAGCAAAACTCGTTTACTACTTTAAGTGTCTCATTTCCTAATCTAATTCCCCCAGCATCACCGGACTTAATTCAACTACATTCCATTATCCTCGTTTTCCTTTTGTTGATGTTCATCTTATATCCTCTTTTCAAGACACTATCCATTCCGTTCAACTCCTGTACCAATCATTTTGCTGTCTCTGACAGAATTACAATGTCATCAGCGAACCTCAAAGTTTTTATTTCTTCTCCACGGATTTTAATACCTACTCCGAATTTTTCTTTTGTTTCCTTCACTGCTTGCTCAATATACAGATTGAATAACATCGGGGAGAGGCTACAACCCTGTCTCACTCCCTTCCCAACCGCTGCTTCCCTTTCATGCCCCTCAACTCCTATAACTGCCATTTGGTATCTATACAAATTGTAAATAACCTTTCGCTCGCTATATTTTACCCATGCCACCTTCAGAATTTGCTCAATATACAGATTGAATAACATCGGGGAGAGGCTACAACCCTGTCTCACTCCCTTCCCAACCGCTGCTTCCCTTTCATGCCCCTCAACTCTTATAACTGCCATTTGGTATCTATACAAATTGTAAATAACCTTTCGCTCGCTATATTTTACCCATGCCACCTTTAGAATTTGAAAGAGATTATTCCAGTCAACTATGTAAAAGCTTTGTCTAAGTTGTTACGCCGTTTCAACCACGAAAGAGGTTATCTTAAGCAAGTTCAAATGTGACCCCCTTGACTGAAACTGAATACTTCTCACACACACACACAACTATTCCTCCCCTCCCACTTCCGCTGAACTTTCTTCCTCACACAGACCCAATGCCAGTTATTACCCTAATTACATTCCAGGCTCTGCCTTTGGTCCCTTCAGTGCTTACGAACTATTTATCTACAGAGTGTCCAGAAAAGGACTCCCTGATTTCAAAACTAAATATCTCGAAAACAAAGATCGATAGAGGAATGCTGTAAACGGTATGTTTATTGTGAAAGCTGTAAGAAATTTATACAGCAGTTTGAAATAATAGTTAGAAAAGCTGCTAACAGATGGCGCTGTAATCGCCATACGGAATGCCTAATATAAATAGTGATCCGAAGCACAGAGCGATCAGTTCCACTATTGAAACGTGAAAGGAGGTTAGCGCACCGAAGGAAGAGATTAAAAGCGTGTACTCCATTCAAGAACGCGTTTTTCTGGTGCTAGAGTACCACAGGTTAGAAGAGAGTTCTACGGCAAGTTTTCAAGCACGATTTAATGTTCCAAAACGACCCGATGAGAAAACCATTCGTACGCTTTTCGCAAAATTTCAACGAACAGGCAGCGTAACTGATGATCTAGTGGGGCATGTTGGCCGCAAGCAAATCGCATTTACGCCTGAAAAATCGCCACAGTTTCTGGAATTATTCAGCGAAACCCAATGTCATCCGTCCGTAGAATTGCATCTGAGACTGGTTTGAAGCGTTCCAGCACGCAGAAAACACTGAGAAACAGCCTACACCTGTTTCCATTCAAAATTAAAACGCACCAGGCCGTACCCGTACGAGCTGTGCAACAAAGGGCTGCCTTTGCTAATCAGATGCTCACAATGATTGATAGTGACGGATTTGATGTTGGCTGCATCTGGTTTACAGATGAAGCACACTTCCACCTGAATGGCTACGTGAATAAGCAGAGCCGGCGATTTTGAAGTTCCGAAAAGCCACATTGGTGTGAAGCGAAACCCCTGCATTCTCCAGAGATACTGTGTTGGCTGCAGTATGCAGCAGAGGCATTATTGGCCCTTTTTTCATTCGAGGAACGGTCACTGGTGCACGTTGCGTCGCAATTTTGGAACAATTTGTCGCCACGTTAGAGGATCGACCAGGTACTGAATGGTTTATGCAAGATGAAGCCCGACCACATCGGACCGAACAAGTGTTTCGCTTTCTTGAGGAATACTTCGAGCATCGAGTCATTGCTTTGGAATATCCCAAATTTACTGGTGCAGGCATGGATAGGCCTCCATATTCGCCGGATTTGACTCCCTGTGACTTTTTTTTGTGGGGCACAGAGAAGGACATGGTCTACCCAAAGCATCCCGCCACGCTGGACGGACTCGAATCGGCGATCTCTGTGGCATGAGAATCCGTTTCGGTTGAGACACTGCGAAATGTGATGGCGAATTCCATTCTTCGTTTGCGCCACCTCTGTAGTGCCAATGGTGAACATTTTGAAAACATTGTGATGTGATTGTTTGCAAAGATTGTTTTCATACGATTATTTCACTTATGTATGCTGATATGAGCCGTAGAGCGCACAGCACCATCTGTTTGCAGCTTTTGTAACTATTAGTTCAAACTGCTGTATAAACTTATTACAGCTTTCACAATAAACATACCGTTTACTGCATGCCTCTATCGACCTTTGTTTTCGAGATATTTAATTTTGAAATCAGGGAGCCCTTTTCTGGACACCCTGTATTTAATCAACATCTCTCGGCTGTACATGCTGCGTCAATTCAGGATAAAACTCCAAGCTTTCGACAACTACCTCCATGGTCGTCGTCAGGGCTTCTGATTGGCTGGAATACGTCAGAGCAACAGCGATATGGCGCGTAGTGGTGTGGTGCCCTCTACTTCCATAGATGTACTTTCTATCCCACGTTCCTTGCAGTGCCATCCCTTGAATCAGTAGGGAAAGTGGGGTGCTATAGTTTGGCACTTATTTTCTGATAGCGGTTATCGAGACGAATCCAATGATATGTAACAGTACCGTCTTTGAAGGTCAATGAAGGCCATAAAAGTGGCATAGATGTCCATTTACACAAGGTGTCCGAAGTGATGACCCTTGGTAGGGTGTACATAGTTCCACGTACTCAGCGTGTACAGAACTTTCCCACTAGAGCGCGCCTTGCTAAGCACAACAGCGCAGGCGCAGCGCTCGTCCGTCTCCGCACTACGGGATGGCGCTGCCTTAGAGACGGACCGAATTCTGCTTCCGGCGATCCGCGTATTAATATGTAACGCAGCCAATGAGACTGCTGCTAACGTGGAACCTTTTCTCCTCGCGGATCACACTCGCGCAGTGATACCTGAATGCCTGAGGTATTACAACGAGTGTACAGACCTCCGATTAGTCAGTCTGTACCAGTCTATAGTCAAGTTTCAGTCTGCGCCTAATAAGATTATCATACTCCTGTACATAGCCATGAAGATATATGTATAGACACATTATCAAGTATCAGAGATATGTGAGAATAAGATTAACGTACCAAGACCAAAGCAACTTCAGATTGTCAATTGTAAACAGCATCCAGAATCAATTATTTTAATAAATGTGTGTGGAAAATAATCAAGTTCTGTATAAAGTTGGTCACTGTCAATCTGCTACTCTAAGCATGCAAGTGGCTTTTTTATCGTCTGACCTAACGGCAGAAGGTAAACACTCCACGATAAGACCACGAGACATATTGCTGACACGCCTACTTCGCTAGAGCGACAAGTCAAATAATCGGATGGTGTGTGTACTGAAGGTCTTACAGCACGCACACCACACTTGGTATCAATGCAGTGCTGCAATCCTCTTATGATGGATTGAGTGGTATTCCTTATCACATCGACACTTATTACAGCACATGCTTCGATAATTCTCTCTGGATATCTTCAGGTATAGTTGGTACGTCTTTATAAACAATGTCTTTTACGAATACCCACAACAACAAAAAAATCTAGAGGCGTCAAGTCCTGCGAACGAGCCGGCCACGACACATCTCCTCCGCGTCCAGTCCAACGATTTGTGAATTCTGTCTTCAACTCACGTGTCGGACACACACCGTGTTGATACCATATTCTGTTCCTTGTTCCTAACATTCCGCGAATATTTTCTATTTGCACGATATGCGAGAGAGAATTGTGAGAGCATGTGCTTCGATAAGTACCGAAGTGGTAAGGAATACCACTCAATCTATATTAAGAAGATAACAGCACTCCACTGATAGCAATGGTCATTGCTTCGAACACATTCTGCAAATGGACGTTCAACCCACCGGAAATTTTACGCAATAATATAGAACGTCTGGGAGCCACTTGTGCACGAAAACGTCACAGGGATGTTCCGCCAACTCCACTGGCAAACGTTACAAGAAAGGGATTGTGCATGTCGATTTAGTAGTTTTTAATAACAATTATACAACATATCTGACTTCCTTATATGATCAGTGGGTCCGAATACTTTTGTAGCAGCAGGGTGTGCAGGGTGTTTCATTTTTGTTGATATTTTTTTGTTATTTATGTTTTGGAAACAAAATAATGCAATAATTCTTCTGTAATTAATGTTGTTACGCTAATAAATATGTTTGGGTTTCGAGGTCAGTGTTTCTCGAGTACACATTGTGAAACTTCCCACTGTCCGAACACATTTGCGACTGAGTGTATTCCGCGAAAAGAAGGTGCAATGAGAGAGAGTCCACCGTACCCGGAGGCATGTCAGTAATCGTTCTTCCCGCGAACCATCCCTGCTGGGACACATAAGAGGGGGTACACGACGTAGCCTCCGCCACTGAGTTGCGGACGTCAGCAGGGAGGCTGCGACGAGTGAACCGTCAACCGGGCCGCCGGCGTGAGCCATCCGTCAATCAGCAGGGCGCGCTGCAGCCCGCTGCGCTGCCTGGCGTTATCCGGCCACGCATCGCCTGCGCACGCACACGCACACCCTCACGCACTCCCGCGACAGCCGGCAGACAAACGAGCGGCCCGCGCGCCGCATGGCAAGTGCCCGCGTGACGTCACTTCCTGCCGCGCGGCGGCCCTCTGCGCCGTTGGACACCCCTGGCGCCGGAAACGGGTCGGAGGGACGAGGCGGCCCAGATCCCTGCTGGAGCCTCCAGACTCCAGCCGCTCCGCGACGGCCAGCTGGGCGTGTCTGCGCTGGAGGACTGTACGGCACTCTTGTTCCAAATGCAGACTGTTAGACTTCCTGTTGTTGTTGTTGTGGTCTTCAGTCCCGAGACTCGTTTGATGTAGTTCTCCATGCTACACTATCCTGTGCAAGCTTCATCTCCCAGTACCTACTGCAACCTACATCCTTCTGAATCTGCTTAGTGTATTCATCTCTTGGTCTCCCTCTACGATTTTTACCCTCCACGCTGCCCTCCAATACTATATTGGTGGTCCCTTGATGCATCAGAACATGTACTACCAACCGGTCCCTTCTTATAGTGAACTTGTGCCACAAGCTCCTCTTCTCGCCAGTTCTATTCAATATCTCCGTATTAGTTATGTGATCTACCCATCTAATCTTCAGCATTCTTCTGTAGCACCACACTTCGAAAGCTTCTCTTCTCTTCTTGTCCAAATATTTATCGTCCATGTTTCACTTCCATACATGGCTGCACTCCATACAAATACTTTTGGAAAACGCTTCCTGACACTGAAATGTATACTCGATGTTAAAAAAATTTCTCCTCATCAGAAACGCTGTCCTTGCCATTGTCAGTCTACATTTTATATCCTCTCTACTTCGACCATAATCAGTTATTTTGCTCCCCAAATAGCAAAACTCCTTTACTACTTTAAGTGTCTGATTTTCTAATCTATTTCCCTCAGCATCACCTGACTTAATTCGACTACATTCCATTATCCTCGTTTTGCTTTTGTTGATGTTCATCTTATATCCTCCTTTCAAGACACTGTCCATTCCGTTCAACTGCTCTTTCAGGTTCTTTGCTGTCCCTGACAGAATTACAGTGTCATCGGTGAACCTCAAAGTTTTTATATCTTCTCTTTGGATTTTAATACCTACTCCGAATTTTTCTTTTGTTTCCTTTACTGCTTGCTGAATATACAGATTGAATAACATTGGGGATTGGCAACAACCCTGTCTCACTCCCTTCCCAACCGCTGCTTCCCTTTCATACCCTTGACTCTTATAACTGCCATCTGGTTCTGTACAAATTGTAAATAGCCTTCGCTCCCTGTATCTTTCCCCTGCCACCTTTGGAATTTGAAAGAGAGTATTCCAGTCAACATTGTCAAAAGCTTTCTCTAAGTCTACAAATGTTAGGGACGTAGGTTTGCCTTTCCTTAATCTTTCTTCTAAGGAGAGTCGTAAGGTCTGTATTGCCTCACATGTTCCAATATTTCTACGGAATCCAATTTGATCTTTCCCGAGGTCCGCTTCTACCAGTTTTTCGACTGATGTTAAGTCCCATAGTGCTCAGAGCCATTCTGCCAGTTTTTCCATTCGTCTGTAAAGAATTCGCGTTAGCATTTTGCAGCTGTGACTTATTAAACTGATATTTCGGTAATTTTCGCATTTGTCAACACCTGCTTTCTTTGGGATTTGAATTATTATATTCTTCTTGAAGTCTGGCGTGACGTTAATTTTCTTTTCTCGACTTCGGCCTACTGTCTATACCGGGAAACAGCTGTTTTACTAGTCAGTCTTTTCTTCTCCTCAGAGACTGTCTTCATTATTTCGCTGACGTTCCTTCTGCTTTTTCTGTCCAGACCATCGTATACTTCACTTTTCCTGGCATCCCTGGGAGTCAAACTTCATTACAATTACCTCTTTATCCTAAATCACTTTCTCACTGATCCTAGCTTCCTCCATCTCCATCTTTATTTCTTCGACCCATTTTGACGTCTCATTTAGTTGGGTGAAGTAGGTGAAGATTTTCTTTGTCATCCTGCATTCTCTCAATCTCCGGAAGCGCCAATACAACCTTGTCTCGCTTATAGCTTCTATGATCTCCACCTCTTTATACGGCTCTTCACGTTTCCTCTTCTTCCACTTATCGTCGCTTCTTTTTTACAGCCCGAGGTTCTTCCTTAACTCTTCTTTCAGTCTTCTCTAGTCCTTCAATTTCTCCTTTCTTCTTCAGTACCATTCTCAACTATACTGTGCTTCTGTCTTAACAAGCGTGCTGTAGTCCCTAATCTTTGCGCTGTAGATTACTCTTTTTTCTTACCTATTCTTTGCTAACCTGTTTCCTCTGTCTACGTTTCCGCATCGTGCATTCTTCGTTTCTTCATCGAGCCCATTCGGTTGGATCCATTTATCAATATACCTGAATTTATGTATTCTCTTGGTTTTTCGAGACCACAAGTTGAGATGAGTTCCTCTGTCATATTTGTGTCCTATATATTTTCTTTATTAGTAGGAGATTGTGAGACCCGTTCTTTTTGGTATATTGTGTAGCTTTTCTGGCAGTTTTAAAGATTCTTCTTTAGTGTTGACCGTCAGTGCCAAATAATCAGTGTATGCTAGGCACTCCACCGTCAAACTTTGCTTCTTTGGACCTCATTACTTTTCTTCTTCTTTTGTGGTTTCCTTCCACGTTCACGCAATCTTTTTCCAGAGCGATGATGAACAAAGTAGGTGGCGATCCACATTACATTTGCCAAAATTTCAGTGGCCTCTTAAATTTCCACCTGAATTTTACTGTGGACGTGGTGTTCGTAAGCTTTTGATTTATAAATACTTTGATTTTCCATCTACTTCGAATTCTTACGACACAGTTTTATTTTATTGCTGCAACAATGAGAAATGTTTAAAATCAGTCTCAGACTAAAACGTTGTGGCCAAAAATGAAGAGGTAGGCAGGGAACATCCATATTATAAAGTGTTTTTAGGGAATGACGAATGTCGTACGTGTGACGTTTGTATCTGCACAGTGAGTGTACTAATGTGTGCAAACTCAACTTACCACTTTGCGCACAAATGGACGAAACCTCTGCACTGTCTTCTCAAGCCCAGGGTGTCAAACGGACATTATAAATAAATATGACCCTGGCCCTGTAAAGCAGCTAATATCAGGTGCGGATCGTAACAAAGATCATTAGAAGCGCTGCTGTCACGTACGTGTTGTTGTGGACTTCAGTCCTGAGACTGGTTTGATGCAGCTCTCCAGGCTACTCTATCCTGTGCAAGCTTCTTCATCTCCCAGTACCTACTGTAGCCGACATCTTTCTGAATCTGCTTAGTGTATTCTATGATTTTTACCTTCCACGCTGCCCTCCAATGCTAAATTTGTGATCCCTTGATGCCTCAGAACATGTCCTACCAACCGCTCCTTTCTTCTGGTCAAGTTGTGCCACAAACTCCTCTTCTCCCCAATTCTATTCAATACCTCCTCACTAGTTATGTGATCTACGCATCTAATCTTTAGTATTCTTCTGTAGCACCACATTTCAAAAGCTTATATTCTCTTCTTTTCCAAACTATTTATCGTCCATGTTTCACTTCCATACATGGCTACACCCCACACAAATACTTTCAGAAACGACTTCCTGACACTTGAATCTATACTCGATCTTAACAAATTTCTCTTCTTCTGAAACGCTTTCACGTACGTAGAATGAATGAATTAATAAAAGTGAAAGATTGGGTTCTATTCTAGGAGTTTTACTGCACATACGTAAATTTATCAACTGTTGCTTTCAGGGGTCAAGTGATAAACATCTATCATGTTCAATTACTTTTGATAATCAGTAACAAAATGTTAAATTCTTGCACATATTGAAATGATGATTATTAAAATCGTATTCTGGATAAATGAAATTTTTTTACCACAGGATAGAAAGAATATTAAAAATCTTCATCTGCTCATTTAAATCTACATTGTCGTAGAATGAAGGCTTTCACGACCGAGTGACATGGCTGTTGATATACTTTCCGGGATGTGAGGTCGTGGTCCAAGAACTTTTTCTGCTCCTTACGTTTCGTCCAGGACTGCGCTGGACTTCCTCAGAGGCGCTGCTCCGCTGAGTCTTGCCGACTGACTGGTCGGGTGTCTCACAATATATAAGTCGCTCTCAGACACCCGACCAGTGAGTCGGCAAGACTCAGCGGAGCAGCGCCTCTGAGGAAGTCCAGCGCAGTCCTGGACGAAACGTAAGGAGCAGAAAAAGTTCTTGGACCACGACCTCACACCCCGGAAAGTATATCAACAGCTACATTGTCGTAACCTGTCAATACACCGAGTTGGTGGAGAATAAATTACAAACTCTCTTGTACTCAATGTGAGGGTAGGTTAGTATCCTAGCTTTTGATATTCAATGGTGAAAGCGTATGCAAGTTGGAGTGAGCAAAATCTACTCACCATTTGCTGTGGCCTAATGGGCGATGGTACTTTACCGAGCAGCATCTGCAACTACGTTGTCTCCGTGCTGGATGTGAAACACTAATTCCTTACTCTGGCCTTGACTGCGTTCCGTAGAACGTTTATCTTTCCCTAGCAATAATGGCTAGGACTCCATCGGAAACTAATTAAAATGATACAACTCACTCTAACCAACACCAAATCAAAAGTGAAGTTTAGAGGAGATATTTCGGAACCATTCCTCATAAAAACAGGCTTAAGACAAGGTGACAGCCTATCACCATTACTGCTCAGCTGTGCACTGGAACACACAATGAGAGAGTGGTACAAGGACAATCCGAAGAGGATAAGAACTGGAAGTGCGAAAGATGAGATTAGCTTAAACTGCTTGGGATTCGCTGATGATCTTGCTCTCCTAGCCAACACCGTGCAAGAAGCCAGGCAACAAGTGAAATCACTACAAGAAATATCATTTGAAAAAAAAAAAAACGGAGATTATGATAACTGATCCACCACTTGCAAACAAAATTACAGTAGGAGAACAGGAAATCAAAATTGTTGATAAATTTAAATATTTAGGCGAAATAATAACACACAATCTAAATGAGAAGCCATCATGGCAGAACAGTATAAAAAAACTGAACTACGCAAATTACATTACCAAAACTACATACAACATAAAAGCTTATCTATATATGCAAAATTAAAACACTATAAAACAGTTACACAACCAGAAATAACGTATGCAGCTGAAACTATCTTCAAAACAACTAATACAGCAGAAATTGACAGGGTACTAAAAATAGAAAGAAGAATAATTAGGACATGTATAGATAAACAGTTTAAAATAAATGGACATTGGACAATAGCATCAAATGGAAAAGTATATAAGAAAATAGAACCAGTCATGAGCACAATCAGGAAGAAACGCATCTCATTCTTTGGACATCTGATGAGAGCTCCAGAAGACAGAATTAGTAAAAAAATAACACAAAAATTGTGGAATAGCAAGAGCGACATTAAATGGATCACAGAAATTACAGAAGATAGAAAAGAACTTCAAATTACAGTAGATGACCTAAAAAAACAAGACAGAGAAAACCAGAATACTGCAAGACCCGCAAACCAGACTACAAATGGAGTACAGGAAGAGTGGTCTCAGGTGAAGAAAGAAAGAAAATATCTGAAAGAATGAAGAAATATCGGGCAGAAAGAAGACCAAAACACCTTTCATATAAGAATAGACTCTAATAATTATATTACCTAAATATTATATTAAGTTGTTGTTGAACCAAATTGTATCCTTGTGTAACAACTTGTTTACAACTTCGTATTTTTGACTAGAGTGGTCCAATGAAGGCCATAAAATAAATAATAATAATAATGGCTATTGCACATTCGCGATGGGTTGGAGAGACTTGCACAGTTTCTTTACCCGCAAAAATTCCCGCAGGAATATTTAACTACCGCTTTGCTATCTGTCGGCACGATACGCGAACCGTAACGTCCTCACGTCGGAGAAAGAAAGCTCTCAAAACTTCGCTTGTTTCCACATACTTGTGCGGTCCGCTGCGAGACGAGACGAGACGAGAGAGAGAGAGAAAGCCAGCCTTAATTTTAGGTCTCAAAATGCTTTCATAGAATGGCAATCTCCCGACCATGTAACGTCTGCGTCGCCAAGAATGGCTTCAGCCAATCACCGTCTCGCTAGAGGTGGATGAACATTTTTATTTTTCGTTCTGGGTCGCGCCGCAGCCCTGCTAATGACGTGCAGCCACTTATCCTCGCTCCATGCGTTATCTGCGCTAAAACGAATAATGTGTTGTTCTCGCCTTATCACTTTCTGCGCTGAAGCTCGCTATTTCCCTGCTAATGGGAGTTTTACGATATCATTAGCCACCTGCTCGGTTCGTCTCCAAAATGAGTTTCGCTTTAACTTGTTTGTTTCGTGCCACTCTCCATATACTGATAGAGATTGTTTTGTTAGTTAACTGCAATTGCCTTTTGTTGATATAAATAATTGTTACTTTCTGAGGATCTCATACCTGTATCGCCCTGTCGCTATGGACCAACCTCACGTAAGGGCCGTAAAATCCGGACGCCTTACAAGAGCACAATAACTACAACCGAATAGTACAAATGGCAAGGGACAGAGAAGTGTGGCACTATCAACAAGGCGGTGACTTTAGTGCCTGATGATAGGAAATTCAGTAACTTTGTTGTGCCTAGGTATCATATACCTGTGAGGCACACAACTAGGACTGTCCATATTTTTAAAAATATCGCCATTGCGATAAAACGGGTGATCGAAATTTGAAAACTTAATAAACGCGTCATTTGGTGGTGATCGTGTGCTCAGCCGCCACTTTCGTCACTCTTGGCCTCCCAGGTCCCCAGACCTCAGTCCGTGCCATTATTGGCTTTGGGATTACCTGCAGTCGCGAGTGTATCGTGATCGACCGACATCTCTAGAGATGCTGAAAGACAACATCCGACGCCAATGCCTCACCATAACGCCGGACAGGCTTTACAGTGCTGTTCACGACATAATTCCTCGACTACAGCTGTTGTTGTTGTTGTTGTTGTTGTTGTTGTTGTCTTCAGTCCTGAGACTGGTTTGATGCAGCTCTCCATGCTACTCTATCCTGTGCAAGCTTCTTCATCTCCCAGTACCTACTGCAACCTACATCCTTCTGAATCTGCTTAGTGTATTCATCTCTCGGTGTCCCTCTACGATTTTTACCCACCACGCTGCCCTCTAACGCTAAATTTGTGATCCCTTGATGCCTCAAAACATGTCCTACCAACCGATCCCTTCTTCTAGTCAAGTTGTGCCACAATCTTCTCTTCTCCCCAATCCTATTCAATACCTCCTCATTAGTTACGTGATCTATCCACCTTATCTTCAGTATTCTTCTGTAGCACCACATTTCGAAAGCTTCTATTCTCTTCTTGTCCAAACTAGTTATCGTCCATGTTTCACTTCCGTACATGGCTACACTCCAAACAAATACTTTCAGAAACGACTTCCTGATACATAAATCTATATTCGATGTTAACAAATTTCTCTTCTTGAGAAACGCTTTCCTTGCCATTGCCAGTCTACATTTTATATCCTCTCTACTTCGACCATCATCAGTTATTTTACTCCCTAAATAGCAAAACCCCTTTACTACTTTAAGTGTCTCATTTCCTAATCTAATTCCCTCAGCATCACCCGATTTAATTTGACTACATTCCATTATCCTCGTTTTGCTTTTGTTGATGTTCATCTTATATCCTCCTTTCAAGACACTGTCCATTCCGTTCAACTGCTCTTCCAAGTCCTTTGCCGTCTCTGACAGAATTACAATGTCATCGGCGAACCTCAAAAGTTTTTATTTCTTCTCCATGGATATTAATGCCTACTCCGAATTTATTTTTGTTTCCTTTACTGCTTGCTCAATATACAGATTCAATAAAATCGGGGAGGGGCTACAATTCTGTCTCATTCTCTTTCCAACCACTGCTTCCCTTTCATGCCCCACGGCTCTTATAACTGCCATCTGGTTTCTGTACAAATTGTAAATAGCCTTGCGCTCCCTGTATTTTACCCCTGCCACATTTAAAACTTCAAAGAGAGTATTCCAGTCAACATATTCAAAAGCCGTCTCTACGTCTACAAATGCTAGAAACGTAGGTTTGTCTTTCCTTAATCTTTCTTCTAAGATAAGTCGTAAGGTCAGCATTGCTTCACGTGTTCCAGTATTTCTACGGACTCCAAACTGATCTTCCCCGAGGTCGGCTTCTACCAGTTTTTCCATTCGTCTGTAAAGAATTCGCGTTAGTATTTTGCATCCGTGACTTATTAAACTGATAGTTCAGTAATTTTCACATCTGTCAGCACCTGCTTTCTTTGGGATTGGAATTATTATATTCTTCTTGAAGTCTGAGGGTATTTCGCCTGTCTCGTACATCTTGCTCACCAGCTGGTAGAGTTTTGTCGTGACTGGCTCTCCCAAGGCCGTCAGTAGTTCTAATGGAATGTTGTCTACTCCGGGGGCCTTGTTTCGACTCAGGTCTTTCAGTGCTCTGTCAAACTCTTCCCGCAGTATCGTATCTCCCATTTCGTCTTCATCTACATCCTCTTCCATTTCCATAATATTGTCCTCAAGTACATCACCCTTGTATAAACCTTCTATATACTCCTTCCACCTTTCTGCCTTCCCTTCTTTGCTTAGAACTGGGTTGCCATCTGAGCTCTTGATATTCATACACGTGGTTCTCTTCTCTCCAAACGTCTCTTTAATTTTCCTGTAGGCAGTATCTATCTTACCCCTAGTGAGATAAGCTTCTACATCCTTACATTTGTCCTCTAGCCATCCCTGTTTAGCCATTTTGCACTTCCTGTCGATCTCATTTTTGAGACGTTTGTATTCCTTTTTGCCTGCTTCATTTACTGCATTTTTATATTTTCTCCTTTCATCAATTAAATTCAATATTTCTTCTGTTACCCAAGGATTTCTAGCAGCCCTTGTCTTTTTACCTACTTTATCCTCTGCTGCCTTCACTACTTCATCCCTCAGAGCTAACCGTTCTTCTTCTACGGTATTTCTTTCCCCTATTCCTGTCAACTGTCCCCTTATGCTCTCCCTGAAACTCTGTACAACCTCTGGTTCTTTCAGTTTATCCAGGTCCCATCTCCTTAATTTCCCACATTTTTACAGTTTCTTCAGTTTTAATCTACAGGTCATAACCAATAGATTGTGGTCCGAGTCCACATCTGCCCCTGGAAATGTCTTACAACTTAAAACGTGGTTCCTAAATCTCTGTTTTACCATTATATAATCTATTTGATACCTTTTAGTATCTCCAGGGTTCTTCCACGTATACAACCTTCTTTCATGATTCTTAAACCAAGTGTTAGCTATAATTAAGTTGTTAGCTATAATTAAGTTGTGCAAAATTCTACTAGGCGGGTTCCTCTTTCATTTCTTAGCCCCAATCCATATTCACCTACTATGTTTCCTTCTCTCCCTTTTCCTACTGCCGAATTCCAGTCACCCATGACTATTAAATTTTCATCTCCCTTCACTATCTAAATAATTTCTTTTATTTGATCGTACATTTCTTCAATTTCTTCGTCATCTGCGGAGCTAGTTGGCATATAAACTTGTACTACTGTAGTAGGTGTGGGCTTCGTATCTATCTTGGCCACAATAATGCGTTCACTGTGCTGTTTGTAGTAGCTTACCCGCATTCCTATTTTCCTATTCATTATTAAGCCTACTCCTGCATTACCCCTATTTGATTTTGTGTTTATAACCCTGTAGTCACCTGACCCGAAGTCTTGTTCCTCCTGCCACCGAACTTCACTAATTCCCACTATATCTAACTTTAACCTATCCATTTCCCTTTTTAAATTTTCTAACCTACCTGCCCGATTAAGGGATCTGACATTCCACGCTCCGATCCGTAGAACGCCAGTTTTCTTTCTCCTGATAACGACATCCTCCTGAGTAGTCCCCACCCGGAGATCCGAATGGGGGACTATTTTACCTCCGGAATATTTTACCCAAGAGGATGCCATCATCATTTAATCATACAGTAAAGCTGCATGTCCTCGGGAAAAATTACGGCTGTAGTTTCCCCTTGCTTTCAGCCGTTCGCAGTACCAGCACAGCAAGGCCGTTTTGGTTAATGTTGCAAGGCCAGATCAGTCAATCATCCAGACTGTTGCCCCTGCAACTACTGAAAAGGCTGCTGCCCCTCTTCAGGAACCACACGTTTGTCTGGCCTCTTAACAGATACGCCTCCGTTGTGGTTGCACCTACGGTACGGCCATCTGTATCGCTGAGGCACGCAAGCCTCCCCACCAACGGCAAGGTCTATGGTTCATGGGGGGGGGGGGGGGCGACTACAGCTATTGTTGAGAAACGATGGTGGACATATTGAGCATTTCCTGTAAAGAACATCATCTTTCCTTTGTTTTACTTTGTTATGCTAATTATAGCTATTCTGATCCGATGAAGCGCCATCTGTCGGACATTCTTTGAATTTTTGTGTTTCTCTTGGTTCTAATAAAACTCCATGTCGTTCCAAGCATGTGTGTCAATCTGTGTCTCTCTATCTACATCATTCCTTGATTTATTCATTTTTCAAATTGATACTGACTGACTGATCACCCGGTATCTACATTTGAAAGTACCATTATTGGTCATCGATTTCCGAGAAAAAGTGCCGACTTATCGACGGAGAAAATGTCAATGTAGCGGCCTCTGAAAGTGTCGGCTGCACATTGTGAATGTACTGCCGGTTTTAGAGCCGTATGTTTAAGCACCTACTTATTATTAGCTATCGTGTACATCAACAAGCTAGCCTGCTCATTCATCTTAGGGCAAGAGTCGGAAGGGAATCGATGCACGGTCACGCTTGGCGATAATCACTTTGCCAACAATGGTAACTGCATGTAAGTGACACAATGAAAGATGTACGATGGGTCCGTCGTTCCGTCTCCTCACATGTGGGACTTGTCTGGAACACTTCGTATCGTTCGGCCGATGGTGGCCGAGCGGTTCTAGGCGCTACAGTCTGGAACCGCCCGACCGCTAGGGTCGCAGGTTCGAATCCTGCCTCGGGTGTGACGTCCTTAGGTTAGTTAGGTTTAAGTAGTTCCAAGTTCCAGGGGACTGATGACGTCAGATGTTGAGTCGCATAGTGCTCAGAGCCATTTGAACCATTTATTATTGCACGATACACTCACATTAATGTGGCACGGTAAAAGTGAGGGAGGGGGGGCTACTTCGTGTCTTAGGTGAACAGGTATCACTGCCGAGCGCGTGCTAGTCTTAACACAGTCGCTCACAATGTCTTTCAGTCACGTTAGCAAGTTTATAGTGTTGCATTTCCCGATAACGTAATACCTACAAAAATACTGATTGCATTTGATACCGACAGACTTAATATTTGGCGAGCATTCTCAGTCAAAAACAGTCACAGTTTTTAGCCACCGACCTGCTGAATACGCCAAGCGGAATATATGTGTTTTCTCGTCACAGAATTCACTCAAAAATACCGAAATTTCTACATACACATCGGAATAATTATGCCCCCACGTCACAACATTTTTGATGCATGAAACACTGCTAGATGCGGCAACTTATCGTTTCCATCGGAACTACTACTACACACGTTCGAACTGTTTCATGGCTAGGCTCCGACTCTTCTCTAGAATACTCCAAGTCTTCTCCACCAGCAGAGGAAGGCGCGCGTAGAATATTGCTTTACCACTGGTCAGTTTACTCAACAGCCAACAGCAAAAAAACATTCTCCCGCGTCAGTCCGCACTTTTCATCCATAACCAATCGCAAAATAGTAAAGCTAACGACTGCACTCTTTACCGACGTAATTATCTATATTCTGAAGTTTTGCTTATGCATAAAGTTATTTACTATTGTTATTTATACCTGAATTGACTTTGCCTTTACCATAAACTTACTTTACAAATGTATTTTATGAAAATCCCCTTTGTCCATCCATATCCATACTTCTTCGAAATGTTACCACACTAAATCCCACTTCATAACTCGTTAAACAATTATCTTCATATTAACCTTAAACCACACTGGCGCGTCATTCATAGTGCTAAAACACATTTATTTCATTTTACATACACAAAAAGACATAACAACACTTTGTGAAAATACTATAACAGTTTATGGAAAACAATCTATTACTTTCGTGGTATCTAGTGGGCACAATGTAAACTAAAATCACAGTCCACCTATCCAATATTGTCCTCTATCGGCTGATACATAAACTACGTGTTAAAGATGGGCAAACTCGTTCATCCTTGGGAACTCGTTCACTGCTGATCGTTCTTTTTTGGGAACCGTCCATTTTCACTCGTTCACCGTTCAGTTGTCTTGTTATATGGTTCTTATGAAAACCTGAAAACTAGGACGTGACGGAAGGATGGAGGGCACCAAGAGGGGGCACTTGCTTCCCCCCTGGAGTACAGAGTTTTTATTCATTACAGATACAGATACAACAAACAGACAAACACCTGATAATTAGGCAGTGGAGAAATAACAAGCTAATGGAAACAACAATGGCGAAACAATCGATGACAATGTGTAGAGAGCTGAGGAAGAGAACATGAAAATCTGACGCTACGCGCATGGGCTATAGCACATGTAGTCCTGTAAAGCTGTCGGTGGCTGTTTCCCAACTTAATAGACCACAAGTCTCTTGCATAAAATTCTTCGTTTCGACTTCCACTACATAGCTATGCTACGTGGTAAACAATAATCGTTTACACCATATATATACTTCACGTTGTCTCTGAGTTCGTAGGCGAAGTATACTTTATGGAAGCATAAAATAAAATGTGGTTTTCACATCATACTTATGTCACACGCTTAGTAAAAATTAGATTTTTATGTTACATTATAAAAGTTGATAGAGCAATAATAATAATAATTAAGTTCGCAGTAATAAAGCTTTTGGTGTTAAAAGCTCCTCCTGAACAAATGTTTTTGAGATAATAATGTTTTGTGTGTGAAAGATACACGAGAATCGTTTTATATGAATTTTATTACACCAACAATTAATCAAATAATTGAACTTTAGTTGCTAAATCAAGTCGATGAAACCAAAAAATATATGAATAACAAAAAAACTTGCCTTGTTATGTCTTCTTCTGTTCATCGATATAATGAAGTGAGCTCATATGCCCTTTTGTTACATGAAAAGGCGTACCTATTACATACAACGTAATTTTTATGTAATTTACGTAACTATAAAATACTTTTTGATTACCGGTCGTGGACGCTGAATAGCCAGAACCAAGTGCAAGAACAGTTTGGAACACATTTAAAACGGGCGAGCGCAGTGAACGAGACGAACAACTGGATACTGAACTAAGTAGGAGCAGCCGGCAGTGGAACTGAGGCAGGCGGCCGTGCGAAGAACGACGAGTGCGGCCGAGGGAGGCCGAGGCTGAGGCGAGCACGCGACCGAGCCTGGAACGAGAACTGCCCAAGTGAACTATGAACTGATCGTTCCTTGGAATACGTTCCTCGGTCCTTTCGTTCATCTTGGTGAACCGTTCCTTTGCACCCGTTCGTTCGCGAACTACGTACCTCTACTACGTGCGCGTCCAGTCTGGCGTCACCACCTGTCACTCTCCAGCTCTGAGACACGTCTCCCACCTAACCGGCTCCAGGGCAGGATCGGTATTCGGCGCTACGCCTCACCCCCGCCCCGGTACGCACGTCTGCAGATTAAAGCTTCACCAAATGAGGCGTCACCCTGCCTCGGCGTTATTGGCAGGCAGGACAAATTGTAACCATCAGTGGTGCCAGTCTAATCCCTGTGGGACTCGTTTGATGCGAGGCCTCAGCCGTCGATATTACGATCGGTGGAGGCAAATAGAGCGTCCCGTGTCTGACGCGCAGTGCGTGCGTGCAGACGCAGCTGCGTGCGCAGATAACCCGCGGACCCCGGCGCCGAGGCAAGAAGAGCCACGCCCCTTTTTGCTGCGCCCTCTGCCACCATCGGCTGCGGCCTCCGGAGGAATGTCCTTGTCTCTGCACCGTCCAGCGGCCCCTGAAAACGATCACGTTTGTCAAAGAGCCGGGCAGACGCACACTACGTGCTAACCTCCTCACTCACACTGTGCAGTTACCGCGCCGACAAGTTCTTGAGGGTGTTTTTGTTGTCAGTGCAAGTACAAAAATGCGGGACTTTTCTCACCAGACGCGTTTCGCATTATTGAGGTGTAGCATCGTAAGTGGCCTGTAATTAAATTATTTGCATTTGGATGTGCTTTACGATCGAAGGCAGTTCGTTAACAATATGTTGTGTAAGTAGGCAGTTTAGGTTTTTATGTTGGTAACGCCACGTAGCGCTCTTTATGAAAATCACTGACTGTGCTGTGTGCAGTGTGTGGCTGGTTGGCATTGTTGGAATATTCGCTATTGTAGTGCTGGGCAGTTGGATGTGCACAGCGCGTAGCGTTGCGCAGTTGGAGGTGAGCCGCCAGCAGTGGTGGATGTGGGGAGAGAGATGGCGGAGTTTTGAAAGCGGATGATCTGGACGTGTGTCCGCCAGAAAGAGTAAATTTGTAATACTGGATATGATGAACTGATATATACAGGGTGTTACAAAAAGGTACGGCCAAACATTAAGGAAACATTCCTCACACACAAATAAAGAAAAGATGTTATGTGGACATGTGTCCGGAAACGCTTAATTTCCATGTTAGAACTCATTTTAGTTTCGTCAGTATGTACTGTACTTCCTAACTTCCCCGCCATGATTTCATACGGGATACTCTACCTGTGGTGCTAGAACATCTGCCTTTACAAGTACGACACAACATGTGGTTCATGCACGATGGAGCTCCTGCACATTTCAGTCCAAGTGTTCGTACGCTTCTCAACAACAGATTCGGTGACCGATGGATTGGTAGAGACGGACCAATTCCGTGGTCTCCACGCTCTCCTGACCTCAACCCTCTTGACTTTCATTTATGGGAGCATTTGAAAGCTCTTGTCTACGCAACCCCGGTACCAAATGTAGAGACTCTTCGTGCTCGTATTGTGGACGACTGTGATACAATACGCCATTCTTCAGGGCTGCATCAGCGCATCAGGGATTCCGTGCGACGGAGGGTTTCCATTCCATGATTAATGTGATTTCAAGAGAAGTAATAAAATGAGATCCAACATGGAAAGTGTCCACATAACATATTTTCTTTCTTTGTGTGTGAGGAATGTTTCCTGAAAGTTTGGCCGTTCCTTTTTGTAACACCCTGTATATATTATGACTTTTGAACACTATTAAGGTAAATACATTGTTTGTTTTCTATCAAAATCTTTAATTTGCTACCTATGCCCTTCAGTAATTAGTGCCTCAGAATCTTTTATTTAGCTGGCAGTAGTGGCGCTCGCTGTATTGCATTAGTTCGAGTAACGAAGATTTTTGTGAGCTAAGTGATTCATGAAAGGTATAGGTTAATGTTAGTCAGGGCCATTCTTTTGTGGGAATTATTGAAAGTCAGACTGCGTTGCGCTAAAAATATTGTGTGTCAGATTAGTGTCGATCAGAATGAGTAAAGAGCGAAATGTCTGAGAGCGTTCAGTTCTGCTCAGCAGTTTGAAAATCAAATAACGTAAGGGGTTTATCAGAACAGTAACTCATAAACGTTTCTAAGGGCATTTTCGCTTGCTTCCTCGTTTACATGGGGAAATGCCGTATACTAGCTTGTCATCGACGTTTCTGTGCTTTAGCTGCTGATAGCTGTGCTGTAATTTTTAGTTGTTCTGTAGCACTATACATTTCTCATGTATTTCAAAGCACACGTTTTCGCACACCACTGGTTTCTGTTTGTTTTTATACTACTAAGTATGAGTCGCGGTTTGCCTTTGACCTACTGTCTGCTTATTAGGGTACTGTCGAAGAGAAGGGTAGGAATAGTGGTGGTCATTCCGCACTTCTTTTTTATATGCGGGAGGGAGAACCACGTTGTGGACGTAAGTGTATATTAGTGTGACGCAATGTGAGCTAGAGGAAAAGGTGAGGAGCAAGAAGTGAAGTGAAATTTGCAGGCGGGTATTGTGGGAGAGTGGGAGCGAGTGAAGGGTGGAAATGGCTCTTTCCTTTTTTGTGTAATTTCTTCAATTATTTTATATAGAGTCTAGTTTCCAATATTTTTTTCGTCATTGAAAATCTGTATATATTGTGTTAATGCTTTGTGTATGTGGAAATTTTCTTGGAAAGGGAGGAGGTGAAAGTCTGTACTGATTTTTATGATATTCATATGTTTTTCAATATTGCTTGGTCTATGGTGTTCTTGCTTTAGGTAATCTGCAAATGTTGAGTGGTTTGTGCCGTATTTAAATTCTCTGACATGTTCTTTACACCTTGTGTCGAATGTCCTACCAGTCGTTGCAATGTATGTCTTTTGACAAACTCTGCAATTGAACTGATAGATATCAGATTGTTTGTATCTGTCTGGTTTTGATTTGTTTTGGGCTGTGCTTTTGTATTGACTACTTTGTGTTGTAAGCAATGTTTCCTGAATATGTTACTTTTTTCACGTGTGAAAAAATGACTCTGAGCACTATGGGACTTAACTTCTAAGGTCATCTGTTTCCTAGAAATAAAAACTACTTAAACCTAACAAAGCTAAGGACATCACAGGTCTATGCCCAAGGCAGGATTCGAACCTGCGACCGTAGCGGTCGCGCCGTTCCAGACTGTAGCGCCTAGAACCTCTCGGCTATTCCGACCGGCTTTTCATGTATGAACATGTTGCGGTAGGTCACTCTATGCCATTTTTTGTAGTAGTGCAGGTTGTATGTATTGCTGCGGTTTGGTTAGTTTTTTCACTATTTGTACAACCAACATATTGTTAACGAACTGTTTTCGATGTTAAAGCAAATCAAAATGTAAATAACTTAATTTCAGGCCACTATTGATGCTTTGTTTCAATTAAGAGAAACGCGTCAGGTGAAAAAAATGACACGCATTTCTCTAATTGCACGACAGAACAAAAATACCCTCAATAATTGTAAAGCAAATACGGAGAATATGGCCTCACAAATGAAGAATTGAACACACAGGCGGTAAAATTCGTAGACGTAACATTTATGGCACTAAGAAGTTTTCGGTGGTGCTGAGACACAGTCATATGTTAAGGTTTGAAGGAATACACTGCCAGTCAGTACATATGTATATCTCCTGTGTAAATGAAGATTTCGGCTTTCACGCCTTTATCGAGTACAGTGATGTTGGTGGTCTAAGAACACTGTACTAGGTAATGGTGTGAAACGCGAAACCTGTATTGTACACAGTTAATATAGAGGAATATACAGTGAAATGGCGGTAAGTCGTTCAAAAAATTTCCGGCTTGCCAAATTGCACGATTGTAGACCAGCAAGGAGTACCCTACAGGTTTTGGTGACAGAGTTTTCGAGTATCAAAATATGTGACATAAGTGGTGATGGTGGTTAACGGCTGCTTTGCTCCGTCCTCTGACGTGACGCAACCAGTTCTGGCGTGAGCTACGGTTTAGTACTCTCTCCGAACCAGGATGCAACACCGCGTTCTTCAAACGAACAAAAAATTTGCAGAGGCGAAACAAGCGGATTTTGAACTGAGATTTGTTTGTTAGTCTTCAAGATTTCAATATTTTGTATGCACTATACATGGTAAATGTAACGCATTCGATGTGACTTATGTTTTATATGATCATATGGACTTCATGTGTGATTTTTTTTTTTTAGGCACCGAAGATGGTCACGCACTGACTGAAATCTGTCAGCTGTAATAAGAGATTTGAAACATTTTAGGACCGACACTGCTAATTTTCTTGTTCACAATGCTAACACTGCCCATGCTGAGCATTTGGTTCCCAATCAAATCCAGCCTGAGTTGCCTACTGTTTGTATTTCTGGAAGAGTACTGTGTATATACAGGGTGTTTCAAAAATAACCGGTATATTTGAAACGGCAATAAAAACTAAATAAGCAGCGATAGAAATACACCGTTTGTTGCAATATCCTTGGGACAACAGTACATTTCCAGGCGGACAAACTTTCGAAATTACAGTAGTTACAATTTTCAACAAGAGATGGCGCTGCAAGTGATGTGAAAGATATACAAGACAACGCAGTCTATGGGTGCGCCATTCTGTACGTCGTCTTTCTGCTGTAAGCGTGTGCTGTTCACAACATACAAGTGTGCTGTGGACAACATGGTTTATTCCTTACAACACAGGATTTTTCTGGTGTTGGAATTCCACCGCCTAGAACACAGTGTTGTTGCAACAAGACGAAGTTTTCAACGGAGGTTTAATGTAACCAAAGGACCGAAAAGCGATACAATAAAGGATCTGTTTGAAAAATTTCAACGGACTGGGAACGTGACGGATGAACGTGCTGGAAAGGTAGGGCGACCATGTACGGCAACCACAGAGGGCAACGCGCAGCTAGTGCAGCAGGTGATCCAACAGCGGCCTCGGTTTCCGTTCGCCGTGTTGCAGCTGCGGTCCAAATGACGCCAACGTCCACGTATCGTCTCATGTGCCAGAGTTTATACCTCTATCCATAGAAAATTCAAACGCGGCAACACCTCAGCGCTGCTACCATTGCTGCATGAGAGACATTCGCTAACGATATAGTGCACAGGATTGATGATGGCGATATGCATGTGGGCAGCATTTGGTTTACTGACGAAGCTTATTTTTACCTGGACGGCTTCGTTAATAAACAGAACTGGCGCATATGGGGAACTGAAAAGCCCCATGTTGCAGTCCCATCGTCCCTGCATCTTCAAAAAGTACTGGTCTGGGCCGCCATTTCTTCCAAAGGAATCATTGGCCCATTTTTCAGATCCGAAACGATTACTGCATCACGCTATCTGGACATTCTTCGTGAATTTGTGGCGGTACAAACTGCCTTAGACGACCTCGTAGTTTATGCAGGATGGTGCCCGGCCACATCGCACGGCCGACGTCTTTAATTTCCTGAATGAATATTTCGATGATCGTGTGATTGCTTTGGGCTATCCGAAACATACAGGAGGCGGCGTGGATTGGCCTCCCTATTCGCCAGACATGAACCCCTGTGATTTCTTTCTGTTGGGACACTTGAAAGACCAGGTGTACCGCCAGAATCCAGAAACAATTGAACAGCTAAAGCAGTACATCTCATGTGCATGTGAAGCCATTCCGCCAGACACGTTGTCAAAGGTTTCGGGTAATTTCATTCAGAGACTACGCCATATTATTGCTACGCATGGTGGATTTGTGGAAAAATATCGTACTATAGAGTTTCCCAGACCGCAGCGTCATCTGTTGTTGACAATTGTAACTACTGTAATTTCGAAAGTTTGTCTGCCTCAAAATGTACTGTTGTCCCAAGCATATTGCAACAAACGGTGTATTTCTATCGCTGCTCGTTTAGTTTGTATTGCCGTTTCAAATATACCGGTCATTTTTGAAACACCCTATATATATAATGTGTGTGTGTGTGTGTGTGTGTGTGTGTGTCTCAGAGAAACTGTCAGGCATACGTTCGTGTAAAATGTTGACTTTTTTCTCCTTTCCTTTCAGGTAAGTCAGCCGATCACAGTGCCTGTGCAAGTGAAGCAGGAGGCAGAAGCACAGTAAGTAGGAGGATCATATTGTTGATACCACAACACGGCTGTTACGACTTTTCAGAACAGCGGCCTATTTTTGTCACATTTTGAAGTATCATGTTATGGACAGGCATGTTTAGTGCTAGTGTACCTCTTGTGTCTGCCAGATCCTCTATCTTGGGGGGGGGAGTGTAAGCGACGCTTTCTCCAGACTGTAGCTGATGCGCCAGTCTTTCCCTAACCCTCCTGAATGGGTTATGTTCTGAACGTACGTGGCTGGCGTACGTGTTTGTGATTGCCCCTGACAGCCGGTATTTTCGCACACTCCTTTCGCCAGCAAAGATCAATGCATGGAAGCTTTGTCAGCGGGAACACGAAATTCCTCATTCTCATTGACTGAAATTGTAGAATTCTAAAGTCGTTTTCTTTTTTTTCAAAACCTACGAAACACATGAGCAATGAGCAAATAAACATACTGTGCTGATTTCGGAATAGATAAAATTAAGCTAAACTCTGTCCGAACGGCCAAATGGTACCGACAGAAAACCGGGTCTCCCATTGCTTGGTCTATGGTGTTCTTGTTTTAGGTAATCTGCAAATGTTGAATGGTTTGTGACGTATTTAACTGCTCTGACATGTTCTTTACATCTTGTGTCGAAACTCCTACGAGTCATTCCATTGTATATCTTTTAAAAAACTCTGCAATTGAGCTGATAGATACCACATTGTTGGTATCTGTCTGGTTTTGGTTTCAGTTTTGGGCCGTGCCTTTGTATTGAGTAGTTTGTGTTGTAAGCAATGTTTCCTGAATATGTTACTTTTTTCACGTGTGAAAAAAATGGCTCTGAGAAGTATGGGACTCAATTTCTGAGGTCACCAGTCCCCTAGAACTTAGAACTACTTAAACCTAACTAACCTAAGGAAATCGCACACATCCGTGCACGAGGCAGGATTCGAACCTGCGACCGTAGTGGTCTCGCAGTTCCAGACTGTAGCGCCTAGAACCGCATGGGCACTCCGGCCGGCGGAAGTCAAAAAGACGAACCAAAAAGACGAACTTTCGTTTTCCGATATTTCAACGATACTGTTTTTTTCTTTTTTAATTTATTGTGATCCCTGTGTCGTTGGTTTTGATTTAAAATTAAAGTCTTTACTGGTCAAAATAAGTGTTTCTGATTTTTTGAAATGTTGTTAATCTTCAAAGTAAACAAGGTATTTAATGAAGGTACTAGGATTCGCACAGTGTTCCGTCAGAGCGTAATGTTGGAAACGCCCGTAGGAGACGAGTGGGTGCAGCCGACTTGCCCTGTACTGCGGCTGTCCGGACACGTTCAGTGACCTCAGTGAGGGATGCATTAGAAGCGGGCAGCCGCCACGGCGCCGCCTTTACGACGGCGTCCATCTGCGTCGCGACGCCTCGCACGCTACGCCGGCAGTCAAAGGACGCCAAATTTAGGCCCCTATGTGTCTGCCGGCCGGCGGCTGTCCACCGCTGGAGACGGCAGGGGCAGCCGACTCCAGGCTGCCGGGAACACGCAAAGTGGAGCAACTCGGTGTACACGCTGAGTGGTCCAATGTCACTTATAACCCGTCTTGATTGCATTTTTTTTATTCATATGACCGGTTTCGGTTCATCCAGAACCATCTACAGATCTGATATTTCGGTTACAGGAGTAACCCGTCCAAATCCAGCAAGTTTCAAATACTACATCGTAGATGTGACGTAGCACGTGGAAGTTGATGGATTTGGACGGGTTACTCCTGTAACCGAAATATCAGATCTGTAGATGGTTCTTGATGAACCGAAACCGGTCATATGAATGAAAATAAATTTTTTTGCTGTCAAGATGGATTATAAGTAACATTGTATAATCACTGATTGTTGCTACCCTATCAGACATTAGGTCTGTTTTTGCAAAAAATGGTCCAGAGTCGACCCAGGACGGTTGGTCCCCCCCCCCCCTCTCTCTCTCTCTCTCTCTCTCTGACCGCCAGCTCAAAGATGGGAGGTAGAGAGGGGCAGACTGGCTCCAGTGGGGCCGCATCTGGTGAAGCACCACCGAGTTCACACCAGCATTTTGGGCTGTGGTCAGCTCGGTACTCCATACAGAGTGATTTCGTCATATGGGGTCAGACTGTAGGATATGTCGTATCCTCGTCGCCACTGTAGAGTCTTTAAGGGAGCAGTGGAGAGCATGTTGTTAAGGGTGGCCGGTACCCTCTTTCTACAACACAAATGCACACATGGATTAACACGGTTCTTTATATACGTGAACAGACAGCTGCTACTTAACTGTATGTTGTTGTGGTCTTCAGTCCTGAGACTGGTTTGACGCAGCTCTCCATGCTACTCTATCGTGTGCAAGCTTCTTCATCTTCCAGTACCTACTGCAACCTACATCCTTCTGAATCTGCGATTTTTACCCTCAACGCTGCTCTCCAATACTAAATTGGTGATCCCTTGATGTCTCAGAACATGTCCTACCAGTACCGAAATTTTACTCCCAAAAATTTCTGCAAGGCTCCCTTAATGCAAGCTTGTGTTCATCTGCTCATGGCTCTCGCTTTTGCGTTCTATATCAAAAACGTCCTGCGGTAGGGACGGGTACAGACGTAGCCCCACCGGACTCCTGTATGTGTTTCTAGCTATGTTTGCTATTTGTCATACTCGAAAACGTGAGAGGACTGTTCCGTGAGCTTGGGGCCTTCGTTAAGACTCTGCAGAGCCGCATTTATCAAATGCCTTCCGGAAACCCGAGCGCGTGAAGTGTGCCTCCTTCATGCATAGTCAGCAGGTCAACTTTCTTCATTTGTGGGTGGAATGTTTTCTGTATCGATGAAATTTATGACATTCGAACTTGGAGTATCGGCGTTGCGAATACTTTTGCGGGACGGCCCGCACGGGTCCCATGTCTACATGGCGAAGGAATGGAACTGGTTCCGAATAAGAAGGGCATGACGTGCACATCCCCCTCCCCCCCCCCCCCCCCCCCACTGCGGCACCGAACAAAGAGAGGAACGCAGTGTCGCGGGCATAGAGGGGCGCGGCAGGAATTATCGAATCGGCGATTAGAGGGCCGTGAGCTGTGGCGTTTCGGCGTCGCAATGCCGCGGCGTCGTCAGGTGCGAGAGCAGAAACGCCAGTCACGGCCGCCCCGCCGTGTTATGACAGTCGGCGCTGGAGCTGGAGCCTGGCTTTGTTGCGCTTCCTGGAAGCGTCCGAACTTTTCCCTCTGATGAACCTCAGTGCTCTCTCTCTCTCTCTCTCTCTCTCTCTCTCTCTCTCTCTCTCTCTCTCTCTCTCTCTCTGTGTGTGTGTGTGTGTGTGTGTGTGTGTGTGTGTGTGTGTGTGTGTGTGTGTCCCTGTACTCTTGCAGGTTCTTGCACACACGGTATAAAGAACACACCGAGGCCTTTCGACTAAACCATTTTGAAAAATCTACAATACCTAACCACATGTATACAGGGTGTTACAAAAAGGTACGGCCAAACTTTCAGGAAACATTCCTCACACACAAAGAAAGAAAATATGTTATGTGGACATGTGTCCGGAAACAGTTAATTTCCATGTTAGAGCTCATTTTATTACTTCTCTTCAAATCACATTATTCATGGAATGGAAACACACAGGAACAGAACGTACCAGCGTGACTTCAAACACTTTGTTACAGGAAATGTTCAAAATGTCCTCCGTTAGTGAGGATACACGCATCCACCCTCCGTTGCACGGAATCCCTGATGTGCTGATGCAGCCCTGGAGAATGGCGTATTGTATCACAGCCGTCCACAATACGAGCACGAAGAGTCTGTACATTTGGTACCGGGGTTGCGGAGACAAGAGCTTTCAAATGCCGCCATAAATAAAAGTCAACAGGGTTGAGGTCAGGAGAGCGTGAAGGCCACGGAATTGGTCCGCCTCTACCAATCCATCGGTCACCGAATCTGTTGTTGAGAAGCGTACGAACACTTCGACTGAAATGTGCAGGTGCTCCATCGTGCATAAACCACATGTCGTGTCGTACTTGTAGAGGCACCTGTTCTAGCAGCACAGGTAGAGTATCCCGTATGAAATCATAAGATGCTCCATTGAGCGTAGGTGGAAGAACGAAACTAAAATGAGCTCTAACATGAAAATTAAGCGTTTCCGGACACATGTCCACATAGCATATTTTCTTTCTTTGTGTGTGAGGAATGTTTCCTGAAAGTTTGGCCGTACCTTTATGTAACACCCTGTATATCCCAGTACGTACTGCAAAATTAAAGATGTGTATTGTGTATACCAACTGCACAACAGAAGCAGACATCATAGAATGTTAAATTGTAAGTTAGTTCCATATTAGTAACGCTGTTAAACTTACATCTACAATATACCGTGTTGTAACACAAAAATGTAATATCAACAGGGAAACAACTAAAAAAACTGATCTAAATCCCTAAAAAGCACCTGAAGTTGAGCCTCCAGGACTCGAAATGCATAGTGCAGTAAATAAACGCAACTTGTGACTGAAGGCGGTTTGTTCTTCATTTTACGAAAGTAAAACAGTCGCGGACGAAACACTGAAAAACAATGGATAAAATTAAAAAATAATATATAGCAATGAAATTCCGGGGATACTTTTGTCTGGGTAACATATTTAGTGGAAACTTCCTGGCAGATTAAAACTGTGTGCCGGACCGAGACTCGAACTCGGGACCTTAACCTTTGACGGGCAAGTGTTCTATCAACTGAGCTACCCAAGCACGACTCACGCGCCGTCCCCACAGCTTGGTAAAGCACTTGTCCGCGAAAGGCAGCAATAATGGCGATCAGGCCTTTTTATAGGTTTTTCATCACAAGAGTTAAGCGTCACTGCGTTCTCCATGACGGAGCGTCCGTGGCTTTGCTGTACTTGGAAGTTAAACTACTTGCTGATATACAGTAATTTTGATCTGCAATTACCGAACTCAGATTCTACACTATTTTCCCCTCTAGAAATTCTATTCTTAATTTTAAATTATTCTTTCTGTAGCTTTAATCACTGTAAACTGAACCGAGATGTTACATCCTGACCACCCCTTAACCAACACACGGCCGTCACCGGCACCGAGGCAGTAGCAGCTTTCGTGAGGAAACACAACAGACCTGGACTCTGCCCTCCAGTGAGATCTAGCACGATACCACTGAAGTCGCAAATGGTTTCGGATCAGCAGCGTGCACGATCTTGGGGGTCTGGCTCGGAGCTGATCCTGAAGTAACCGATCTGTAACAGTTCGTGGAGTGACTGCCGTGCCAACTGCTGCTCACGCTGCTGCAGCGCGATGCGCCAAAGCCACACGCTGAACTCGACCGTTGTTCCTCTCGGACACGTGGCCGTGCAGAGCCCTGCGTACTTCCCACCGCACCTTTCCACGTCCACCGCTGCCAGCAGCCGTAGACAGTGGCTACATTCCTGCAACATCGCAGAAGGAACGTACAGCGTTTCGTAGCCCTGTTACACGACCTCTTTGAAACTCGGTGAGATGTCTTTGCCCCCTTAAAGGTATCTCCGATTAACGTCAACTGAACACGTCCGTTACAGCGTTATTTAAAGCAAACATCGCCGCTCTTAAGCGAATCGAACGAAATTTCAATACACAGGATCTTTCTGATAAAGAAACTCCCCTACAAACTTTCGTTTGCATCGCTGTGGTGTGCGTACTGTAAGACCTTCGGTACACACACCATCAGATTATTTGACTCGTCGCTCTAACGAAGTAGGCGAGTGTCAGCAATATGTCTCGTGGTCTTATCATGCCGTTAGGCCAGACGATAGATATGCCACTTCCACGCTTAGAGTAGCAGATTGACGGTGACCAACTTTAAACAGAACATGATTAATTTTCGCACACATTTATTAAAATAATAAAAAGGATAGACATTATGTAACTTGGTTCTGGATGCTATTTACAATTGACAATCTGAAGTTCCTTTGGTCTTGGTACGTTAATCTTATTCTCACATATCTCTGATACTTGACAAAGTGTCTATACATTTCTCTTCATGGCTATGTACAGGAATATGCTAATCTTATTAGGCACAGACTGAAACTTGACTATAGACTGGTTAAGAAATCATTGAGCAACGCTTCTTCAGTGAAATGGTTCAAATGGCTCTGAACACTATGAGACTCAACTTTTAAGGTCATTAGTCCCCTAGAACTTAGAACTAGTTAAACCTAACTAACCGAAGGACGTCACATACATCCATGCCCGAGGCAGGATTCGAACCTGCGACCGTAGCGGTCTCGCGGTTTCAGACTGCAGCGCCCAGAACCGCACGGCCACTTCGGCCGGCGCTTCTTCAGTGAACACAATTTATAAGCCAACAGTACATTTGTGTCCAGAATGAGATTTTCACTCTGCAGCGGAGTGTGCGCTGATATGAAACTTGCTGGCAGATTAAAACTGTGTGCCCGACCGAGACTCGAATTCGGGACCTTTGCTTTTCGCGGGCAAGTGCTCTACCGACTGAGCTACCCAAGCACGACTCACGCCCCGTCCTCACAGCTGTACTTCCGCCAGTATCTCATATTCGACTGTCCAAACTTTACAGAAGCTCTCCTGCGAACCTTGCAGAACTAGCACTCCTGAAAGAAAGGATATTGCGGAGGCATGGCTTAGCCACACACAGGAGAGCTTCTGTAAAGTTTGGAAGGCGGAAGTAAAGCTGTGAGGACGGGGCGTGAGTCGTTCTTGGGTAGCTCAGTTCGTAGAGTACTTGTCCATGAAAGGCAAAGGTCCCGAGTTCGAGTATCGGTCCGGCACACAGTTTTAATCTGCCAGGAAGTTTTAGTACCGTTGTTTCCCATTGCAAAACGGTTCTTAATAGAATCTTTCTTCTGAATACAAGTCCCTACAAATGTTCAAAAGTATATCTTTTCATTCGAAAATGATTTTAAAAGCAAACTTCGAGATTTTAAAAGCAAACTTCGTTCTCATTCAACTGCCTTTTCTAGCCGATAATCCTGGCCGAGAATATGCTGACTTCTAGAGACCGTTCCTGTTGAACAACTGACCATCGAAAAATTCAGATTGTATACCTATTAGGTTCCTTTTAAATTACGCTGATACAATACCTTCGTACTTAGCAATCATATACGACCGCTCGCTCACCGATAGATCTGTACATACAGATTGGAAAATTGCGCAGGTCGCACATGTGTTTAAGAAAAGTAGGAGTAATCCATCGAACTACAGACCTATATCATTGACGTCGGTTTGCAGTAGGGTTTTGGAGCATATACTGTATTCAAACATTATGAATTACCTCGAAGGGAACGATCTATTGACACGTAATGAGCACGGTTTCAGAAAACATCGTTCTTGTGCAAGGCAGCTAGCTCTTTATTCGCACGAAGTAATGGCCGCTAATGACAGGGGACATCAACTTGATACCGTATTTCTAGATTTCCGGAAAGCTTTTGACACCGTTCCTCACAAGCGACTTCTAATCAAGCTGCGGAGCTATGGTGTATCGTCTCAGTTGTGCGACTGGATTCGTGATTTCCTGTCACGAAGGTCGCAGTTCGTACTAATATACGGGAAATCGTCGAGTAAAACTGAAGTGATATCAGGTATTCCCCAGGGAAGCGCCCTGGAACCTCTGCTGTTCCCGATCTATATAAATGACCTCGAAGACAATCTGAGATTTAGAAAAGATTGCTGTATGGTGTGGCAGGTGGCAGTTGACGCTAAATAAAGAAAAGTGTGAGGTGATCCACACTAGTTCCAAAAGAAATTCGTTGGAATTCGATTACTCGGTAACATCTCGTGGTCGTGCGGTAGCGGTCTCGCTTCCCACGCCCGGGTTCCCGGGTTCGATTCGCGGCGGGGTCAGGGATTTTCTCTGCCTCGTGATGGCTGAGTGTTGTGTGATGCCCTTAGGTTAGTTAGGTTTAAGTAATTCTAAGTTCTAGGGGACTGATGATCTCAGATGTTAAGTCCCATAGTGCTCACAGCCATTTGAACCATTTTTTTTAATTACTCGGTAAATAGTACAATTCTCGAGGGTGTCAATTCAACTAAGTACCTGGTGTTAAAATTACGAACAACTTCAGTTGGAAAGACGACATAGATAATATTGTGGGGAAGGCGAGCCAAAGGTTGCGTTTCATTGGCAGGACAGTTAGAAGATGCAACAAGTCCACTAAAGAGACAGCTTACACTATACTCGTTCGTGCTCTGTTAGAATATTGCTGCGCGGTATGGGATTCACGGAGGACATCGAAAGGGTGCAAAAAGGGCAGCTCGTTTTGTATTATCACGTAATAGGGGAGAGAGTGTGGCAGATATGATACGCGAGTTGGGATGGAAGTCATTACAGCAAAGACGTTTTTCGTCGCGGCGAGATCTATTTACGAAATTTCAGTCAGCAACTTTCTCTTCCGAATGCGAAAATATTTTGTTGAGGCCAACCTACATAGGTAGGAATGATCATCAAAATAAAATATGAGAAATCAGAGCTCGAACAGAAAGGTTTAGGTGTTCGTTTTTCCCGCGCGCTGTTCGGGAGTGGAATGGTATGGAGATAGTATGATTGTGGTTCGATGAACCCTCTGCCAAGCACTTAAATGTGAATTGCAGAGTAATCATGTAGATGTAGATCTGCCTGCGAATATCGACTATGGTCATAAGATGTAGAAACTACAGCGAGAGGCCGGATCCCAGAATCGGATTTCGTCACACGTAGACACGGAAAATGAGACGTGAAGCGTGTCAGTGCCGGAGGCGAGCAGTTGTGTGCGCGCTGTTGGCAGCCCTGGGGCGTGGAATGCGGGCCTCAAAGGCACTTGTCACCCCGGGTTTCCGCCGGGCCGGCGTTGGCTCACCCCACCCTGCGACAGCCCGGGACACGCCACTGTTGCTGCTTTTAGCGGCGGACCTGACCTGCCACAAACAACATCCGCCTCTGCGCCAAGCCTAGACAGGCTCTGGAAACAACTGGGGATTTCTGTGAATCTTCCGAAGGCAGAAAAACCGACATAATCACTGCAGTTGTTGCAAGGGGTGTTACTGTCGCTAGGGGCAAGTGGGGGACACACACCTAACACGAGTAGTACGGTAGTAAAACTTTCGTTCTCATTAAATTATGGAAAGAGAAATGGTTGTATATAAAATTTCATCCTGCGTCATTTCGTGCTCGCGATTCTCAATCGGTCGAATGAATGGAAATTTTGACACGACCTTGCATTCGCAAACGGGAGTGTTTTTATATATCTTTTTTTAAAATATATGTAATACATAAATAAACATGTAAGATATAAAGCGGAAACGGTATTACGAAAAAATTCGAAAATTTTTTATTAGTTTACTTCAGATGTTTACAGCATATTCTAACGAACTTGGCCGGACGGTTTGGTTGAGCGGTTCTAGGCGCTTCAGTCTGGAACCGCGCAACCGCTACGTTCGCAGGTTCGAATCCTGCCTCGGCCATGGATGTCTGTGATGTCCTTACGTTAGTTAGGTTTAAGTGGTTCTAGAGGACTGATGACCTCAGATGTGAAGTCCCATAGTGCTCAGAGCCTTTTTAACCACTCTAACGAACTACTGGACGGACATGGATCTTTTCTTCTTATTATATCTGAGATATAAATATGTATGTAACATATAGAGTGGATAGTCTTGTTAGTACCAAAAATCTCAAAACTTTTAAGTCTAATGAATACTCAGATGAACAATTGCATAAGTAATTAAATGTTTCCCCGAGACATGTAAGTCTGAGTGAGAATATATAAGGGAAAAATGAATTGAGTTTGTGTTGGAGAGGACACTCAGCTTAGGTAGTTCGTGGTGTAATGGTTAGAATTTCTGCCTAGCAAGTAAGGAGACCCGGCTTCGAGTCCTGGCCGCAGCACAAATTTTAATTCATTTCGTCTGCTTTGATCAATTGCATATGTGTTTTCTAATATGCTCGACACTACCCGAATGATGATGAGGACAACACAAACACCCAGTCTCCGAGCGGAGAAAGTGCCCGACCCTTGGACTATCTGATGCACAGGCAGCAAGTGGCTATCTGGCTGCAACGCTGCGTCCACAAATCAGCAGCCCCTTTGTTTACGTAAATTACAGGATCTGTGCGTAGAGGCCTGCCGCCACACACGTCCACTGCCTGCCAGCAAGATGGGTGATGCACTGCATTACAGAGGCAGCCCAAAAAGGCTATCAGCCAGGCGGGCACAATAGTGTAATGTATGCGTGCATCGCCTCGGGGCGGTATGAATTAATAAAATCTTTTCGGACTTCCAGCGGTGTCAGGTGTTTGAAATCCCACGAGCTTGACAACGGCCGAGGAAACCTCCGTCGTAGCTCGTGGGGTTTTAACCTCCTGACACAGCTTGAAGCCGGATTACATTTTATTAACATAATCATACAGTATGTAATCCCAATAGAAACGTTTCCTACAATCAGTTGCAAGTGTCAGACCGTTGACAGTTGGTAGAGCAGTTGCTCGCAAAAGGCAAAGGTCCCGAGTTCGAGTCTCGGTCCGGCACACAGTTTTAATCTGCCAGGAAGTTTCATTCACAAGAACCCCGTATAATGCTTAAGTGGGATTGTTTTAGATTGGGGTTTCTGTTACTGTTATTGACATCGAATGAAACAACAAGTTTAGTGTTACCAGTCATTGTCTGTTAATATCCACAATGCGGTCAAACATTTAAACATCATTCATTTATGTGTGTTAATTCGTTACTTGTGTGTTGTGTTACGGCTTTGGGGGAACCTGCGACACTGTCTACACGATGAATCGAACACTGTTCAGGACATGCTTTTCGAGAGGTCTTTGATTGAAAGCTAAACGTAAATTTGAAAATAAAACAACTGAATCAGAATACCTTCAGAGGTCTCAGGATCTTTTCTTTCTTATAATGCATCACATGTATACTGTCATACTTTCTAATCAAAAATGGTGTCTGGAAATTACTAGCTGCAAAGCACATTCACCAAAACAGAAACATTGTCTTTAAGTACACAGATTATGTAGCAAAACAAAACTATTATTTCAGTATAATTTTTACAGAATTGTGGGGATATTTGAGTTGCTGAATACATGCATTAGAATAAATATTTAAAGTGGTATATAAATTCTTTTCTGTCAAGTTCGTGTAGCTTCAATTTCGTACTCGTTTAGTATCAGATCACACGATGATTATGATGCCAACAGTGGCAATATTATACGTATATAACAGTTTGGCGCCGGCCGCGGTGGCCGAGCGGTTCTAGGCGTTACTGTCTGCAAACGCGCTGCTGCTACAGTCGCAGGTTCAAATGCTGCCTCGGGCATGGATGTGTCGGATGTCCTTAGGTTACTTAGGTTTAAGTAGTTCTAAGTTCTAGGGGACTGATGACCTTAGAAGTTAAGTCCCATAGTGCTCAGAGCCATTCAATTTTGAACAGTTTGGCTGGGGTTCAGAGACAAGAGGATGGCGGCATTGCGATAGGGATAGCTAAGTTTTGGATACTCTAGAGATGGGGGCTTTTTAAACGTACATAAGTTACGTGTTATAACTGAGTAAATGCCTGACAGTGACTTAAAGATATGCAGATGGGTATACTGTTAAAAATATATAATATAAAACCCAGCAACTGAAATCCAATATACATGAAATGTATTAGCAGTTGCCAATATGGATAACCGTCGGCTGTGTAATGGAATGACGACAATGAAAATTTGTGCTGTAGCGGGATCCGAACCTGGTTTCCCGCTTAGAAGCGGTGCGTGCATGTCTGAATGAACTTTTCACTGTAATTCTCAATAACAGAGGCACTGCAATATCGAAATCCAATATAGCGTCTCCCAATATGGCGAGCATATGACGTAAGGATTGGATTAGATTAGATTAATACTTGTTCCATAGATGATGAATACGACACTTCGTAATGATGTGGAACGTGTAAGGTCAATAAAAGATGTCTGTACAAGATGTTACATTACACAAAATATTGCATGACCCTAATGTTTAAGTTGTTGGTGTTGTTTTTTTTTTTTTTGTTTGTTTTTTCCCCATAATTTATATCTAAAAATTCAGCCAATGAGTAGGCGTTGTCATCTAGAAATTCTTTTAATTTATTTTTAAATGTTAGTTGACTATCTGTCAGGCTTTTGATGCTGTTTGGTAAGTGACCAAAGACTTTTGCGGCAGAATAATTTAGGCCTTTCTGTGCCAAAGTCAGATTTAACCCTGCATAGTGAAGATCATCCTTTCTCCTGGTGTTATAGCTATGCACACTGCTATTACTTTTGAACTGGGCTGGATTATTAACAACAAATTTCATAAGTGAATATTTACACTGCGACGTTACTGTGAGGATTCCTAGATCCTTAAATAGATGTCTGCAGGATGATCGTGGGTGGGCCCCAGCAATTATTCTGATTACACGCCTTTGTGCAATGAACACTCTTTTACTCAATGATGAGTTACCCCAGAATATGATGCCTAACGAAAGCAGTGAATGAAAGTAGGCATAGTAAGCTAATTTACTGAGATTCTTATCACCATAATTTGCAATAACCCTAATAGCATACGTAGCAGACCATCAATGTGTTGTTTCCAGTTAACCTCTCATCAATGGACACACCTAAAAACTTTGAAAATTCTACCTTTGCTACAGACCTGTTCAAAGTCTATATTTATTACTGGACTTGTGTCATTTACTGTACGGAATTGTATATACTGTGTTTTATCAAAATTTAAAGAGAGTCTGTTTTACAATTACATCACTTAGTTCTTGGTTTTTGGGTGTTATAACTATACTTGTATCATCAGCAAAAAGAACTAACTTTGCATCTTCATTAATGTGGAACGCTAAGTCATTAATGTATATCAAGAAAAGTAAAGGACCTAAGACCGAACCCTGTGGGACCCCGTACTTGGTAGCCCCCCAGTTTGAGAAATCAGCTGTTGTTTTGACATTACATGAACCACTTATTTCAACTTTCTGCATTCTTCCAGTTAAGTATGAATTAAACCATTTGTGCACTGCCCCACTCAAACCATAATGATTTAGCTTATCTAAAAGAATTCCATGATTTACACCAGTAGGTCTGCGTTCGAACGTACGTTCAGAGTGACTGTTTTGCCTGATATTGGCCTGCACTTTCGGAAAGACTGCACTATAGTGCTTTTCCCGCGCTGAGATGTCAGAAACTGTAAGGTCCTTGTGACGACAGCTTAAGCAATGTTTGTTCATGTGGGCCATCCAGTAAGGTGAAAGTGGACTTGGGTAGCGCAGGTATACCGTGACCCATGCTGGCCTCTTCCAGTACAAAGGGACCCTGCGCTCAGGTAGTCCGTGACGTCATGGGCAGGTAGGTTCCAGGAATAGGTGGCGCAGGTGTCACAGGTTTCTGTACGGGCCCAACTGCACTGGGCGGTTCTCATATATCCTCCATCCTGTGTAGCTCTTCATTATACTTCAGAGCCAAGCGTCTTCTTTTCCGTTTACGAATCGTGTCATGCATAAAAAACTAAAATAATTACGTGATGAAGGACACACTCTGACATTTCGGTTTATAGTCACACCAAACAAACTTCTTTTAAGGCTTTTTATAGAGTGATTAGACGTTAACTATGGGAAACTGTGGAGGGCAACAAAAAAGAGACCTAATATAATCAGCCGTCGGCTTCTGCGTATCTGTCAGTGGTTTTCAGAGTAGAGAAATTGTAAATACACGCCCCGTAATATACCTCGGTTTCCAGACAAATGCGAATTTTACACTGTTCGATACACTGTATTTTTTATTGTCTATAATTGTTGTTGCTGTTTTTGTCGTTGTGGTCCTCAGTCCAAAGACTGGTTTGATGCAGCTCTCTCCATGCTACTGCGTCTTCTGCAACCCTCATCATCTCCGGATAACTAGTACATCCTACATTCTTCTGAATCTGTTAACTGGATTTATCTCTTGGTCTACCTCTACGATTTATACCCTCCACGCTTCCTTCCAGTACTAAACTGATCATGCCTTGGTGTCTCAGAACGTGTCCTGCCGACAGATACCTCCGTCAAGTTGTGCCAGAAACTTCTTTTCTCCGCAATTCCGTTCAGTATCTCATCAGTTACGTGATGTACCGAATGATGTTCAGCACTCTTCTACAGTTCAAAATATTGTATCTTATTAGTTTTCAAACTTCCAACCCACAGTTAACTTAGCAATTAATTACATGTCAAGTTTCGGATGTAAGATACCTATCGAACTATGTGAACACACATTGCATTGTTACAAAGTCATGCAAACAACAAACACAGTATTCACATGTCAGATGCTACGCAATGAAACAAACTCGCACATTCTAGGAGCGGTGTTTAGTGTGTACTCTATATTTTGTAGGATGTAGAAAAATTTCCGCTGCCAGGCAAAATAAAACATTATTTATTCGTCACAGGACTGGTTTCGGGCTTGTGCCCATCGTCAGGTGTTTATACAGTCATGTAGATGTTTATGTTGCTGGAGATCACTGTATAGATACAAAGAAAATTATTTGCTGGCGACTAAACAGATACAAGTGGAACAATTGTAAGTGGCAAGGCAGCATTTGTCGAAAATATATATGTACTTACATAAAGATGAAGCATCATTGTTATAATTATGCTATGGTGACAGCATTACAAATGTGCAGCTGAGTGGAAAATCTATCACCATAGTTTTCATTAATTTCCACTCGGTGATTATTATTTCTTGTTGAAGTATTAGGTTAATAGGAAGTGGGGCCATTTTTGACAGTACATTGTGTTCGTTGTTTTTGGGTCCTCTACCACAGTCGATGAAAGCGGGTCTTTTGTCTGTCAGTCAGACTTTTAAAAACCCTTTTTCTTAGGAACTGGTAGACGTGTAACGTTGACGTTTATGGCACTTTCTTACTGTCGTCCCTTGGCGATGTAAAACATTGAGGCTTATAATCAAAAGCTGCGACCATTTACGTTACATATTTTGAAAGTTGCAACGTCACTCATCAAAAGTTATAGGGTGCTTCCCATTGCCTTAGAATAACGAAGTTTGCCAAGAACGAACTTTTCGCAGTACAATTAGAGGAAAGAAATCCGAAAACCTATAATTTGCAGTTACACTATGTCATCAAATGTATCCGAACACGTGGCTGAAAATTACTAAAAAAGTTTGTGGTGCCCTCTATCGGTAATGCTGGAATTCAATAAGGTGTTTGTTCATGCTTACCCTTCATGACAGCTTCCACTCTCGCAGTCATACGTTCAGTCGGCAGCTGGAAGGTTTCTTGGGGAATGGCAGCCCACTCTTCAGTGAGTGCTGCACTGAGGAATCGATGTCCGTCGGCGAGGCCTGGCACGAAGCCGGCGTTCCAAAACATCCCAAAGGCGTTCTATAGGATTCAAGTCAGGACTCTAAAAATGGTTCAAATGGCTCTGAGCACTATGGGACTCAACTGCTGTGGTCATTAGTCCCCTAGAACTACTTAAACCTAACCAACCTAAGGACATCACACACATCCATGCCCGAGGCAGGATTCGAACCTGCGACCGTAGCAGTCGCACGGTTCCGGACTGCGCGCCTAGAACCGCAAGACCACCGCGGCCGGCGGTTAGGAGTCTGTGCAGGCCAGTACATTACAGGGTTGTTAATGTCTTGTAACCACTCCGCCACAGGCGGTGCATTATGAACAGGTGCTCGATTGTGTTGAAAGGTGCAATCGCCATACCCTAATTGCTCTTAAAACATAAATGTAGGCCTGTGCTGTGATAGTGCCACCCAAAACAACAAGGGGTACAAACCCCCTCCATGAAAAACACGACCACACCATAACACCACCACCTCCGAATTTTACTGTTGGCACTACACACGCTGGCATTCGCCATACCCACACCCTGCCATCGGATCGCCACATTGTGTACCGCGATTCACAAAACGTTTTTCCAATGTTCAATCGTCCAATGTTTACGCTCCTTACACCGCGCGAGACAGATGTTCAGGAGCAATTACTGCACGTAGATCTGGCTTTTGAAGTTATATGCTAAACAAACATTCGCAGACTGTTCAGTCATTTCTCGGCAGCCTGCGTGGAGAGCTACTGATCAACAATGCTCTGCTGCGTCCTGCGTCACCCTGACTCACGTGTACATTATTGAAACTGAAACATTGTCGAAAAACTTAGAAGGGGATACAGTGGCAGAGATTCCCGGAATACATCGAGTGTCTCTGTATACGTAATTAATTTGTACGAAACTCTCAGTGCACCTGACCTATTTTTGAAGTTTAAAACTAGCCCATATAATCATCAGCTACTATTTTCTCATTGGTGGCTCATCTTCACAACAGTGCTTGTGTTACCAACAAACAGGAGTAACTCTCCCTCCTGACCGAAAAAAACAAAGAAAAAAAAAACAGCAGATCAGTAACGTCAAGTAAGAATGGTAGCGGGTCAGTGATAGAACCCCGTGGAATGCCCACTATGATGACTCCTTTTCCACATGGTGTGGTGCCCCTCCTTGTGTTATGGGAAGAGCCTAGGGCAACTTTCTGTACTTCTTTTTATATAAGAAGTAAAGCAGGCATTTGCTGCACTACGTATTCCATAAAATGATTTGTCGAATAGAATGTCAAGATTTCATAGGGCGTATACCAACCAGACTTCAAGAAGAATATAATAATTCCAATCCCAAAGGAAGCAGGCGTTGACAGATGTGAAAATTACCGAACTATCACTTTAATAAGTCACAACTGCAAAATACTAACACAAATTCTTTACAAACAAATGGAAAAACTGGTAGAACCCGACCTCGGGAAAGATCAGTATGGATTCCGTAGAAATGTTAGAACGCGTGAGGCAATATTGACCCTACGGCTTACCTTACAAGAAAGATTAAGGAAAGGCAAACCTACGTTTCTAGCATTTGTAGACTTAAAGCTTTTGATAATGTTGACTGGAATACTCTATTTCAAATTCACAAGGTGGCAGGGGTAAAATACAGGGAGCGAAAGGCTATTTACAATTTGTACAGAAACCAGATGGCAGTTACAAGAGTCGAGGGACATGAAAGGGAAGCAGTGGTTGGGAAGGGAGTGAGACAGGGTTGTAGCTTCTCCCCGATGCTATTCAATCTGTATATGGAGCAAGCAGTAAAGGAAACGAAAGAAAAATTCGGAGTAGGTATTAAAATGCTTGGAGAAGAAATAGAAAGTTTGAGGTTCGCCGATGACATTGTAATTCTGTCAGACACAGTAAAGGAAGACCAGCTGAACGGAAGAGAC
Source organism: Schistocerca gregaria (assembly GCF_023897955.1). NCBI lineage: Eukaryota > Metazoa > Arthropoda > Insecta > Orthoptera > Acrididae > Schistocerca > Schistocerca gregaria. The sequence continues at coordinate 88,756,403 of NC_064929.1, read as the reverse complement.
GGTGTCTTGAAAGGAGGATATAAGATGAACATCAACAAAAGCAAAACGAGGATAATGGAATGTAGTCGAATTAAGTCTGGTGATGCTGAGGGAATTGGATCAGGAAATGGGACATTTAAAGTAGTAAAGGAGTTTTGCTTTTTGGGGAGCAAAATAACTGATTATGGTCGAAGTAGAGAGGATATAAAATGTAGAATGGCAATGGAAAGGAAAGCGTTTCTGAAGAAGAGAAATTTGTTAACATCGAGTATAGATTTAAGTGTCAGGAAGTCGTTTCTGAAATTATTTGTGTGGAATGTAGCTATGTATGGAAGTGAAACCTGGACGATAAATAGTTTGGACAAGAAAAAATAGAAGCTTTCGAAATGTCGCGCTACAGAAGAATGCTGAAGATTAGATGGGTAGATCACATAAGTAATGAGGAAGTATTGAATAGGATTGGGGAGAAGAGAAGTTTGTGGCACAACTTGACCAGAAGAAGGGATCGGTTGGTAGGACATGTTCTGAGGCGTCAAGGGATCACCAGTTTAGTAGTGGAGGGCAGTGTGGAGGGTAAAAATAGTAGAGGGATACCAAGAGATGAATCCACTAAGCAGATTCAGAAGGATGTAGTTTGCAGTAGGTACTGGGAGATGAAGAAGCTTGCACAGGATAGAGTAGCATGGAGAGCTGTATCAAACCAGTCTCAGGACTGAAGACCACAACAGTTACAAAATACACTAGAGTGGGGAAGATATCTTTCAGCTGAAGACCTTAGGAATGAAATCACTCGAGCGGAGGCCTTCTCGTCTACTGTGTGACGCGGGACGGACACACTGGAGTTGCTGTAGTAACACGCATCCTTTACGGTCGCTGGCGGCAGTTGGAAGGCGCCGGCTGTGTACACGACACTTGTTGAAGACAAAAGGCGCTACTTGTATAACGGCTGCGCGGCCGCGTGTAAAAACAGCTAATGCCGGCCCGGACGGTGTTTGTCAACATCAATCTGCCGAGTTTTATAAACACGGAGGGCGGCGCATGTAAGAAGAAGCGGGCCTTCTCGCGAGATAGCGGGCCAACTCGCTGCTTGCCTCCTTCGCATTACGGAGCCGCTCTGCGCAACGTGAGACAACAGTGTAACACGTGTTACAACTCCTCAGTCTGTACGCGACAGCGGCACGTAAGGAACCTACATTCTACACAGTTGCTACTTCGATCCCAGAAACGCTTAAGAAATGCTGTTTTTTCTAATTTCACTACTGAGTCTCATCTAGTGCATCTCGCATCATCTTCCTATTCGACATCACCGCCTCTCTCTTCTACTTCTTCAACTAATTTTCCCCCTATTTTTCACCTTTCTGTGACATTTCTTTATGAAGCATCACAATTGGTGTCCATAACTGATTTAACAATAAACGTGTTTCGAAGACTTTTCCGGGATATTCCGTCGCTATTTGGAGGACCATAGACATATTAAAGACTGAAATACTCAATATTGATGTCTCACGCTAATGTAATTAGTTCCGAATCGGCTTTCGGCTTAAGACTCAAGAGGTAGTCCACATCTCAGCGAGAGCTCATACCTACACAAAGACTATTACTTCCAAAGATACGTGACCACTTTGTGACAATATGTCTATACGGAAAGCACAAGCGTATTGAAATACGAGAAGAAGATACGAACAAATAAACCTTACTCGTATATTACAATAAACTCAAGATTATTTTTCTATTCTTAATCTTCGCCGGGCAGTGTGGTCGAGCGGCTCTGGGCGCTTCAGTCTGGAACCGCGCGGCCGCTACGGTCGTAGGTTCGAATCCAGCCTCGGTCATGGATGTGTGTGATGTCCTTAGGTTAGTTAGGTTTAAGTACTTCTAAGTTCTAGGGGACTGATGACCTAAGGTGATAAGTCCCATAGTGCGCAGAGCCTTAACCTTCGCAAGTAAGTTTTCCTACAGCACTCGCTGGTGTTGTATGGACTGTCTGGTCCGTAAGTTAAGTTGTCTGACGATGGCCTAGAAAGGAGAAAGCCGGTTCACAACGAATTACATACTGTGGGATGCAGCACTGAGTATTTTAGTTTTTAATGTTTTGAAGATTTTCTCTTGAGCGGAATAAAGTAAATATTTTCTTTTTTTTCGCGTGTGACATTTCATATCACTTTTGTTTCCCCTTTTCTTATAACTCCTCCCAATTCCCGTCCTTTTCCAGCTCCTTTGCTGATTCGCTAATGCTTCTACTCTGCTCCTCTTCTTTTTCCTCCTCTCCTGCTTTTCCTATTTAACTTCCTTACACTTCTGTCCCTGCGTTTCTAATTAAATCCTCTTATTCTCGCTCCTCCATCGTCCTGTTCTCTTCTTTTTACTTCCCATCATCTTTTTTCCTCTTCTTTCACTCTTATTTTTCATCCTTTCCTCCACTTTTCTCCATCCTCCTTTTCTGGCTACCTTGTTCCCAGTTTCCTCTTCCATTTGCTCCACTTCTACCCTGCTCTCCTTTCCTCTGCCCCCCTTAGTCGCCCTGTTGTTCCTCTTCACTTCCTACACCTTGTACGCCTCCTCCGCTGCTGTCCGATTTTTGTGTTGTTTGGCCCGATGAATGTGTGCAGTGTTGTGTGCCGCTGTGAGCTACGACCTTATGCGACGTATGAGACTCCAAAATCTATTTCGTGTAGTTCCTTTCGCTGTGTTCTCATGCAAACTCGTTGAGATCGACCTGAATTTACTGGCAGCAGCAGTTCAAATCGATTTTCAAACCACCCTCATTGACTAAGCGTGAAATTCCTCTCCCGCACCGGTTGCTGAAGCTCTTGACATCGCGACTGTTCTCACGCTTTCTTATACGCCTGCGAAAGGAAGCGCGTTCCTTGCAGAGGCGTTGGAGAATGCGCGTGGCTACCGCAGCCAATCTGCCAACTTAATTCCCGATGTGGCCAACATCTCCTCGTCGGGCCATGTTACTGCAACCGGCTGACACATCGCGCATGCGCTCTACGTCTGTTAAGTTAGCGGTGGACTAGCTCGACACAATCCGTAACGAACCAAAGCGACCGGTCTGATCATCTAACGGGGTATGATCGGTGTTTAAATACCTCATCTGGAGAGGTCAGTTGTGCTCTTCATGTCCAACGAATTTTAACGTCCAGGGTGGCACTGTTGACATTTTTTAAAATATTGTGAATCCGATGTATCGATATTTAAAAGATCGCTACCACAGGCAATCAACATCTCGTAGAAACTATCGATATATTTACGTATCGAAGGAAAAAATACCGATGTACTTGCGACAAAAAAGATATCGGCTGTACATTGTAAATATACCAACGACTATGCAACGGTAGGGGATTGTTCCTGTTTTTGTTGTGGTCTTCATTCCTGAGACTGGTTTGATGCAGCTTTCCATGCAACGCTATCGTGTGCAAGCTCATTCATCTCCCATTACCTACTGCAACCTACATCCTTCTGAATCTGCTTAGTGTATTCACCTCTTGGTCTCCCTCTACGATTTTTACCCTCCACGCTGCCCTCCAATACTAAATTGGTGATCCCTTAATGTCTCAGAACATGCCCTAGGCACCGGTCCCTTCTTCTTTTCAAGTTGCGCCACAAACATCTCTTCTCCGCAATTCTATTCAATACTTCCTCATTAGTTATGTGCTCTACCCATCTAAACTTGAGCATTATTCTGTAGCACCACATTTCGAAAGCTTCGATTCACTTCTTGTTCAAACTATTTATCGTCCATGATTCACTTCCTTACGTGGCAACACTCAATACAAATACTTTCAGAAACGACTTCCTGACACTTAAATCTATACTCGATGTTAACAAATTTCTCTTCTTCAGATACGTTTTCCTTGCCATTTCCAGTCTACGTTTTATATCCTCTCTGCTTCGACCATCATCAGTTATTTTGCTCCCCAAATAGCAAAACTCTTTTACTGCTGTAAGTGTCTCATTTCCTAATCTAATTCCCTCAGCATCACCCGACTTAATTCGACTACATTCCATTATCCTCGTTTTGTTGTCTCAGACATAATTACAATATTCGACGAACCTCAAAGTTTTTATTTCTTCTCCGTGGATTTTAATACCTACTCCGAAATTTCCTTTTGTTTCCTTTACTGCTTGCTCAATATACAGATTGAATAATATCGGGGAGGGACTACAACCCTGTCTTACTCCCTTCCCAACCGCTGATCCCTTTCATGTCCCTCGACTCTTATAACTGCCATCTGGTTTCTGTACAAATTGTAAATAGCCTTTCGCTCCCTGTATTTTACCCCTGCCACCTTTAGAATTTGTAAGAGAGTATTCCAGTCAACATTGTCAAAAGGTTTCTCTAAGTCTACAAATGCTAGAAACGTAGATTTGCCCTTCCTTAATCTATTCTCTAAGATAAGTCGTAGGGTCATTATTGCCTGACGTGTTCGAACATTTCTACGGAATTCAAACTGATCTTCCCCGAGGTCGGCTTCTACCAGTTTTTCCATTCGTCTGTAAAGAATTTGCCTTAGTATTTTGCAGCTATGGCTTATTAAACTGATAGTTCGGTAATTTTTACATCAGTCAACACCTGCTTCCTTTGGGATTGGAATTATTATATTCTTCTTGAAGTCTGAGGGTATTTCGCCTGTCTCATAAATCTTGCTCACCAGATGGTAGAGTTTTATCAGGACTGGCTCTCCCAAGGCTGTCAGTAGTTCCAATGGAATGTTGTCTACTCCCGGTGCCTTGTTTCGCATCAGGTCTTTCAGTGCTCTGTCAGACTCTTCACGCAGTATCGTATCTCCCATTTCTTCTACATCCTCTTCCGTTTCCATAATATTGTTTTCAAGTCCATCGCCGTTATATAGAGCCTCTATATACTCCTTCCACCTCCCGGTAGAGGGGAGGGGCGTAAAGCAGCTGTGTGTTATGTGAGGTCGGTAGCGACCCACCTGTTGCGCGCGCGCGCTGTGTGTGTGTGTGTGTGTGTGTGTTTTCTCCCGGGCTGTCGTTGGCGGTCCCTCATTAAGCGCGCCGCCTCTCCTCTGTGAGTTTACCCTGCGGAGCGAGCGGCGCCTGTGGACGCCTCAACAAACAGCGACACGAGAACCGGCGCGCCGCGAGCCCGTTTATTGACTCTCCAGTCTCCAGGGCTGGAGGAGGCTGCACGCCGGCACCCGTGGGACTCCAGTAAGGAGGCCACGCTGTGGCACGTCTCGCTCTTCCGCATTGGCTCCGGGACACTTTTGCCACACATCTACCGTGAGCAGTCCCAACAACCTACACCGAGGAGCCAAATAAACTGGTACAGCTGCCTACTGGACTTCAGCAAAGCTTTTGACACTGTTAACTTTGACATATTGCTCAGAAAAATGCAACAGGTTAATTTCTCAGATAGTGCAGTGAGATGGTTTCAAAGCTACTTAAAAGACAGACAGCAATGTGTTGCCTGCGTAAATAAAAAATTGTCCTGGAAACATGTTTCCTCGGGAGTGCCACAAGCATTAGTCTTAGCACCACTTTTGTTTTCTTTATATGTCAACGATATTTCGTCGGTTCTGTCCTCCTGTAAGTATCATTTCTATGCCGACGACCTCCAGCTCTACCTAAGCGTCAGACCTGAAGATGTAAACACTGTAATCGCTCAGATGAATGATGATCTGTCTTCAGTAGTGGCGTAAACGAAATGCAAAAAAGACGCAAGTAATCTTAATAGCCCATCAGAAAACTAGACATTCTTGAAACACACACACACTAATATATACCATAAATATTGAGAGCTGCCAAGAGTGCAAGAGATTGACCTCATTCACAGATAATTCATCACACCAACAGCTTGGCCCCCTTGTCAGCTTAAAACTGTATGTACATCAACTACTGGCACAAATGTATATCTATCTGCGTATTTTATAGCATTAACCAATGTATTACCTCAACCTTTAGGCAGCTAATATATGCAACATGTAATCTTAAGACTCCTTGCCATGTAAATGTTTGCTCTCATATAATCACTCTTTCCTCCCTCTCCCTCCCTCTCTCTCTCTCTCTCTCTCTCTCTCTCTCTCTCTCTCTCTCTCTCTCTCTCTCTCTCTCCCTCTTCAAAGTGTCATCTATGTATAATTTTACTGCTGTAGCCAATATGATCATTGAATTTAAGTCTGTAACATTTCACCTAATTGTTAGTATCAAGTGTGGAGTTTAAGCCATTTTAACATTTCGCCTGATTGTATAAATGAGTACGAATGTTTAGCCGTTTTAACTTTTGAAAATGGATTTATTTACCACCTGAAGTACACACACACATACATTCGACACCTCAAAACAAACACCTCCAAATGGTTTAAACAATTATTCTGTAATAATGTTCTTACGATGTATATTCTTTGCACTTTGCGATTATGTCTTCTCTCCTGCTATACGAACCTTGCACCCAGTTGATTCCCGATGCCATGTTTGTTTACAAATGTGGCAGTATACATGTGATGTGTTACGACAGCAAAAGGAACCTGTGACTACTGGAGGTGCTCTAGTTCACTTATTAAAGTTGTAAGTAGGCTGTTTAGGTTGTTTTATTGGTACGCCGCCGCCACGTAGCGCTCTGTATAAAAATCACTGGCTGTGCCGTGTGCAGTCTGTGGCTGGTTGGCATTGTTGTCTGCCATTGTAGTGTTGGGCAGCGGCAGCTGGATGCTAACAGCGCGTAGCGTTGCGCGGTTGGAGGTGAGCCGCCAGCAGTGGTGGACGTGGGTAGAGAGATGGCGGAGTTTTGAAATTTGTAAGAATTGGTGTCATGAAGTGATATATATATATTATGACTACTAAGGTAAATACATTGTTTGTTCTCTGTTAAAATCTTTCATTTGCTAACTATACCTATCAGTAGTTAGTGCCTTCCGTAGTTTGAATCTTTGTGGCGCTCGCGATATTGCAGTAGCTTGAGTAACGAAGATTTTTGTGAGGTAAGTGATTTGTGAAACGTATAGGTTAATGTTAGTCAGGGCCATTCTTTCGTAGGGATTTTTGAAAGTCAGATTGCGTTGCGCTAAAAACTATTGTGTGTCAGTTTAAGCACAGTCTTGTATAAATTTTTCTAAGGGGAACTTTCATAAAGTTTACCATTAGATATCAGTTTAATTTTTTGTCAAAAGAAATCGAAAACCATATTCCGAAATAGTGTCTTGTTTCTCCACTAGGCAGTGCCAGAAGTTCCTCCAAAATATCGTAACACAACACACACACACACATATGTAATACTAACTAATGTAAATCCACCCGATGATAGAGATTTAAACCTTCGAAACGCGTCGTTGAAAAAATAAAAATAAAACAGTGAACTTGTTGCATTTAAAGAAATTAATAAGTTTAGATTTCCGCGAACGGCTACCCCTACTCTGCTCGACGGTACTCCAGTACCATATCAGATTCCTGCTGGAATTGCCGAACTCCGTCGAAATGCACAGTCGAATTGAATCGCTGCAGGTAATCAGACAGGATTCACCAACTGCGACATAATCGTGTGTACAAACAGTGATCCAATACTGTAAAAATCTTTTTTATTCAAGTCTCTGATCACAAATGAATCCTTTAGACGATGACCGGTTGCAGTCTGTAATGACCATCTTGAGATCTAAAATATATAAATATACAGGGTGAAACAAAAAGGTACTGCCAAACTTACAGGAAGGATTCCTCACACACACATAAAGAAAATATATTATGTGGACATGTGTCCGGAAACGCTTAATTTCCATGTTAGAGCTCATTTTAGTTCGTCAGTATGTACTGTACTTCCTCGATTCACCACCATGACTTAATACGGGATACTCTACACAGCACAGCTGCTAGAAATATGTGCCTTTACAAGTACAACACAACATGTCCTTCATGCACGATGGAGCTCCTGCACATTTCAGTCGAAGTGTTCGTACGCTTCTCAACAACAGATTCGGTGACCGATGGATTGGTAGAGGCGGACCAATTCAGTGGCCTCCACGCTCTCCTGACATTAACCCTCTCGTCTTTCATTTGTGGGGGTATTTGAAAGCTCTTGTCTACGCAACCCCGGTACCAAATGTAGAGACTCTTCGTGCTCGTATTGTGGACGGCTGTGATAGAATACGCCATTCTCCAGGGTTGCATCAGGGATTCCATGCGACGGAGGACATTTTGAACATTTCTTGTAAGAAAGTGTTTGAAGTCACGCTGGTACGTTCTGTTGCTGTGTGTTTCAATTCCATGATTAACGTGATTTGAAGAGAAGTAATAAAATGACCTCTAACATGGAAAGTAAGCGTTTCGGGACACATGTCCACATAACATATTTTCTTTCTTTGTGGGTGAGGAATCTTACCTGAATGTTTGGGCGTACCTTTTTGTAACAGCCTGTAGATTTAGAATAGCTTGTGGCAATAATTAAGATTGTCCATCGGAACAGGACGCGATCAGTTTCCTTCCCAGTCCTTCCACAATGCGAGCTCGTGTCTTGCGGATTCCATAGAATTCGTACCGCCGTGTTCTAACCTCGCTTCCATCATTAGCTTTCGGCTGCTTGGCTCGTACAGAGATGATTTTGTTCCCGGACTCGGCTTGGATTTGAGGAAGTTGTGACGGACCTACGGTGGCTGCAGCAGCCGCAACAAGCGGCAGTTGCTGGGTGCCGTCGCCCCGGAGTTAGGAACGGGGCCGATAATTCCGGAACAAAAGACGTCGGCCGTTACGCAAGCTGCAGCGCCGCGGTGTGAGAAATAACGCGCCTCTGTTTACGCTGCGAGTACTCATTAACGGCGGCTGTCGCGATAATGGATTAATTTGTCGAGATTTACGAGCGCGGCCACAGAGGGCGGCTCTGTTGTGACCGGTTCCGGGAAGGGGGGTCGCAGCCGGCGACCCGGCGCCGCTCCAGATAAGTCGCAGAGCGTGGTCGCCGAGTGCTCGGACCTGCCGGACGTCGGGCATACAGCGGCGGCTGCGGTGCTCCGGGCTTCGATTCTGGCCGTGGAGGTGTCTGTGGGCGGACGGGCGTGCAGATGTCGTCCGTAAAGGAACAAGCCGGTTTCAGACCAGGAATATCTTGTTGTGGGAAAACACTTAATCTGACACAACATATAGAAGATGGGTTTGGAAAAAAAATTAATAACTGGAGCAGCTTTCATAGACCTTACTGCTGCATACGACACGGTAAACCACAGAAAGCTGTTGCGCAAATTATGTCACCTCACATCGACTGTATGTTGACGATGGTTATTGGCAGTCTTCTGCAGAATCGAAGATTTTATGTCTCCCTGAATGGTAAGAACACTAGATGGAGACTGCAGAAGAATGGCTTATCACAAGGAAGTGTACTTTCTCCCATCCTTTATAATGTGAACACGAATGACCAACCTATACCTCGAGATGCAAGACTGTTCGTATGTGCTGATGACACAGCTGTGGTGGTCCAGAGGTCCAATTTTGATGCAACATCTGGAAATCTCTCTGGAGCGCTTGGAGAACTGGCTCAGTACTACGACGCCAATCACCTCCAATCCAAACCATGACAAAACCCAAGTATGTGGTTTCCACCTGCGCAGTAGAGATGCTGGAGTTACATGGCAAGGTAAGAAGCTAAAGCAGTGTCTAACACCTAAATACCTTGGAGTCGTACTTGACAGAACCCTTTCCTTCAAGCAGCATTGCCAAAATACCGAGGCTAAAGTCTGCTCCAGGAATAAAATCATCCGCAGGCTGACGAACTACGAATGGGGAGCTCAACCATCAGTACTGAGAACGTCAGCACCTGCTCTGTGTGTTTCTGCAGCAGACTATGCAGCGCCGGTATGGGCAGCACCTGCACGTGCTAAACAGGTCGATGTGAGTGTAAATGAGACGATGCGAATTGTTACAGGCTGTCTCAGACCCACACCAACGGGCAATTCGTACCTACTTGCTGGAATTGCCCCATCCAAGATCAGAAGGCAGGTGGCAGCAGACGCTGAGAGAACAAAGAAAGAAACAGATTCTCGACACCCACTGAATGGGCACGTCACTCAGAACGGAGATCCTTGAGGGTCCACAGGAAGATAATAGGGTCCGTAAATGGGAGAATGAACAAACCGCACTGCAGATAATACCAAAAGAGCAAATGGCAGCTGGAACCAACCTTCCTTATATAGTGTGGAGGACTGTAAATAGGCTGGGGGCTGGTGCACCCAGATGCAAAACTAATCTGTGCGAGTGGGGACTGCCGACTGACGATGTCGACGTTCCCTGCGGATGCGGAGAGGTACAACACGAGGCACACCTGCTCGTGTGCCCACTGCTCCCGGCGCCCTGCAGTTTTAGCGACCTGCTACAAGCCAACGACAAAGCCGTAGCGGTGGCTAACTACTGGAAAAACAAAATTTGATCTGGAAACGGAATAGTAAAGTAAAGTAAGCTGTGGTCCAACACTCGCTCCCAGACACCAAGTAGCCACCCCCTCACTTTTACCGTACCACATCAATGCGAGTGGTTCGTGCAATAATAAACGGTTCAAGTGGCTCTGAGCACTATGCGACTCATAGTTACACCTAACTAACCTAAGGACATCACACACATCCATGCCCGAGGCAGGATTCGAACCTGCGACCGCAGAGGTCGCGCGGTGCAATAATAATAGGCATAAAATTTGAAACGGATCGTAAGGAAACAGAAATATAGTCATCACCTTGCAGACTCCAAGAACGCCTGCGATTCCATTACTCTACATTACTCAACAAGATTTCTGCACAGAAAAAAGTAGCATTAATAAAAGAAATAATAAAAAATGGGGGTTCCTATTTAAAAAACGCAGTTGATAACCGTTTGACCTATGGCAGCGCCATCTACCGGTATGCGTATGGTTCGCGAGAAGAACGACTGCCGGAAAGCCTCCGTGCGCGCTCGAATCTCCGTAATTTTGCATTCGTGACCTCATCGGGAGATATAAGTAGGCGGGAAGCAATATATTCGACACCTCATCCAGAAACGTACCCTCTCGAAACCAAGACAGCAAGGTACACCGCGATGCAGAGCCCCTCTCTTGCAGAGTCTGCCACTCGAGTTTGCTAAACATCTCCGTAAGACTGTCACCGTTACCAAATAACCCTGTGACGAAATGCGCCGCCATTCTTTGAATCTTCCCTATCTCCTCTGTCAACCCGATCTGGTACGGATCCCACACTGATGAGCAATACTCGAGTATAGGTCGAACGAGTGTTTTGTAAGACACCTCCGTTGTTGATGGACTACATTTTCTAAGGACTCTCCCACTGAATCTCAACCTGGGACCCGCCTTACCAACAATTAATTTTATATGATCATTCCACTTCAAATCGTTCCATACACATACTACCAGATATTTTACAGAAGTAACTGCTACCAGTGTTTGTTCCGCTATCATATAATCATACAATAAAGGATCCTTCTTTCTATGTATTCGCAATACATTACATTTGTCTATGTTAAGGGTCAGTTGGCACTCCCTGCACCAGCTGCCTATCCGCTGCAGATCTTCCTGCATTTCGCTGCAATTTTCGAATGCTGCAACTTCGCTTTATACTACAGCATCATCCGCGAAAAGCCGCTGAAACTTCCGACACTATGTACTAGGTGATTTACATATATTGTGAAAAGCATTGATCGATCCCATAACACTCCCCTGTGGCATGCCAGAGATTACTTTAACGTCTGTAGACGTCTCTCCATTGAGAACAACATGCTGTGTTCTGTTTGCTAAAAACTGTTCAATCCAGCCACACAGCTGGTCAGATATTCCGTAGGTTCTTACTTTCTTTATCAGGCGAACTGTATCGAACGCCTTCCGGAAGTCAAGGAAAATGGCATCTACCTGATAGTCTGTATCTAATATTTTCTGGATCTCATGCAGAAATAAAGCGAGTTGGGTTTCACACGTTGGCTGTTTCCGGAGTCCATGTTGATTCCTACAGAGTAGATTCTTGGTTTCCAGAAATTACATGATACGCGAGCAAAAAACATGTTCTAAAATGTCAGAAATATAGGTCTATAGTTTTGCGCATCTGCTCGACGATCCTTCTTGAAGACTGGGGCTACCTGTGCTCTTTTCCAATCATTTGGAACCTTCCGTTCCTCTAGAGACTTGCGGTACACGCAGAAGGGGGGCAAGTTCTTTCGCGTACTCTGTCTAGAATCGAATTTGTATCCCGTCATGTGCAGTGGACTTTCCTCTGTTGAGTGGCTACACGATTTGTTTCGCCTCAGTTTTGCCACATTTCCACGGTATCCTTGTATCATTTCTGTCGAATCCAACGTACTCGTCAAATATGGGGGGGGGGGGGGTCTAGGATACCTGCTTTCTCTGATCGCTAGACAACATTCAAACATCGTATTAATGAGTTTTATTACAAGAGGAAAAGATTACTTAAGCTTGACGATTACACAGATGCGTCGCCAGGAAAGAGCGACATGCGAAATAAGCAGTGTTCTTCAGTATAAACAATTCTAAGTCGTTTCTAGAATGAAATTTTCTCTCTACAGCGGAGTGTGCGCTGATACGAAACTTGCTGGCAGATTAAAACTGTGTGCCGGACCGAGACTCGAACTCGGGACCTTTGCCTTTCGCGGGCAAGTGCTCTACCGACTGAGGTACGCAAGCACGACTCACGCCCATCCTCACAGCTTTGGAAGGTAGGAGACGAGGTACTGGCAGAAGTAAAGCTGTGAGGACGGGGCGTGAGTCGTTCTTGGGTAGCTCAGTCGGTAGAGCACTTGCCCGCGAAAGGCAAAGGTCCCGAGTTCGAGTCTCGGTCCGGCACACAGTTTTAATCTTCCAGGAAGTTTCAATTCTAAGTCGTTGCGTAATATCGAAGGTGCTACAAGAAAATGACTCTGACCACTGTGGGACTAACAGCTTTGGTGAACAGTCCCGTAGAACTTAGAACTACTTAAACCTAATTAACCTAAGGACATCACACACGTCCATGCCTGAGGCAGGATTCGAAGCTGCTACCGTAGCAGTCCCGCACTTCCGGACTGCAGCGCCTAGAACCGCACGGCCACCGCGGCCGGCGAAGGTGCTACAGAACTGGGTTGTCGGCAGTCGGTCGCGGCGGCTAAGTCCTCTCCACTCAGGGGCCGCGGACGTCGCGTTGTCGTCCTGGAAAGAGGCCCGGTTAGCGTGCGAGTGGCCGACGTCTCCTCGCAGACATCTCTTCTCTATCGTTTCCGACTGACGTGCTGATGCTCGACTTTGCGCCGTAACTATTTCAGTTTATCGTTTCTGTTTCACTCCCTTCGACTCTCATTGCAGTCGTCCGGTTTGCGCTGATAGCGAGGACGTGAGGAATAAGTTCGGAGGCGTCTTGTGGTCTGGTTTGAGAGCTCTGCGCGTGTTTCCCTGAGACCACCTGCGGTAGGTGTATATATCGGCGCTCGTAATAAAGACATCAGCCGCGCGGCTCCGACAAAACGAACGTCGCGACGCCGATATTTATACCCGCGTCGCAGCCCGGCGCTCAGGCGTTTTACATAATCGGCAGCATCGCCGGTCCGGTGCGATCCGTTCCATAAATTACGCGTTTTCCCCCGCCGGCCACCGTGGCGGCTCCCGTATAAAACATTTCCGTCTGGCGCGACTCACTCAGCGCGCTGCGGCCCGAGTGCCGCATAAATCCGCCTCGGCTGCCCATGAAATCACCGTACGTTTTCATTAACGCCGGGCCCTAAAATACGGACAGGGAAAGGGGGAGGGGGTGGGGGAAAAGGACGACACACCCGGTCAAAAGTGGAGCAGGGGCGATGGGCGGGGGGGGGGGGGGGGGGAGGGGGGGTGACGCAGTTTGTGGCGCCATGGCGGTAAGTCGCTGGTCGGCCTCTAACAGAGGCGGTGGAGACGAAAAAGAGACGAGTTTATTGAAATTAGGGAAATGGCCCGCGCTTAGCGGTGTCAATCAGCTCAGCCCTCGTAAAGATCTCAGGCCTCGCGGGAGTTATTAGAGCGGTGGGGGGCTCGTGTGTCCCCTTCTCCCCCACACAGTCCCCCCTTATCCCCCTGCCCCCCTTACCCCTCTCTCCCCCCCCCCCCCCCCCTCTACATCCGTCCGGCGGTGCGGTGGCGTTGATGAGTCAACTCACCTGCGTCGGGTTTGTTGACGCCGCAATTACCGTCACTCGCGCCGCGCTCGCGTCGAAAATATTAGCCCCGGCCAGCAGCCGAAGCGGGATAAGGAGAAGAAGGAAAAGTACGGAAGAAAAGGGGGGACGAAAATTGGAAATATGTCCTGTAATTGGGAGGAAAGCGCTCGTCGACTGGAGCGGCCGTACCGGGGAAATTATTGCCCGGCGCTGCGTGCAGCGGATTTAATATGCAGAGCTCGTAGCTGCTTTTTATCACCAAGTTTTTTTTTTAAATCTGTTTTAGGGGTATTATAATTCCTGGAGAGTGGCTACTGTCTTATCCCCCGATAAAAGTCGATATCGCCGGCTTGGGAAGCTATTACAGGTCGCTTAGGACCGTTTAAGGAGTCCATTGCCATCTAGCCAAGTGGCACTCATTGCTCTACCTTCCAGCGTAACCGGTTCGAATTTTTACGTAAAATTTCCAGGTGATTTTTCTTCGAAGTAGAGCACAAGACTGCGTGGATATTGTTGGAACAATAATTGAATAGATCGCCTCTGTAGCCCAATGTTGCCGCCACGCTACCTCGGCGGGATTGATCTATGGGGTTTGAAACGTCCCCTTAGAAAAATTATACATGACTGTGCTTAAACTGACACACAACGCAATCTGACTAACATTAACCTATACCTTTGACAAATCAGTTACATCACAAAAATCATCGTTACTCGAACTACTGCAATACAGCGAACGCCACTTCTTCCAGCTAAATAAAAGATTCGAACTACAGAACGCACTAACTACTGATAGGCATAGTTAGCAAATGAAAGATTTTAATAGAGAACAAACAATGTATTTACCTTAATACTGTTCAAAAGTCATTATATATATAGCAGTTCATGACATGCATTCTTAGAAATGTACTGTTTCTGAGGGACACATCCAGATAATCCGCTCTCAAAACTCCGCAATCTCTCTCCCCACATCCACCACTGCTGGCGGCTCACCTCCAACTGTGCAACGCTACGCGCTGTTTACAGCCAACAGCCCAACACTACAATAGCAAACAATAATGCTAACCAGCCACAGACAGCACACAGCACAGCTACTGATTTTCATACAGAGCGCTACGTGGCCTAAACAGCCTACTTACTGGCTGACAACTTCTGCAATAGATTGAACGGACTGAAGTTTGTGTCGAAGTTGGTCGAGAGGTGTCATGCGACATGTGCACAGAAATACTGACGAAGTATGACGAAGAATTTTTACCCTGGGTGCTTCCGGGCGGAAGGACCCCTGTTCATTTCCTGGTACCTCCGCAATTTTTTTTTCCTGTGATGGGAATATCTGGAACACGTTGCATTCAGCCTCATGTGAGACCAAATTAGAAGCTGCTTGCACAGTAAAAGTTGTGGCACCATCAGGATTATCTACTGGCAACAACGGCTGCAGGGATCGGTGACATGCTGGTCACACCCAAACTCCCACTATCCTACTGCGCGATCAGAAACCTGAGCGTTAACGAAGTCGGGTGGTGAGAACGCAGATGCCTCGAAGGGCAATGCAGACTAGTCAAAACCGTGTAGCTGCTAAACAAACATTGTCGTACAACGGGCGGACGTCACAAGAGCACACGAATCAGACAGCATGGGCGTGCCGCAATGGCAGCACTGAGCATGGATTTTGTCGCAGTAATACCCTGTGCAATGGAATGAAGTGGCCACCCTTTGCATTGTAACTGACACTAACACAGGCACTGGAGTATTGTATCATATGCTGTACTAATGTCCACTAAGAGGCATCCAGATAGTTTTGCCCAGACAGTGTACATGTGAAACATAGATATCAGAACCGGCCGCGGTGCTCTCGCGGTTCTAGGCGCTCAGTCCGGAACCGCGGGACTGCTACGGTCGCAGGTTCGAATCCTGCCTCGGGCATGGATGTGTGTGATGTCCGTAGGTTAGTTAGGTTTAATTTGTTCTACGTTCTAGGGGATTGATGACCACAAATGTCCAATCCCATAGTGCTCAGAGCCATTTGAACCATACATATCAGAACAGACGTCATGTAGAATCAACTTTTATCCGTAAAGCCTGGTAGCACATCTGCCAATGTAAGAAACAATGTCACTGATCTTACCAAAACATATTAAAAATCTTGTCTAATTGTATAACATCAAACTGAACTTACTTTTAAGATTTTTTTTGCTTCATTTCTTAAATGAGTTTCGAAATAATTGCGTACCACTTGCTCTCATTTTTTTTGGAAATTGTTCCTTTGCTGAATTTGAGTAACAAATGTTCTGTGGACACAAACTTTGTAAGATGTCGTGGTCGCCTCACCTCCATTGCTTACATATTCCGCTCTCACAATCATATTCTGCACATCAAGACGCTTCATTCGAACGCAAAGGCGATAAGATAAAGTCAATGTTGTACGTATTCGTGTACATGATATGCAAATAACTGGTAAATCGCAATTGCACACCGAGATTGAAATACTCGAGGCTAGCGTACACACGCACACATTCGAGATGCAACGGTCACAAGAGCTTTTAGTTCGGGAGAGGCTAACCACACGCCGGGGTGCCAGTCCCTTCAGAGGACGAGTCAACCTATCTACGTCGGCCGGCGACCGCCCGTGGAGCAGACAGCGTTTGCCCGAGTGAAAGGAAGAACAGCCCCATGTTCCGGTTAAAAGCAAATTCCGTTACATTGTGTGGGAGCGCCCAGCCTAGGCGTTCTTTACAAACATAGCATGCAGTTTGACAGGTTTACAAAAGGAGGCAGCAAACGCCAAATGCCGATGCTACAGATTTCCGGATTGGTTGCCTTAAACGAAACGTCATTCTCCCATTTTAGAAGAGCAATGCCGATTGGGAGACGATATTCCTGACGCCCGGGCTGAAGGAGTAGTGGAAGAAACCGAAAGATATACCCCTTCACGTCTGGCGTGGAGAGGCGCCGTTCCGTTGTCGCTCTTGGAGCGAGGAACAAGTCTCTCCTCAGTACTTCACTGGGAGAGCACCTCTGCCGAGAACGAATTGGAGTGCGACTCAATATAGAGTCCTCGCGATTAAGCGTTGTTCACTGTGTTGGCCGCCACACTTATTGTGCGGTGTGAACGCACAGAGTTATAGTTAAATACCTGTGAGCGAATTTTTGAGCGGCATCGCAGTTTACTGGTTATCTGACTGGTGTACCACGGCAATGGTTAGAGTAGCGTTAGCGAATGGGAGTCCTCGACTTTATCGAGGCATAGAGAGAGTTTCATTGATGAAGGTCAATCCAGATAGAACGACAGTTATCTCATTTCTCAGCAGTGAGTGGCGCAGACAGCAGTCATCGCAGCTTACGGTATTGTGTACTGCAGCTCTTGCAAGCCCCATATTTCCTTCAGAACAGTACACTTCACTGCATTTCACACATGACATCCTCGAGCGTACCTAGAAACATTCTAAAGGATAATTATTGGAGTAGAGTAGGCACGCATCTCAGCTATTCTGCCAAGTCAGCAAACATCTTAAACATTGTATAGAAATTTCCTTAGCTAATCCTATCCTTAAGAGGTAACTTCACATTCCAAAAAGAACCAGGATATAACTTGTTCAGTTCATAACTAAATGTGCCATTGGAATTTCTTAGAATTTTTGCAAAATAAGTAATAATCTTCGTTAGTTTCTTGTTATTCTACCACTAACTGGTACTACTCCAGTACCCAAGTATCCCACTAGTTACGTGTGGTGTGCGTACTGTAAGACCTTCAGTACACACACCATCAGATTATTTGACTAGTTGCTCTGATAAAGTATGCGAGAATCAACAATATCTCTTGTGGTCTTATCTTCTGCCGTTAGGTCAGAATATAGAAATGCCACTTGCACGCTTAGAGTAGCAGATTGACAGTCACCAACTTTAAACAGAACTTTATGAATTTTCACACACATTTATTAAAATAATAAAAAGCATAGATATTACGTAACTTGATTCTCGATGCTGTTTACAATTGACAATCTGAAGTTCCTTTGGTCTTGGTACGTTAATCTTATTCTCACATATATCTCTGATACTTGACAAAGTGTCTATACATTTATCTTCATGGCTATGTACAGGAATATGGTAATCTTTATAGGCGCAAACTGAAGCCTGACTATAAATTGGTACAGACACATGCAGACTAATGCAGACTGACTAATCAGAGGTCTGTACACTCGTTATAATACCTCTCGCGTTCATCTATCACTGTGCGAGTGTGATCCGCAAGGAGAAAAGATTCTACGTTAGCAGCAATCTGATTGGCTGCGGTACATATTAATCGGCGGAAGCAGAATTTGGTCCGTCTCTAAGGCAGCGCCATCTCGTAGTGCGGAGACGGACGAGCGCTGCACCTGCGCTGTTGTGCTTAGCGGGGCGCGCTCTAGTGGGAAAGCTGTGTATGCGCTGACTACGTGGAACTATGTACACAACAATCGCTCAATTTTGAGAATTTTTTGTGCCGTTTCCTGACAGCGGACGACTCCAGATGATATTTGTTGCTGAAAGTTTTTCAGGAGCCACCGGGTAAAGGGTACATCGCAGATTAATCTGTTGCGCAGAATGACAGAATAGGAGCCACACGCTCAGAAGGTACGGTTCCGTGATCAAAGTGTTCGTTACAAAGAGTTGGACTTGTTGTTCGAGACACGCCGGCCCTCGTCGCCTGCTGCCTGCACAGTCCACGCAGGTCCTGCCTGGGACGGACCAGGTGCTGACGTACGGGTCCCCCTGTCCTCTCCTCTGCTGTGATGTATTTCCGGATGCTCTCACTAATCTGTTTTCTCGCGGCCGACTAATGCGGAATGGCGGCGGGCCAAACGACACCGCGGCTCGCTGAAAGCCAGAAACATGGCCGCGCGCACCTGACCGGGCCGACCGAAATACCTGGCAGCTGGCCGCGGCTGCAGCGACGCCACCCCGCAGCACAGCACGGCGTGCGGCGCCCGCCACGGCTGGCCGACACGCACCGCGGAGTCGCGCGGTTCCAACACCGGCTGCGGACCCACGAGGTGGTTCCGATGTGCGGGACGAGTGCACGCTAGAGGTGGGCAAACTCGCTCATCCTTGGGAACCAGTTCACTGCTGATCGTTCTTCTTTGGGAACCGTTCATTTCTACTCGTTCACCGTTCATTTGTGCTCGGTATACGGTTCTTATGAAAAACTGAAAAGTGGTAGTGAAGGCGACTGAAGGATGAAGGGCACCGAGAGGGGGCACTTGCCTCCTCCCCTGGAGTGTAGAGTTTTTATTCATTACACAATTGTCACACACTTTTAGAAGAAATTTCTGTGATTCTGCAGAACCTCTCGTTTAGCCAACCGTAGCCTTGTGTGGCTGACCGCAGGGAAATAATATAGGGTGGCGCACGGGAAACCGGCCCCGAGTACAGACTGCTCGCCAATTACGGACGATGTGTTGCCCGTTACGAGCAGACAGACAAACATGTAACAATTAGGCAGTGAAGAAATAACAAGCTAATGCAAGCAACAATTGCGAAACAATCGATGACGATGTGTAGAGAGCTGGAAAAGCCGAAAATCTCACGCGACTCGCATGGGCTATAGCTGATGTTGTCTTCTAAACCTGTTGGTGGCTGTTTCGCAGCTTAATAGACAACAAGTAACTTTTATGAAATTCTTCGTTTCGACTTACAGTACATAGCTATGCTACATTGTAAACAATAATCGTTTACACTCTATATATACTTCACGTTGTCTCTGACTTCGTAGGCGATGTAGAGACTTTATGGAAGCACAAAATGAAATGTGATTTTCTCACCATCTTGCGTCACACGCTTAGTAAAAATTAGGTTTTTATGTTGCATTATTAAAGTTAATACAGCAATAATAATAATAATAATAATAATAATAATAATTAAGTTCGCAGTAATAAAGTTTTTGGTTTGAAAGCTCCTTGTGAAAAAAAGTTTTTGAGATAATAAGTAAATACGATGTTATGGCAATCTATGTCTTTTCAAATGGAGAGGCACCGCTTTTCCTACTGAGCCAAAATGACCCACAACCCACTTTTTTTCCCACAGAAACCAAACTAGGAGGTAATGCTAATTGGAAACAACCAAAATTAAAAATGATTAGAGCCTTCCTAAATGTAATGTTTTGCATATGAAAGATACAGGAAAATCGTTTTATATGAATTTTCTTACAGTAAAAATTAAGCAAATTATTGAAAGTTAGCTGCTAAATCAAGTCGATGAAAGCAAAAAAATATGAATAACAAAAAAATTTGCCTTGTTATAAGCATGTCTTCTGCAGTTGATCGATATAATGAAGTGAGCTAATATGCCCTTTTGTTAGCTGAAAACACCTATTACATACAAAGTAATTTTTATGTAATTTACGTAACTATAAAATACTTTCTGATTACTGGTCGTGGACACTGAATAGCCAGAGACAAGTGCAAGAACAATTTGGAACACGTGTAAAACGGGCGAGCGCAGTGAACGAAACGAACACCTGGATACTGAACTAAGTAGGAGCAGTCGGCAGTGGAACTGAGGCAGGCGGCCGTGCGAAGAACGACGAGTGCGGCCGAGGGAGGCCGAGGCTGAGGCGAGCACGCGACTCCGGCTGGAACGAGAACTGCCCAGTGACCGCCGCGACCGAGGTGAACTAGTGAACTGTGAAGCGGTCGTTCCTCGTTCCCGGGAACTGTAAGTAGACCGTTGTGAGCGAAGTGAACTATACCCCCGCCGGCGAAACATTGCACTTGACAGTTCTCTTTTTGTCTAGTTAGGTTGGCTATACTGTAATAGCGATGTTGCAACAGCAGCCTCTATACACACAGCAGACGATACAGTTTTCCGTCCCGTCTCGTAAATTCAAGCGATTGAGCAATTACAATGTATATAAAAACTCGTTTTTAGTTGTACTACAATGACAGGAAGTAAACAACCGTATAATAATGCATGTAAAAGCATAACAATGCGCACCCTTTCGATAACGGAGCAAAGAAATACAAAAAACAAGCATCTGACGACTGGTACTTTAAAATCAATAATGTACGTAGTTTACAAAATAAATAATAACCGAGATTGCAATAAATAACCAATATTAGAATTTTTTCACTCACCAATTTACAGCGATAATGGCGCAATTCCATCCAGCTCGCCATCGTCACTGTTGTCCGATTCATCGCTAAAACCGTCTTCATCGTCGTCATCGGCAAGACAAATCAGTAATTGTTCATGGCCACTGATAATGCCTTCTATTGTCTGTGCTGCTCGTATAAGCTTCTCGACGTGCTCTACTTTTTTTCTCCATGAGGCTGCATCCACAGTCACAAGAGCTTCACGCAACAGCTTTTCCACCTCTGTTATTGTAAAGGACTTGTTGTTGTTCCTTACATACATTTTTACGTCACTCCGTACTAACTCAATAGGGTTGAAATGGCAGTGATATGGTGGCAGCCTTATTACAGTATGACCCTGCTCCTTGGCAATTTCGTCTACTACGTATGTAGGTGTCGTAGGCTTATTTTCTTTAACAAGAGAATATAACAGAACCTTTGTCATACCCATATCTGCTGCAATATTTCGATCCTGTAACCACTGCACCATAACTTCTTTCCGATCATTTGTAGTTGGGGCTTTGTTCTGTATCACCGAATGATGTGGAGCATTGTCCATTACAATTGTTGTAGGGACAGGAAATTGTTTTAAAAGGTTCCTGAACCACTGAACAAATCGTGCGTGATCCATATCTTCATGGTAATCACCAGTCTTTTTTGATCTAAAAACTAAAAGTGCGTCAGGGACAAAACCACTGGAGGAGCCTGCATGGACCACAATTAATCTAGCTCCTCTTCCCGTCGGCTGATGGCCGCTACTGCTGGGTGTGTTATCCGTCCAACATTTACTGACAGCTTCCCCGGCATTAACCCACGTTTCGTCTAGCCAAATTATGGAATGAATGTCTCTGCCCACAATTTTGTGCAAGAAAATGCTACGAGCGGTAACAATATGTGCCCTCTCTAACAATACTTTGCGTCCGTCTAGCGTTTTGTAACGGAAACCCATATTTTTAGCACAATTTTTAGTGATGTTTTACCACCCCTGAAGAGTTCACTTTCTTTTAAAGAGATTAATAACTTAGCTACAGTCGGATACTCTTTTCTGCTGTAGTAAGCATAAACATGCCTACGAACTGCATCAGTCTGGAAAGAATCTAAATCTGTGACAGGACTTCGCCGCTTTTTCTTCTTTCCCGGGGTTGATAAAAATGTATTATTTGATCCAGACAGCTCGGAATCATTACGGCTCACTTCAGTATCTTCCAAGTTCTGTAGTAATACTCCCTTACTTACTACCGTTCTTGCACTAATACCAAGAGTTTTCGACGTTACGTTCCACCACTTTGTCGGCGGGAATTGATGGCTGTCCATGAATGCTTACGTAGTTTTTCTCCTGCTCGTAAAACTCACGAGTTCTGCGTAGCAACTCCAGTGCCTGACTGTTTAGCGGCACCCCTCGACGCAAAGGATTGTCACTAGGTGAACGAAGTCTTTTCGGTGGCATTTTCCAAGTACGTAAACTCACAACGTAACAAAAGTCACAACGATATAGCACACAGTACAACGAAAACACGCGGTAAACAACACACAACTCACGTTGTATACACATGCACTAAACAAAGCCGGCAACGCGGGAACTTTGACGTCACAGCACGTGAGTAACAGCAGTGCTCACTGCGCTGTGATTAGCTGGCGCCCCACGCTGAACGCCTAGCGCCTATCGTTCTTCACTTGTTACTCTGTTACGCTGCCAACTTCATACGCAAACGTCAAGTGCAATGTTTCAGCGGCCCGGGTATATGAACCGATGTTTCCTTGGAATTCTTTCCGCGGTCCTTTCGTTCATCTTGGTGAAGCGTTGGTTCGCGTCGACCCATGTGTGGAGCTCCCCGACGCAGCGGCCACGACTGGGCGACACGGACACCGCCACCGTCCCCTGTGGCACGAGGCGGGCACGGTGTGCGAGCCACTGCTCGGCCTGCCGCTCCACTTCGCTCGGCCCTCGTCGGCGCAGCGCCACACCTCAGCCGGCACTGCGACGTTCTGCTTGGCACAACTCAAGGCCACAATGGTGGTGTCGCCGACAGTTACCCTCTCCTACTTGTGTCGCAAAAAAAGTTTCACAGTTCCAGCAATCTGACGTCACAGCCCTTTACGAAGGAACGCATATGACAGAAGAGAAAGGACAAGAATTCTGTTACAGGTACCACAAATTTTCTGTGCCACAACATCGCAATACCACATGCACTGAAGCGACAATGTAGGCATCGCTATTCGAATATAGGGCCGGCCGGTGTGGCCGAGCGTCTCTAGGCGCTTGAGTCTGGAAGTGCGCGACCGCTACGGTCGCAGGTTTGAATCGTGCCTCGGGCGTGGATGTGTGTGATGTCCTTAGCTTAGTTAGGTTTAAGTAGTTCTAAGGGACTGATGACCTTAGAAGTTAACTCCCATAGTGCTCAGAGCCATTTGAGCCAAATGCAGGCAGAATACGGATGCAGTTCTAGAATGACATTTTCACTGCAGCGGAGTGTGCGCTTATATGAAACTTCCTGGCAGATTAAAAATGTGTGCCTGACCGAGACTCGAATTCGGGACATTTGCCTTTCGCGGTCTAGAGCTCTACCCAGGCACAACTCACGCCCCTTTACATCTGCCAGTACGTCGTCTCCTACCCTCCAAACCTGCCAACCTTCCACAACTAGCGCTCCTGAAAGAAAGGATACTGCGGAGACATGGCTTAGCCACAGCCTGGGGCTTTCGCGGGCAAGTGCTCCACGCAGTTGTTAGATCAGTTGCTGCTGCTACAAAGGCAGGTCATCGAGATTTAATTGAGTTTAGACGTCGTGTTATCCTCGGCTCACGAGCGATGGGACACAGCATCTCCCACGTAGTGACGGAGTGGGAATATCCCGTACGACCATTTCACCACTGTACCGTGAATTTCAGGAAACATCAAATCTCCAACATCGCTGCGGCCGTGAAAAAGATCCTCCAAAAACTTACCGACGACGACTGAAGAGAATCGTTCGGCGCGACAGACGTGCAATCCTTCCGGAAATTTCTGCAAATTCCAATGTTGCGCCTTCAACTACTATGAGCGTACGAACCATTCTTACCGCTCGTGTACCCTCTATGTCTGCAGGACAAAAGCCTTACGCCTCGCCTGGACCCATCAACATCGACGCTGGACTCCTCATGACATCAAACGTGCCGGTCGGTCTGACGTTTCGAATTGTATCGAGCGGACGCATGTGTACGGGTATGGAAACAACCTCACCAGTCCTTGGATTCTGCACGTCAGCAGGGAACTGTTCAGACTGGTGGAGTCTCTGCAGTGGTGTGAGGTATATGCAGTCGGAGTGGTATGGGACCCCTGATACGCCTGGACGCGACTCTGGCAGGTGACACGCACGTAAGCATCTTGCCTCATCACCTGCACCCACTCACGTCCATTCTGCATTGCGACTGACTTGGGCAATTCCAGCAGGACAAAGCCTTATCCCACCTACGCAGAATTGCTACAGATGAGCTCCAGGAACACTCTTCTGAGTTTAAACACTTCAGATTGGTATGCGACCGCTGTCCGGAGCCGAAGAGGGCGCGTGCGGCGAGAGGAAAAGGAAAACCATACTGCTCAGCACGTAGTCAAAACTGTGAAACAAATGAAGAGGGGCAGTGCAAATGAGAGGAGAGTGGTTTGAAGGGGCGAGGCAGGTAGTTCTACGGCGTTGACGGTGGTGGAATTTTACGTAATAACTTACTCTCAGTATTAAATAAATTATGAATAATCCGCCTCGATTGCGAAAATTCCCAGTGTTTACCCAGGTTTCAACGTGGATAACCACGCCTTCTTCAGAACAAAATAAAAAACAGGTTGCCTAAATGGGCATAATCAATATCTAAAATGAACACCCACAACGGCAGGTCCCCATAAAATTTATTAACATTACACGGTACATCCGTACCAAGTCAATAACAATACATAATTTATTTAGATAATTACGATTGCTGACGCGCTGCAATGCTGAAAGTTCTTATACTCTGAGTATTGTCGATTTGTTTCAGACCCACTCGTACACCTTAGCGTCTGCACTGAAACAAGCGTTCAGTTCATAGTGCTGTGGAATGTGGGAAAAAAATTGCAAATTGGCATTCATAAGAAGAAGACCAAAAGTGCAACAGGAGCGTAATATGTAAGAAATTGCCCACGCAACCTGTAAGTACAGTTCCAAACATTACTGTTTAATAGGAAATACCCAGCACCGGAACTGTTTATAACCTGTATGTCAAGGGACATGCGCTTTACATTGGATGGGATTTGAAGACATTTAATACTTTGAATTGCTTGGTAGCTAGTCCAGTCCACGCTGCGCCGTGTTGCGGAATTTCTGCGTGCTCCCGGGGGCCTAACTTGATAGGCAGGTGTAGCAGTTTTGTTGGCAGAGGACACAGTGCTTGCACGGTACGGCTAGGGCAGCCTCTGGAGGCGGGGGCGCTGCGGTGTGGTCGTGTGGTCGGCCGTGTCTGGCGGCTGAGGCACGCACGGCCGCCGACACGGGCACGCACGCCGCGCCGCCATAATGGCTTAATTGTGCGCGCGCCGCCGCTGACCGCAGGCTCGGGTTGCGTTTCTGCAGCGGGCACGTCCTCAGGCCGCAGACGCTCCACGGCTCGGCGCCACTGCTCTGTGTCAGTCTCTCACACCTACCGTTCACCGTAAGCCGAGACACTGATGATTTCATACAACATCCGAAGTCTCTGAAGAAGTGGACTTCGTGATACAGTTGCTGAGCGAAGCACGAATTTCTCAGCTAGCACACGTACGCGAATTTCCAATGGCATTTCCTACAGGAGCTGATTTCTTTGCGTGCCGGTGTGAGCTGTCACCAGCACACCGGGCGGCAAAGCGGTTGCGAGAACACTGATAGGAGGCCAAAGGCAGACTCTCGCCGCCGCGGCCCAGTTAGTGCCAGTCGGTCACGAGTGAGTCAACGAGGCGAGTCACCAGTCGCAGTCGGCTCGCAGTCAGTCAGCACCTGGCGACCACAGTACTGTGCACAGCGGGAGTTGTACTTCCAACGTGGACTGCTACAAAAGACCTTGTATCACAACACCTGCACTATCTTAAGTAGCTTCCTGTGTATGTTAATAAAGACCCCCGTTAATACACTCCTGGAAATGGAAAAAAGAACACATTGACACCGGTGTGTCAGACCCACCATACTTGCTCCGGACACTGCGAGAGGGCTGTACAAGCAATGATCACACGCACGGCACAGTGGACACACAGGAACCGCGGTGTTGGCCGTCGAATGGCGCTAGCTGCGCAGCATTTGTGCACCGCCGCCGTCAGTGTCAGCCAGTTTGCCGTGGCATACGGAGCTCCATCGCAGTCTTTAACACTGGTAGCAAGCCGCGACAGCGTGGACGTAAACCGTTTGTGCAGTTGACGGACTTTGAGCGAGGGCGTATAGTGGGCATGCGGGAGGCCGGGTGGACGTACCGCCGAATTGCTCAACACGTGGGGCGTGAGGTCTCCACAGTACATCGATGTTGTCGCCAGTGGTCGGCGGAAGGTGCACGTGCCCGTCGACCTGGGACCGGACCGCAGCGACGCACGGATGCACGCCAAGACCGTAGGATCCCACGCAGTGCCGTAGGGGACCGCACCGCCACTTCCCAGCAAATTAGGGACACTGTTGCTCCTGGGGTATCGGCAAGGACCATTCGCAACCGTCTCCATGAAGCTGGGCTACGGTCCCGCACACCGTTAGGCCGTCTTCCGCTCACGCCCCAACATCGTCGTATGATGGTCGTATGTGTGTTTGGCGCCGTGCAGGTGAGCGCCACAATCAGGACTGCATACGACTGAGGCACACAGGGCCAACACCCGGCATCATGGTGTGGGGAGCGATCTCCTACACTGGCCGTACACGTCTGGTGATCGTCGAGGGGACACTGAATAGTGCACGGTACATCCAAACCGTCATCGAACCCATCGTTCTACCATTCCTAGACCGGCAAGGGAACTTGCTGTTCCAACAGGACAATGCACGTCCGCATGTATCCCGTGCCACCCAACGTGCTCTAGAAGGTGTAAGTCAACTACCCAGGCCAGCAAGATCTCCGGATCTGTCCCCCATTGAGCATGTTTGGGACTGGATGAAGCGTCGTCTCACGCGGTCTGCACGTCCAGCACGAACGCTGGTCCAACTGAGGCGCCAGGTGGAAATGGCATGGCAAGCCGTTCCACAGGACTACATCCAGCATCTCTACGATCGTCTCCATGGGAGAATAGCAGCCTGCATTGCTGCGAAAGGTGGATATACACTGTACTAGTGCCGACATTGTGCATGCTCTGTTGCCTGTGTCTATGTGCCTGTGGTTCTGTCAGTGTGATCATGTGGTGTATCTGACCCCAGGAATGTGTCAATAAAGTTTCCCCTTCCTGGGACAATGAATTCACGGTGTTCTTATTTCAATTTCCAGGAGTGTACATGCGTGCGGTTGTAGGAAGAGGACAGCAGCCACCAAACAACACCCTCTCCTTGCTTCCCACGGCACATGCCTGCAGTAACAACGTGACGACACAAAACTTGGGGTACGATTCATAGCACCCAAAGAAATACTATGTAATCACGAGGTGGACGGTAAGGTAAGGAACTTTTGATTTAGGATACATTGAGACTTTATGCAGAATCAGCGGCAAAGGATTAAAATGTGTGTAGGACTGGCACTCGAACCCAGGATCTCCCGCTCACTAGGCAGTTGCGTTAACCACTGCGAAATGCGGGGACAGTGTTGATCGCAAAGGCGCGGACGGCCTCGGCGCGCTCACCCTCCCACGCAGCCATACGAGTCCTAGCCTTAGATTCGGAATGCAGATCGAACGTCTATGTACATCCATCCATACTTACTTACTTTCCGTGTCCGGAACAGACTTCCAAAAATCAGCAGCCAAAATGGCCTTGTCACTTGCCTCCCATAAGTCATTCATTGTGCAGGACTGGTCTAGATATGGACAGATCAGCAGGTGTTGAGGATCCTGGACAGAACCACACAGACAGAGATTCTGATTCTCTTTTAGGAAACCCCATTGCTGTAGGTTTGTCTTGCACTTTGGCACTTCTACCCTCAAAAGGTTTAGGGTTCTCCAGACTGTGTGTGGTAGGTCTCCACCAGGCGCCTGTTTTTCTTTCACACCTTTAAGGGGGCTTTTCAGGTCGATTTCCCACCATTTCAAACGATTCTCTGCAGCCGTCCCTTCCAGGGAAACTCTTCCTGGAACAGAGCCGTCGGTCAGCAGGCTGGAGTCCATATAAATGGTGAAGCATGCCCTTTTATTGCTTGGTTTTTTCGGCTTCGGCAGCGATGTCACGTCGTATGTTGGGCGGTGCGATCCCCATGATTGAGTACAGCTTGTGCACTGGGGTTGGCCTCAAGCATCCGGTAACAATCCGTGCCATTTCATTGACCGCGGCATCAACTTTCCTCGCGTGTGTTTATGCTGACCATACTGAAGCGGCGTATTCCGCGGCTGACACACCGAGCGCAAGTGCTGAAGTTCTCAGGACTTTTGGGTTTGCACCCCAGGATGCGCTGGCGAGTTTCCTGATGGTGTTGTTTCTAGTTGAGACTTTTCCTTTGTGGCATTGCAATGATGTTTATAGGTCAGTGTACGATCCAACTTCACACCAAGATATTTGGGCGTTTTACAATGTTCGAGACGTTCACCTCTCCATATTACATTTAATTCACGATTTGCCTCCCTGTTCTTTAAATGGAATGCACAGACCTGCTTCTTGGAAGAGTTCGGCCTTAATTGGTTTGCCTGATAATACTAGGAGAGAGCTTCCAAGGTACTGCATCCATACTGAAGATTGTGGGTTTATTGCCTACCGGGGCAACTCAGTAACATTATTACCACCTGCCCAAAAGAACAGAAAGCACGCATTCGTACGGAATAGACTCGCCTACATGGGCAATGAGTCCACAATTTTCAGTGCGGATGCACATCTACGGTCGACTTCCTGCGAGAATCTCAAAGTAGCGAGCACCAACGACACGGACGCTGACAGCGTGCAGGTGGCGCTGGGCGGGAACGTGACTCAGCCTAGGTAGGCCGCGCATTTTGCGGTAAACACTTTGTCTGGCTGGTGCAGCGGTTAACGTATCTCCACAGTGAGTGGGAGGTCCCGGGCTCCAGTCCGCTCACATTTTCACTCTTCGCTGCTCATTCCGCAATAAAGTCCCGATGCAGCCGACATCAATAGCTCCTTTCCTTTCCTTTCCTTTCCTTTCCTTTCCTTTCCTTTCCTTTCCTTTCCTTTCCTTTCCTTTCCTTTCCTTTCCTTTCCTTTCTCTCCCGTCCACCTGCAGTTTCTATGATACGTATCACGGCTGTGGATTCCATCCTGTGTGTCTACAAGAATGCATTGTAAACCGTAGCAGCAGCGACGCTTTTTTCATAGAGCTTGTTACCAATGGCGCCCGTTGGGGGAGGGGTGGGAAAGGTTGTTTTTGGCCGCCGAAAAAAATTTATAAAGAAATTCGTTAGTTGCTATTCAGGTATATGAACAACGTACTTTTTGAAGAGGTGCTGATGTGTAAGTAGCGTGCTCAACCTTAACACACTTTTTAGCACACACTTACAGTGCAAACTCAGCATCGTGCGTCCTCCCAGATTTAGTGGTAACATGGCCCGGTGGATAACCCGTCAAAATCTGAACACAAATCGAGCATGAAAACAGGAAGGAAGTATACTGAACTGTGAAAAAAGACGCAAAATAGAAAGAGCGAGTGGTCCAAGGTCGAGATGTGAAAACATAGAGCGAACTGAAGGAACGTCGCCGCCGTGGTTATATGACAATAGTGTTGGACTGCAATGCGGGACATTCGTGTTCACATCTTACTTGCGCACAATTTTTTTTTCTTCGCAAAATTATGAGTTTTCCGCCCGGACACTGATGTGTCTTTTGCCCTCCTGTAGGCTTGGTCATTGTCATACTCTACGCTGGTTACAGAATATGAGCCACGTGATAAGCATATATTGCGATCGCAAGTAAATGTGATGAATAGTGACAACAATCCAAATGCCACATAGACCTCGCAGAGAAATGAAGAGAACAAATAAACGGGTGTGAACTATTTTACGACAAAGGAATTCGAGAGTCAAAAGTTCCGAAAGGGATCGCAAGAGTCATAAGATGTGGTACTTGCGTGGAACAAACATGGGGTACGGACGTCTGGGGGTCCCATCGGTACACGTCGCTGTTGCAAACGGAAGTTATACAGCGACAGGGACACACATGTGAATACGGCCGAGAGGCACGTCACTTCACGATTTTGTGGGAAAACATTACCAGGCACGTGGGAGATTTGAACAGGGGTCTCTGCCTTCAGAGCTTAACACCGTGACCAAACAACCACCGTAGCTGTCCAAATACGCTCGATATTTACAGATCTTGAGCTTGCAGCCTTCACGGTTCCTATTTTGCTTTTTTTTTTACAATTCAGTACACCTTCCTGTTTCCATGATTCACCCATGTTCAGTTTTTAAGGAGTTATCCACTGGGCCACTTTACCAAAACTCATAAGAAGGGCGCGGGCGAGATGGGGACTTGGCAAAACCAACGTACTTTCTAGAACACGTGCTGCCAAGGGGGGAATTGCGAGGAGAAGACGGGGAGGTTGCTGACTTGTGCTCACAAATCACGTTTTATAAAGATACTGATGTGTAAGTAGGTCCTGAATTTGAAGATACTAAAAATGACAGTCAGTGTGAAGTCACATCCACTACGAAGACCTTAATTGTTGGACTGTGTTTCAGTCAAAAATTTAAAACATTTATGAAATCAGGTGCAGGACTTCATTAAAACCAGTAAACAGTTTTTTCGAAAAATTTTAAAACACGTACCTGACTACATTACGTCCACCTTTCGAAAATATAGTAAAGTGTACATAGAACTCATTTCATTCCAACTGGGTTTCTGTAAAGTTGGAAGATGTGTGGGGGGGTAGGGGAGGTGGTAGGGGAGAGGGAAGGGGGAGAGGGAAGGGGTTTAGAGGGTGCCGCAAGATATACAGGGCATTTCAGGAGCAACAGTAAATGTTTTGAGAGTTGCTAGCGTATCTGGATTCGAACAAAACATTTCATATAACATGTGTCCAGTCTTCATAAGCTACGGAGATCCAACTGGTTACTGATACTGGTTTTCATTTCACATATTAAAACTCCAGCTTGTCTAAACAGGCGTCGAAAACTGCCTGAAATGGAACTCAACTTGGACGTGAATCGCATCGTTAACCCGCCGTGGAATATTGTCCGTGCCTGGTTCACCACTATGTCGCACAAGCTGACGCGCTAGGCACAGTTACAAAAATGTAAATTAAGTAGCTAACATAGGTACATATTCCAGGCCACTGATGATGCCTTGCAGAAAGTAATAGCGAAACGCGTACGGCACTAAAATTGTGTTTCATTCAGTTGCTGTCAGACGGTCCATAAGTAAAAATTATCAGTATACCGTAGTATTACACACAACTGAGGAAGATAGGACTACAAAAGTTGAAGATGTCAGCTGTATTTCGACCGTCCACTGAACTACAGATCTATTTGTGATCGTGTTTCCTCCAGGTTGCTGGTGTGTTAGTGGCAATTTGCGAACAGTGACCAAGAGAGCCACGGAAATGGAAACAGCTCAGCGCATCACAATGAGACTGCCACGCCAGAAGAACAAAGATGACCACAGCATTTACCAAAAGACTATGTAACATCAGTAAGGGTTTTTTGTAATGCCATTTAACCTGAAGATGAGGGATTGCCTCGAAACAAGTAGCTAAATAAATAAGTAATACAGAGTCTGTGACTGGTAGCGGAAATTAAAAAAAAAGAACTTTACATATTTCTTGAAACAGTCAGGGTCGAAAAATAGTCAAATTGGCCATATTATGATGTGTGCAAATGTTGAATGGTTTGCACCGCATTTCCACGCTCTGATGCCTTCTTTATATCCTGTGCCAATGTTGGCAACACTACAAAACACGACACGCATTGAGAAGTATACAAATAAACAGCGAATACTGGCGTACGAAATTGTGCTGTGTTAAACGTTAAAACTGCGTAGTTCTGCAAAGCGGCGTAAGATTAGACCACAATTATCAGTTCTTGACGAAGAAAGGAATCAAAGACGCGCTAGCACACGGCTTTCCCTGATGGAGGCGAAAAACCGAGCAGAAATTACCGTAAGCAAAAACGAACAATTTGTTATTCGATCTGTTTCCGCGTTAAAAAGAATCAAATTCTAAAGTCCTTAATTACAGACCATTGATAATGCTTAATTCTATGAAGCGAGAAGCTACTGGCGAGGAAAAGACGCATTGTTTTTGCACTTACAACGACGGGACAAAAATACCCTCAGAAATTGTAAATCAGCTACAGACAATATCGTTCAATTGGCTCTGAGCACTATGGGACTTAACATCTGAGGTCATCAGTTCCCTAGAACTTAGAACTACTTAAACCTAACTAACCTAAGGAGATCACACACATCCATCCCTGAAGCATGATGCGCACCTGCGACTGTAGCGGTTGCGCGGTTCCAGACTGTAGCGCCTAGAACCGCTCGGCCTCCCCGGCCGGCGAAGACAATATGGTCGCACATACGGCGAACGTATCTCTCCCGTTGCACTGGTGCGGTTCACCTGGCCAGAAATAGCACATATCTACTTGCTTCCCTCCATAACACTCAAACGCGATTTATCGCCGTAGCTGATACTTCCGACTAATCACAGTGTAACACATACGGTGATAAATCAGACAAATCGTAATTTAAAACTGCGAAGGGATAGAAGTTGTGCATTCATGAAGTGTGATTTTAATTTGTGACAAATCAGATAAGTAGCATTCACAGAAATCACTAATTTCGGTACGTTACAGTTTACCCGTTAACTACGATTCTGAACGGTGCTAATCGGAACTAAAAATCACATTTACCGAAAAGTAATCGCTGATTTCTGAAGTCACAGTTTACCCATTAACTGCGATTTTAAACTGTGATAACTCTAAAGTAAAAATCACAGTTACAGAAAAGTACTATCCACAGCAAACACTGATTTCGGAAAGCCACAGTATACCCACTAACTGCTATTTTAAGCTGTGACAAATCGGAACTAAAAATCACAGTTACCGAAAAAGTGGAATTAACAGGAATCGCTGATTTCGGAAGTCACAGTTTACCCATTAACTGAGATTTTAAAGTATGATAACTCGAAAGTAAAAAATCACAGTTACAGAAAAGTACCATCCACAGAAAACACTGATTTCGGAAAGCCACAGTTTACCCACTAACTGCTATTTTAAGCTGTGACAAATCGGAACTAAAAATCACAGTTACCAAAAAGCAGCATTCACAGGGAACAGTGTTTTCTGAAAATTATAGTCTGGCCCATCCCAGTGACATTAATCAGGAGTTGTATTATTATTGGGATTTGCGTCGTACGAAAGCTGTGACTAGCCTTGGAAAGGCATTCACCTACCTGTATATTAAATGATCAACTTATGAGATGAGACCTATTCTTTGCAAGACATTTGTTTTATATAATTTACGTAACTGTATAGATGCGCATCTAGCGCGGACGCTAATACATCGGTTTCGCAGTCAAAGAAACATTTTAACAGAAGCTGAACTGAACGTTCCGCTTCGATCTAAATAAAAGATGACAGTAAAAACTTTTGTATATCTGCAGATTATAGCGTACTTCTGCTTGTAATGTGAAAGCGTAAAGAAGGTCGTCTTTAAGCCATAAAAGTGAGCGGTCTTGCCAGCGTGCAGACAACATTATTAATTAATAAAATTCGAGTAATTTATGTTCGAAACTGTAAATCGACAAGTTATTGTTATGAAGGTGTTGAACGGTTCAAGAATTAATTGTCTTGAAGGAAGGAGAAAGGTAATCAGCATGAAATTTTCACTCTCCAGCGGAGTGTGCGCTGATATGAAACTTTCTGGCAGATTAAAACTATGTGCCCGACCGAGACTCGAACTCGGGACCTTTCTGGCAGATTAAAACTATGTGCCCGGCCGAGACTCGAACTCGGGACCTTTCTGGCAGATTAAAACTATGTGCCCGACCGAGACTCGAACTCGGGACCTTTGGCTTTCGTCAGCAAGTGTTCTACCATCTGAGCCACCGAAGCACGACTCACGCCCGGTCCTCACAGCTTTACTTCTGCCAGTATCTCGTCTCCCACCTTCCAAACTTTACAGAAGCGCCTTTCTTTCAGGAGTGTTAGTTCTGCAAGGTTTCGCAGGAGAGCTTCTGTAAAGTTTGGAAGGTAGGAAACGAGATACTGGCAGAAGTAAAGCTGTGAGACCGGGAGTGAGTCGTGCTTCGGTACCTCAGAAGGTAGAGCACTTGCCAGCGAAAGGCAAAGGTACCGAGTTCGAGTCTCGCTCGGGCACACAGTTTTAATCTGCGAGAAAAGTAATGACTAATTTGTGACAAAAAGTGAACCAAGAAGCTGGTAGAGAATCGCACCATACCGTGAGAAAAGTACTTATGTAAGTTATACTGTTTATAAATAAGCTCTAATTTGCTAGTGAGAATTATTTGAATATATTTAGTGCTTACCAGATTTCTTATTCTATTCTTTTCCTTTATAATTTTTTACCTCCATGTCATTATTTTTGTTAATGTCAGACAGTCTTTACTACAGCAGAGAATACAGCGACACCCTGGTCGTAGACAC
This sequence comes from Schistocerca gregaria, assembly GCF_023897955.1. NCBI lineage: Eukaryota > Metazoa > Arthropoda > Insecta > Orthoptera > Acrididae > Schistocerca > Schistocerca gregaria. Next base: position 88,721,531 of record NC_064929.1, on the reverse strand, counting down.
AAGGCCGCTCCTTGTCTGCTCTACAAATCATAGCTGCCCCATTTATTAATGATTTCATTTGCAAATGCAATTTTTTTATTGTTCATAGTTAAAGGTCTGTTAGCTGATTATAAATTTCATACTGATTAGGTAAAGACATCCGGGTTGTTCTTTTCCAAATACTAGAAGCCTTTGCGTAATCAGAAACTAGCCTCCTTCTGACAACGATCAGGAGCCGACCAGAAGGCGGACGTCTTCGACCGCTCTCGTGTCTCCTGTGGCAAAGTCGTGGCAAACTGGTAACACGACGTTCTAGTATGGGACTCACTGGTCATAGCGGAGCCTTAGAGTCCGTCACCGCAGCAACGTATTTCCGCCATCTGTCCCTGTCTTGGGCTATTTCCTTCCATTCACCTTCAATACCTAGGCTCCTCCCACCTACGCCTCGATCTCCCCACAGGACGTTTTCCTTCTAGGTGCCCTACCAGTACTCTGCGCGCTGCCCTGCCCTCATCCATTCGAGCTACGTCACCCGCCCATCGCAGCCTACGTCATTTAATAATACTGATTATGTCAGGGCTCGAATAAAGTTCGTGCACCTCTTCGTTATGCAGCTTTCGCCACTCTCCGCTAATGTCATCCCTTTTTGCTCCGAAACTTTTCCGCAACATTTTGTTTTCAAATACTGGAAATGGCTTTTCATTTTGCACAGTGAGAGACCAAGTCTCACACCCATACGGCATAACTGATAGAATAATAGTTTTGTATATTTTAATCTTTAAATTCCTAGACAATATCCGTGATGAAAGTAATCTATTCAGTGAAAAGTAGCACGCATTTCCCACCCGTAGTCTCTTCTTCAGTTCGGATTCAATCTCATTTCTAGAAGTGATGTCTACGCCTAGATACTTAAATGTGTTCACTTTTTCAAACTGCATGCCTCCAACTCTTAACATTTCCTGATGTACTGCTGTTGGCATTCTAGTAGTAACCAGTTATTTAGTTTTATCTTCACTTTTCCTTAGACCTACATCTTCACTAGCCTCGATTAACGCATTCGTATTTGCTGTTACAGATTCTTTCCTATCGCTAATGATGTTTAGATCATTTGCATACCCTAATATCTTAATATTTCCATTTAACTCCACACCCTCTGAATTATCTGCTGCCATTCGTAAATATATTGTAGGACTAAATTAAAATGTAGCGGAGACAGGGCATGTCCCTCGTTAAGACCGTTCTTTATTACAAATTCTTCTAACTCCAATTTCCTTCGCGTACTCAACGTTTTGTGTTTTTCAAACTGGCTTCTATAAGTCTAACATACTTCTTTGGTATTTCAAGTTCCAAAAGAATTCTGTACAATTTTGACTGCAATACAGAATCATATGCTTTTGTAAAATCTATGAAAAGAATATGAACTGGTTTATTGTATTCCCATTTCTTTTCCAAAATTTGACGCAGCGTGAATATTTGCTCTACAGTTGATCTGTTCTTCCGAAAGCCGGCTTGGTAATCCCCCACAATTTCATCTGCATGTGGTGTAAGCCTGCTTAGCAGAATATTCGAGAAAATTTGGAACATACTGGTAATAGCGATATCCCTCTATAATTACGACAATTCATTTTGTCACCTTTCTTAAAAATTGGGATCAGAATAGACTCGTCCCACTCTTCAGGTATGATCTCTGAGTTCCGTACTTTAGTTATCACTTTGTGAACTACTTCCACCAATTTCTGACCCCCATTTTAAACTAATTCTGCAGTTATGCAATCTGATGCTGGTGCTTCATGGTTTTTCAATTTGTTGATTGCATCTCTTACTTACGTTGGCTCAGGTATCTGAGGTTCTGCTGTATGCATTTCGTACCCCTGCTCATTTCCTGGTGTACGTTTAATACATGCTCAAAATACGCCCTCCATTTACTTAATATAGCACTGTGGTCTGGCAGTATTCCCCCAGCATCCCCTCGAAGTGCCTTGAAGCCCTTCCTATACTCATTTATGTCTAGCTGAAGCTCCCTAATGTTTTTTTTTGTTTTGTTTTACTGTTTGATTCCAATTTTTGTAATTTGATTGTTCAAATAATCCCTCTTCTTTGCTCGTAGCCTACTACCAACTTCCGTTCTCAAGTTCAAGAACTCCTCTCGTTTTCTGTCTGCCATTCTATCCCAATCTAATCGCGCTTTTCTTCTTCCCTGTACCAGTTTCTAGCATTCCTCATCAAACCACGGTTTCCTCCTGTTCTTCTTAATTGTACCTGTTCTAGTATGAAACACAGATTTAAATTGAAAGAATTGGAATATATTTAACTTATTTAGTTTTTTTTGTTTTATCATACTAGAGAGTGCGGGTGGTTGCGGGTCCACGGTGCAAAGCTACTTTGCCTGCAGTCCCACAGTGCCTGCGGCATCGGCAAAAGGGTCGGAAGCGGCGCGGCCGGTAAGGACACGTACCCACTCGTGCCGATAGTGGCCGGTTCGCTGTCGTGGGCACGATTAAGCCATTACGCCGTGGAAGGGGGAGTAGGATAGCGCGGTCCACCCACCGGCCGTGTCATCACAGAGAGAGAGAGAGAGAGAGATGAGTGGATGGCCGGACGGCGGGCGGGTAATAAGCGAGCAGCCCCAGCAATGAAGCGCGGCGCAACACCCAGAAAACAACGGCGACAACAGCAACGGCGCAGCAACAACGGCGCGCCACACGCAGCCAGCCGCTCACCGCCGGATTACTAAATTACACACACGATCCCGCTGGGCCGGCACAACGTAATTAACAAACATTGGCGGCGGCCTTCCCACGTCCGCTTCCTCCGTTGCTGCGTCCCTTCCCTCTCACTTCGTCTCCTCCCGATCCCCCACCACCCCGTCTCGTCGGCTTTTTGTACGCAGCGCGGTGCGGTCGCCTCCCTCCCCCCACCCCCCACCCCAATTGCGCCATCACTTTATACCTCCTTTGGGCTCAGCTCCCCTCCCAGACCGGACGGCCCACCTTAATGATTTCATTTTCTCGGAGTCGGCCCCCACCGCTTGCTTACTCCCCGTCCCACGGCAGACGTGGGCACTCTCTACTGCTGGTGAGTCGTGTAAATCCAACGAAAGGCACGATTCACTGCTCGGGCAGGCCGTCGACCGTACCCTCAATACGTGTAGCAGCGCGGAAATGAACGAAAGGTTCACAGCGGGATAAAAATTCAGGGCGGAAGTACACTCCTAATCTCAATACAAGCGAGAAAGAATTACACGACCTGTTGCAGAGAAACCTTTTGACAATGTTGACTGGAATACTCTTCTTTCACATTCTGAAGCTGGCAGGGGTAAAATACAGGAAGCGAAAAGCTATTTACAATTTGTACACCAACCAGATGGCAGTTATAAGAGTCGAGGGGCATGAAAGGGAAGCAGTGGTTCGGAAGGGAGTGAGACAGGGTTGTAGCCTCTCCCCGATGTTATTCAATCTGTATATTGAGGAAGCACTAAATGAAACAAAAGGAAAATTCGGAGTAGGTATTGAAATCCGTGGAGAAGAAATAAAAACTTTGAGGTTCCCCGATGACATTGTAATTCTGTCAGAGACAGCAAAGGACTTGCAAGAGCATTTGAACGGAATGGACAGTGTCTTGAAAGGAGGATATAAGATGAACATCAAAAAAAGCAAAACGAGGATAATGGAATGCAGTCGAATTAAGTCGGGTGATGCTGGGGGAGTTTGATTAGGAAATGAGAGACTTACAGTAGTAAAGGAGTTTTATTATTTGGAGAGCAAAATAACTGATGATGCTCGAAGTGGAGAGGATATAAAATGTAGACTGGCAATGGCAAGGAAAGTGTTTCTGAATAAGAGAAATTTGTTAACATCGAGTATAGATTTAAATGTCAGGAAGTCGATTCTGAAAGTATTTGTGTGGAGTGTAGCCATGTATGGAAGTGAAACATGGACGATAATTAGTTTGGACAAGAAGAGAATAGAAGCTTTCGAAATGTGGTGCTATAGAAGAATACTGAAGATTAGATGGGTAGATCACATAACTAATGAGGAAGTATTGAATAGGACTGCGGAGAAGAGAAGTTGATGGCACAAGTTCACTAGAAGAAGGGATTGGTTGGTAGGGCATGTTCTGAGGCAGCAAGGGATCACAAATTTAGCATTGGAGGACAGCGTCGAGAGTAAAAATTGTAGAGGGAGACCAAGAGATGAATACACTGAGTAGATTCAAAAGGATGTAGGTTGCAGTAGTTACTGGGAGATGAAGCAGCTTGCACAGAATAGAGTAGCATGGAGAGCTGCATCAAACCAGTCTCAGGACTGGAGACCACAACAACAATCTTCTTCTAGCCCTTCAAAAAGGGCAAATTAACGGGAAAAACAGAGTTTTTCAACCTGAGTTTTCGCCATTTAGTACTGACTGACTACTCGTGATATCCTCGATTACAACACTATTTCTGAGCAGAGTTTAAAAAATTGGAATCAACAGGTCACTGCTGGTGAGTTTATTGTGGTAATCAACCACTTTTAGAGAAAAGTAGTCAGCAGTGGACTGACCAACTTTTCTTCTATTTGGATGTTTAATTTAATACTTCAATTCCATGTATCTTGAAACTCAGGGTGTCAAAATTTTTAATCTTTGTTCGATTTTTGCGTTTATTACAGGAAGTAATAGGAATAAAAACCAGAAAAAACGATTATTTCAGAAACAGGTTCTTTCCAGCGGTTTTAAAACTCCGGATAAACTGGCCGTGCGAAACTGATGTAATCTAAAGCCGATTGGTTGCAGCGATAGCAGCCATTCCCAGGTCCAAGAGCTCCGGAAGGCCCTGTGGTCGCCAGAAAATTACGAAAAAACTGGCGAGGAGCGTACAGACAGGTCATCCACTCCTCGAAATGGACAGTCTCTGCCATTTTGGGTGTTATTGTCATTGATACTGGGAAGACACCGCTCGCAGCGTTTCCGAGAATTCACAGAATGTTTTAATTTCATTTTCACGTAGCGGTGAGGTGATCATTGTTATAATAATCAGTAGTTCTGCCTTTAGACTGACTGAGTCGCGATGGTAAAAGTCAAACATCAGAGAAGGAATGACTTCATTACTGATATGTCGCGTTTCGGAATTTATACATAATCAGATATCCACAGTAGTCGCAGCTTGACATACAACTTAAAAACACCGTATCTGCTTCCAGTAATCGCTCCTGTATATCTGACGATGGATAAATTCCGAATATGAATAATAAAATCACTTCTTGCTGGACGGTTCACTTTTACCATTTCGAACCAGTCAACCCGAAAGCAGAATTACTGATTGCTTAAATTTCAAGTTCGACGTCGGAGAACAAGTAAGACTAAACTAAACTAAACAGACCATGAAGGCCCAATGGTACCGACCGGCCGCCGTGTTATCCCCCAGGCGTCACTGGATGTGGACATGGAGGAGCATGTGGTCAGCACACGGCTCTCCCGGCCGTATGTCAGTTTCCGAGACCGGAGCCGCTACTTCACAATCAAGTAGCTCCTCAGTTTGCCTCACAAGGGCTGAGTGCACCCCGCTTGCCAACAACGCCCGGCAGACTGGATGGTCACCCATCCGAGTGCTAGCCCAGCCCGGCAGCGCTTAACTTCGGTGATCTGACGGGAACAGGGTTACCACTGTGGCAAGGTCGTTGGCACGGAAAACAAATGACGCTTTTCGCATTTTTTTTTCCCTTTATACGTACTGTGAAGCTTTGATTCTTGCCAAGTTTCATCATTCCAGTCGAACGGTAAGTACCATGTAGGTTGTCAAAATAAGTGACATAAGTGGCCGTATCTTTTGATTGGATTCACTTAGAATGTTAACTCTTTGACACCGCCAGGCGACCTTTTAGTACGCGACATAAATTTGAACTTCATAAACAGTCGCGTTCCTAAGAAAAGGGGCGGACGAATAGACAGAGTCTCAGGTGTGGGGTTTCGCATTGTCCTGCTGGAATTGCCCATGTCCGTCGGAATGCACAATGAACACGGATGGATGCAGGTGATCAGACAGTATGCTTACGTACGTGTCACCTGTCAGAGTCGCATCTACATGTATCCGGGATCCCACATCACTCCAACCGGCTCCCCCACCAGCTTGAACAGTCCCCTGCTGTCATGCAGGGTCCGCGGATTCGTGAGGTTGTCTCCATACCCGTACACGGCCACCCGTTCGGTAAAATTTGAAAGCCGGCCGGGGTGGCCGAGCGGTTCTAGGCGCTACAGTCCGGAACCGCGCGATCGCTACGGTCGCAGTTTCGAATCCTGCCTCGGGCATGGATGTGTGTGATGTCCTTAGGTTAGTTAGGTTTAAGTAGTTCTAAATTCTAGGGAACTGATGACCTAGAAGTTAGGTCCGACAGTGCTTAGAGCCATTTGAACAGTTTGAAACGAGAATCGTCCGACCAGGCAACATGTTTCCAGTCATCAACAGTCTAACGTCGGTGTTGACGGGCCCAGGCGAGGCGTAAAGCTTTGTGTCGTGCAGTCGCCAAGGGTACACGAGTGCGCCTTCGGCTGCTAAAGCTCATGTCGTTCAATGGTTCGCCCACTGACACTTGTTGATGGCCCAGCATTGAAATCCGCAGCAATTTGCGGAAAGGCTGCACTTCTGTCATACCGTCGTTGGTCCCGTTCTTGCAGGATCTGTTTCCACCTGCAGCGATGTTGCAGAATTCCTGATGTTCACGGTCCACTCGTGGGATGGTCGTACGGGAAAAATCCCCACTTCATCGCTGCCTCGGAGATGCTGCGCCAGTGCGTCGACTACAGCACCACGTTCAGACTGATGTAAATCTTGATAACCTGCCATTGTAGCAGCAGTAAGCGTTCAAACAACTTTTCTTGTATTCGCGAGTTCTGCCTGTTTCCATATCTCTGCATTTGAATACGCGTGCCTGTACTAGTTTCTTTGGCGTGTTCATAAAAGACAATATCCCGGCTGGCTGACTTATCGTCGCTCAGCCTAGACCGCTAAGGACAGAAATTTGAAATTTGGAGAGCGTAGCGTGCTGAGCTCATAATGTAGGCGTCGTTTAAGAATTGTTTTCGGAGTTCCACTGATTAGGCGGTGAAAAAGGAATCGAAGGTTTAAAAAAATGTATCGCCTGTTTCTCGGTCAGCATTTTTTGGAAATTTAACCCGTGTGAAGGTGAAATAGTTAGACTTAGTTGAAAATAAACATTTATTAATGGGCTAGTAAGAAAGTTGGTATTTGACCTCAGGGTTAGAATTGGAAAAACACGTGTTCCAGTATTTTTGAAAATCCAATCTCTTAAGGGTGAAAAAGGGGACGAAATGTTTTGGCAAATATTTCATTGTAAAAGAATTTTTAAAGCTAAATCAATGAGAATTGGAATTGGGCTTCTCGGTCCGAAATGAAAAAAGAATGTGTTTCATTGTTTGCGGAAATCCAACCGCCAAGGGAATGAAATAGGGGATAAAATTATTTCATTATGAAATCTATAAAAAAAAACTGTATTTGACTTCTGCGTTAGGAATAAAAAAAGGACGTGCTTCACTGTTTTGGAAAGTTTTAAGAAAATGTTTCGTCCTATTACAATTTTTTTTAAAGCCAAATGTATGAAATGTATTTCACTTCTCGGTTTGATATAGAGAAATATGTGTTAGGGAATGAAAGCTTCTGTGGAAATATCTGCACAAGAACGCAAAACGCGTGATTAACAGAAACCTTGTACTCCCGCCACCAGAATCGCGTTTTGGTGGGAAGTACATTCAGAGAGACCGTTCTTCTATGGCCTTAGTTAGCGTGAAAAGCTTAGAAGGTGTTGCAATTCGATTTAAGAAATCTGTACAGACCATACAGTTTACGCGAGTGGAGCAGTGGGCGATATGTCTACAGTTAAAGATGCTCACTTATGTTGTAGACTGAGGTCTAGGATTGTAACCTGGAAGCAAGGCGGCTATACAGTTTTCCGCGTACATCACCTGACGCGACTAGTTATGTATGTTGATAGATTTGTATGAGGCATGCACCATAAACTTATCATCTGCAAATAATGAAACATTTTCTGTTGTTCCTCCTTTTCAAACAGAAAATCTCTCTGTGATACCGCGTTATCGGTAGGACATATGTTTTGTGCCGTTATTTCTCGTGGTCTTGTACGTGTTGTTCATTTGTTTCGTTTCGTTTCGTTTTTGTTTGGAAAGTAACGAGAAATTGTGAAGTGTTGTTGACATTTTGAGATGTGTAACTTTATGTGTGTGTGTGTGTGTGTGTGTGTGAGAGAGAGAGAGAGAGAGAGAGAGAGAGAGAGAGAGAGTTTACTACAAAGGGTAATCATTGTGGTGTTCGTGAACGGAGGGGGAGGTATTTAACCAGGATTGTGTTTAAGTGCATCATCATCATTATTATCATCAGTTATCTGCTATATTAGCAGGTCCTTTGCGTCTCCATTTTCTGCGATCCATTGCTTCCTTCTTAAGGCTGCTGTATGTTGTACCGTCCATCATGTCATCCAGTATGTGGAATCTCTTCCTTCCTCGCTTCCGTTTCCCTTCTACATAACCTTCTAAAACTGTTTTTTTTCAGTCTGTCATTCTTTCTTAATATATGCCCAATCCAATTTCTTTTTCTTCTCTTTATTACATCTAGTAACTGTCTTTTCTCTGCCACTCCTCTCAGTACCTCTTCATTTTTTATTCTGTCCATCCAACTTATTCTTTCCATCTTCCGCCATGTCTAGATCTCAAAAGCCTCTAGCACATCTGTCTTTTTTCCTCATAGTCCATGTTTCAGCGCCATATAGAAGAACACTCCATACAAGACATTTTATGAGTCTCTCTCTGAGTTCTCTGTCCAGACCGCTGCAGAAGATTCTCCTTTTCTTATAAAACGCCTCTTTTGCCATTGCTATCTTTGTTTTAATTTCTGTGGTGCACTTCGACTCGGTGTCTATCCCGCTTCCAAGATACTTAAAATTTTGCACCTGTTCTAGTCTTTCTCCATTCAACATAATTTTTATTTCCTTATTTCCTCCTAGTGCCAATACTTTTGTTTTATTTGCTTAAGTGCACAGTGCTGTATATTAGTTTGGTGCATCCTTTCCTTTGTCTGCTGATAAGAAGTTCCAAGAGAGGATTAGTGAAAAATATTTACTGATACAGATCTCTCCATTTCTGTTTCAGGTAAGTGTGCTCAGTTCTTCCCGATTTCTCGCACATGTTCCAGGTAAGTGGACTCCCGTTATAATAATGTTTGCACCTACTACATGCTGGCAGCGGACCGTCGTCCTGGCAGATAAACATGTAGAATAGTTGCGAGGGACGTGACACAGACCAGCCGAAAACCCACCCCTGTCTTCTAGTCACGGCCACTGTTCCAGGGCGAAACGAAGAGGAAATATCTTCCGAAATTTCTGTTTCTACTCTTACCAGCAGGCTAGAATCTTTTCTGGAGAAGTTCCCGTGTGTGACTCGTTCGGTCCCTCGTAGCACCAGTGGAAGACGCTAAACATGGAAACAGAAAGCTGACTGCGCCGATTTCAAACTTCCTGGCGGGTTTAAAACTGTGTGCTCTGGAGCGGGACCTTTTTGCCTTTCGCACGCAAGTGTTCCACGAAGTCAGCTACCCTAGCCGACGGAGGACAGATCCTCGCAGCTTTTACTTCCTCCAGTATCCGACCTCCTAGCTTCCAGCCTTTACAGAAAGTTCTCCTGCGCACTCTAGGAAAAACGATGTAGCTGAGACCTGGATTGCCCGTAGCCTGACGGATTCTATGAGGACTGGATAAAGGTTTGAAGAGGCGTGAAGGGCATTACAGAAGCGTCCGATTCCACCCGCGTGCTTTGACCCGTGACCTCATGGCTACTTCCAGCGTATACAGTATGGCGGAAATGACGCTACAACATACACACGCCAACAAACGCGAAGAAAAATAAAAATGGTACAATGAGGTCTTTCTCCAAAAATAAAATGTAACAACAGGACAACCGCGGAAAATTGGGGGAAGAGCTGAATATACAACAATAAATAAACAGCGCACCATCCTAAACAAATAATATTAAAAAAATTAAATTACAGCATTCCACAACACCAACAATAGCACAGGGATCGAACATTTCCGTTGACTCTTCAGCTCAACCCCAGCTATGAATACCAAGAAACCAACACCTACATCCCCGAAAGCTGGAATCGAACACTTCTGATAATCTGTGTACCTCAACTGCGGGTATCGATACCAAAAAAACAGTACCTAGAAACGTGGAACCCAAACCCCATCAACTCAAAACCCTAAATGCACCATATTCACTACGCGAATTAAAACACGACGTACATACCGTAAATAAACAAGAGACACTACATCACAACTGCTATAGAATAAAATCAGAATAAAAAGGAATTAACAACAGAAGCCCCACCAAAGCGCGCGATATCACACACACACACATACTTGCGTCACACGCTTAGTAAAAATTAGGTTTTTATGTTGCATTATTAAAGTTAATGCAGCAATAGTAATAATAATTAAGTTTGCAGTAATAAAGTTTTTGGTTTGAAAGCTCCGTCTGAACAAATGTTTTTGAGATAATAAGTAAATACGATTTTATGGCGATCTATGTATTTTCAAATGGAGAGGCACCGCTTTTCCTACTGAGCCAAAATGTCCCACAACCCAGTTTTTTTTCCACAGAAACCAAACTAGCAGGTAATGCAAATTGGAAACAACCAAAATTAAAAATGATTAGAGCCTTCCTAAATGTAATGTTTTGTATATGAAAGATACACGAAAATCGTTTTATATTAATTTTCTTACACTAAAAATTAAGCAAATTATTGAAAGTTAGCTGCTAAATCAAGTCAATGAAATCAAAAAATATATTAATAACAAAGAAACTTGTCTTGTGCTGCTGATCGATATAATGAAGTGAGCTGATATGCCCTTTTGTTACCTGAAAAGACGTACCTATTAGATACAACGTAATTTTTATGTAATTTACGTAACTATAAAATACATTTCTATTACCGGTCGTGGACGCTGAATAGCCACACCCAAGTGCAAGGACAGTTTGGAATACATGTAAAATAGGCGAGAGCAGTGAACGAGACGAACAACTGGATACTGAACTAAGTAGGAGCAGTCGGCAGTGGAACTGAGGCAGGCGGCCGTGCGAAGAACGACGAGTGCGGCCGAGGGAGGCCGAGGCTGAGACGAGCACGTGACCGAGCCTGGAGCGAGAACTGCCCAAGTGACCGCCACGTCCGAAGTGAACTATGAACCGATCGTTCCTCGTTCCCGGGAACTATAAGTAGACCGCCGTGACCAAAGTGAACTAGTGAACTATGAACCAATCGTTCCTTGTTCCCGGGAACTATAAGTAGACCGCCACGACCTAAGTGAACTAGTGAACTATGAACCGATCGTTCCTCGTTCCCCGGAACTATAAGTAGACCGCCGCGACCGAAGTGAACTAGTGAACTATGTTCCGATGGTTCCTCGTTCCCGGGAACTATAAGTAGACCGCCGCGACCTAAGTGAACTAGTGAACTATGAACGGATCGTACCTCGTTCCCGGGAACTATAAGTAGACCTCCATGACCGAAGTGAACTAGTGAACTACCCATGTCTACTGCGCGCTCTGCCAGGCAACCAGTTAACGGCGTCGAGGTACGTGCATAGCAGAGCTGTGTGCGGGCGCGGACCTCCGCCCCCACCGGCAGCGGCCATTTGTCTTCGTCTGGCGCTGCCGATGCGCCGATACCGCCAGATAGCCGCTCCTGCTGCCTGCGTATGACGGCGGGGTGCGCTCGGCTCCGCTTTTTTCCTATCCCCGTGGCCGCCCATCATACGTCCCTACACAAACACACACACACACAGGCGAGCCACAAATTGAGCCGCCGGATCACGCTCGCGCCGGCGCGGCCAGATGAAGCGATTACGCATTAAAAATGGAAATGCATGGGGGCCCGGCAGCAGCACGCCTGTTTCGACGGAAACGAAGGCTTCAGCTCTCGAGGTGGGGGGGGGGGGGGGCGGCAGAAGGGGCGTAGCAGGGGGGGGGGGGGGAGATGAAGAGAGAACTCCAGGAGTGTGTGCACGGTCCACAGCTCCGTACCGCAGTGCCCTGTGATGCTGCTACACCACTGGCCATTAAAATTGCTACACCACGAAGACGACGTGCTACAGACGCGAAATTTAACCGACAGGAAGAAGATGCTGGGATATGCAAATGATAAGCTTTTCACAGCATTCACACAAAGTTGGCGTCGGTGGCGACACCTACAACGTGCTGACATGAGGGAAGTTTCCAACCGATTTCTCATACACAAACAGCGGTTGACCGGCGTTGCCTGGTGAAACGTTGTTGTGATGCCTCGTGTAAGGAGGAGAGATGCGTACCGTCACGTTTCCGACTTTGATAAATGTCGGATTGTAACCTATCGCGATTGCGGTTTATCGTATCGCGACATTGCTGCTCGCGTTGGTCGAGATCCAATGACTGTTAGCAGAACATGGAATCGGTGGGTTCAGGAGGGTAATACGAAACGCCGTGCTGGATTCCAACGGCATCGTATCACTAGCAGTCGAGATGACAGGCATCTTATCAGCACGGCTGTAACGGATCGTGCAGCCACGTCTCGATCCCTGAGCCAACAGATGAGGATGTTTGTAAGACAACAACCATCTGCACCAACAATTCGACGACGTTTGCAGCAGCATTGACTATCTGAGACCGTGGCTGCCGTTACCCTCGAGGCTGCATCACAGACAAGAGCGCCTGCGTTGGTGTGCTCAACGACAAACCTGGGTGCGCGAATAGCAAAACCCCCTTTTTTTTTAGATGAATCCAGGTTCTGTTTACAGCATCATGATGGTCGCATCAGTGTTTGGCGACATCGCGCTGAACGCACATTGGAAGCGCGTATTCGTCATTCTGTATTCGTGCTTGATAATTTGTGTAAAACTATTCCAAAATCAAGAATGAACAAAATATTGCTTTATTCGAATCAGCCTGCTTCAAGAGTCTTTGCCGCCACCAGCAGGTCTTAAACATCTTTTTGTGGTAAAACGTGTAGCAGATGCGTTTACATATGCTGGACACATACTAAACAGTTCGAATCCATCTTAAATACCGAGCGAGGTGGCGCAGTGGTTAGACACTGGATTTGCATTCGGGAGGACGACGGTTCAATCCCGCGTCCGGCCATCCTGATTTAGGTTTTCCGTGATTTCCCTAAATCGCTCCAGGCAAATGCCGGGATGGTTCCTCTGAAAGGGCACGGCCGACTTCCTTCCCCATCCTTCCCTAATCCGATGAGACCGATGACCACGCTGTATGGTCTCCTTCCCCAAACAACCAACCAACCATCTTAAATGGCGTATAAGGTAAAGCAAATCCACCTCTGCGCAGAATCGAACCCTAGACGCTGTCCACTACCCCACCTCCAAGGCACTGCCGACTGAGGTACTTGCCGTACATGTGTTTGCGCCATTGCCAGATTGCCAATCTTTAGCGTCCGTTTACTACCGGAGAAGTGGGCAGGACGACGTATTGTAAGAGACACTTTTGTATTGCCAGTACGTGAGCAATCGCTCTTCACCCTGTATGCGGGCACTTCTCTGAGAATGTGTCGTCAACGGATTTGGTAATAATGAAGTAATAAATTAAATGTGACTTTTTGTGTGGAAAAAAAAATAGTCACATGCCTCTGAGCACTATGGGACTTAATATCTGAGTCATTAGTCCCGTGGAACTTACAACTAATTAAACCTAACTAACCTAAGGACATCACACATATCCATGCCCGAGGCGGGATTCGAACCTGCGGCCGTACCGGTCGCGAGGTTCCAGACTGTAGCGCTCGGTCACTCTGGCCGGCGACAGCGAGGTGAAATTATTACCGTTCATTTTAGAAATTCGTTTGTAATGAGGTTTCGCCCTGATTTATTTCCTCGGTTGGGTTTTGCCACATTGCAGCGCATATTTATGGAATTACAGTACTCGTGGCTGCCGTCTTTAGTGCCTATCAGTCCGCTGCCGACACACACGCCGTGTGTCCGCTCGCCCTTAACTGCTGCGCGGGGTTTCTGACTTTTAGTGCACTTCATCAGGGTGCTGTGGTTAACAATTAGGCAGAAATTCATCATCGCGGGAGTGGCAGCAGAGGCGTCATTAAACGGGAGCCTGGCCATTAATGGAGACGGAATCCCGAGCTGTGTTGGTGGAGGCTGCCCTGTGTTTACCGGACGTAAAACACTCGTAACGGCGCACGCGGGGGCGGTTGTGGCCGGGGGGGGGGGAGGGAGGGAGGGGGAGAGTTTCATTGCGGCAACCACATATCTTAATACTGGGGCCCGCGCTCTCTCCTTTCGTTGCGCGCGGTAAATCTGAATTGCCGGTGGTCGTCTTGATGAAGGAGACAAAAGCAATGAAATGGAGAGGGAGAGAGATGGGGGTGGGGGGACAGAGAGTAGAGGAAGGACGTTGTAATGGTACTTGAATTACGTAACCATTACGGCACCTCACCTGAACCTCTCGATACCAGCAATATTCTACTGTGTTTCTGTAAAATAGCTAACATATTTCTGAGAAAACATTCAGATTTGATTTCATTACTGTAGAGGTACTCTGATACATCGATATGTTTATATTGCAATGATATTATTCTTATGTGTATTCTTTATTTTGTCACTATGATCTTTGACGTAACTCTTGATTTTTGGGCGCGTAAGCAGTTAGAATTAGAGAGTCGGACCTTGATAAAGTCAAGTCTTGGACGTCATGTTGGAAAGAGGCATAACGTAGTCAGCTTATAAAATGTGAACTTTAACAGTGAGGAAGAGGTTCTCAGGTGTGTTTTGTATTGTCAAGTGATGTTTTGTGTGTTACGTGATATTGCAGCAAATGTAATAAAAAGGAAGTGAAACTTAAATTCGGAGTGCTGATTACTTTTTTTACATCGCTATTGTCCTGCAAAAGTGTAATCTTCAAGAATGGTTTGTGAAACACATCTATAAAACTTTTTAATATAGCAGAATAACACCCAGGCCTCTTTGCATCCGAGCTTGGAACCATCACCACCTAGATTTTCGACGATTGAACCATGATTTTACAACGAGATTAGCATGGGAAGCACGAAAAGATGAGTGCCTAGTTTATTCATTATTACATCAAATGACTTTATTAACTGTGCTCTGATGACATCTGTTACATAATATCTTTGTTGTTGCCCGAAAATGTAGTATTTAGCAGCGTGAGCAACACCACAATCATTATTAAATCTTGATCTTTGTTGTCGTAGGGTTGTTAGAAGGTCACGTGATTTGAGATTTTATTCTGCACGGTTTTACTGTTCCATATTAAGGCACGCATCATTGACAGCAGTGGTATAATAGACGAGACCGAATGAGCAGTACATACGAGGAAACGTGAGTACTGATGTTGCACTCAACAGAAACCAGCAGCGGCAGCCCAATATGCTTTTTGGTACCGGCAACACCCGCTTTGTCTTATCTATTTAACAGTGTTGACATGCTATTTTATTTTACATTGAAGCGCCAAAGAAGCTTATATAGGCACGCGTATTCAATTACACAGATATGCAACAGACAGAAAATGGTGCTGCCGTCGGGAACGCGTGTATAATACAAGTAATAAATGTCCTTTGATCTACGTCTATGGTCAAAATGTTTTTTGTTTAACAGATTACGGGTTTCGGTCTTTAATGACCATCATCAGATCTGTCTCATAAAAACAAAGTCCTAAGTTTATGAAACAGATCTGATGATGGGCATTAAAGACCGAAACCCGTAATCTGTTAAACAAAAAACATTTTGACCATAGACGTAGATCAAAGGAAACGCATTACATATACGGGTCACTGTGTTTTTTCGCATGTGAAGACGACAAGCATCTGGCGCAGCTGTTAGACCGGTTACTGCTGCTACAATACCAGGCTACCAAGATTTACGTGAGTCTGAACGTGGTGTTACAGTCGGCGCACGAGCCGTGGGGCACAGCATCTC
The DNA here is from genome assembly GCF_023897955.1 of Schistocerca gregaria. NCBI lineage: Eukaryota > Metazoa > Arthropoda > Insecta > Orthoptera > Acrididae > Schistocerca > Schistocerca gregaria. The sequence goes on along the minus strand of NC_064929.1, from coordinate 88,705,557 downwards.
CGAGGTAGCGATCAAGTGGACATTTTCCCGTGCGACCATTTCACTAGTGTGCCCTGAATATCACGAATCCGGTGAAACATCAAATCTCCGATATCACTGCGGCCGGAAAAAGATGCAGCAAGGACGGGAAGAACGACGGCTGAAGAGAATCGTTCGACGTGACAGAAGTGCAGCCCTCCCGCAGACTGCTGCAGATTTCAGTGCTGGGCCATCAAGTATCAGTGTGCGAACCATTTAACGAAACAACATCGGTATGGGCTTTCGGAGCCGAAGGCCCACTCGTGTACCCTTGATGACTGCGCGACACAAAGCTTTACGCCTCGCCATTAGACTGTTGATGACTGGAAACATGTTGCCTGGTCGGTTTCAAATTGTATCGAGCGGATGGATGTGTACGGGTACGGAGAAAACCTCATTAATCCATAGATCCTGCATGTAAGCAGGGGACTGTTCAAGCTGATGGAGGGTCTGTAGCCGACCGCTGTGACCGAGCGATTCTAGGCGCTTCAGTGCGGAACCGCGCTGCTGCTGCGGTCGCAGGTTCGAATCCTGCCTCGGGCATAGATGTTTGTGATGTCCTTAGGTTAATTAGGTTTAAGCAGTTCTATGGAACTAATGACCTCAGACGTTAAGTCCCATAGTGCTCAGAGCCATTTTTTTGGAGGCTCTGTATTGGTGTGGGGCGCGTGCAGTTGGAGTGATATCGGACCCCTGATACGTCCAGATACGACTCTGAAAAAGTGACACGTACGTAAGCAACCTGTCTGATCACCTGCATCCATTCATGTCCATTGTGCATTACGACGGACTTGGGCAATTCCAGCAGGACAGTGCGACACCCCACACGTCCAGAATTCCTACAGAGTGGCTTCCGGAACACTCTGCTGGGTTTAAACACTTCCGCTTGCGCCACACTCCCCAGGCATGAACATTATTGAGATATGTGCGATGCCTTGCAGCGTGCTATTTAGAAGAGATGTCCACACCGTCGTACTATTAAGGATTTATCGACAACCCTGCAGGATTCATTATGTCACTTCCCTCCAGCACTACTTGAGACGTTACTCGAGTCCATGCCACGTCGTTGCGGCACTTGTGTGTCCTTGGCGTGTGTGTGTGTGGGGGGGGGGGGGGGCGGAGGGGGGGGGGGGGGAGCTACGGGATATTGGGTAGGTACAGCAGTATCTTTGGCTCTTCATTGTTTATGTACGTATCTTCTCGTAAACCACTAGACCGGTGTCAGCTGAAATTGGTAAATTGTTACACAAATAGGTTAAGGTGTGCAAATCGGCGCTGTGGGAGTACGAAACAGGTACACATCAAAGGCTTGCGGGTGAAAGTGAAAAAGCAGTGCAGCCCGTGACGCGCGAGTACCCTTGCTTTGGCCATCCACTGTTTCAGAATGAAAGCAATCAGAGACTTGCGGTAAACTTCACAAATAATTTCAGACCTTTCCGAAATATTTTCGTCGCTTATGTCTCAACAAAAGAATTAAAGGAAGAAAAAGTTTACCGGTTAGTACATCGTCGCTGTTGATAAAGTAAAACTGATGCACGAAGCATGAAGTTGTAATTTATTACTTCTTTACTGCTCATTGTATTCGCTACGCATTTCGCAGACAGTATCCACGTGCGTTCCTGAGTGTACCTGTGAAAGTATATCGTCGTGTGACACACAGTTCAACAGATAAGATGTCGTACACGTAGAACTGCGGAGGCAACACTCGCTGGACGTAAAACTGAAATATCTGTACAGACACATGTGGGACATGTTAAATATATCTGTGTAATACAGGGTGTTACAAAAAGGTACGGCCAAACTTTCAGGAAACATTCCTGGCACACAAATAAAGAAAAGATGTTATGTGGACATGTGTCCGGAAACGCTTACTTTCCATGTTAGAGCTCATTTTATTACTTCTCTACAAATCACGTACCAGCGTGACATCAAACACTTTGTTACAGGAAATGTTCAAAATGTCCTTCGTTAGCAAGGATACATGCATCCACCCTCCGTCGCATGGAATCCCTGATGCGCTGATGCAGCCCTGGAGAATGGCGTATTGTATCACAGCCGTCCACAATACGAGCACGAAGAGTCTACGTTTGGTTCCGGGGTTGCGTAGACAAGAGCTTTCAAATGCCCCCATAAATGAAAGTCAAGAGGGTTGAGGTCAGAACTTTAGAACCTTAAACATGAAAAGATTGTTTCTCCTATATCCTTGACTGAAATTCGTGTCACAGAGTGCTGTTAATTTAATCACAATGCACTTACTATAGCTACACTCCACACAAATACTTTCAGAAACGACTTCCTGACACACAAATCTATACTCGATGTTAACAAATTTCTCTTCTTTAGAAACGCTTTGCTTGCCATTGCCAGTCTACATTTTATATCCTCTCTACTTCAACCATAATCAGTTATTTGGCTCCCCAAGTAGCAAAACTCCTTTACTACTATAAGTGTCTCATTTCCTAATCTAATTCCCTCAGCATCACCCGACTTAATTATACTACATTTCATTATCCTCGTTTTGCTGTCTCTGACATAATTACAATATTCGGCGAACCTCAAAGTTTTTATTTCTTCTCCATGGATTTTAATACCTACTCCGAAATTTCCTTTTGTTTCCTTCACTGCTTGCTCAATATACAGATTGAATAAGATCGGGGATAGGCTACAACCCTGTCTCACTCCCTTCCCAACCGCTGCTTCCCTTTCATGTCCCTCGACTCTTATAACTGCCACATGGTTTCTGTACCAATTGTAAATAGTCTTTCGCTCCCTGTATTTTACCCCTGCCACCTTCAGAATTTGAAAGAGAGTATTCCAGTCAACATTGTCAAAAGCTTTCTCTAAGTCTGCAAATGCTAGAACCGTAGGTTTGCCTATCCTTAACCTTTCTTCTAAGATAAGTCGTAAGGTCAATATTGCCTCTCGTGTTCCAATATTTCTACGGAATCCAAACTGATCTTCCATTCGCGTGTAAAGAATTCGTGTCAGTATTTTGCAGCTGTGGCTTATGAAACTGATAGTTCAGTAATTTTCACATCTGTCAACACCTGCTTTCTTTGGGATTGGAATTATTATATTCTTCTTGAAGTCTGAGGGTATTCCGCCTGTCTCATACATCTTGCTCAGCAGCTGGTAGAGTTTTGTCATGTCTGGCTGTCCCAAGGCTGTCAGTAGTTCCAGTGGAATGTTGTCTACTCCGGGGGCCTTGTTTCGACTCAGTTCTTTCAGTGCACTGTCAAAATCTTCACGCAGTATCTTATCACCCATTTCATCTTCATCTACATCGATTTCCATAATTTTGTCCTCAAGTACATCACCCTGGTGTAGACACTCTATACTCCTTCCACCTTTCTGCTTTCCCCTCTTTGCTTAGAACTGGGTTTCCATCTACATCTACATCTACATCTACATGACTACTCTGCAATTCACTATTCCACTCCCGAACAGCGAGCGGGAAAAACGAACACCTAAACCTTTCTGTTCGAGCTCTGATTTCTCTTATTTTATTTTGATGATCATTCCTACCTATGTAGGTTGGGCTCAACAAAATATTTTCGCATTAGGAAGAGAAAGTTGGTGACTGAAATTTCGTAAAAAGGTCTCGCCGCGACGAAAAACGTCTATGCTGTAATGACTTCCATCCCAACTCGTGTATCATATCTGACACACTCTCTCCCCTATAACGCGATAATACAAAACGAGCTGCCCTTTTTTGCACCCTTTCGATGTCCTCCGTCAATCCCACCTGGTAAGGATCCCACACCCCGTAGCAATATTCTAACAGAGGACGAACGAGTGTAGTGTAAGCTGTCTCTTTAGTGGACTTCTTGCATCTTCTAAGGGTCCTGCCAATGAAACGCAACCTTTGGATCGCCTTCTCGACAATATTATCTATGTGGTCCTTCCAACTGAAGTTGTTCGTAATTTTAGCAGCCAGGTACTTAGTTGAATTGACAGCCTTGAGAATTGTACTATTATCGAATTCCAACGGATTTCTTTTGGAACTCATGTGGATCATCTCACACTTTTCGTTATTTAGCGTCAACTGCCACCCGACACACCATACAGCAATCTTTTCTAAATCGCTTTGCAGCTGATACTGGTCTTCGGATGACCTTACTAGACGGTAAATTACAGCATCGTCTGCGAACAGTCTAAGAGAACTGCTCAGATTGTCACCCAGGTCATTTATATAGATCAGGAACAGTAGAGGTCCCAGGACGCTTCCCTGGGGAACACCTGATATCACTTCAGTTTTACTCGATGATTTGCCGTCTATTACTACGAACTGCGACCTTCCAGACAGGAAATCACCAATCCAGTCGCACAACTGAGACGATACCCCATAGCTCCGCAGCTTGATTAGAAGTCGCTTGTGAGGAACGGTGTCAAAAGCTTTCCGGAAGTCTAGAAATACGGAATCAACTTGAGATCCCCTGTCGATAGCGGCCATTACTTCGTGCGAATAAAGAGCTGAGGTCTTGATGTTCATGCAAATGGTTCTCCTTTATCCAAAGGTCTCTGTAGGTAGTATCTATCTTACCCCTAGAGAGATAAGCCTCTACATCCTTACATTTGTCCTCTAGCCATACCTGCTTAGCCATTTTGCACTTCCTGTCGATCTCATTTTTGAGACGTTTGTATTCATTTTTGCCTGCTTCATTTACTGCATTTTTATATTTTCTTCTTGCGAATACTGTATGAAATGTGTATCACTTTCACGTGTCACACACTTCCAACGCAACATACACGCCAAGAGGACTGCCGACTGAAGATATGGTGGCCAACAGTTTGTGACGTCAAGTGCCAATATGGCCGCTCTGCGTAAGCTTTGCCAGGACCAACTGGCCTCGAAAGTGGGCAGCGGGACGGTGAGCGGTAAGGCCGCAGCCTCTCCATTAGGCGCCGCCGCAGCCCCGGCGCAACACCTAACGAGTCATTAACACGACGTAAACACTTGGCGCGCGCGTTTTACGCTCGCATAATTACACGGCGCGAACCCCGAGGTGGCTGTTCCACGTCGCCGGGATCGCGCTGTGTGCCTCCTGCCACACTGGCGCCACAAGGCAGCTCGCATTTGGCTGGCGCCACTGCTGGGTCACCTCGAAATGTGCGGGCACCGCCACACACTAGCAGGCGGAGGCTGCATTTTGGAACTGTTCTTGTTCAGAAATGTGTCTGAAATCTTATGGGACTTAACTGCTAAGGTCATCAGTCGCTAAGCTTACAGACAACGTAAATTACCCTAAGGACAAAGACGCACACCTATGCCCGAGGGAGGACTCGAACCTCCGCCGGGACCAAACCGTTCTTGTGTAGTGTTTACATGACGGCCTCGAATCCAGTTTCAGATCTAGCGGGTGATCAAAAAGTCAGTATAAATTTGAAAATTTAATAAACCACAGAATAATCTAGATAGAGAGGTAAAAATTGACACACTTGCTTGAAATGACATGGGGTTTATTAGAACGAAAAAAAAAGTATTCCTAGACGAGTGAAAGATCTCTTGCGCGCGTTGTTTGGTGATGATCGTGTGCTCAGCCGCCACTTTCGTCATGCTTGGCCCCCAGGTCCCCAGACCTTAGTCCGTGCGATTATTGGCTTTGGGGTTACTTGAAGTCGCAAGTGTATCGTGATCGACCGACATCTCTAGGGATGCTGAAAGACAACATCCGACGCCAATGCCTCACCACAACTCCGGACATGCTTTACAGTGCTGCTCACAACATTATTCCTCAACTACAGCTATTGTTGAGGAATGACGGTGGACATATTTAGCATTTCCTGTAAAGAACATCATCTTTGCTTTGTCTTACTTTGTTATGCTAATTATTGCTATTCTGATCAGATCTGTCGGACATTTTTTGAACATTTGTATCTTTTTGGTTCTAACAAAACCCCATGTCATTCCAAGCATGTGTGTTAATTTGTACCTCTCTATCTACATTATTCCGTGATTTATTCAGTTTTCAAATTTATACTGACTTTTTGATCACCCGGTACATCTACGTCCGTACTGTGCAAAATAGGGCAGCTGATATTTTTAAAAATATTGGGAAATCGATATAAAAAAGTTATGTTTATCAGACCACGATATACAGGAAAGATATATCGACATATAGACCGAAGAAATAGCGACCTACCGGTCTATAAAAATATCGGCCGCACTTCGTAAATGTACTGCCGTTTTTAGAGCTGTATATTTAAGTACTAATTTGTTATTAGATATTCTGTAGATCAACAAGCTAGCAGTCTGGCTATCCCCCTCAGAGAACGAGCTGTAAGGAAACGATGCATGTTCAGAGTTGGCAGTAAACACTTTGCTAACAATTGCACTATAATAGATGGCAGATGGGTCCGTCGTTGGATTTCGTCACACGTCGGATTTGTCCGGAACTTTTCATGTCGAATTCCCCGTTTTTTTCTTTTTCATTTCTACCAACGCCAGCGGTTGTAGTGTCAAAAGGTCGTGGTGAAGCTAAACGTTGCAGTTTCCGTCGGTAGCGCCGAGCGCCGATTACGTCGGCACTTCTCTTAACACGTGTCCGTCCACCGCAAACAGCAGACTTGTCATTTAGATTTCTATTCATCAGTTTCAGCAACGATTTTGAGGAATGCCGATCCGCAGAAATAGTACGGTAGTTGCGTTAAAAACTGTTTCCTAATACAAATGGTGTGTCATTTCTTCACACACACACACACACACACACACACACACACACACACACACACACACCACTCCCGCAGCACATTCGCTGTTCTTTTCTGGTGCTACGTGTATTTGTTTGACACAGTCGAAGAGAAAGATTGGAGGTGATGGAAGTTCAAAAAAGTAGTAAGACTCCTTCACACAGTCAGAGTAAAATTATGTTTTCGTACAATTTCGAAATTTGTTGTTGTTGTGGTCTCCAGTCCTGAGACTGGTTTGATGCAGCTCTCCATGCTACTCTATCCTGTGCAAGCTTCTTCATCTCCCAGTACCTACTGCAGCCTACATCCTGCTGTAACTGCTTAGTGTATTCATCTCTTGGTCTCCCTCTACGATTTTTGCCCTCCACACTGCCCTCCAATACTAAATTGGTGATCCCTTGATGCCTCAGAACATGTCCTACCAACTGGTCCCTTCTTCTAGTCAAGTTGTGTCACAAACTCCTCTTCTCCTCAATTGTATTCAATACGTCCTCATTAGTTATGTGGTCTACCCACCTAATCTTCAGCATTCTTCTGTAGCACCAGATTTCGAAAGGTTCTATTCTCTCCTTGTCTAAACTATTTATCGTCCATGTTTCACTTCCATACATGCCTACACTCCATACAAATACTTTCAGATATGACTTCCTGACACTTAAATCTATACTTGATATTAACAAATTTCTCTTCTTCAGAAACGCTTTCCTTGCCATTGCCAGTCTACATTTTATATCCTCTCTACTTCGACCGTCATCAGTTATTTTGCTCCCCAAATAGTAAAACTCCTTTACTACTTTAAGTGTCTCATTTCCTAATCTAATTCCCTCAGCATCACCCTACTTAATTCAACTACATTGCATAATCCTCGTTTTGCTTTTATTGATGTCGCTCTTATAATCCTCCTTTCAAGACACTGTTCATTCCGTTCAACTGCTCTTCCAAGTCCTTTGCTGTTTCTGACAGAATTACAGTGTCATCGGCTAACCTCAAGTTTTTATTTCTTCTCCATAGAATTTAATACTTACTCCGAACTTTCTTTTGTTTCCTTTACTGCTCGCTCAATATAGAGATTAAATAGCACCGGGGAGAGGCTACAACCCTGTCTCACTCCCTTCCCAACCACTGCTTCCCTTTTTATGTCCCTCGACTCTTACAACTGCCATCTGGTTTCTGTACAAATTGTAAATAGTCTTTCGCTCCCTGTATTTTACTCGTGCCACCTTCAGAATTTGAAAGAGAGTATTCCAGTCAACATTGTCAAAAGTTTTCTCTAAGAACAATTTCAAATATTTATCGAAAACTGTGAAAAAAATATAATATTAATAAAAGTGTCGGATCTCGATGTTGCCGTGTCGGAGGAATACGTATCACACAGTATATTGATATTTTTCTGAGAAAGTTACGGATTATCTATATCTCGATGTTTTGTCGATTGCCCTATTTAGGTATAGATGTACTGCCTGTTCGTGACAGGCGAAAATTTGTGCCGGATCGGAACTCGAACCTCGAATTCGCAGTTGTCGCCCTAACGACTTCGGCTATCCGTGCACGTATGCGGGACCGACCTAAACCTCCATATGTCGCACTGTTTACGTCCTTGTGTTGTAGTTGAATGCCGGACATTTGCCAGGCCGGACATTTGCACACTTGCCCCTTGGCCAGGTAGCTAGAGTAGCCATCCCTCAGGTAAGGGACGCCCTTCCTACTTCTCTCCGGTTTCAAACCGCCGTCTCCACATCTTACTCGATACAACCACTACGTAAGGGACTTTCTCCTTCGACATCTTGGCCAAATACGGAGCTTCTTTTCCTAAATAGAAGTATTTCTAACTTTTGGGAAACGAAAGCAATACCGACGGATATGTCAGTATGTAATTACTTCTGCCAAGTATAAATATAGATCAGTCTGTCTGTACGGTAGCTTCCTTTCACGCTTACTGATTGCGATAAGAGAGTAACAAGAAAGGAAAGATGTAAAGAGAACGCGAATGTACGCTAATCATTTCTTTTTGATCACTACATTTGTGCCTACTTTAATTACTACAACTGCATGCCCAAAAGACAATAAGGAAATAAGAAATGGTATGTGAACGTGTGAAAAGAAGAACGACATACTCCATATTAATTTACTCTCTAAAATGCGATATCCCTTCCGGCGAAACATTAGTTAATAAAGCGTAGCGGGACAATGTTCAAAACATGACTGAAAACACGTTGAGTAAATAGAGATGATATCATATATGATCGACATGTCATACAAAGTTGACGTACAATTTTAAAATGTTAGAAATTAGGAAATGAAGTAAAACAGAATGACATGCTTGTAACGTACGTTCTTGTTTTACATTGTTTAGCTCTGATATTTACAGGGTCACAGAGAAAGCATCCTAGGTTTTGGAGGGGGAAGCCGCAATTGTGATGATCTGCACTCCAACAGAAACAAGAAGCACAACTTAAGGAAAATAATGTAATATGTGTTCCAGCTCACGAGCGACATTGAAGCAGGTAGTTCCTGAGACTTAGTATGGGCAGGGGTTATATTCGCCAACTGGAATAAATTAATAACTGGCTCCTTTTAGAGACTCGCGGTCTCAGATGAAACAGCTGCTGAACAGTTCAAAGAAAACTGGAGTCTCATCAGAAATAGATATCCCACTCATACAGTTATAGTTGGCAGTGACTTCAGTCTACCTTCCGTATGTTGACAAAAATACATTTTCAGACCCTGCTGTAGATAGAAAACAACTTCTGTAATTGTTATAAATGCTTTTTTCAAAATTATTTTGAAGAATTAGCTCACGAGGCCATTCAAATTGTAAGTGGTTACGAAAACACAGTTGACGTCTTAGCCACAAATAATCCTGAGGATCACAACGGATACAGTCGTAGTGTGGCTCAATTCCATAAGAAAGAAATTCACCAAAATTTAGCGTGAAATGTATCTATTTATAGAAGCAGGTAAAAATTCGGTTGACGTCTTTCTAGAGACAGTCCCCAATGCTTCCATACTATGTAAGTGAAGACCCTATGTGGCCTAAGTTCAAAGAAATAGTATCAACAGCACTCGAGAGATTCATACCAAAGAAATTAGTAATCCCCCATGGTACACAAAACACGACAGAAAGTTGATGCAGGAGCACCGAAAAAGGCACGTATAATTTAGACGAACGCAAAATCTGGAAGATTAGGGAAGTTTTACTGAGGCTCGAAATTTTGTGCGGATTTCAGTGCGAGATGCAATTAATAGTTTCCACAACGGAACTCTCTGTAGAAATGTGGCGGAAGATCCAAAGGGATTCTGGTTCTATGTTAAGTAAACCAGCGCTCAGTAAGCGCTGCGGTGGAGGGGGGGGGGGGGGGGGGGAGACAAGCGACCCAACCCTGCGGAGCAGGGCAAATCGTGGCAAATGTCCTGCGTGGCAAATGTCCGCACACCGTTGTAGTCTACTATACCGAGGTAGTAAAGCGCCATTGTGCAGACGCAGCTGGGTGTGTGGACCGAGACGCGATGGAGAGTTGACTCTCCCCGCACGCTGCGCCGTTCGCCGGAACTGGTTTGGCCTCCATTGCAGGATATTACGTGCGAAGAGCGTCGAGGCGGCGCCTTATAAGGGAGACCGGGCCGGCGGCGCGTTGACAACTGTGTTCGGCGGCGCCGACGCAAACTCCACCCCCCACCACGCACCGCGGACACTGCTGCACCGACTCTGTACTCTGCGGCGGCGGCCCGCCCCGGGAAAAGAAGACATTTCCATCTGGCCGGGCTGGGCTGGGTTGGCCGCGAGCGAGCCAGCCAGAGAGAGAGAGAGAGAGAGAGAGAGAGAGAGAGAGGGAGGGAGAGAGAGACTGCCTGCGATGGTGGCCGGGAGAGGGGGGAGGGAGAGAGACAGGCGGTGGACAGGCCAGTGCAGGACAGAGAGAGAGGAGAGAGAGAGAGAGAGAGAGAGAGAGCGAGGGCTCGGCGGCGGCCGCGCGATTGGAGGCCCGCGCCTTGGGTGGTCCCCCACCGCCCGGTCGGGCAGCCGCGCGTCCGTCTCTTCCCGTCTTCATTTAGTCCCAGCAGGCGCGGCCCGCCGAACGCAGCTACACCGCACCGCAGCGCAGCGCGCGCCACGCGGCCAAGCAGACGCAGACGTCGACGCCGCCCGCGCCCCCGCGATCGCGACCGCCCCCGCACCGGCGACGTCCGCCTACCGCAGCTCGCTCCCGCCGCCGCTCTCCGCAGACTTGTGCGCTGGCCGACAACGCCGCCGTCGACGACACCGGGCGCCCCTTCCATTGTTCTGGACGACCCGCGCCGAGTCACTCATCACCGGCGCGTCGACGCCGCAAGGTAGCCGCCGCGGTCGCCATTGCTCACTTGCTTGTCGCCGGTCTCCACGTCATAGCGGCTCACTCCAGCGCCACGGCATCGACACAGCGACTTCAGTCTTACAGCCCTCCATCCACTGGAACTGCGCTCCATTTTTTTCTCCAATTTCTGGGAGGAAAGTCGCCGATAACCGAACCGTCGACGACGATAGGTGGCCGCCGCACCTCAGAAGAAGCCAACGCAAACCTCGGCGCAGCTCCAGTCTTCCCGGAAGCACCCACCACCACTACCACATCGCTGTTGAGGTTTCTGCTCCGCTCCGTACGGACCAGCGGCCCGAACAGTGTTGTGTGTGCACCACCCAGTGCGACAATCGGACAATCCGGGACCGACCATCCATCGCCGTCACCAGGACTTCAACACCGCAGAGTTCCCCCCAACATCTCCCACACATACGGCAGTGCACTACGTGTAGTAACTCTGCCCTCCACCCCTGAGGCAAGCGTCTTTGACGCTCCAAACGCCTAAGGGGATCCTAGTCCAGCCAGACTCACCGCATCAGCTGGCTGGTCTTGGCACCGATGAGACCAGATGCGAGCTCAGCTCCAGCCGCATATGGTGCCAAGTTGCAGCATCCGTGTAAGGAACTCAGCGAATAACGTCACAGATGGACTGCTGACATTCTAGTGTTGCTACCTGCGTCCCCCCCCCCCCCCCCTCCCCGCATACACGACACACTGGAATCGCAGAAGCAAGTGAACGGGAGACTGCAGTTGCGCAGCGTGGAACGTCAGCCGAACTTGCGTCCCATCGTTTGACAGTACGACCAGTGTTTCACCTCTCTGCTCGGACAGTACCTCTGCTATTTTTGTGATTTTGTTTCCCTGGTGAACTAGTGTCCCTAGAGTTCTACCGGGAGCCCCTCAGAGGCTCATGTGATCGTCAGACTGAACCAGTGAAGACCCGCAAGAGGCAGCGCTACATCGCGACACCTCCGGCAATAACAGGTTGTCTTCCGTTAAGTCTCTGCGACCGCTGTCTCTGGATATCTTTATCACTGTTGCTATTCTTTCTTCCAGCATATGCGAGAGGTGCTGGCCTTACCAGCCGCACCATACCACATCTTCAACGAAGAAACCTGCGTCTTCGTTCTGTAACGGTCACTCGTGTTGACAGGCCCACTTCCTCACTAACGATGACAACGCTCCGTTGTTAAACGGTCTCCCCATCAACGAATACAAAATTTCCCGAGTCCTTCTAGCTGCTGGCACTACCTTCCAGCAGCTATTCTGCCGAGGGTGAAGTACAGAAAAAAGATTAAGTAGCTGGAAACACACTCGCGTAGCTTGGAATCAATGAGGCAGTTGAGTTGTCATGCTGAAATCTTCCGACAATTTCTTTCTCGCAGACTCTTGCAACCGGCCGACTTTTCTGGAAGTAACCCTATAGGCGGTACACCGTCCAGGAGACATCTGCCTCTCGTCGGCGGCGTGGTATATTTGAAGCGGACTTAGTAGACCTCAGAGCCACTCTAGAAGCTATAGTCCCCGTTCGACAGGCTAAAAGATGATCTAAAATATCCTCGCCAGGATCGACACTGGGAAAACTCTCGATTCCTGCGCGCTAGACGTACTTCATTTCACTTCTAGTTGATACTGTGGAACCGTTTCTGTCTTTTTCCGGGCCTCACCTTGCTTCGTAAACATGAGACTCCGATGGTTGGTAGTGTACCGGAAATGCGATACCGCCTGTTACAATATTTTATCAGTAGGTGCTTCTGAGTAATAAGGAAAAAACACTGTAAAAGCATTCTGGGATCCTCGGGTAAAAGTAGTTTCTGATCTAGCGTGTTCAGTTATATAAATCTTGTAATCGAAGCAGTATTTGCGAGAAAATGAGGTATGTCTCGCACAGAATTCAGTTTGCTGTCATCGGGTTATTGACCCTTGACGTCCTCGCTTAGAATCGTCGTCATTGGCGCAACAATTTCAACTTTGTCGCCTTGCTCGGGCATCTGTCGGGCACAATTACCCGTAACTTGAAAGGCGATTTCCTTCATTTCGTAACCGCCGGGACGCTATTGCACAGGAGAGAGATTATCTTGGGCTGTACAGCTGCAAACGTCTCTGGCTTCTGAAGTTAAGCGGCCACCCCCGTCTGCTACGATTGACGAGAAAATTGTGCTCCATGCTTTCACCCCCAACCGACGAGATCGATTTATTTTTTTTATATTCGTATTGACCAAATCGGGTACCGTCTTCTACAGATGCTGTATTTTCCTTCCCTCTGTCCACTTTGTTCCCGATTTCGTCTACCTTGGAAGCCTTCAAAATTCAGTATTTTATTCTATTCTTTTAAAAAGCTCTCTTATCGTTATTTCCGACTCTTTGATGTTTTTTCTATCTAGTGGTTTGCTTACTTCTGTAATCCGTGCTACTGCTGATTAATTTTGTCAGAAATAGACGAATATTTGTTTTCTTAGCCTGTCCTCATTCATTATTATTATTATTTAGCATATCTGTTGTGTTGTGCCGGTAAAGTGTGGTAGCGTGCAAGAAACAACAAAAAAATTTGAGAAGACCGTGTCATTTTGAAGAAATACACGTATTAGTAAATCAGTCGATGAGGTTTGTTTTGTAAATAATGTCGTTCCAATGTTCAATCGCCAATAGCTGCTTCTTTCTTTGCCTACTCCGTCTTTATTTGTCTCTCAATCGCGCTGGAAATTGTATAGTTCTATTAGCAATCTCGCCTTTACAAGCTTTATCAGATGACAGTTGATGCTGGAGTGCTGAGGTTGCCGCTCGTGTGTTTGCTACGCCACCTTGCGTCCCCTGAAGCGACGAAGGCTTGCCGCGTTACGCGGTCCCAACTGGACGGTGTCCCTTTCCAGTGGCTGCACAGTGCCCCTCCACCCTGGCGGAAGCTCACAAAGGGCAGCTTTTCCCGGCCCTGCCAGGAATATTTACGCCAGGCTTCGACACGGCCTTTCAGGGCCCTGGCGGTCGCGCCGCAGCCCTTATATACCTGAAGCGAAGTTCGCCGCAGAAAAAGGGCGGGACCCGACGGAGGACGCCCTCTCCAGTGCTGGAGGGCTCCCGGTGGCGTTCGGACGCTCCCTCCAGGCGCACGTGCCGTCGGAGCGCCTGGAGTCCTTCCAGTGTGTACGGTCCCTCGACGTGTGTATTGGCAGCCCGCACAGTGTGTTTGTGACGCGGAGTAACTAGTCGTGTGGCGACATTCTGGCCAGAAGTGATCTCGTGTGTGTACCCCGGCGTGTGAGCACCGTGTGTGGATCTGTGCCGCCCACCTGTACAGGGGAGCAGCGTCTGTGTGCATGGGACGCACCGCCGGACGCTGGAACCGCACTGTCCAGTGGAGAACGCCGCTGGAGCTAGGTGAGTACCGGAGCGCCGCCCCCCGGCTGAGGGCTCAGCCTAGACTTCTCCAGATCAAACATATGCCGGACAATGCGACTCGGGTGAACAAAGCTTACCAGTGGGTTTTCGTGATCGTAGAATTGCTTTATTTTATCTGTACGGGATTTCAGGTCGCCCAGCGACTCATCATCAGATGGTACACAGATGTTAGTGATTGTTTGTACCATTTTGGAGGTCGCTGTTTTGCTGGACAAGTATTTACAGCTCGACGGCTTTATACCCTGTTATTTGGAACCATATTCAAGATTCTAGTGCAGGAATCACTTTGCAAAACGTCAAAGCCTTTGTCACATAACTCTTCACGCATTTAATCAAAGCCTTTGTCATATTCCTTTCGTAGTTTTCAATTTATCCGTTTACAGAATTCACCTGCTTTTTTTGTCAGTTTTCTCGATGCACGTACTAAATAACTCTTCACGCATTTAATCAAGGCGTTTGTCATATTCCATTCGTAGTATTCAATTAGTTATGTGTTCTCTATTTCGTTAGTGACATAGCATTACACGAACTTTGGCAAAGGCATCGAATCCAATGTGCTTTACAGGTTGTAAACGAATGAAAGAGTGTGAAACTATCTTTACTCTGGAGAATCTGGAGACGGTACGGTGATAGAAAATTCCTGTGATCTCAGATCCCCACTCTAACAACCCTACCACAACAAAGATCATGATTTAATAACGATTGTGGTGTTGCTGACGCTGCTAAATACTGCATTTTCGGGCAACAACGAAGTTCCCATGTGCAGGTGTCATTAGAGCACAGTTAATAAAGCCATTTCATGTGATAATGAATAAACTAGGCACTCATCTTTTCGTGTTTCCCACGCTAATCTCGTTGTAAAATCATGGTTCAATCGTCGAAAATCTAGGTGGTGATGATTCCAAGCTCGGATGCAAAGAGGCCTGGGTGTTATTCTGCGATATTCAGAAGTTTTGTAGATGCGCTTCACAAACCATTCTTGAAGATTACACTTTTGCAGGACAATGGTGATGTAAAAAGTAATCAGCCCTCCGAATTTAAGTTACACTTCTTTTTTATTACTTTTGCTGCAATGTCACGCAACACACAAAACATCACTTGACAATACAAAACATACTTGAAAACATCTTCCTCACTGTTAAAGTTCACATTTTATAAGCTGACTACGTTATGCGTCTTCCCAACTTTACGTCCAAGACTTGACTTTATCAAGGTCCGAGTCTATTATTCTAACTGCTTACGCGCCCAAAAATAGGTTACGTCAAAGATCATAGTGACAAAATAAAGAATACACATAAGAATAATATCATTGAAATATAAACATATCGATGTATCAGAATACCTCTACATTAATAAAATGAAATATGAATGTTGTCTCGGAAATATGTTAACTACTTTACAGAAACAAAGTAGAATATTGCTGGTATCGCGAGGTTAAGTTGATGTGCCGTAATGGTTACGTAACTGAAGTACCATTACACCACCCTGCCCTCCGAGTAAAATTCTAGGTTCGACTCTGGTTGGAGCATATAAATAATGTATGCATTTTACGAAGTCTATAAAATTAGGATTCAATATATAGAAGAAAAGTCGTTTCGAAAATGTTTTATAGACTTTGTAAAAACACATATATTAGTTTTGTATTAATAAATGTAATTTAAAGCCATTTAAATTTCATCGCCGTCTGTTGGAGAATACTGCGGCTGTTTTCGTAACTATCATTGAGGAAATAACTGCAACCAGCCACTTTTTTTCAGTGTATTATTCAGTATCAACGTACAAGTTTGGAAAATGCAACTGGTCACGAAATAAAATCTCCTCTCGAACGCCAAACCTTTTAACAGTAGCTTCATCTACACCCGTTGGTTTGTTTACATTCTGTAAAGCAGGTTGTAAGCGCTACTTGTGGCAGAAATCGTTTAGTGCTGTGTAACTAACGCTACGGTAAAACATAAATCGTGTTTCACTAAGTGGTTTGTGCACCAGGGTTTATATATCCACACCACGGATTCAGTAACGCCGTACTGTCGGCCTTGCCTTGACAGTAACTGACACATTCTGTGTTACCATACCTTTCTGTCTCGCGACCACCCCCACAATGCTGTAAACAATGACTATAACAGCTACTTGAGAGCGGTAATGGCAAAATAAAAAATTTACAATCACAGAAGACGACTGGTTGCAGTCGTTTGTGAATACTTCACTTACTCGTGTAGCAGAAGTCTCACTCTAGGTCTCTACCATTCATTTAAGACAATTTGCGTAAATTGTTTGTTTGTCACGAACCATTTACACTGCACGCTGCTATCTTCAGGTGTCAATATGACACTAGTGAATTATATTCCATGGCTGGTATCTTTTTTATTTAGTTGTGGTGTCACTTGTGATGCACTCAGTGAGCTTACGATGGAATGATGAGCTACAAGTTGCCGTCGATAACACTTACTTCAGTAAGTAAAATATACTCAATCTCAAACACACATACATACGTATGACTCACGTTCCAAGCATATAATAGAATATTCGAGCAGGTTGTAAAGGTATAAATTAAATCCCAATTTGTACGGTCGCACATCACTGTAGTATCTTCGTTCTAGTGGAAAGTTGTTCTCCACTAAGCGCTTTAGTAAGTACAGGGTGATTCACGAAGATATGCAAACATTTTAATACGTTATTCTACAAGTAAAACAAAGAAAAATGTTCATATAAACATAGGTACGCAAATGTTTAGCTACGGAGTTATGGCTAATAAAAGATTTTGGCAGAAATTTAGCGATCGAAAACCTGTAAGAGTTTAAAGTAAAGCACTATTTCCATTTATTTTGTCGTTATTAGTCTGGTGAATCCAATAAAACATGTCCCAGACGTGTATCAGCAGTAGTTTTCCAGTTTATTACACAAGTAAATGGGTGCAATAGCCGAAATTAAGAACAACTCTGTGCAACTCAAACGAGCAACAAAATTTGTTCACACGCTTGCAGCTAAATGCTTTGAACTGGCTGGAGACATTTTTGAACATTTATTGTGAATGTAATGTGAAACTGTATGTAAACTGCACAACTTTCTTAAAACTGGGCTTTGTTTTTTTCCGGTTTAAAATGAATTCACGTGTGCTATCGTATTAATAAAAGCAGATTATCTGACACATTCATACAGTTTCGTTAACTCTGTTACTATCATTTTTCCAAAATTAAATTCTCTACATGTTCTGTTCAAAACTTCGTGCAATTATCCGCAATTTAAAAAACAATTGGGCAAAGTAGTTAATAAATTAAAAATTTTACGGAATTACTTCTTTGCTTCACTGGATGTTCTGGGAAACTACTACAGATAGACGCCTGGGACATGTTTTATTAGATTCACCAGGTCAATAACAACAAAATAAATGGAAATCCTGCTTTACTTTAAACACGTACAGTTTTGCGATCGCCTCATATTAGCGTAGTTGCTCAATCTCAGTCAAAATCTTTTATTAGCCGTAACTCCGTAACTAAACATTTGCGGTCCTATGTTTATATGAACTTTTTTCTTAAGAGTTGTCGAGCTACAGTCGATTCTAGTGTTATAATAAATCCCTTTAAGGAGAAATAAAAAAAGAGGATGGTATTTTTCAAACAATAATTAACTGGTTGTCTTGAAAATGGACTCTTTTTCAATTTTAGGAAAACATGCGATATTCAGCTAAGTACAACGAAACGAGTCGTACCAGCAGTCACTGTAGCAGGAGAACAGGAAGAGTCAGTGGACAGGGTGTATTGGTCCAGATTTTCGGGTGTTCGCATTGACGAAAACTTCATATGCAACAGGCATATTATTGAACTGCTCTAACAATTAAGTTCAAGTACTTTTGCTCTTCCAGTATTTTTCCTGGCTTTGGAAACGAATAAATGGAGCTGCAGACAAGTTTTGTACATTTGCTTTCAGTAATATCTGATGGAGTAATTATCTCTGGTAAACTCATAACTGAGAAAGAAAGTAGCGACTGCAGAAAAGCGATCAGTAAGAACAACATGTGTTCACATGCACTCGTATTGTGTTTACATCTTCCGGCAGTTAGGCATTTTTAGCAAGAAAAATAGTCATGCCTATAGCTGCAAACCTAGAAGAAAAAAAGACCTTTATTACTTATTATTAAAGCTGTCAAGGCTCAGAAAGGAGTTCAAAACGCGTCAACAGAAACTGTGGATCGTTTGCCCAAGATCATAAAATAGCTGACCGGTTGCAAAGCAAGTTGTGAATCAATGTAAAATAGTTTCCTGTAGTCATTATCCCATAGACGAATTTTTATTTAAAAACTTTTAGCCTGAAAGAGAACTAAAACCTAGTTTTCAGTACAGTCGAATAAGTAGGTCTGGTAAATAGCATGTTTATTATTTTCATTATTGTTATATGTAGGGCAGTGCGCCGTTTTGGACCGTGTAAACAACCAGCATGTCCACTGAAGCTAATCGTGCAGACGGCGCTGTAAACTGACTCGTTCCACAACGCTGCGGTAAAAAATTGTTCAGATGAACACGGCACGGGTAACTAACAACCAACGTTACTGCCTGTTCCACTGATACGAAGGTATTTTTACATATACGGTGGTAATTATGTTAACAAACGGAGTAAATCATATTGACATTGTAACCTCTTAACGAATCACCACGAAACCGTGGGTCTTTTATATGAAAACACTCGGGCAATATCCCAGAAAAATTTTCCGAAACTTTCCATTTTCACTGCGTGTAATCATGCACCAGAATTCGTGTCTGTTAGACGTGGTACGCCTTTAGTGAACATTTGTGGAGCGCACAGAATTGCAATGCTGTTAAATATCCATTCCGACATTTTCAGCCGAAAATCGGTCTGAATACCCGAAATTTATAGTCACAGATAAATATAACGGGTGATCAAAAAGTCAGTATAAATTTTAAAACTGAATAAATCACGGAATAATGTAGATAGAGAGGTACAAATTGACACACATGCTTGGAATGACATGGGGTTTTATTAGAACCAAAAAATTAGAAACTTTCAAAAAACTGTCCGACAGAAGGCGCTTCATCTGATCAGAATAACAATAATTAGCATAACAAAGTAAGACAAAGCAAAGATTTTCTTTACAGGAAATGCTCAATATGTCCACCATCGTTCCTCAACAATAGCTGTACTCGAGGAATAATGCCGTGAACAGCACTGTAAAGCATGTCCGGAGTTCTGGTGAGGCATTGGCGTCGGATGTTGTCTTCCAGCTTCCCTAGAGATGTCGGTCGATCGCGATACACTTGCGACTTCGGGTAACCCCAAAGCCAATAATCGCACGGACTGAGGTCTGGGGACCTGGGAGGCCGAGCATGATGAAAGTGGCGGCTGAGCACACGATCATCACCAAACGACGCGCGCAAGAGATCTTTCAGGCGTCTAGCAATATGAGGTTTTTTTTTCTAATAAAACCCCATGTCATTCCAAGCATGTGTGTCAATTTTTAGCTCTTTAACGCGGTTACGGACAGAGCCTTCAGTAAAAAGTTATCAGTTTTAAATGCTAGTCTGTAGCAACAAAATACTTTGTTTGATTTTTGTATTACATAAAAAAATTGCCTTACGACGTGTCAAGCAGAACTTTCTAATTCATGTTTCAAACGACGCGCAGAGTACTTTTTTATGAGAATCGACCAGCAGTCGCTGTGCCCGCGTCAACGCTGTTGGACTCTCCTGCTTAATGTAAATAGCACGTTATTACTGTAAAAACAACTGTCAGCTTCGGATTATTGTCCAAAAATATTTATTAGTCCAGAAATTAGTTTCCAATTCCCTGTAGAATGCTTCTCATTCACAGAACATTTCTTCTTGAAACTATCGGTTGTCTGGAATTACAGCAGCAGGTAGAATTAGACGGAACATATTAAGCTCTACACGATACGTTATGGTGGTGAAGTATTACTCGAGAGACAAGAAGTGTGCGCCAAATGTTTCGACGATTCTGTTGAGGAAGCACCGTGACATCACACACCAACTTCTCTGTTTATTACCTTCTTCTGGTCAGAGGCAACATTAGCAATCAAACTAACACATACAGAAAAACAGTTCTCTTACGAGACATCCTGTGCGGCACGCAGGCGCCTGAAACGCGAGTAAACTGCCAAATTATATTGATGGGAATCAGGAGGCCAAAGCAGAAAACGTGGGTCGTTCACTGACCCGAGTAGAATGTTGGACTCCTTCAGTGCAAGTGTCGCAGTCTCCTTCCCCAGATTTAAGTTTTGTTAGAGCCCCAGCTTCATGGGAGATCGTTCAAGCTCTGAAACTGGCGTTCGCGGTCATTCTTGTGACTGCGGTTCCAGATTTTCCTGTGCCCTCCACATTCTCTTTCGCACATCACACCTTCTGGAGGAGGTAGATACTGCATAATTTCGATATTCAGCCTCGAGTGTACTTCACACACAAGGAAGCTGGTGTGGCCATTTTCTGCATCAAGAGTATAAATATTGGTTTTACGAATCCGAACGCATTTTTCTTGATGCGTCATAATACACTCGAGCCGGTCGCGGTGGCCGTGCGGTTCTAGGCGCTGCAGTCCGGAACCGCGGGACTGTTACGGTTGCAGGTTCCAATCCTGCCTCGGGCATGGATGTGTGTGATGTTCTTAGGTTAGTTAGGTTTAAGTGGTTCTAAGTTCTGGGGGACTGATGACGTAAGATAATGTCCCATTGTGCTCAGAGCTATTTGAACCATTTTTGAACCATAATACACTTGACTCCCGACAGTTACAAGTTCGAGATGACGAACGGAAAGTTTCAATAACTGAGAAGCACGAGTAAGCAAATGTTTGGCTGATAAGGGTCAAGCTGTATAACGAAGAGATGGACTTATTATTGCCCTTATATTTCTACACGCAATATTTATTGCATTATTGACTCTTCCATCAATTCCTGGTAGATTATTTCATACATTATGCATCAAAAAAATCACACGACATTGGTGTAATATTCTGCGGACTTATTATTTTAGAAAACGATTTTTAGCTATTTCGCCATCGTCAGGTACAAACATGAAGGTGGGTGCGCGAGAAATTTTTCTGGGACCGGACACTTTAAAACAGTCCAACTACCATGGAATTATAATAAAGGGAGACGACACGCTGTGCGTTGCCTGGAAGCCGCCACCGCCATGTTAGATGCCCCATAACATCCCTTCATACTTGATGTCTTTCCCGACAACTGCGACAGCTTTCCTCAGTGTAATTGTCCGAGTCTCGGAGCCAGAATCGTGCTACGGTGGTTTGAGGAGCACTACAGTGGACTTAGGTTGATGTCTTGGCGACCAAATTGGCCTGATGTTCATCCTTTGGAACCCCTGTGGGTCGCCGTCGGACGCCATCACCGCGTACGCGCATCAACGTCCCGTTATTTACGCGAATTACGTGGCCATTGTGTAGACATGGAGTGCGGTACACCTCCACAAACCTACCAACGAACTGTCGGATCCCCGATACGCAGAATCAGTGGCGTATTGCGTTTCAAACACGGCCACACAAGCTATTAAGCAGGTGGTCATAACGTTTTGACTCCTCAATGTATATTTCACGTTCGTATATTTCCGTTTCACATACATTCTGCATATTTTTACACATATTTCATACGTATCTGTAGCGAATTTTCTTGCAGTTTCATCTGAATCCCGAGGGAAACTATAACTCCGCCGGGTAATGAAATGTCATGCAAGAAGTATGTAAGATGTAGTGGACGAAGGTTCAACTATAAGTGTCAAAATGGAGCAAACACTTTTTTCTTCTAGAATGAAATTTTCACTCTACAGCGGAGTGTGCGCTGATATGAAACTTCCTGTCAGATTAAAACTGTGTGCAGGACCGAGACTCGAACTCGTGACTGCTCTACCGACTGAGCTATGAGCTACCCAAGCACACGACTCACTCCCCCCCTCGCGGCTATAATTCCGCCAGTACCTCGTCTCTTACCTTCCAAACTTCACAGAAGCTCTCCTGGTTCGCCCCCCTCGCAGCTTTAATTCCGCCAGTACCTCGTCTCCTACCTTCCAAACATCACAGAAGCTCTCCTGGTTCGCAGGAGAGCTTCTGTGAAGTTTGGAAGGTAGGAGACGAGGTACTGGCGGAATTAAAGCTGCGAGGGGGGGGGGGGGGGGGGGGGAGTGTGAGTCGTGCTAAGGTCCCGAGTTCGAGTCTCGATCGGGCACAGAGTTTTAATCTACCAGGAAGTTTCAGTACGTGTATTGTTTACCAAGTTTGGTTGAAATCGATCCAGCGGTTTAAAGTGGAGGTGTGGAACCTACGGACATGTATACAGTGACATCCATAAATCTGTAATTACATTACGTAATGCGGCGACAGCGTCCCCTGTTAATGTACGCGCGAGACATAAGCGTTACATACGGCGTGTTCCTTCTTCTACTAATGGTGGGCATTCTGTCTCATTCCTTTGTCACTACACCTTTTACGTTCGGGACAATAGTTGTTTTGGTCGCAAATGTAACCACTGCGCGAGCCAGAGTAAATTGCTATTGTTCTTCGAGCCAGCAGAAGCAGTTTGATTTGACGATCGCTACCGTGGCCTGCGAGAGGTGTTTACAAACATTTGGCGATGAGACTTATTGCGAAAAAACAGTGTAACTCGACAGCTGATGTGTTCCATAGCAGCAAAATCACCTCAACTGTGGCTTAATTACCATAGCATCGTGTACACAGTCTGTGGAACAGTTTCACTGCCCAGGTTTTGGAAGTAGGCAGACGATGTGGCCCATAATTGATATATGTGGCAAAAACGAAACAGTGCGAAGGCAGTAAAGTCTCAACAGATGAAAAGCACACACAACCAGAAACACGACATATGTCCGACAATAGCGCACCTACCGTTTGCTACCCCACTCTCTACGACTCGTGTAATTTAGCATGACATTAAAAAAAATTTAGATTACCGATGACCTACTTTTCCAGAAAGGGGTAATTTCCGATAAGCTGATATTACAGGTGGATGGGGATTTTTTTCTTCGACATAGCCAATGAAAATACTTGAAACTCTCGCTAAAGCGCCGTTTCCTCCGCCACGGATGGAGCGTCTGTTGTTACGGCACCTAGAAGAAGTGATTTTAAGCACACTGTCACAGCAAAGCAGTCTCGTCCAAGACAATGCAGTGAAGCCGCTGGAAACTTATTTGCAGGACACTGTACACAGCAAAACATGGTCGAGGTGGAATACATTTTAAAATGCTAGTAAAACTTAGCCTGCGGTATGCTCTCTATCAGAAACACGTTTTTAGTGTTCATATCGTGTAGCTTCCTTAAACTAGCAGGAACTTGTTTTTGTGACATAGGTCCTAAGCCCTATCCGTATCTATTACCGTATTTTATGTAGCTAAATGATCCTTGTTAAGCAAATATTCAAATTTTCTATTATATTTAGCTTACTGTTAAACAACCCATTCACGAGTTTTTATCACTGCAAGGTCTCAGATAGATCATCAGAGTTGGAAATGAGATTATGCGTGACTGTCAAGTTTCGACTGCAGAAAATCCATGAATCAGGATTGAATGAAAGAGATGTGAAGGGAACATATAATGCAATAGAACAGCAGCAAAAACATTAACTTCTACATTAACACCGATATATGTGATATTATAATAATGATTTATATTTCTCATGAATGTTCATATCGTCAAATTGGAGCATACGCTTTTATTTTGAAAAATACTTATTTAAATTCACAATAACTTGTCTTGTACCATTTGAGGGGCTTGACAGTTTACCGATTTCGACTCTTCTTCTGAGTCACAGAAATAAAAACGTACCCGTTATCGACGTGTCGACGCGTTTCTTTCGTAAAAAATACTAGGATTATTTTTATTTTTCCGGTTATCTTGGAGTTTTTAATATTTTATATCGCTTTATAATTAATAATTTTGTCTTTTCTGGATTTTTTATTCTGATGACTGAAACTGAAAAAAGTACACCAAATACGATCAGAACGAAAAAAGGAATTTATAGGCATGTCTGTGAATCCTATCACACAAATTATAAAACACCATGGAAAATTCAAATATCTGCCGAATTTGGTCTGGACATTAATGGCATAACTAAGAAGGAAATTGGACACAAGAAAATGCAGAAAGGAAATTAAGATGCGGGGAGTACCCGGCGTATAACGAAGCCAAGGTTTGCAAATAAGGAAATTACTGTAGATGGCAGGTAGAAAACGGTATGAGCAAATGAAGGAGAATTCGAGAAACCATTAAAACTGGTTCAGTGACGTAAGTGTACACGTTACTAGCACTGTAATGGAAACTAGGATACAAGAAAGCATTACGTGAGGTGAGTGTTGATTTGAGAGATTTACTGCGTAATTTCAGCCACAGATAACGGGTAAAAATTAAGTCCTTATGCTTCTTCCTGATTGTTGTTGAAATGTTTCGAAGCTGGTGATTTTTTCCGTGATAGAAGTTTTTAACGAAACATTGGCTCTTACTTTCGCTGCATCTTTAATTGCTAATTAATTTATGGAAGAATGTCACCCTGAGGGCATATCGCAGCTCTCTCGCGTACTGTTGGTCGCGCCTGATCATTTTCTATATTGCGGTTGTCATGGTTTCGACGGGAACAGCTTACCGCTTTGCTTGAAACTATGTACAAAAAATATGCTTAAAAAAACATGTAGCTGTATTGCAGATGAAATTATTAACTACGCGACGTAATTTTTTTTTTTTTTTCGCTCCTCGATCTGTTTCATATATTATATGTTGCAGATTCGTTAAAGCAAGTGTACCCTAGCAGAATTTAAGTAAGTGATTATATGTACCGACGTCATACATCAACCAATGCTAATTTCAAAGACAGCTGTTAAATATATCGCGTTTGGCTACAGATTACGCGTTTTTTTTTTGTCAGCGAAGAGATTATTAGTAAGAGTTTACGCTACATAAAATACAGTAGCACAACAAACACACACACACAAACACACACACACACACACACACACACACACACAATTTATTTTCTTTTATTATCGTTTAAAAGAGCGTTTGAACTTAAGAAGTCAGGATTTCCTCTTCCTTCGTTCTTCCCAAATTTTCTTCACACGCTCGCTGTCCTCTCTCTTACGCTGTTCCGACAATTTTTGTCTCCTGTTCTTTTTTTTCTTTTAAGTGTGTGTTTCTTTATGATGTCCTTGTTCTGTTCTCGACTGTTTATGTTGTCTTGGGTGATTCCCAGTTGCTTAATGTCTTCTTCTGTTTCTGTAGTCCTCTTTGTCTTCCTCTCGCTACTGTTTGCTATGTCACGCACTTGTCTTATGAGCCTGTTGTTCATCGTTCTGTTTCTAAAGGCTCTCGTTATTATTTGTGTCTGTTTGAAGATCTCCCTTGTTGGCCTCTTTATCCAGATTCCTTCACGAAACGCTGGTCCATATATTTTACTCAGAATTTTTCTTTCTTGCTTTTCGATATCTCTGATTTTGCTACGACCGTGAATCACTGTAGTTTCTGCAGCGTAGACTGCTTCTGGTAGAACTATTGTGTTGTAACGGCTTAGTTTTGCATTGGCAGAAATAGATTTTGTATTGTAGTGTTTCCAAGTTAGCTTTTATGCTTTCTGTAATTTGGAGATTCTTTCTTGATTGGCTATGGAGTTCAGTGCTGATGGTTGGATTATCTCTCCTCTCGTGCCACTTTTCCGTACCGAGTTGCAATGAGGAAGTTATCTGCAGGCTTTCCTTCCATGTACTGAATCTTCTTGTAGGAGATTTGTAGGCAGGTTTTCTGTGAGATTTCTTGAGATTTATGTATATACATATCATCAGCCAGCTCCACCACTTAATGGTGTGGCCTCTTTGAGTCGGCGTGTAACAAAGAATCCCAGCGAGATCTTACACTTCTTCCGATCCTGAGCTTCTTTATATCTCGGACCCATCCGTCTGGTGGCCTTTCTTGGTAAATTTGGCTCCAGTCTAGGACTTGTTTACACCATCTACCATCTTTTGTTCGAGCAACATGACCACCCACTGCCATTTCAATGTATTCAGTCTTTCCAGTATGACGATGAGCTTCGTTGTTCGTCGTATTTTAGCTGCTCTCGTACTGTCTTTTTTCGTGTAACCCGACATTGATCTTTCCATTCGTCTTTGGGCTAGTGTTAGCTGCCTAACAATGAACACATTTAATGTCCATGCTTCGCAGCCATAAGTATACATAGGTGAAAAACAGATTTCTTCAGCTCAACCGACATCATAGATTTCAAAATTGAAGAGTGCTTCCCATAAGCTAATATATATATATATTGTCCGTAATTGCTTTACAATTCTTGAGAGTATTTTTGTTCTGTCGTTGCAACTACAAAAATGCTTGAGTTTTTTGACCAGACTCGTTTCGCTTTCTGTAATTTGCAGATTCTTTCTTGATTGGCTATGGAGTTCAGTCCTGATGATAAAGCATCATCAGTGGTGGTAATTTTCGCTTATTTCTCGCTTACATTGGAAAATGCCGTCTACTACCAAATCGTTGTTTTCCTGCATTAGACACTGATAATTTTGGCCTAATTTTTATTTGTTCTGGAGCACTATGCATGTTATATGTTCTTCAGAGCACACTTCTTATGCGTAAATATGGTAAAGCATCATCAGTGGTGGTGATTTTCGCTTGATTTCTCGCTTACATTGTGAAATGCCGTCTGCTACCAAATAGTTGTTTTCCTGCATTAGACACTGATAATTTTAGTTGTTCTGGAGCACTATGCATTTTTTATGTTCTTCAGAGCGCACTTC
The DNA here is from genome assembly GCF_023897955.1 of Schistocerca gregaria. Classification (NCBI taxonomy): domain Eukaryota; kingdom Metazoa; phylum Arthropoda; class Insecta; order Orthoptera; family Acrididae; genus Schistocerca; species Schistocerca gregaria. The sequence goes on along the minus strand of NC_064929.1, from coordinate 88,678,352 downwards.
TTACGCGTAAAAGATGGTAAAGCATCATCAGTGTTGGTGACTCACGCCTGCCCGTCCGTGCTGGTTGTGAAAATTTACACATCTGATCTCGTTGAAACTTGTTGGAGAAAATGAGTCGCAACACGGGAACAAAACGTTTGCACACCCACGTTCACATAACATAATTTATTCCTCTACGTATGAGGAATGTGTCCTGCAATTTATCCGTACAAATTTTTTAAACCGTATATAGGGTGTTACGAAAAGGTACGGCCAAACTTTCAGGAAACATTCCTCACACACAAAGAAAGAAAATATGTTATGTGGACATGTGTCCGGAAACGCTTACTTTCCACGTTAGAGCTCATTTTATTACTTCTCTTCGAATCACAATAAACATGGAATGGAAACACACAGCAACACAATGTACCAGCGTGACTTCAAACACTTTGTTACAGGAAATGTTCAAAATGTCCTCCGTCGGACGGAATCCCTGATGCGCTGATGCAGCCCTGGAGAATGGCGTATTGTATCACATACGTCCACAATACTAGCACGAAGAGTCTCTACATTTGAACCGGGGTTGCGTAGACAAGAGCTTTCAAATGCCCCCATAAATGAAAGTCAAGAGGGTTGAGGTCAGGAGAGCGTGGAGGCCACGGAATTGGTCCGCCTCTACCAATCCATCGGTCACCGAATCTGTTGTTGAGAAGCGTACGAACACTTGGACTGAAATGTGCAGGAGCTCCATCGTGCATGAACCACATGTTGTGTCGTACTTGTAAAGGCACATGTTCTAGCAGCACAGGTAGAGTATCCCGTATGAAATCGTGATAACGAGCTCCATTGAGCATAGGTGGAAGAATATACTGACGAAACTAGAATGAGCTCTAACATGGAAATTAAGCGTTTCCGGACACACGTCCACATAACATCTTTTCTTTATTTGTGTGAGAGAAATGTTTCCTGAAAGTTCGGCAGTACCTTTTTGTAACACCCCGTTCATATATGCTAGGGAAGAACGTTGTATGGCTCGTGGTATCTGCTGGAACGCGTATCTGGTCTCGAGGAGTGTCCACACTTTTTCATTTACGCGCAGTAAAAACAAATGCATATTTCGCGAATCCATTCCGGTACAATGTATTTTTTACGGAAATGAATGAAATTAAATACCGTTTGACTGTAGGACGCGCCACTTTTCTTCAGGTTGAAACTAATGGCAGAAGTCTAAGCTGTAATCTCTGTAGAATTTTGCTCGTCATTTAATTACTTACGAAATTTTCGAAAGGTGTGTTTGTTACGGATCTCCGCTGAGTTAAGCTGAAACAATAAATAATACGAGCGCGCATTTACACGAAAATTATGAAGAAAAAGCAAACAACCCCGATTTAGTCGACTTAATGATTTACTTACACTACTAGTTTCAACATGAAGCTAATCTTTTGTAGACAGCCTATTTTCTTCTATTACTTCAGCGTTTTGTAACCAGAGAGAGCACTGTGTTTTCCCCTCCTTAAGATATAAGCAATACAGAAGAAAGATGAAAGCGGCACAAGAAATAAGTGTTTCCTCGTGAATATAAGTGTAGTCGAAACCTAGGTAGGGATGTATCATTAATTCGAAAAAGTCCGCCTAGTTGCACCGATGTTCTGGTTGATACATTGCTAGATAGTCATAAATCCTTGAGTAGAATGTTGCAGCGACACTGGGGTAGCTGACTAAGGCTGCCGTGAAGATAAGGCGAAAAGCGCCTCGTGGAATTAAACGATCAGGGACTTGTCGTAATCGCGCTGCTGTTCTTCATCGTTATTACGGATAGTGAGTGCGAAGACGGCCGCGGGAAACAGTGTCGTAGCTACCCCAGGGCCCGCTGCTGTTTCGCCGTATCCACACAAGTAACTCCCCCCCCCCCCCCCTTATAAATTAGCAAATAAACACAATTTTATCGAGATGACTCAACTGATAAAAATCTAGGAGGTGTCTTAACATTGAGCTCTGCAGTTTAACGTACAATGTCCTTTTTTGCGCTTCTTCAGACTTAAATGTTTCCGTTCCAACCCCGATTTCTCTTACTTTATTACGGTGTTCATTATAACATACGGAGGCGGGAATCAACAAAGCATTTTGTCACCAAGAGGAAAAAGCTGTTTATAGAAACGTTATGAAAAGGTCTCGCCAAAGAAAAACCGCTTTGTTTTGACTGCCACCCCAACTAGAGTATCATATCTGTGGCACTCCCAATTCTCGATAATACAAAACTTGTTGTCCAAACAACTTACGGGTTTGCTTCCAGGTGACGTCGTCGACCAACGCCGATATTTCCACAGGAGCACACCCTGACATTCTCAAGGCACAACTGCAAGGAGCAAGAAGTGTGCAAGAAAATTTAATACCTCGGTTCACAGAGAAGCCCGTTGTCACCTATTGTGGCCAATTTGTTTATGGACGACTTTGAGGAACGTGCATTGGAGTCAGCGATTTTGAAACCAGCGTGTTTTTTCAGATATGTAGACGATACTTCTGTTGTTTAGTCTCATGGTAGTGAGAATTTAAACCAGTTTTTGGAACATCTGAATTCAATCCACCCGAATATTCAGTTCACTATGGAGGTGGAAAAGAATGGATGCCTTCCCTTTCTTGATGTGTTGGTCAGAAGGAAGACTCATGGTACGTTGGGACATTTTGTTTATAGGAAGCCTAAAAATGGTTCAAATGGCTCTGAGCACTATGCGACTTAACTTCTGAGGTCATCAGTCGCCTAGAACTTAGGACTACTTAAACCTAACTAACCTAAGGACATCACACACATCCATGCCCGAGGCAGGATTCGAACCTCCGACCGTAGCGGTCGCTCGGTTCCAGACTGTAGCGCCTAGAACCGCACGGCCACTCCGGCCGGCTCGGAAGCCCACTCACACTGACTTGTATCTGCGAGCTGATAGTTGTCACCATCCAGCTCAGCGTGAAGGAGTACTTCGTACCTTGGGTCATGTTGTCCACGTTATCTCAGACCCCAAAGTTTGGCAGCTGAGCTGTCACATCTCGAAGTCACCTTTGGTCGGAATGGTTATAGTGAGAGGCAGATCAAACGTGAGTTGTGCTATCAGCCTTCTGTGCAACGGGTGAGTGACGATGGCAACGAAGGGGCGGCCATTTTGCCTTACGCAGATTTTATTTCCGACAGGATTGGCCGTATTTTGCGGAAATACACTCCTGGAAATGGAAAAAAGAACAAATTGACACCGGTGTGTCAGACCCACCATACTTGCTCCGGACACTGAGAGAGGGCTGTACAATCAATGATCACACGCACGGCCCAGAGGACACACCAGGAACCGCGGTGTTGGCCGTCGAATGGCGCTAGCTGCGCAGCATTTGTGTACCGCCGCCGTCAGTGTCAGCCAGTTTGCCGTGGCATACGGAGCTCCATCGCAGTCTTTAACACTGGTAGCATGCCGCGACAGCGTGGACGTGAACAGTATGTGCAGTTGACGAACTTTGAGCGAGGGCGTATAATGGGCATGCGGGAGGCCGGGTGGACGTACCGCCGAATTGCTCAACACGTGGGGCGTGAGGTCTCCACAGTACATCGATGTTGTCGCCAGTGGTCGGCGGAAGGTGCACGTGCCCGTCGACCTGGGACCGGACCGCAGCGACGCACGGATGCACGCCAATACCGTAGGATCCTACGCAGTGCCGTAGGGGACCGCACCGCCACTTCCCAGCAAATTAGGGACACTGTTGCTCCTGGGGTATCGGCGAGGACCATTCGCAACCGTCTCCATGAAGCTGGGCTACGGTCCCGCACACCGTTAGGCCGTCTTCCGCTCACGCCCCAACATCGTGCAGTCTGCCTCCAGTGGTGTCGCGACAGGCGTGAATGGAGGGACGAATGGAGACGTGTCGTCTTCAGCGATGAGAGTCGCTTCTGCCTTGGTGCCAATGATGGTCGTATGCGTGTTTGGCGCCGTGCAGGTGAGCGCCACAATCAGGACTGCATACGACCGAGGCACACAGGGCCAACACCCGGCATCATGGTGTGGTGAGCGATCTCCTACACTGGCCGTACACCTCTGGTGATCGTCGAGGGGACACTGAATAGTGCACGGTACATCCAAACCGTCATCGAACCCATCGTTCTACCATTCCTAGACCGGCAAGGGAACTTGCTGTTCCAACAGGACAATGCACGTCCGCATGTATCCCGTGCCACCCAACGTGCTCTAGAAGGTGTAAGTCAACTACCCTGGCCAGCAAGATCTCCGGATCTGTCCCCCATTGAGCATGTTTAGGACTGGATGAAGCGTCGTCTCACGCGGTCTGCACGTCCAGCACGAACGCTGGTCCAACTGAGGCGGCAGGTGGAAATGGCATGGCAAGCCGTTCCACAGGACTACATCCAGCATCTCTACGATCGTCTCCATGGGAGAATAGCAGCTTGCATTGCTGCGAAAGGTGGATATACACTGTACTAGTGCCGACATTGTGCATGCTCTGTTGCCTGTGTCTATGTGCCTGTGGTTCTGTCAGTGTGATCATGTGATGTATCTGACCCCAGGAATGTGTCAATAAAGTTTCCCCTTCCTGGGACAATGAATTCACGGTGTTCTTATTTCAATTTCCAGGAGTGTATGATGTGAAATGTGTTTTTCGACCACCTTCTAAGATTAAGGCCCTGTTGGCGTCCGTAAAAGTGATCTTGGTTTGCGTAAGGCTGGGGTCTAACGTATTCCTTGCAGTTGTGGCATGTCAAATATATTGGTCAGACAATCAGGACTGTGGAAGACCGGTGTATTGAGCATTAGCGTCACACACGCTTGCAACAGCCGAGAAAATCCGTTATTGCAGAACACTGCCTTGACACCGGTCATCCTATGGAACACAACAACACGGAGATTCTGGCTTGCACGTCCAGCTATTGGGACAGTGTTATAAGGAAGCTGTTGAAATCAGACTATCAAGCAACCTTATTGACAGAGATGGTGGATTTTGTTTAAATGCTGTTTGGAATCCGGCTCTGTCTCTCATCAAAAAACAGAGGGACAGAATTAGTGCTACCTCACCTGTTGATTAGCCACTATCGATATTTCTGGTGTTGGTCATCTTTGTGTTGACACTTGTTCTGTGTGTGGTATCTTCCCTGTTTCTCCTCTTCCTCCTTGCATTTGTGCCTTGAGAATGGCAGGGTGAGCTCCTCGTGGAAATACCAGTGTTGGTCGACGACGACACCCGGCAGCAAACCCGTAAGTTGTTTGAACATTCAATTCGCCGGGAAAAGTAAAGGTCTCACCAACCTCGTTGTCCTTCAGTGAACCTTTGTGATGTCCTCCGTCAATCCTATCTGGTAAGGTTCAAATGGCTCTGAGCACTATGGGACTCAACTGCTGTGGTCATTAGTCCCCTAGAACTTAGAATTACTTAAACCTAACTAATCTAAGGACATCACACACATCCATGCCCGAGGCAGGATTCGAACCTGCGACCGTAGCAGTCGCACGGTTTCCGGACTGCGCGCCTAGAACCGCGAGACCACCGCGCCCATCTGGTAAGGATCCCACAACAGCGGACAAGCGTAGCGTAGGCAATCTCTTTAGTGGATGTGCTGCGTCCTCCAAGTGTTCTGCCAACAAGTCTTCGGTCGGCCTTCCCCTCAACATTTTCGTGTGATCACTCCAGTTGAAGTAGTTAACAATCTCTTGGTATTCACTTTAATTTGCTTCCTTTAAATTTATGTGATTTATTGGCTAATCAAAATGTAACGGAATGTTTTTTTAGCACACGTGTGACGCTTCAGGGTCAATTACTGCTTTTGGCACCACGCTTATTTTCTGCATAAATCATTTTACAACTGGTTTGTTGCCCCAATGACTTTACTAGGCAGTAAACAACAGCTTCATGTGCAAACATTCTGACAGGGCTGCTCAGATCGCCTCGTAAATCGTTCATACACAAGGTGAGTCACTAAGTATTGCCACCTACAATAACTCCCTAAGTATGATAGTAGCTGAAAAGTTTGTGGGACAAATGTTGCATGCGGCAACGGGGGCCAGAAATGACTTTGGTTTTTTGTTGCTATGTGGGGTCGCGTCAGAGACATGAAGGTCAACTTTGTCATTTTAAATGGGATGCAATAGTTTGGTACTTATTTCCTGATATCAGCTATCGAGACGAATCCAATGATGTGTAACCCTAAGGTCTTTGAAGGTCAACGAAGGTCACAAAGGTGGCACCAAAGTTAATTTAGAGAAGGTGTTCGAAGTGATGACCACTGGCATAAGTGCAGTGCTGAAATCTTCTTATCACGGATTGAGTGGTATTCGTTATCACTTCGGTACTTACCGAAGTACATGCTCTGACAATTCCCTCTCGTATATCGTGCAGTAGTATCCATCTAACGTGCCGTCGACATAACACCATTCCACGTTTTCGCAATACAACACTAATGTTAGCGGTAAGGCTGGTATCGTCGAAAAAGCGAATGTGTACTCCTTCGAAGACGAGACGATACGGTTCTCACTTACGGAGAACGCCAACGAAATTCAGTGAGAGCTGGAGACTTATACGCTGAAAGATGTCCTCAACGTACTCACCCTACACGACGTACACTTAAATATGTGTATGATAGATTGAGAACAACTGGATATTTAACGCATCGGAAACATATCCGGCGAAGAAAAGTTACTAACGAGGAAACTGAAATTGGTACTCCTGCCACTGTACTTCGAGGTCCTTGTGTTAGTTCGTGTCAAATCGCAAGGGAATCTGGCGTGAGCCGGAATACACATCGCCATAAACATCATCCTTACCGTATCAAAGAATTAACTGGTACGGATTATATGCGTCGCATTGAATTCTGCCGATGGGCTCAACACCAGATTCAGGGGGATGGCACTTTTATTAATTCGGTTTTATTTTCTGACGAGGCTGCATTCATGAACCATTATGTAATTAATAACGTAGTGTTTCAGTCAGTGGTACATTGTGATACATTTGTGAATAGGTCTTTAGGAGAGGAAATGAATTACCGAATAAAATCTACAGGGTGCCATTAAAAAAAAAGTCATATCGCTCTTCAAAACAAAGCTACAACACAGGCAGTCGTTTCAAGCAAATGTTCTTTAGCCGTCGGGGGACATGAATCAGCAGCACTGCCTTTGTTGTAGCTTTGTGTTCTACAAAGATATGAACAGCGATATGCTGATTGATGTCCCCCTGACGGCTAAAAAACATTTGCTTGAAACATTTTGTAATTTGCGTCTGGACAAAGAGTTATTTAAGGTAGTCAAGATAAATGGGACACCCTGTATACTGTTTGCTGATTCTAAGAAAGAGATGTGTAAACTGGAGCCGATAAACAACAACATATCAAACATAAGTAACGATTCCTCAAGGTATCCACACTTTTCTTTCGGTAGTTGTATGAGCAGGTACGATATTACTCGTGAGTAAAAATATTAATAATTGTCGTTCGGTAGCATGTTCCTTTCCTAGCTTCCTTTCCACCTGCTAGCGGAATGGACTCAAACCTTAACAGATTACATAGTAAAATAAAGGCAGCATCCGTTACACACGGAGATGTGCAGAGAATAAATGCATGTGTATTGTAACACTCACTCAGTCAGTGTTTATCTAACGAGCGTGTACTTTCTAGTGATTTCTGGTAAAGCGGGAGAGCGCCCGATGCGGTTGCCGTAGTCGCCTTGTTAGGCAAGGGACTAGTGAATTAAGTCATCATCAGGATGGGAAGAAATTACATGTGGTGTCCCACAAGGATCCATTGTAGGGCCATTGCTTTTTCTTTTGTACATTAATGATCTCTCTACCGGAAGCAGAGTTCGTTTTGTTGGCAGATGACACAAGTACTGCAGTAAATAGTATGTCGAGTGTAGTTCTAGAAAGGTCTGCTAATGATATTTTCACGAATATTAATAAATGGTTTAAAGCCAACTCACAGACATTAAACTTCGAAAAGACTCATTATATGCAATTCAGAACCTGTAAGAGGTTTGCACCCAGCATTTGCATAAAGTACGAAGAAGAGCGGATAGAAGAGGTTGACAGTCTTAATTTCCTGGGATTACAATTTGATAATAAATTCAGTTGGTAGGAGCACACCACAGAACTGCAGAAACGCCTTAACAGATCTGTATTTGCAATTAGAGTGTTAGCAGACACAGGCAACATAAAAACGAGAAAGCTTGCATACTTCGCCTACTTTCATTCCATAATGTCATATGGTATAATATTTTGGGGTTACTCTTCAAGTCAAACAAAAGTTTTCAGAGTCCAAAAGCGTGTAATACGTATTATTTGTGGAGTAAACTCACGGACGTCTTGTAGAAACCTCTTCAAAGAGCTGGGTATACTAACTACTGCCTCTCAGTATATTTACTCCTCAATGAAATTTGTCCTAAATAATATACCCCTTTTTCCAACAAACAGCTCAGTTCATACATACAATACCAGGAACAAATATGATCTGCACAAGGACTTAAAAGCTCTTACTTCAGCTCAAAAAGGGGTCCACTACTCAGGAACACTCATCTTCAATAGTTTGCCAGCAAACATAAAAAATTTAGTTACAAATAAAGATCAGTTTAAAAGGAGCCTGAAAGACTTACTAGTGGCCAACTCCTTCTACTCCATTGACAATTTTTTTAATAGAAACAAATGATGTAATTTATTTATTCATACTATTAGTATTTTTTTAAAAAATTTACATGTTCCACATCCACGAGGATCTCCTAAGCACGGATCTATGGAACAAATACTAGTCTAATGTAATTAGGAGCGAGCCAGCTCGGCTGCTCGTATCTCGCAGCGAGCGGAAATGCAAGGTGCCGACTAACGGCCGCTAATTCCGTCATTAACGACCTGTTGCGCGCTCCCCGCTAAGATAGCTAACGAGCGAGCCGCTCTTCATTTTCCCCGGCGATAATTACGAAAGGAAGTGCATTATGATAGGAGGGGAGGGGGTGAGTCCTGGGGGGGGGGGGGGGGGGGCGACGCGAAATCACAGTGCGAGGGGGCGGGGGTTGAGGCAACCAGGTGAGCGCGAGTCCTCCCGCCCAACGCTGGGCGCAAGTTGAGGCGCGTGCAGCCAACACCGACTCAAAGGAAGGCCTCCGGCGCTTGTCGGTGACGTCACGTCAGCTAGGCACGGCGAACGCCAGCTCTGTAGCAGGCAGAAACGCCTGGGCGTGCTTATCTCTTATTTTTGGACAAAATGTTTAGTATTGTTTTGGATCTACAGCTACATCCATACTCCGCAAGCCACCTGACGGTGTGTGACGGAGGGTACCCTGAGTATCTCTATCGGTTCTCCCTTCTATTCCAGTCTCGTATTGTTCGTGGAAAGAATGATTGTCGGTATGCTTCTGTGTGGTCTCTAATCTCTCTGATTTTATCCTCACGGTCTCTTCGCGAGATATACGTAGGAGGGAGCAATATACTGCTTGACTCTTCGGTGAAGGTATGTTCTCGAAACTTTGACAAAAGCTCGTACCGAGCTACTGAGCGTCTCTCCTGCAGAGTCTTCCACTGGAGTTTATGTATCATCTCCGTAACGCTTTCGCGATTACTAAATGATCCTGTAACGAAGCGAGCTGCTCTCCGTCGGATCTTCTCTATCTCTTCTATCAACCCTATCTGGTACGGATCCCACACTGCTGAACATTATTCGAACAGTGGGCGAAAAAGCGTACTGTAACCTACTTCCTTTGTTTTCGGATTGCATTTCCTTAGGATACTTCCAATGAATCCGTCTGGCATCTGCTTTACCAACGATCAAATTTATATGATCATCCCATTTTACATTACTCCTAATGCGTACTCCCAGATAATTTATGGAATTAACTGCTTCCAGTTGTTGACTTGCTATTTTGAAGCTAAATGATAAGGGATCTATCTTTCTATGTATTCGCAGCACATTACACTTGTCTACATTGAGATTCAATTGCCATTCCCTGCACCGTGCGTCAATTCGCTGCAGATCCTCCTGCATTTCAGTACCATTTTCCATTGTTACAACTTCTCGATTTACCACAGCATCATCCGCAAAAAGCCTCAGTGAACTTCCGATGTCATCCACCAGGTCATTTATGTATATTGTGAATAGCAAAGGTCTTATGACACTCCCCTGCGGCACACCTGAAATCACTCTTACTTCGGAAGACTTCTCTCCATTGAGAAGGACATGCTGCGTCCTGTTATCTAGGAACTCTTCATCCAATCACACGATTGGTCTGACAGTCCATATGCTCTTACTTTGTTCATTGAACGACTGTGGGGAACTGTATCGAAAGCCTTGCGAAAGTCAAGAAACACGGCATCTACCTGCGAACCCGTGTCTATGGCCCTCTGAGTCTCTTGGGCGAATAGCGCGAGCTGGATTCGACACGACCGTCTTTTTCGAACCCCATGCTGATTCCTACAAAGGAGATTTCTAATCTCCAGAAAAGTAATTATATTCGAACAAAATACGTGTTCCACAATTCTGCATTTTTATTTAGATGAAAGATTTTTGTACTATCGTAAAGCTACAAATGAAGATCATTGTTCTGTATTACTGAATCCTGTCGAAACAAACGTAGATCAATATGAGAAGATGCTTTGCCCCATTGCAAGCTTCGGAAATTTTACATTCAAGTAAGTATATTTACTTGATCCATTTTGCTATCGAAACTTACCGCAACCCCCATACAATTAACTAGTATTTTATTTATTTATTTCTTTTCGTTTGACATCGCCACTGGAAATGTGAACTAATTTACATGTGTAAATGTCCCAATGTTGCCAGTCATTAGATTACAGTCGTTTTTAACGGGAAAGGAATTCTAAACAGGAAACAAAATAGCTTCATATATTGAAAATACTGCTGAGCTTAAACTTTTTTAAACATGCACATTAGAAAAGGTAAATGTTCCCCTCTTGCAACTGAAAGGAGAAACTTTATAAGATAAATTTTTTTTATTTGATAAAGCAAGTATCTCTCTTTTGCCTCTTCCACCAACGTGTACAATCGCAAGATATTTCATTAACATTCAGTGCTCCTCACCCCATAGTCAACCAAAATACCTCAACAAGAGTACCAATATGTTCACAGTTTCTTGTAAAAGCAACCCAGTGCAAACGTAACTTCCTCAGATTTACAAATAAGGTAAAGAAGCACGAATTCTGTTGCTGCTGGACCGTGAAGTTGTTTTTGTATGTCAATCCTTAAAACAGGTGGAGGTTTACGTTCAGGATTACACTATTTGTTAAGAAGTGTAACGAATTTCACAATTAACTGATTGCAGAAATCTCTCACAACAAGGGGTGTCGGTCAACTACCGCCAATAGTTTCGCATTTTCCTGCGCCAGAGAGGGAGGTATGCCTGCAACAGACCTGGCGTTCGCCGTGCCTAGCTGACGTGACGTCACCAACGAGCGCCGAGGCCTGCCTTTGGGTCGCTGCCGGTGTAGCGCGGTGCAGGATAGCGCAGCGCACCTTTCTAACTTGGCTGATTCAACTGAGGCGGCGCAAACCGGGAAGCGACTCGTGATGCGCCACGTCGCTCGGCGTTGTGCAACGAAACACCAAACAGGATTCGGCGCCGCGGTCGGCAAAGCCTAAATAAGACGGTGCCTGGCGCAGCTGTCAGATCGGTCGGTTATCGCTGCTACAATAGCAGGTTATCAAGATTTAAGGGGTGGTAGGACGTCAAACGAACCGACTTGGAGCAGGAGAGGCACCACAGGACATTTTAATTTGTACTGTCTATACTTTTACAAAAAAGTTCATAACACTTTGTCACCATGACCAGGAAGGGTTGAGGATTCACACTCATAGCAGTGGAAGTTCGAAAACATAACGAAATAATTTTTTTTACATTTGAAATTTCATTTTTTTCACTTACTAATGGCAGGATATGTTGCTATATGTACACTTTTCTTCGTAAGTAAGAGAGATTCTTCGATGAATTGTGCACAGCATACAAACCATACTTAAAGGTGTATGAAACTCTAGAATTTTCCAAATCCATTAAAAACTGTGGTAAAAATTGAGGTACTTAACTATAAAATTCGTGTTTTCCCTAAACATGAAGTTTAAAATACAACATATCATTCGTTTCTTCATAAATTAAATAAACTCTAGAGTTTTATACACCTGTGAGTATGGTATGTATGATGTGCAAAATTCATCGAAGAATCTCTCTAACTTATGAAGAAAAGTGTACCAACAGCAACAAATGCAGCCAATAGTAAGTCAAAGCGTTCATAGAGAGCGTGTCAGCTTGTAATCTATAATCTCACAAGATGCAGGTAATGAAGAAGGAAAGTGGCCACTTGCGTTAATAAAAATTGCATCAAGTCCCCATTATTAACAATTCTATAGCAAATATTAATAGTGAGAAAAATATATGCGAAAGTAACAAGAATTGTCAGCAGTTCCATAGCCTGGATAACGAACGAGTGATTCAACGCGGCGTTTAAACAGCCATCCTTAAATATTAGGTTGTGCACAGTCGATACAGATACGCCAGGTAAATGATAGAAAAAAAATGTTATATTTAAAAACTTAATACTCGTTGCCTTGACTCTCTGAAAAACAACTAAACGCGTTATGTCCGCATCTCTGCGGAAAGAGCAACGTTTCTTACGTTTCCGTAACTAAAGGAACATCTCTTTGACTTGTTATTTCGTAACATGCCAGAAAAACGCCGTGTATCTTGCTTAGACGTGCACAACCGGTAAACAAGAGTAAAATCGTCTTCACCAGGGTTATAGGTGCACAAGCGCCGTCATGGTTGTCGCTGAGCAGGCAGAATGCTAAGATTCTACTCTGACATCATTCCGTGACACGTGTAATTGCTGGAAATAAAAAAGATACTGCCGGTCAGTTCATCAGCTTTCTTATGCTTCATATTTATCCTGCGTCCGTAAGAGATTTAACTATTAGTAACTGTATGCCTCCGAATTCATTTGACTACATCATCTCGCTGTGTCTGTCTCCCTGCGACCCCCCAGATTTAAAAAAAAAATGGCCCTGAGCCCTATGGGACTTCTAAGGTCATCAGTCCCCTAGAACTTAGAACTACTTAAACCTAACTAACCTAAGAACATCATCCATGCCCGAGGCAGGATTCGAACCTGCGACCGTAGCGGTCCGCCGGTTTCAGACTGTAGCGGCTAGAACCGCACGGCCACTCCGGCCGGCTTCCCCAAATTCCTCCTTATGTATCTGTTCATTCTCTCTCTCTCCCTCTCTCTCTCTCTGCATTCATTTCCTTCCACATGTTTAGTCTCTTTCTGTATCTCTAATTCGCCATCCAATTTATCCCTCTCTCCGCTTACTCATCCATTTCATCTCTCTCTTTCTGTATCCCCACTTACTCATCCATTTTATTTCTTTCTATTTCTCTTCTTACTCATCCAGTCTTTCTCTCTATTTGTATTTCTCCGCAACCCACCACACCCCTCCCCTCACGCTGTGGAATCTCCCCAGCTCCCCACCCTCTTGTCAGTTTTAATCTGACTTCGTCCGTCGGTGCAATCCCTGTGTCTCTTCTCTGTCCCCCGAGCATAATTTACAGCGTGATATCTGCTGCTGGCGATGCTTTATAGAGCTGTCTGGGACATCTCCGCGCCGGAGCGAAACCCGAGCTGCGGATCCGCACAGAGCCTCCATATAAAAACCGCTGCTGGATGAGATGGCGGCGGAGACAGCAGACGGGACACGGCGTGACGTAACGCTTCCGAAAAACGGACCGGAATGCTCCTCTCCTCTGGGCTCGCTACACGACAACAATCCCGTCCGAGTTTAACTGCTGGACATACATCGCCTCGTCGCCATAGAAGAAACTGCGATTTTCTACACACCAGCTGTCGCCAAATTACTACGCCTTGAGGGCCACGTTCGAGTTCTGAATCTCAGTGTGGGACTGATACATTTTCCTCGAAATTAAAGAAGAGAGTTGTAACAAAATTTCTTTATTATTCTGGTTGGTCGGTTTGGAGAGAAAGTGACTAAACTACGGGCCAATCAGTCCCTGGTGTTGCCGGACGGGGTGGCCGAGCGGTTCTAGGCGCTACAGTCTGGAACCGCTACGGTCGCAGGTTCGAATCCTGCCTCGGGCATAATGTGTGTGATGTCCTTAGGTTAGTTTAATTAGTTCTAAGTTCTAGGCGACTGATTACCTCAGAAGTTAAGTCGCATAGTGCTCTGAGCCATTTGAACCATTTGAGTCCCTATTATTCTACAGTACACTTAATGAGAGGTATGAAATTTGTCGTTTGGAGACTCTAACCTACTCTGTTACTGTGAGTAAAACATCTCGTAGATGTTCATCACTCGTGTTTCTTCTGTACTTAGATTTTTTAAACTTCAGCAAAGAAAACGTGTAGGCAGTGCCAGATACAGATAAAAAAAAACTTTGGGCATAGTGTGTGATCTCGGGATAGTTTTGTTCTTGAGGAAACTTGTAAAAGTGAACATGGTTTCCATTTGCAGTGCTGCCTCGACGTCTTCCGTCCCACAAGAAAAGCGGTTCTCGAAAATTTTGATCTCCTTGGAATGAGGATTGCTGCGTTGCTCTTGGGGAGGCAAAAACAAAAAGAATTGTTATTTTATACTTTTTTTAAAAAAATGTCGAAAAAGTGAATATTTTGGTGGGCCACTTGGCAACAGAACCAGGGATTGATTACACTATTATAATAACATTCGCTGAGCATTGAATAACTGAATAAGAGAAACATTATCATTTCTGTGAATTTTTATATTCGCGATGTAGTCATACCCGGAACAAAACTAAGGGACCAAAAGATGTATGGACTTTGAAAGAAATGCAACACTACACAATTTAAAAAAATATGGCTCAGAAATAATAGGAAAACGATAATGTTCCTTCTGCCTCATTCTGGAAACATCCCCCAGGCTGTGGCTAAGCCATGTCTCCGCAATATCCTTTCTTCCAGGAGTGCTAGTTCTGCAAGGTTCGCAGGAGAGCTTCTGTAAAGTTTGGAAGGTAGGAGACGAGGTACTGGCAGAAGTAAAGCTGTGAGGGAGGAGCGTGAGTCCTGCTTGGGTAGCTCAGCTGGTAGAGCACTTGCCCGCGAAAGGCAAAGGTCCCGAGTTCGAGTCTCGGTCCGGCACACAGTTTTAATCTACTAGGAAGTTTCATATCAGCGCACAATCCGCTGCAGAGTGAAAATCTCATTGTCGATATTACGTTCATGTTTTACAGGATTACGGAACATGATTTTACACCATCATATGACGGCTGGAGAATTCCTTTCCAGGAATCAACACACAGGTCGTGTGAAACGCCTTGGCGTGTGGACGTGGCGCTAATTAATTTCAGCGTGTCTCCGAACAAATGTGCAGACGTGTGTTCCACTGCACTCTGCTCAAATCCTCCCAAGAGTGTGAATGTAGATCTAGATGTGTTTATCTCGATTCAGAAGCGACTTCTGCATCTATCGAATCAGAATCTGAAAGATAGCTACAGGTTTCTGGATAACTGCTACTAATTTGTCTCGTCTCATTTTCTGTGTCTTGGCATGCACAAGTTCTCAATTCGGCCCACGTCTCGGAGTGACTCGATTGAATTCATCTAATCTGTTCCTCCCTCTCTCTCTCTCTCTCTCTCTCTCTCTCTCTCTCTCTCTCTCTCTGTGTGTGTGTGTGTGTGTGTGTGTGTGTGTGTGTGTGTGTGTGTGCGCGCGCGCGCTAATGTGACTCGGTATCCTACTAAATGGTACCTGTCTGCGGCAATTAGTACAAGTAAACTTCCCACTAAGCGGAACTGCTCACTGCACGTGGGCGCTGGTGAAGACCTCTCGCAGCACCTGGTTCATTTATTTACATTAAATGCTGTCACATCTATGCAGGGGGCTGAATTCTTTTATAGCGTTGTACCCCCTCCCTCAGCCTGGTGTAAGCGGGATTTGTTCTGTTTTGGCACGGTTTATTTTTCACTAATGAGGATGTGCTGGTTTTGGTGAAGCCTTACTTCTTTTTTTTTTTTCCTGTTGGGATTAACGTCCCTGTGTTTACCTTGCAAGCGACTTAAATCTTCTCAGATTCAATGATTTAGACCTCTAACTGTCGAATGCATGGAAGGCAGGTAGTGTTTGAGAAGGGAGTGAGACAGAATTGTAGCTTATCTCCTGTTCCGCTAGTACGTCGAGCAAAGAGTAAACGAAGCTGTGGAGAATGTCCAGACGTAATCGAGGTTTAGCGAGAAGAAAGAAAAACTTTGAGCTTTTCTGATGACGTTGTAATTGTCAGAGATGGCAACAGACCTGAAAGAGGAGTTGAATGGAATGAGTAGTGTCTGGGAAAGAGATTATAAGGTGGTCAAACGTAAAACAAGGATAATTCGGCGTAGTCGAGTTAAATCGGGCGAAGCAAAGGGAACTGGATTAGGAAATGAGGCAGTAAAAGTAGTTGAGGAGTTTTGCTATTTTGGCAGCAACACAGGTCACGGTGGCCGAGTTAGAAAGGATATAAAATGAACACTGGCAGCAGCAAGGAAAACATATCTGGCAAAGAGAAGTTTGTTAACATGGAATACAAATTTAGGAGTCTTTTATGAAGGTGTATGTATGGAGTGGACAGCCAGGTCGAATAACTAGTGATGCAGTAGCGAGTGGTGTTGACGTAAAATAGAGATTTTATTTGTTTATCGAGTGGTGAAGACAAATACGCGTACACAACATTTGTGGACGCGAATGCACAATCACAAACTCGTAAGCTCTGACGCGTCCAGATGTAGTTGGCTGGTGTATTCGATCGCTTCGTACGATGCGTTGAGAACGTCCGTAGTGGTTCCTTTGTACGGTCGAAGGGGGATGGTAGCGACGGTATGACGGATTTGATGGGGGCGCCGTAGTCTCAACTGGCAGGAACAGCCCGTCCCCACTGGTCAACTGGACAAGCGTACTTGTCCGCCTGGAATTCGGTTCGTGGTCCTCATTCACGACTGGAGACGTCGAATCCTTGTAGCCGCGTGGAAGGCTGCTCGGCCAGGCAGCTGCTGACTACAGATGACTGACTCCACCGGACTTTCCTTGGATGGTTGATACTGAAAGGGGATCAAACAGCATAGTTTCCAGTGCGCCACGGCGGTTTTTTTTCTATTTCGGGCTTTGGTGTTCTGCTTGTGCAATATCTCCATGAAAAGGTAGAGGAGAACTGTTGTGAATGTTGTTCCAGACGTTACAGAGCCGGACGGGGGATGTCACTGGGGACATGAAGCCGTAGGATGTTGCTAGTCCGAATACATCCTGTAATTACTTGCACTGCCTGATGGAGTCGCGCGTCTATCATTTTAGTGGAAGGAGTATTGATCCACGTCAAAGGACATAGAAGAAGTCGGCAGGTTCTTTTCAGGACGCACGAGTTCGTAGATCTGGATCATCTTTGGGTATTTGTCAACTTAATAACGGCGAGATAAGTCGAGCGAAATGTGGAAAAGAAATGTATCGCACAAGTTGGCTAAAATGAGGTATCGCTTGGTAGGAGACATAGGGAGTTATCGTGTACCCTTGGTTTCATTGCGGAGGTGAGAAGGGAAAGGTAGAAATTGTAGAGAAAGACCGAGGGATGAATATAGAAATCGGGTTGAAATAGATGTAGGTTGCAGTTGTTTTTGTGTACATGGTGTTTTCCTAAGGGCAAAAGGCCGTATGTAACACGACATAGAAAATGCTCGACTAAATAATTTCAGGTAGGGCACCTGGGGTCGGAGAAGCCAAATTAAGGACAAACGAAAGTAAACTTGTCTACCGCTTTGTCTAGCATTACTGTTTTCCAGCTTATTTGCAGCGGATGTACGTAGAAGTTTACGCGTGCTGTGATGCTTACCTATATGTATATACTGTATGTACTGCGAGGAGACAAAGAGCCTGATTACTAGAAAGTCATGTTGTCGGTTTTGTTTACTGTACTTGTCTACAAGGTGGCTCTGTCGTCGCGTATTTACATTGGCCCATGACGTGAGAGGACGTGGACACAACATGGCGGCGCATTGCCTCACTCCAGCGACCGTCTCAGTGCTGTATTTCCAGGTCGCTGTAATCGAAGGGGAAGTCCTGTTCCATGGACTGCGAGGTCACCTGACCTGAAACCCTTGGATTATTTCCTGTGGGGATAGCTAAAGTCACTTGTGGATGACACACCAGTGGATACAGGGATGGAATTAGTTCCTAGAATTGTAGTTTCCCGTGATGTGATTCGAAACACACCAGGGATATCTCTCAGCGTGCGTCAGAATCTTGTTCACCGGTGTCATGCTAGCATTGAGGTCGATGAACGCCAGTTTCAGCACATTCTGTAACATACAGTTCAGATGGTACATTCATTGTGTCGGTGACGGTATTTCCAGTAATGTAAATAAAAAAGAACACAGTAACACGTTTTTATTGCTATTATCTCCTTAAGGTCGTTTCTCTGACCGTCAAATTCTTCAGTGGAGCGTCGCCTGAGTCCTGTTAAATTTTTACACGCTCTTACAGAAACACCTGTATAAAGACATTTCAGCACCTTTGTGCCTATTCAGGAAGTAAGGTCCGATTAGGTGCGAAATGGAAACCACTGTGAAAATTCGATGGAACTTTGCTCACGGATGTGTTGGGCACTGTCTCTAGTGTGACCATTGCTGATCGCGTTGCAAAGTGCAAATTGATCACGTAGAAACGCCTAAAACGACAGTGTCTCCCGCCAAGTATGTGGACCTGGTGAGAGATATCGCCTAAAGCTATGCAGCCCACATAACATAAATGTCACTCGTCTCTTTCTCCGAGACAATTTTCAGCCGCATTTTGCAGGGGCGATGGCTCCGTCTGTTGTTCCTCTGTGCTCACGTGAACTGCTGGCGACGACATGTTGTCACAGACAAGGAAAGGCAGACCAGCGTAGAGAATTGGCGGAGAGCACAGGTGGCTGGATTCTGTGACAAGGGTACTGGAAAGTTTGCACAAAGCCACGACAAATGCCTAACGCGGAGCGGCGACTATTTAAAGACATAGCCGGAAGGTGTGGATTTCGGGACCGATCGGACCTTACTTTCCGAACAGCCTTATAATTATTGTAACGAAATTGAGCCTAAAATGGGTATGATGTGTCAGATCAGAGGGGTGTTTTGAATACAATTTCGACACAAAGCTGTGGATTAAAAGCGGTAGACTAGCAATAGAACAGTGCATCACCATTGACTAGACATCCTTTTATTGAACACATAATTCAGATATTACCCAAAAGGAACAATCAGCACAAATTACAAATAATATTCTTTTCCTTTAAGTTACTCAAACATTTTAACAGGCAAATAGGAACCATTTAACTGAAAGCCTTTTGAGAAAGCAAGACTAGAAAATTTGAATGATGAGTTAAAACGAAAATACTTCCTTTAAGGAACTAGCGATCAAAATTAATTACATAATCCTCGACAACCATATTACACCCAAGACATTTAAGATTAAACAGTACTATATAGCATCAGAGATCTGCAGTCCTAAGTTTTAAGCCGCACGTTTCAGATGGACTGCACTGCAACAGTACAATACAAGTCCCTCAGAGGATCTCCCCACGCAGGAAGGTATTGCCGCAATCGACAAAATATCATTTCATGTACAGACCTAAAAGGTACAGTTAATTCCCTTTCAAGTCTAGCCCTAGGACGGCACCGAAACCCTGCAATTTAGCACGCGATAAACTACAGCGATGCACCCATCACGTATTGTTATAAAATCCAAGAACAGAGAGGCGGCTCCCCAATAGCGGAACATTTAACCACGCGCAGCGTTCCGGTTTGCGGGATGCTGATCTCGCCCTTAACCTCAACACCAGTTCAAATACTAGTCAGCCTACAATCTTGAACCACCATACACATTCCTTCAGTTACTGCATAGAAAGCAAGTGTGATAGGCAGACAGACCAGCATATGATAGAAGCTTAAGCAATTTGCTTACTAGACAAGTCTTATGAATAGTAGCCGTATTTTTTTTTTAACGTGAGCACATCCACAATCAAGACAAAAAACGCCAATCATCAGGACAGTAGCGCATCAGCAAGTAGCAATGGTAACTTCTGCTTAGATTGGCTACAAATCAGCGCGATTTAACACACCAGAGAACAGTCCATACAACATAAGCAATACAATAGCAAATTACTCACACGTGTACTCCCCCACGATTACGATTCGTAAAGTCACAGACAAACTTGGAGAACGTATCACTTAGACCAACATAATGGTGCTCCCTCAGTTACCCCAAATAACTGACTCCCTTAGTTGCACAGTAGAGAACCAGACCTAATGAAACCGCCACAATTTTCGCCTCTAAATTGTCACAGTACAAATGAGACTCAATCACAAATGTAATTTTACATCACCAGTTCCCGTACAGTCAATACAAGCGCCTGATTTTCACCCGTTTATAACGACAGGCAGCAACATCGTACGGAAAAGAGCGTAGACACGAGCTCTTACCAATTCTCTTCTCGGAAAGCAGCCACCGCAACTCTCGGAAACCACTGGGACATCAATGCAAAAATCGTTACTCCTGCACACAAATCACAGGACGCCCGCTTCCCGCTGCTTGTTACGGCGCCTTCCGTTCAGAGCCAACTTGTATATCTCCGTGCGATAGGTCCGGTCCCACACTCGCTGCGTCAACCCGACAACCGCCTTCCACCACGTCCCGGAGCACACCGCCCCCGCAGGACCTCGCCTCGTTACTCCTCACGTAGGCCCCGGAGGGCGCTGCTTACCGCCCTGACCGTGGCAGGAAAGGTAAACCACCAGAGTGGCGAATGCCGGACCTTCGCCACGCCGGACATTTGCCACACTTGCCCCTTCGCCAGGTAGCGATCCCTCAGGTAAGGGACGCCCTTCCTCGTACTTCTTCTGTCCGCTTTCAAACCGCCGTCTCCACATCTTACTCGATACAACCAGCACGTAAGGGGCCTTCTTCTTCGACATCTTGGCCAAATACAGAGGATCTTTTCCGAAATAGAAATATCTATAACTTTTGGGAAACTAAAGCAAATCCGGCGATTATGTCAGTATGTAATTAGTTCTGCCAAATATAAATATAGATCCCTGTGTCTGTACGGTAGCTTCCTTTCGCGGTTGCTGATTCCGACACAAACGGTGCATCGCCATGGGAGCAACAAGAAAGGAACGATGAAACGGGAATGCAGATGTACGCTAATCATTTCTTTTTGATCGCTGCATTTGTGCCTACTTTAATTACTACAACTGCATGCCCAAAATACAGCAAGGAATGAAGAAATGGGTTTGTGAATGTTTGAAAAGAAGAACGACATACCCCATATTAATTTACTCTCTAAAACCATTAATTAATAAAGTGTAGCGGGACAATGTTCAAAACATGACTGAAAACTCGTTCACTAAATAGAGACAAGAACATGTATGATTGACATGTCATCCAAAGTCGACGTACAATTTTAAAACGTTAGAAATAAGGAAATGAAGTAATACAGAATGCTACCCTTGTAACGTACGTTGTTGTTCTACATTGTTTAGCTCTGGTATTTACAGGGTCACAGAGGAAGCATCTTAGGTTCTGGAGGGAAAAGCCGTAATTGTAATTATCTGCACTACAACAGAAAGAAGGAGGACAACTTAAGGAAAAATAATGTGAGCTCAAAATCGACTTTGAAGCAGTTAGTTCCTGTGACTTAGTGTGGGCAGAGGTTATATTCGACAACCGGAATAAATTAATACCTTTCACCTTTTACCGTCTCCCTGTCCAGATGAAACAGTTGCTGAACAGTTCAAAGAAAAGAAAACTTCAGTCTCATCACAAATAGGTACCTTACTCATACAATTATAGTTGGCAGTTATTTCAATCTACATTCCGCATGTTCACAAACATACATTTTCATACCCTATTGTAAATAGAAAACACCTTCCGTAATTGTTCTCAATGCTTTTTTTTAATTATTTTTAACAATTATTTGACGAGGCCATTCAAATTGCAAATGGCTACGAAGACACACTTGACCTCTTAGCCACACATAATCCTGAGCATCACGACGGATAGAGGGATTAGCGAACACAGACTCGTAGCGAGGCTCAGTTCCGTAACAGAGAAATTCACCAAAACTAAATGCGTAATATATCTATTTATGAAAGCAACTAAAAATTCGGGTGATGTCTTTCTAAGAGATAGTCTGGAATCCTTCCAAAAGTATGTAAATGAAGACCATATGTGGCATAAGTTCAAAGAAATAGTATCAACAGCACTGGAGATATTCGTACCAAATAAATTAATAAGAGACGGAATTGATCCCCCATCGTACACAAAATACGGCAGAAAGCTGTTGCAGGAGCACCGAAAAAGGCACGTATAATTTAGACGAACGCAAGTATAGCCACGTGTGGGATGAGGAAAATGGTTCAAATGGCTCTGAGCACTATGGGACTTAACGTCTGAGGTCATCAGTCCCCTAGAACTTAGAACTACTTAGCCTAACAAACCTAAGGACATCACACAACATCCATGCGCGAGGCAGGATTCGAACCTGCGAACGTAGCGGCCGCTCGGCTCCAGCAGACTGAAGCGCCTAAACTCGCTCGGCCACAGCGGCCGCCACGACAGCGACGTGGGGAACTTGCTGTAGTAAAAGGGACGGTGACCGGGTTTGCACGGGGCTGGTATTGCGGTATTAAACTGGCGGTTCGGGTTCGCCGGTGCGTGTTTCGCGCGCCCTCGCCAGGCCGGCCTCGTGTAGGGAGTTGCGGAGGCGATTGAGTCCTCTACCCCGGCGCGTTTACATAAGTCGCCGACGGGCGCAGAGACCCCGCGCCAGGCGAGACGAGACGAGAAGAGAAGAGAGGGGACGCCTCTTTTACGACGGAGCGCTCGCAGAAAGATAGAGGCAGGGGAAGCAGCCGGCGTCCGGACAGAGACGGCAGAATTCCGGGTCTCCATAAAAGCGGCCGGAATTTTCGCCGCCTTCCGCCCGGTGTTTCTTCCCACCTACCGGCAAGATTGCCGGTTTCCCGCGCCCGCCGGCTCCAATTTGGCGCCGTAAACTGCCAGAAAATACTACGGCCCGGTCGCCGGGAAAAGCCTGTGTGTGTGTGTGTATTTGCGCGGGCCTGCCGGATAGCCGCACCGGCGACACTTTCCTTTTTCCGCCGGTTTTTCGCCGCCTCCCTTTTAGTTGTTTTTTTCCTCGTCCTCGTCCGCTTTGACATGGTATTCTGCCGCCGTGGGCGGACCGCCATCAGTCGGGGCTCTTTACGGCGTCGTAAAGCGGCTGCGCTGCGCCTCCCGACAGAGGCGGGCCACTCCAGACGTCTGTTTCCGCGCCGTCTGCTCACCGTACCCCCACCGCCGGCTTAACCCAGCTCAGCTCACTGCCTGCCTGGCGCTCCTCCCCACTGAGAGAGGTTTCTGGGAGTCTTCTTGTGCTCTCCTCTTGCGTTTGGAATTGGACTGTGTTTGCCAGTTTCATTCTGGGGTACAACCGCTTCCCAACGACAAGAACGTGTTGATCAGCTTTAGCCTTTTCAAACAGGGTCCTGTAGTGGGCCTGTGGGAAGCTGTACGGGTGTATCGGCGGAACGGTGCACACGTTGGGCAGAGTGCATCGGCGCTGCGTGGCTGTTTCCACGGGTGGTAGATCCGCACGGCAGGTCGGCGCATTGTGCAAGCCCGCATCTCGTGGTCTAGCGTTTATGGGGAGCGCCACTGGATCACGGGGTTCCCGGGGTCGGCGATCTTTCCGGCTGGTGACTATGTTGTCCTCATCATTTTCTCATCCACTGGCTACACTGGACAGTGAAAAGATTGGGAAACTATACGGACGCTTTTTTCCTCGTTCCCAGAAACCAAAATGATCTTCATTAACAGCAGCACAAGCGTTGTTGGGCCGGCGAGTGAAGCAGTGGGGAGAAACTTGGGCTCGTGTTGCACCTTCTCCGTCAATCGGAACCACTGAGAAGCGTCTGTCTGAAACGGAGCGATACCCGAGTGTGCCTTCGGCCAAACTTCCACCGATAACACGACACTGACTTCACAACGGCTGCTCTGGTGTCCCTTTCGTTGTGGTTCAAAAAATGGTTCAAATGACTCTGAGCTCTATGGGACTTAACATCTGAGGTCATAAGTCCGCTAGAACTTCTTAAACCTAAGGACATCACACACATCCATGCCCGAGGCAGCATTCGAACCTGCGATCGTAGCGGTCGCGCGGTTCCAGACTGTAGCGCCTAGAACCGCACACCGAGTCCGGCCGGCCAGAGCGTGGCAATATACTGTAATTATAGATAGGCTTCAACGCCACGTCGGTTGTAATTAAATAAATCTGTTTAAATATCACCAGGTGCTGGTATTTGTCATCATTCATGAAAGATTCCGCATTAGGATGAATATATCTCTTATCAGAATAACAAGTGACTGACAGTTGCCGGCCGGAGTGGCCGTGCGGTTCTAGGCGCTACGCTGTGGAACCGAGCGACCGCTACGGTCGCATGTTCGAATCCTGCCTCGGGCACGGATGTGTGTGATGCCCTTATGTTAGTTACGTTTAAGTACTTCTAAGTTCTAGGCGACTGGTGACCTCAGAAGTTAAGTTGCTCGGAGCCATTTGAACCAGCCATTTTTTGACTGGCAGTTATTTATGAATATAAATATAAACGTATGTTTCCGCAGCCATTGTCACACTGAATAAAAGTGTTCTGCGTTTGTCACTGCCTCCCGTGGAGTGAACGTCTGTGTTGTCCTCAACATTTCATCATCATTCCTGAGAGTGCCGGGACTGCATTGTGTAAACATCTGTACGGACGCTGATAACCGCGCAGCTCAGCGCCCCACAAACCAAATATGGCTGGTTCAAATGGCTCTGAGCACTATGGGACTCAACTGCTGTGGTCATTAGTCTCCTAGAACTCAGAAATACTTAAACCTAACTAACATACCAACATCACACACAGCCATACCAGAGGCAGGATTCGAACCTGCGACCGTAGCACTCGCACGGTTCCGGACTGCGCGCCTAGAACCGCGAGACCACCGCGGCCGGCACACAAACCAAATACCATCATGACTATCTTCCTCGTTTGAAGCCTGTCAATTCCCGCCGTGCGACCACAATGACATCGGGAACCTTTTCACACGGATCGCCTGAGTACAAATGGCGTCGCCTGTGCACGCGATACTACCGCCATCTGCGTCAGTATCTGTCTGTATCAGTGTCGATGACCTTCGTCTCCTCAGCGTAGGTTCTTCTCGAAAAATAAAACATCTTCCGACCTCAGACGGGCGCGGATTGCGCACAGCGCTGGACTTGGCCGTTGTGGGCGTCCAGCAGACAGCGCTCCCGAGGCGTCGGCGCCTTGACCGCCGTGCACGGGTTGACGCTGCCGCGGCGCCGGCGCCTGGCGAGCGCCCGCATTTAACGGCTTGTTCTCCTCGCGCCCCCGGAATGCCCCAGCAGACCCATAAAAGCGCGCCGTGTCAAGCAGGCTCTTCACTTCACTGAACGGCGGCCTCTCCGCCACTCCTGCGTTCGTATCGCCAGGGTCTCTCATTCTGCACTCTATAAGCCGCATCGCCTACGCGCTGCTAGCGACAACACATCTCCCCCCCCCCCCCCTCTCTCTCTCTCTCTCTCTCTCTATATATATATATATATATATATATATATATATATATATATATATATATATATATAGAGAGAGAGAGAGAGAGAGAGAGAGAGAGAGCTCTAACACGGAAATTAAGCGTTTCCGGACACATGTCCACATAACATATTTTCTTTCTTTGTGTATGAGGAATATTTCCTGAAAGTTTGGCCGTACCTTTTTGTAACACCATATATACACTCCTGGAAATGGAAAAAAGAACACATTGACACCGGTGTGTCAGACCCACCATACTTGCTCCGGACGCTGCGAGAGGGCTGTACAAGCAATGATCACACGCACGGCACAGCGGACACACCAGGAACCGCGGTATTGGCCGTCGAATGGCGCTAGCTGCGCAGCATTTGTGCACCGCCGCCGTCAGTGTCAGCCAGTTTGCCGTGGCATACGGAGCTCCATCGCAGTCTTTAACACTGGTAGCATGCCGCGACAGCGTGGACGTGAAACGTATGTGCAGTTGACGGACATTGAGCGAGGGCGTTATAGTGGGCATGCGGGAGGCCGGGTGGACGTACCGCCGAATTGCTCAACACGTGGGGCGTGAGGTCTCCACAGTACATCGATGTTGTCGCCAGTGGTCGGCGGAAGGTGCACGTGCCCGTCGACCTGGGACCGGACCGCAGCGACGCACGGATGCACGCCAAGACCGTAGGATACCACGCAGTGCCGTAGGGGACCGCACCGCCACTTCCCAGCAAATTAGGGACACTGTTGCTGCTGGGGTATCGGCGAGGACCATTCGCAACCGTCTCCATGAAGCTGGGCTACGGTCCCGTACACCGTTAGGCCGTCTTCCGCTCACGCCCCAACATCGTCGTATGATGGTCGTATGCGTGTTTGGCGCCGTGCAAGTGAGCGCCACAATCAGGACTGCATACGACTGAGGCACACAGGGCCAACACCCGGCATCATGGTGTGGGGAGCGATCTCCTACACTGGCCGTACACCTCTGGTGATCGTCGAGGGGACACTGAATAGTGCACGGTACATCCAGACCGTCATCGAACCCATCGTTCTACCATTCCTAGACCGGCAAGGGAACTTGCTATTCCAACTAGACAATGCACGTTCGCATGTATCCCGTGCCACCCAACGTGCTCTAGAAGGTGTAAGTCAACTACCCTGGCCAGCAAGATCTCCGGATCTGTCCCCCATTGAGCATGTTTGGGACTGGATGAAACGTCGTCTCATGCGGTCTGCACGTCCAGCACGAACGCTGGTCCAACTGAGGCGCCAGGTGGAAATAGCATGGCAAGCCGTTCCACAGGACTACATCCAGCATCTCTACGATCGTCTCCATGGGAGAATAGCAGGCTGCATTGCTGCGAAAGGTGGATATACACTGTACTAGTGCCGACATTGTGCATGCTCTGTTGCCTGTGTCTATGTGCCTGTGGTTCTGTCAGTGTTATCATGTGATGTATCTGACCCCAGGAATGTGTCAATAAAGTTTCCCCTTCCTGGGACAATGAATTCACGGTGTTCTTATTTCAATTTCCAGGAGTTTATATAGTGGTCTTCAGTTCAGGGAGCTTTCATGCAGCTTACCATGCTGCTCTATCCTCTGCAACTCCTTCACGCCCAACAAACTACTGCAACCTACATCCTTCTGAATCTGAATAGTGTTTCGTCTCTTGGTCTCCCTCTACCACTTTTACCCTCCACGCTGCCCTCTAATACTTAATTGGTGATCCCTTGATGGCTCAGAACGTGTCCTACTAACCGATCTCTTTTCCTAGTCCCTTTTTGCGACAAATCCCTCTTCCATCCAATTCTATTGAGTGCGCGATGTATTCGTCCAATCTTCAGCTTTCTTCTGTAGCAACACATTTCAGACACTCGTCTTCTTGTCCAAACTGTCTATCGTACATATTTCACTCCCACACGTGGCTGATCTCCATACAAATACTTTCAGAAAATTCATCCTAACACTGAAATCTGTACTCGATGTTAATAAATTTCTCTTCTTCGGAAAGATTCCCTTTACATTGCCAGTCTACTTTTTATATCGTTTCTACGTCGACCATCATCAGTTACTTTGCTTCCCAAATAGCAAAACTCATCTACTACATTTCCTAATCCAATTCCCTCAGCAGCACCTGATTTAATTGGACTACATTCTTTATCATAGTTTTGCTGTTGTTGATGTTCATCTTATATCCACCTTTCAAGACACTATCCATTCCGTTCAACAGCTCTGCCAGGTCGTTTGCTGTCTCTGACACGACGTGTACGTGTATGGAGAAAAGCACACGAAACCGTGAACCGTGTATGTCAGGAGAGGAGAGTCCAAGCTGGTGGAGGCTCTGGAATGGATGTGCAGTTGGACTGATATGGGACCCCCGATACGTCTAGATACGACTCTGACAGGAGACACGTACGAAAGCAGTCTCGCTGCCCACGTGCATCCATTCGTGTCCATTGTGCGTAGCGTCGGACTCGGTCAATTCCAACAGGACAATGCGACACCCCACACGTCCAGAGTGGCTCAAGGGACACTCTTATGAGTTTAAGCACATCCACTGGCCACCAAACTCCCCACCCATGAACATTATTGAGCCTGCCTGGGATGCCTTCAAACGTGCTGTTCAGAGAGGTCTGCATGCGAATTTATGGACAGCACTACAGGATCCTTGGTCTCAATTCCCTCCGTCTCTACTTCAGGTATTACTCGAGTCCGTGCTACACGCGTTGCGGCATTTCTGCGTGCTAGCGGGGGCCGATACACGATATTAGGTAGGCGAACCAGATTCTTTGGCTCTTCCGTGTAGGTGTCCATCGCCTGGACCGCGGTCGGCGCCGATGTCCCGGTCAGGCGAGGCTAATTTATATCTCAATCAGCGGGAGGGGAACTGAGCACAAAACAGGAAAGGACGGGGCTGCGGGGGCTGGACTCGCTCCGGGAATGTTAATGAGCCGCAGGCCGGGCGGCTGGTGTTTGGCGGGCCAGCCGCTAACCCGGCAGAGCCGCCTTTGTCCGCGGCGCTGTTTTTCTGCAGCCCATCCTAAGCAGGCAGGCAGCGCGGCCGTGTGTACGCACTGCAGCGGCCGTCACCCAAACACGCACACCGAGGTCGCTTTGCCCACCTACAGCACTGCCGTTTAATAATGACTTCAAATTTATTCCAATCTACTGTACCGCGGCGCTGCAGCAGGCTTCTGTTGCGATTAAGACTCCTTATTGGCTCAAAAACGGCGCCTTTCACCTGGACAGGGCCACATCAGGTTACCTCGTCCAGTCTCTGTCATCAGTTAAACTACTTACAAGGGAACCTCTCCATCGCACCCCCCTCAAATTTAGTTATAAGTTGGCACAGTGGATAGGCCTTGAAAAACTGATCAATCGAGAAAACAGGAAGAAGTTGTGTGGCACTATGAAAAAATAAGCAAAATATACAAACTGAGTAGTCCACGCGCAAGATAGGCAACAACAAGGAGAATCTGAGCCCAGGAGCGCCGTGGTCCCGTGGTGAGAGTGAGCAGCTGCGGAGTCAGAGGTCCTTGGTTCAAGTCTTCTCTCGAGTGAAAAGTTTATTTTTTTATTTTTAGACAATTATTTTCTGTCCGTCCGTCTGTGACAAACTCTTATGTTTTTATCACTCTTTTGGGAATGATTATCACATCGACAAGAAAACCCAAATCGAGCAAGGTAGAAGAATCTTGTTACCCAATCGCCAAGTGTACAAGTTAGGTGGGTAGACAACATATTCCTGTCATGTGACGCACAGGCCGTCACCAGTGTCGTATAGAATACATCGGACGTGTTTTCCTGTGGAGGAATCGGTTGACCTATGACCTTGCGATCAAATGTTTTCGGTTCCCATTGGAGTGGCACGTCCTTTCGTCTACTAATCGCACGGTTTTGCGGTGCGGTCGCAAAACACAGACTGTAAACTTATTACAGTGAACAGAGACGTCAATGAACGAACGGAGAGAACTTTGCGAAAATAAGGAAAGTAAACTTTTCACTCGAGGGAAGAGTTGAACAGAGTGCCTCTCGCTCCGCAGTTGCTCACGCTAACCACGGCACCACGGCGCTCCTGAGCTCACAATATTCTTGATGTTGCACATCTTGCGCATGGACTACTCACTTTGTATATCTTGCTTATTTTTTTCGTAGTTCCACACAACTTCTTCCTGTTTTCTCGATTGATTTGTGTTAAGTTTTTCAAGGCCTATCCACTGTGCCAACTTATAACTAAATCTGACGGGGGTGTGATGGGGAGGTTCCCTTGTAAGTATACTCCCCGTGAGCGCGAATCAGCTGCTGGCAATTTGTTGCGGGCAGTGTTCACGGCATGGCCTGACTCTCCGTTGGTATGGCCCACATCACGTGGAGTAACCAGCCGGTACACACCACTCGGGTGAAGCTCGCCAAAAGGAGCGTTCTGCAACGCAGCACTGCCTTTTAACATTCCTAACTTCGAAACTCGGTAAAAATTATTTACCAAAAAAAATTGAAAAAATGGCAGAAGACTACGTCGGAGAATTTGGATGTAGAGGAAAGTAGGTGCACCAAAGCCGTATATTAGAAGATCGGTTAATGAAAGAGAGAAAGCTTCTGACAAATGTGACTGGACTACTATCTTTGAAATTCGAAGGGTAGCAGGGTAAAACATAGCGAACAGAACAACTCGCACAGAAACGAGGTGAGTCGAGTGGTATCAACGAAACGAGTGGTTGAGTAGGAATTGAAGTTCAGGGAGAAGAAATAAAGACTTTGAGACTTCCTGGCAGATAAAAACTGTGTGCCGGACCGAGACTTCTTAGCAGCTGAGGAGAGCTCCGCCTACCATGCTCCAAGGAAGCCATGGGTATAATAAGTTTTATTTTATATTGTTAAAAAAATATTGTCGTCATTAGACACTTTTCGTTTTATTTTGAGATTGGTTTCGAGTATTTTCTAAAATTAATTCACGTATCTGAAGATGGTCATATAAATATAACCGAAAGCGTTCACCTATGTTATTGAGACATAAGTGTTGTGATCAAGACTGAACTTTAGTTAAAATATAATAATCTATTGAGCACTGTATCCAAAAACAGTTTACCAAAACTGTACTTTTGGTCACATAGTGTACACTGGCGGCCGTTCACTGCGAGGTACACGGGCAGTACTGGCGTATTCCATTTTTCTGTTTTTACTGTAAATCCGGCCCAGCGTGGGTGGTGGGTGTGGGCGTACCGAGCGGCCTGCCGCCCGCTCCAGACGCGGCGGCTCAGCACGAGAGAGGATGACGGCAGGCGGGAGGGGGAGGCAGGGTTCGTTGTCCGCGGGCGCCGTCTAAAAATGCCTCCGCGCGCTCTCCCTGTGTCTGCAGCTGCCGCCTAGGCGCCTAGGCGCCTACAGCCCCCGTCCGACAGCCGGTGCCTGCTCCAGAGACTGCTGCTGCCGCCGCCCCGCGACTCTAATCATATCACTGTTCCAGAGCCCCTGTCCGTACCGTTTTACTGTTTTTATTTGTGCTGGTGCAGTAATGCCGACTGCATCCGACATTTTACTCGACTGTTTTTACACTGAAGCACCACAGAAACTGGTATAGACATGCTTACTGAAATACGAAGGTATGTAAACAGGCAGAATACGGTGCTGCGCTAGATACCGCCTATACAGAGTGTTACAAAAAAGGTACGGCCAAACTTTCAGGAAACATTCCTCACACACAAATAAAGAAAATATGTTATGTGGACATGTGTCCGGAAACGCTTACTTTCCATGTTGGAGCTCATTTTATTACTTCAAATCACATTAATCATGGAATAGAAACACGCAGCAACAGAACGTACCAGCGTGACTTCAGACACTTTGTTACAGATGAATAATTCCATCTACATCTACACCTACATACATACTCCGCATTCCACCATACGCTGCGTGTCGGAGGGTACCTCGTTCCACAGCTAGCATCTTCTCTCCCTGTTGCACTCCCAAAGAGAACGAGGGAATAATGACTGTCTATAAGCCTCTGTACGAGCTCTAATCTTTGTGGTCTTTCCGAGAAATGTAAGTTGGCGGCAGTAAGATTGTACTGCAGTCAGCCTCAAATGCTGGTTCTCTAAATTTCCTGAGTAGCGATTCACGAAAAGAACGCCCCCTTTCCTCTGCAGACACCCTCTCGAGTTCCAGAAGCATTTCCGTAACACTCACGTGATGATCAAACCTACCAGTAACAAATCTAGCAGCCCGCCTCTGAATTGCTTCTATGTCCTCCATCAATCCGACCTCATAGGGATTCCAAACGCTCGAGCAGTACTCAAGAATAGATCGTATTAGTGTTTGTAAGCGGTCTCCTTTACAGATGAACCACATCTTCCCAAAATTCTACCAATGAACCGAAGACGACTATCTGCCTTCCCCAGAACTCCATTACATGCTTGGCCCACTTCATATCGCTCTGCAATGTTACGCCGAAATATTTAATCGACGTGACTGTGTAAAGCGCTACACCGCTAATGGAGTATTCAAACATTACGAGATTGTTTTTCCTATTCATCAGCATTAATTTACATTTATCTATATTTAGAGTTAGCTGCCAATCACAAATCCTGTGCAAGTCATCTTGTATCCTCCTACAGTCCCTCAACGACGACACCTTCCCGTACACCACAGTATCATCAGCAAACAGCCGCGCATTGCTATCCACCCTATCCAAAAGATCATTTATGTAGATAGAAAACAACAGCGGACCTACCACACTTCCCTGGGGCACTCCAGATGATACCCTCACCTCCGATGAACATTCACCATCGAGGACAACGTACTGGGTTCTGTTACTTAAGAAGTGCGCCGTTTCTTTTTTGTCCTACTATGTGCAGAGAACGGCTGTAATAACGGACAACCTATACGCACTGTGTTAGAGTACGTCATACTTCGCCGGCGCTTTCGTAATGTAGGACACAGCCAAGTAATTTTCAGCGCTAATCTTGCAGCAGACAGCTGTTGAATCCAGGTCTTTCTGACTTCACGAACACGTGCTGACATCTGCTGCCGAAGCCGCCCTAACGATAAACTCTCGGACGGCACCGCCACTGCGGGCAGAATATTTAGACTCTGCCAGTTTTTAATTTTCCACTTCGTGTTTTTCTTAAAAAGTAAACGAAAGCCAATTTCGTACTGCGGGGTTCGGCGCACGCTACCGGACATTCCATTCGAAGGCGACCGGGAAATTTACGGCGTCGGTAAATCAGGGCCGTTGCCCCTTTGTTGCCGCGGGCGGCCGATATTCGGACACAAATATGCACGCCGGAAGAGGCTGCACAAGAAGTGGGTCGGACCGTGTTTTGTTTGCCCTCGTATCCCATGTCCCCTGGTCCGGTACCTAATCAGTCGGCTCGGCGCGTAGCAGCGGAGCAAGCGGCGAGAACGTGCGGAATGCGGCAACACGACAGAGAGGGAGGACAGGAGGTCGCTCTTTTTCCGACCTCTTCCCTCCTCCCTCCGTCCTCCGCCCTCCGTCCTCTCCAGAAACAAAGGCCTCGACTGCCCTACACGTATCGTTTCTGCTTCTCTGCGCTCGCCAACCGCTCCAATACCCGCCAACGCTTGCAGCCCGTTGCGTCCTTAACGATCCGTAGTCCATAATGACACAGAGAAAAGAAAATTGAACATGTTTCAGCTGACGATCTGTTTCCCTCTAGGAAAGCTCAGATACTGAATAATAAAATAAAATAAAACAATAAGAAGCAGTTAAACCAGTAGAAGAAAATAAAGAAAAAACTAAACAATTAATTCATCTTAAACAAACCAGTAAAGGAGCAAGCACTAAAGAAAACAAAAGAAAAATTCGGAGTAGGTATTAAAATCAATGGAGGAGAAATAAAAACTTTGAGGTTCGCCGATGACATTGTAATTCTGTCAGAGACAGCAAAGGCCTTCGAAGAGCAGTTGAACGGAATGGACAGTGTCTTGAAAGGAGGGAATAAGATGAACATCAACAAAAGCAAAACGAGGATAATAGAATGTAGTCAAGCTAAGTCGGGTGATGCTGAGGGAATTAGAACAGGAAATGAGACACTTAAAGTAGTAAAGGAGTTTTGCTATTTGGGGAGCAAAATAACTGATGATGGTAGAAGTAGAGAAGATATAAAATGTAGACTGGCAATTGCAAGGAAAGCGTTTCTGAAGAAGAGAAATTTGTTAACAGCGAGTATTGGTTCAAGTGTATGTTTCTGAAAGTATTTGTATGGAGTGTAGCCAAGTATGGAAGTGAAACATGGACGATAAATAGTTTGCACAAGAAGTGAATAGAAGCTTTCGAAATGTGGTGCTACAAAAGAATGCTGAAGATTAGATGGGTAGACCACATAACTAATGGACAAGAAGAAGGGACCGGTTCGTAGCACATGTTTTGAGGCATCAAGGGATCACAAATTTGGCAATGGAGGGCAGCGTGGAGGGTAAAAATCGTAGAGGGACACCAAGAGATGTATACACGAAGCAGATTCAGAAGGATGTGGGTTGCAGTAGGTACTGGGAGATGAAGAAGCTTGCACAGGATAGAGTAGCATGGAGAGCTGCATCAAACAAGTCTCAGGACTGAAGACCACAACAACAAACAAACCATTTCAAGAATCAAGTCCTTTGAATAAAATCCTGCCAAAAAAAGGTACACCACACAAAGATAAAATAGAAACATTAAAACAAACAGAAGTTAAAGGTATAAAATTTACCATTGAGCCCATTAAACGAATATCCCCATAATCGTGTAAGCTATGAATTATTGAGCCTGCACACATAAATAATAATGCCTTAAATAAAGCATGAGCCAATAAATGGAAGAATGCAAGCTTTGGATAACCCAAAACCAAAAATCTTATTGTAAGGACAGCAGAGCGGCTATGCTGACGCGGTTGACAATGGAACCAAGACTGATGGAAAAGAAAGACACGTTTATAGAATTTGACGACCTGGAGAAAGCGTTCGACAATGTAAAATGGTTCAAGATGTTCGAAATTCTGTACAAGAGCCAGTAGGGAATCATAAGAGTGGATGACCGAGAAAAATGTACTCGGATCAAAAAAGGTGTAAGACAAGGATGCAGTCTGTACATCGAAGAAGCAATGACAGAAATAAAAGAAAGATTCAGGAGTGGAATTAAAATTTGAGGTGAATGAATATTAGTGATACGATTCGCTGTTGACATTACTGTCCTGAGTGAAAGTGGAGAAGAATTACAGGATGTGCCGAATGGAGTCAACATTCCAATGGGTACAGAAGACGGACTGAGAATAAACTGGAGAAAGAAGTAATGAGAAGCGGCGGAAATGAGAACAGCGAGGACCTTAACATCAGGATTGAGCAGGAAGTTAAGCAAGTCTGCTGCCTTAGCAGTAAAATAACCCAAGATGGACGGATTAAGGAGGACATGAAAAGCAGACAAGCACCGGCTAAAAGGGCATTCCTGGCCAAGAGAAGTCTACTGGTATCAACCACATGGGTTACTTTGAGGGGAAATGTACGTGTGGAGCACAGCATACTATGTAATGAGCATATAGTATGTCACCTGTCAGAGGCGGCAAAGGACCTGGAAGAACAGTTGAACGCAATGGACAACGTCTTGCGAGAGGGATATAAGATGAACATCAACAGAAACGAACCAAGGATAATAGAATGCAGTCGAATTAAATCAGGCTATGCGGAAGGAATTAGATTAGGAAACGAGACAAAATGGTAGATGGGTTTTGCCATTTGGAAAGTATAGTAACTGATGACTGTGAAAGTGGAAACTCCTCCCGAATAGACCATGAAGGCCCAAAGGACCGACCGACCGCCATGTCGTCCTCAGGCTATAGGCGTTACTGGATGCGGATATGGAGGGTGTTGTGGTCAGTACACCGCTCTCCCGACCGTATGTCAGTTTCCGACACCGGGGCCGGTACTCCTCAATCAAGAAGCTCCTCAGTTTGCCTCACAAGAGCTGAGGTCGGAGGTTTTCTCCGCTCAGGGACTGGAGCTGGGTTGTGTTGTCCTTGCCATCACCACTTCATCCCCATCGACGCGCAGGTCGCCGAAGTGGCGTCGCATCGCAAGACTTGCACCAGGCGAGGGGTCTACCCGACGGCAGGCTCTAGCCACACGAGGTTATTTTTTATGGAGTGTAGCCGTGTATGGATGGGAAACATGGGGACGATAAACAGTTTAGACAAGAAGTGAATGGAAGCCTTCATAATGTGGTGCTACTGAAGAATGCTGAAGATTAGATGGGTAGATCGTCTAACTAAGGAGGAGGCGGACTAGAAAAAGGGATCGGTTGTAGGACGCGTTCTGAATTAATTTATGCTAAGAACAAGTCGCACGCACACACACGCACGCACACACAGACACACACACACATGCCCGAGGGAGTACGCGAGGGGCTGCGCAATCCATGACATGGCGCCTTAAACCGCGCTGCCACTCCGCGCGGCGACTGTTTAGTATATTGGTGGGAAGCGTGGAGTGTGAAAAGCGTAGAGGTAGACCGCGAGATGAATACACTAACAAGGGAACCTGCCCATCACCCCCCCCCCCCCCCTTCAGATTTAGTTATAAGTTGGCAGAGTGGATAGGCCTTAAAAAAACTGAACAGAGATCGATCTAGAAAACAGGAAGAAGTTGTGAGGAACTATGAAAAAATTAAGCAGAATATACAAACTGAGTAGATTCAGGATAATGTAGGTTCCAGTAGTTATTCGGAGATGGAGGTTTGCACGGGATAGAGTAGCACGGAGAGCTGCACGAAGCCAGCGTCTGGATCGAACAACAACAATACTTGGATAATACGCGCGAGGGTAATATGCCTATCGCGACTGCGTTGTGTACGCTCGTTGGCAGGTGTCGGCGTGGTGTTTCGTGGCTCGGAGGTTTTTCTGGAAGCGCCGAATCCTGGCTGTGCGCGGTGTACGCCTCGAGGCGTCTCCTTGCGGAGCGGGACGCGGTGGCGCGCTGCTGTCCGGCGACGCGACACAACCGGGGGCATAATGCGGGCGGCTAGCGCCAGGAATGTGGGGCTCGCCGGCCAGCAGGGCTGGAATTCGCCAGCCCGCCTGCACAGCCTAGCGTGCGGTTTCTTGCTCGTCTCCGCGAAAGCCAGCCCGGCGAGCGAGACAAGAAACCGCCAGCACGCCCTTGTCAGGATTCTTGCGCGACCCGATAAACAACGCGCCGATGATGGATCGGCGACAGCTCGCCAGATCGTGTTTGAAGTCCGATTGTTCCGGCCCAATCGGAGCGTAAAAAGTCGTCGGCCTTTTTGCGCGGCGAGCGTCTTCGCTAATAACGCCGCCGCCGATAAATAAGGGCGGAAAGGATAGTCTGGCGCAGGGTTCTTGTGCTGGCGGTGGTCTCCCCCCCCCCCCTCTCCCCGCTGTAAATTGACTCGTTTTGCGAGGCGGCTCCGCTTCTGAGCACGCCTTCCCTAGTATGGCGAAACAGCCCGAGGACTCCGTGTCGTGGCCCCCAGGCCGGCCGTCTCGCCGCAAAAAGCACCCTCCGCCCCGCGCTGCAAACTGCGCCCGCGCCTACGCCGTCCCCCTAATTGAGACATGAATTGCCGCTGCTCGGGTAAACGGAAGGTGCCGTGTTTCCGTTCAGCATTCCGGAAGCATTTGCGTGAAGTTCGGGCTGCCAGTGTTGCCGGTAACTTTTAGACTTCGTGTTCGTTTTGGCTTCTGAGCTGGATTCGTAGAGCCATCGTCATTCATACCAGGTTTAACGTATTCGAGAGCAACTTAACCCTAGGACGTCCAAGCTTGTTTTCTAACTTGGATGCCTAAGGCGGGGGGGGGGGGGGGGGGGGGGGTCGTCAAGCCCACAGGTATTAAATAAATTCACTGACGAAAAATTACTACTTTCAAAGTGGTTTATGTATTTTAACTAAGGCATCGGTTTATAAATGCTGTTGTTAATTGTTATAAATATTCGATTGAGTGAATACACAATACAAAATACAGATGTGTTCATATACAATACACTAGTCAGAGTCCTCAACTTCAAGGCAAGAGACACACTTCACAATTTCTTCTGAATGTGTGTTACACACATGTTTATGACACTGTCCACAATCCTGTTTTTGATTACTTAGATTGTTGTACTTCTGCTTCTTTGTTTTAGCTTTTCTTACACAAATATGGCACCGACCTTTCCCTGCTGGAGGCTGACGTGCTTCCGTTGTCACTTCTTTGATTTTCTTTTGTAGCATAGTCTCCATTGATTGAACAATTTGGTTAGATAACCCTCTTGCATTGGCACTTCTTTCTCCTACCTGGAATTTCACTAGTTCCATCCCAGCAGGCAGAAGATAAAGTTTCCATTTGTTGTGTTTCTTTTCTGTCCATCTTGGATGTTGCTGGATGAATATGGTGGTTGCATTGATAGCACAAATGTGAATGAGAAAGTGAAACACAGATATAGGCTATCTGTTTGTTCCCCTCTTGCAGGTGTACATACGCGACATTTGATCATTGTTATCATTTCCCCTTATTGGTATTGGTGCATTGTTGACATTAGTAAGTTTTTACTTAATTTCGTTTTTGCTGTGTAGGACACCAAAGTTACTGGAGGACTACCTGTTGGGAACTGCACTAACTCACTGCGAGTTTACAAGATAAATAATAGCTGAGTGACATCAACAATCACTTCCTCTGAAAGTAAACCAATTGTTGTGAATATCAACAATACCAACCTACAAGAAACTAACTTGCATTGTTGTAGAGATGAGAAATTCGAAATCCTACTAAAGGAAATTTTCTATAGCATGGAAGCCTAAGAGGGTGGTTTGTTGGACCCACAGTAAGTTTATTTATTTTTTCTTTGAAAGCAGGAATTTTCTATAAAATATATTGACGGTAACGTTTCATAAAATAGCCAACAAGCAATAACTCAAAGGGAATATATAGTATGAAAGTTACTTGGGCAAAAGCAGGCGACATAAAAAAATTGTGGGTTCAACGAACCCCTCCCTTAGGTGTCCTAGGGTTAAACTTTATAGGGTATTCACGTGAAACCTTGTAAGGTTGTCCGGCCGATGTGGCCAATCGGTTTTAGGCACTTCAGTCTGGAAGCGCGCGACCGCTACGGTCGCAGGTTCGAATCCTGCCTCGAGCATGGCTGTGTGTGATGTCCTTAGGTTAGATAGATTTAAGTAGTTCTAAGTTCTAGGGGACTGATGACCTCAGATGTTAAGTCGCATAGTGCTCAGAGCCATTTGAACCATTTTTAGAGACGCATTGAACTTGATAGTTTTCATGGAAGATGGGGCCTCATCGCACATCGCTTGTGAAGCCCCCCTGCTTCACCGAAACACATTCGGATATCGGCATCTTCGTAAGAACTTTCCGGTGTCCCCCCCCCCCCTTTTGGGTTTTACTAGATTCTATGTGCTCTTATAATTGTGACTGGGCGCTAATGACGTCAGTAGTTGAGCGCGATTAAACCCCAAACAAAGAGAAAAGAAACACATTTGGAAACGATCGAATTACCAGCCGATCGTTTCCAAACGCTTGAGTGGCACGATCACCGAAGTCCCTGTGATTTCCGCTTGTGTGGCTTCCTACCTGAAGGACAGGGTTCACTAGAGGAACATTCACGCACGTGCTGATCTAAAGCGCAGCATATGCAGAGAGGAAGCCAGCACACGTGCGGACATGCTTCGTTCTGCTGTGCAGAATGGAATCCTGCACTTCCAGACTCTTCTGGACACTATGTTGAGCCGCTTCTGCAGCAGTAATGGCGTCGGTATGTAATGTTATGGTGCACCGTAGCAGCACATTAAAAGTGTTCCAATTGAATTTATTCTGCATTAATTGTCTTCCCCACGTCCTTGGCATTATTGCTACCACGCTCGGTACTCGTACGGTAATTAGTTTCCGTTCTGTAACGTGTTGAGTAGGGACAGTTTAATTGCAACCATCCGGTAGTAGCAGAACACAGAACGAGGTGGCGGTCCCTCGCTGCAGCCTCTACTCCGAGCAGCGTAGCGGACGTGGCGGGAGACCCGCCCCGCCGACTAGCAGCTAAACAAGTTACAAATAATTAAAATCGCTTCTAAGGTCATCTGCTGTCTGAAGTTATATATATGGGAGATAAATTCTGTAAGAAATCTGGTACGGGAATGTGGAGGCCTTTACTGGATACTGACTTATTTCTGTATTCCGTGCGTTGTTGTTACGTGTGGTGTACATACTGTCATACACCATCAGATTATTTGACTTGTCGCTCTAACGAAGTAGGCGAGTGTCAGCAATATGTCTTGTGGTCTAATGGTGGCGTGTTTATCTTCTGCCGTTACGTCAGACGATAGAAATGCCACTTGCACGCTTGGGTAGCAGATTGACGGTGACCAACTTCAAACAGAACTTGATTAATTCTCACACATATTTATTAAAGTAATAACAAGCATAAAAATTACTTAACATGGTTCTGGATGAAATTTGCAATTGACAATCTGAAGTTACTTTGGTATTGGCACGTCAATCTTATTCTCGCATATATCTCTGATACTTCACAAAGTGTCTGTTCATTTATCTTCATGGCTATGTACAGGAATATGGTAATCTTTATAGGCGCAGACTGAAACTTGACTATAAACTGGTACAGACACATGCAGACTAATGCAGACTGCCTAATCGGAGGTCTGTACACTTGTTATAATACCTCGAGCGTTCATGTATCACTGCGCGAGTGTGATCCGTGAGGAGAAAAGGTTCCATGTTAGCAGCAATCTCATTGGCTGCGTTACATATTAATACGCGGATCGGCGGCAGCAGAATTTGGTCCGTCTCTAAGGCAGCGCCATCTCGTAGTGCGGAGACGGACGAGCGCTGCGCCTGATCTCTTGTGCTTAGCGGGGCGCGCTCTTCTGGGAAAGTTGTATACGCGCTGACTACGCGGAACTATGTACACAACATTATGTTTGGTGGAAAATAATCAGTCCCGGTTGTGTCTACGCACTGCGTCCGCCCTATTTTAAAAGGCTCACCCTGCCGCAGGTTCGAGTCACCCCTCGGGCACGGGTGTGTGTGTGTGTTTTCCTTAGCGTAAGTTAGTTTAAGTAGTGTGTAAGTCTAGAGACCGTTGACCTCAGCAGTTTGGTCCCATACGAACTTAGCGCAAATTTCCAAAATTTTCCAAAAGACGCGCTGCGGAATGGTCGCTACAGCCTGTAGAGAGGCGGGTGGGGGTGGAGTCGCCCCTCCAGCTCCCAGACGGACCAGCTGGTTCCCGCCGCTCCCTGGCACTAAGGCGCGCGCTTTACGGCTCACGGCCGGGCGGCCAGTCAGTAACTGCACAGTAAAGCCCCCCACACACACAGTGTTGCAGTGTGCCCTCACTCAGGAATGCTGTCGACTTACACCTTCGCTTGTGTGGGGCCAGGTTGGCTGAACTGCAATTCGTGCACACACACACTCTCTCTCTCTCTCTCTCTCTCTCTCTCTCTCTCTCTCTCTCTCTCTCTCTCTCTCTCCCTGTGTGTGTGTGTGTGGGGGGGGGGGGGGGGGGGAATCACCTAAGAATAGATAGCAGCTTCTGCGTCTCAGTTTATTTCCCAGTCAACAGTTCGCCCAGCTGAAAATATGAAAAGAAGGTGATGTCCGTACTTGCCTCCCCACCGGAGAAACATCCGATTTGCCCGCTAAAGAGACTGCAGTGGGACGACAAAAGTGTGACATGGGAAAAGGTGACACACACACACTTACATCTACATTTACACTCCGCAGACCACCGTTTGGTGCATGGCGGAGGGTACCTTTCAGTTATTTGTGCTTCATCCTGTTCCATTCACGAGAGCGGGAATAGTGATAGCTTGAATTCCTCTGTGCGTGCAGTAATTGTTCTTATCTCGTCCTTCAGATTCCTACGTATAGGGTTTTGTACGAGATCTGTTCAAAAAATTCTGGAACATAGTCTTCAAATTTTTTCTACACTTACCTCCCCCCCTGACCCTCACCCAATGAACCATGGACCTTGCCGTTGGTAGGGAGGCTTGGGTGCCTCAGCGATACAGAAAGCCGTACCGTAGGTACAACCGCAACGGAGGGGTATCTGTTGAGAGGCCAGACAAACGTGTGGTTCCTGAAGAGGGGCAGCAGCCTTTTCAGTAGCTGCAGGGGCAACAGTCTGGATGATGGACTGATCTGGCCTTGTAACAATAACCAAAACAGCCTTGTTGTGCTGGTACTGCGAACGGCTGAAAACAAGGGGAAACTACGGCCGTAATTTTTCCCGAGGGCATGCAGCTTTACTGTAAGATTAGGAGATAGTAGTAAATCAGTTTTGCTATTTGAGGAGCAAAATAACTGATGCTGGTCGAAGTAGAGAGGATATAAATAGTAGACTGGCAATGACAAGGAAAGCGTTTCTGAAGAAGAGAACTTTCTTAACATCGAGTACAGATTTAAGTGTAAGGAAGTCGTTTCTGAAACTATTCGTGTGCAGTGTAGCCATGTATGGAAGTGAAACGTGGATGATAAATAGTTTAGACAAGAGGAGAATAGAAGCTTTCGAAATGTGCTACAGAAGAATGCTGAAGATTAGATGGGTAGATCACATAACTAATGACGAAGTAGTGAATAGGATTGGGGAGAAGCGAAGTTTGTGGCACAACTTGACAAGAAGAAGGGATCGGTTGGTAGCACATGTTCTGAGGCATCAAGGGATCATCAATTTGGTATTGGAGGGCAGCGTGGAGGGTAAAAATCGTAGAGGGAGACCAAGAGATAAATACACTAAGCAGATTCAGAAGGATGTAGGCTGCAGTAGGTACTGGGAGATGAAGAAGCTTGCACAGGATAGAGTAGCATGGACAGCTGCATCAAACCAGCCTCAGGACTGAAGACCATACCTCTCACTTATTGTACCCTCCTCAATTGATTCTCCGTTCCCATCGCCGTTTCCACCTTCTGAAGCACTCTCGGTACGCCTCTTGCTGCATTGCTCGAAGCGCCGTCTGCGAACTTCCTTTTATTTCGGCTATAGTTGCAAGTCTACGTCCTTTCAACGGGATTTTCAACTTCGGAAATAAACATAAAGATCAGCGTGGTCCAGGTTTGGAGAGTACGAAGGACAGTGATGTTGTCTTTTGTGGAAACAGTCGCGCAGCAACGTGCGGGCGCGTTATGGTGATGCAAGAACCACGAAAAGTCTCGCCAGACATCGCGCCATTTCCTTCTCAGATTTTCTCGCAGGCAACATTTCCCGATAGTACCACCGATTAACAGTTTGTCCCAGCGGCACGAACTCATGATGATCCAATCCTTGAAAATCAAAGAAGACTATCAGCATAGCTATGACATTTGACCTGCCTGACGAGCTGTTTTTGGTCTTGGAGAACCTTCCCCGACCCATTGTGAAGACTGAACCGTGGTATCGAGTTGATAACCGTAGACCCGCGGTTCTCTTAAGGAACATCTCGTTCTCATTTGCACCATCCAAAAGCTCTGCGGGGCGACGGTCTCCCTGGCCTTGGCTGATGAGCCGTGGAACGAACTCTGCGGCAACAAGGCGCAGTCCGCTGTGTGATCCAGCTGAGACGTTTCGCTCTTCTGCAACCTCTCGGACAGCCGGTCTTTGACTGGCACGCACAGTTGCTCTGACGTTCCTGCCTTGAGCGTCTTCGGTACAAGTGGAACGGCATCCTGAACGAGAGAGTCATCTTTAACATCCGTCCGACCATTTGCGAGGCGTGTGAACCATTCGTGGCAACGAGTACGGCTTAAGCACTCATCACTGTAGGCTTCCTGCATCGTTTGTTGTGTCTCTGTAAAGGTTTTCTTGAGTTCCACGCAAAATTTGACGCACACACGTTGCTAGGGTTATGCATCACATCGATTCTGCAGCAGCTAAGAGAATCAAGGTTGCTATAATCTTAGCAAGGCTTGGCAACCAGCGATTGGGTTAATCGAGAGTAAATGGAGCAAACGTATAGTTGTGGCGACCAAGGCGGACAGAGCCATCACTCCGACGTCATCTCAGACGCCTCCG
Source organism: Schistocerca gregaria (assembly GCF_023897955.1). Taxonomy (NCBI): domain Eukaryota; kingdom Metazoa; phylum Arthropoda; class Insecta; order Orthoptera; family Acrididae; genus Schistocerca; species Schistocerca gregaria. The sequence continues at coordinate 88,634,753 of NC_064929.1, read as the reverse complement.
CAATCTGTTCGGGGCGCGGACGGCGGAGGGAGCGCGCCGCGGGCGGAGGGTATTTCAATCGGCCGCCGCCGCGACCGAACCCAGTTCCCCCTGAGCAGCCACAGCGTACGGATCTCCGTGCCGGCACGTTCACAGGAGCTCAGTCCGTCAGTTCACCTGATGATGGCGACATGTATGATCGCCGAAATATTGTACCCGTTGGACACTGTAGACCGGCAGTACACCCGTGGATATTTTGATTAGTTTAAGTTAGATTAAATAGTGTGTAGGCTTAGGGACCGATGACCTCCGCAGTGTAGTCTCGTAAGACCTTACCACAACTTTTAAAAAAAAAATTTACATACGTACAACATTGAAACTTCCGGCAGTTAAACGTTAAACACTTGCGTGTGCAGTCATGTCAACTGCACACCACTGGTGCGAAATTACAAATGTGCCGAAGTTTTTGTGTTCAGACCTCGTATATTCGTAGTAGAATCATCGTTCAAAAGCGGTTCTTGTAACCTTGTTAATAGACTTCCTCGGGATAGTTTACGTCTGTCTTCACGAGTCTTCCAGTTCAGTTCGTTCAGTATCTCTGTGACACTCGTGCTCCCCTTCTCTGTATACGTTCAGCATCCCCTGGTAGTCGTCCGAGCTGCGGGTCCCACACCCTCGAGCAGTATTCTAGAATCTGATGCACGAGTAGTTTGTAGGCCACCTCCCTAGTCACTTTCCCAGTATTCTGGCAACACTGCTTTACCTACGACTGAGCCTATGTGATCATTCCACTTCGTATCCCTACAAAGTGTTACGTCCAGGTATTTCAACGAGTTGGCCGATTTCGACAGCGACTCATTGGTATAGGGTACTACGGTTTTGCGAGGGAGCGCCGAATTTTATTACTCTGAGGTATTACATGGAAACATTTGGAAATTTGTGGTAAGTTCCAAACTGCTGGGTTCATCGGTCCGTAGGCTTACACACTACTTAATGTAACTTAAGGTAACTTCCGCTAAGCAGAAGCAGAAGACACACGCCCACGCCCGGGGGAAGACTCGAACCTCCGAGAGGGGGGGGGGGGGGGTAGGAACCGTGTCAAGGCGCCTGAGACCGTGCGGCTACCCCGCCGCTACACGGTCTCTTTCCCGCTCCGCTGACACAAGTTGCAAATCTCTGTCACTCCAGGGCTCTGGTTTGTAGTTTGTAAGATGGCAGTGTGTGGTGTCACCACGTCGGAACGTGGGAAACACCTGGCTGTTGTCGAGTACCTGGCCGCCGGAAGGTCCGTCCACACACGGAGCACCTGTCCTTCAGCGTAACGGTACGAGACCACACACTGGCGCTTCGACAACTGCTACAGTCCCGCACCTTTGCTTTCACTGTCATCGACCATCCTCCCTACTGCCTCTGTTTGGCCCCGTCCGATTTTCATCTCTATCTAGAAGCTAAAGAACACATTCGAGGACAATTTCAAATAATTTCTCTCTTCATTTAATTTCTTTCCCTTTTTTAAATTCATTCTTCACTGGTACCAATAAGAGGACAGCATTATTTCGATATACCTCGGAAAACATTCGTGTAGTAACCTTCTGCGGACTGGGGTAGATAAATGAAGAACAAAAATATAAATAATAATCTGGTTTCGAACTCGGGCCGCTAGCCAGTGTGCCACGCCTTTCGCTGTACTATTTGCTCGCTAAAAGACGCTTAAAGGACCCCGAAAACTTTGACCGTCGGTTTCCCGCAAACGGTCGAGTACCTGCAGTATCGATACGTGTTCGCTTATTCTGGCCGCTCTGCCTGTGAGCGAAGTTCCTCGGCAACCATGTTACGCCACTTGCCAGGTTCTCCTAGTAAGTGGGCTTCACCACACTTCGATACCTCACCTACTGCAGAGAGAAAAAATAAGCATTAATTGGCTGCCCTTGCCACCTGTACTTGGAGGTAATGTTGTTGTTGTTGTTGTCTTCAGTCCGATGACTGGCTTGATGCAGCCGTCTGCTGCTCTATCCGGTGCAAGCTTCTTCATTTCCCAGTAACTACTGCAGCTTGCATCCTTCTGAAGCTTCTCACTGTATTACCCTCTTGGTCTGCATCTGTGATTTTTACGCCCCAGACTTCCCTCCACTACTAAACGCCAAGTCTCAGAACATGCCCTATCAATCGATCCCTTATTTTAGTCACGTTATGCCACAAATTTCTAGTCTCCCCAATTGTATCCAGCATCTCTTCATTAGTTGCATGATCTAACGCTCTAATAATCGTTATTTTTCTGTAGCATTAGATTTCAAAAGCTTCTAGTCCATTCTTGTCTAAACTGTTTTGTTTATCACCGATGTTTCACTTCTATACATGGCTACAATTCATACGAACACTTTCGGAAGAGACTTTTTGACACTTACATCTACACTCGATGTTAACAAATCTTCTCCTTTTCAGAAACGCTTTTCTTGCCACTGCCGATCTACATTTTATATTCTCTCTACATCGACCATCATAGTTATTTTGTGACCCGGATAACAAAACTCATCTACTGCTTTAAGTGTCTCATTTCCTAATCCAATTCGCCGACTGCGGTGGCCGACCGGTTCTAGGCACTTCAGCCGGCTGCGGTGGTCTCGCGGTTCTAGACGCGCAGTCCGGAACCGTGCGACTGCTACGGTCGCAGGTTCGAATCCTGCCTCGGGCATGGATGTGTGTGATGTCCTTAGGTTAGTTAGGTTTAAGTAGTTCTAAGTTCTAGGGGACTGATAACCTCCGATGTTAAGTCCCATAGTGCTCAGAGACACTTTTCCTAATCCAATTCCCTCTGCATCACCTAATTTGATTGCATTCCATTGTCGTTGATCTGCTTTTGTTGATGTTAATCTTATAACCATGTTTCAAGACATTGTCCATTCCGTTCAACTTGTTTTTCAAGTCCTTCGCTGCCTCTACCACAAATATAATGTCGTGAGTCTACGTCAAACATTTTATTTCTTCTCCCTGAACTTTATTCCTAATGCACATTTTCCTTTGGTTTGCTTTACTCCTTGGAACAGATTGAATGACAGCAGGGATAGGCTGCAACCCTGTCTCACTGCTCTCCCAACCACTGCTTCGCCTTCCGTCCCCCGGTTCGTAACACTGCCGTCCGGCTCGAGGTAACAACCAACATACTCCTCGTAACAGCTGTAACCACTAGTCTGGAAATGAAATAAATACTGCTGTAATAATTTTCAGTACGCTGTCCTCAGCCAGTGTCTATACAGGGTGTTACGGCCAAACTGTCAGGAAACATTCCTCACACACAAAGAAAGACAGTATGTTATGTGGACATGTGTCCGGAAACGCTTACTTTCCATGTTACAGCTCATTTTATTACTTCTCTTCAAATCACATTATTCATGGAATGGAAACACACAGCAACAGAACGTACCAGGGTGACTTCAAACACTTTGTTACAGGAAATGTTCAAAATGTCCTCCGTTAGCGAGGATACATGCATCCACCCTCCGTCGCACGGAATGCCTGATGCACTGATGCAGCCCTGGTGTATGGCGTATTGTATCACAGCCGTCCACAATACGAGCACGAAGAGTCTCTACATTTGGTACCGGGGTTGCGTAGACAAGAGCTTTCAAATGCCCCCATAAATGAAAGTCAAGAGGGTTGACGTCAGGAGAGCGTGGAGGCCACAGAATTGGTCCGCCTCTACCAATCCATCGGTCACCGAATCTGTTGTTGAGAAGCGTACGAACACTTCGACTGAAATGTGCACGAGCTGCATCGTGCACGAACCACATGTGTCATACTCGTAAAGGCACATGTTCTAGGAGCACAGGTGGAGTATCCCGTACGAAATCGTGATAATGTGCTCCATTCAGCGTAGGTGGAAGAAACTAAAACGAGCTCTATCATGGAAAGTAATTGTTTCCGGACACATGTCCACATAACATCTGTGTGTGTGAGGAATGTTTTCTGAAAGTTTGGCCGTACCTTTTTGTAACACGCTGTATACAGGCGGGCTTCGCCAGCGAGCTGTCGTAAACGGGCCACGCTGCTCAGTTGCAGGTTTGGGTTGGGCTAGGTCAGGGCTATGCCTGCGGCTGGGGTTGGGGTAGCGATTGTTTAATAGCGGCCAGTAAATATTATGGCGATCTGTCCAGGCGAGCAGGCACTCGGGCGGAGTTTATCAAACACGGCGCCCGCTGTGTTTCTCTCCGCCGCGGCGAGCGGCGGGGCTTTGATGAGCGGGAAAGCAGGCCGTGTGTCAAACAGCCGAGGGCTCTCCAGGCCAACATCAGCAGCCGCCGTGCCTCTAACAACCAGCGCTCTGTCAGCTCCTGTCTTTATGTTATGACCGTCCGACTGATGACGTTCATATAATGAAGGCTTTTTCCCAGAACTGTATCACCGACGAGAGAGGCTCCCTAGTGGCGCTACGCCTGCTGCGCCTATGTACAGGGTAGCGCCGCGTTCCGAAACCACATTGTCGCGACACATTGGTGTGACACCAATACGTGGCAGGTGTGTCCCGAGGTTTTTCATGTCTGCTACTCTTCCGCACATAAAATATCCAGGAGTGTCCAACTGCGGCCTGCGGGGCAAATAAGGCATTCCCATAGATGTTGTTGTCTTCAGTCCAGAGACTGGTTTGATGCAGCTCTCCATGCTACTCTACCCTGTGCAGGCTTCTTCATCTCCCAGTACCTACTGCAGCCTACATCCCTCTGAATCAGCTTAGTGTATTCATCTCTTGGTCTCCCTCTACGATCTCTACCCTCCACGCTGCCCTCCAATACTAAATTGGTGATCCCTTAATGCCTCAGAACATGTCCTACTAACCGATCCCTTCTTCTTGTCAAGTTGTGCCACAAACTCCTCTTCCCCCCCAATTCTATTCAATACCTCCTCATTAGTTATGTGATCTACTCATATACTCTTCAGTATTCTTCTGTAGCTCCACATTTCGAAAGCTTCTATTCCCTTCTTGTCCAAACTACGAGGTGCATTCAAGTTCTAAGGCCTCCGATTTTTTTTCTGATTAACTACTCACCCGAAATCGATGAAACTGGCGTTACTTCTCGGCGTAATCCCCCTGCAGACGCACACATTTTTCACAACGCTGACGCCACATTCCAAGGCAGCGGCGAAGGCTTCTTTAGGAGTCTGTTTTGACCACTGGAAAATCGCTGAGGCAATAGCAGCACGGCTGGTGAATGTGCGGCCACGGAGAGTCTCTTTCATTGTTGGAAAAAGCCAAAAGTCACTAGGAGCCAGGTCAGGTGAGTAGGGAGCATGAGGAATCACTTCAAAGTTGTTATCACGAAGAAACTGTTGCGTAACGTTAGCTCGATGTGCGGGTGCGTTGTCTTGTTGAAACAGCACACGCGCAGCCCTTCCTAGACGTTTTTGTTGCAGTGCAGGAAGGAATTTGTTCTTCAAAACATTTTCGTAGGATGCACCTGTTACCGTAGTGCCCTTTGGAACGCAATGGGTAAGGATTACGCCCTCGCTGTTCCAGAACATGGACACCATCATTTTTTCAGCACTGGCGATTACCCGAAATTTTTCGGTGGCGGTGAATCTGTGTGCTTCCATCGAGCTGACTGGCGCTTTGTTTCTGGATTGAAAAATGGCAGCCACGTCTCATCCATTGTCACAACCGACGAAAAGAAAGTCCCATTCGTGCTGTCGTTGCGCGTCAACATTGCTCGGCAACATGCCACACGGGCAGCCATGTGGTCGTCCGTCAGCATTCGTGGCACCCACCTGGATGACACTTTCCGCACTTTCAGGTCGTCATGCAGGATTGTGTGCACAGAACCCACAGAAATGCCAACTCCGGAGGCGATCTGTTCAACAGTCATTCGGCGATCCCCCACAACAATTCTCCCCACTTTCTCGATCATGTCGTCAGACCGGCTTGTGCAAGCCCGAGGTTGTTTCGGTTTGTTGTCACACGATGTTCAGCATTCATTAAACTGTCGCACCCACGAACGCACTTTCGACACATCCGTAACTCCATCACGACATGTCTCCTTCAACTGTCGATGAATTTCAATTGGTTTCACACCACGCAAATTCAGAAAACGAATGATTGCACGCTGTTCAAGTAAGGAAAACGTCGCCATTTTAAGTATTTAAAACAGTTCTCATTCTCGCCGCTGGCGGTAAAATTCCATCTGCCGTACGGTGCTGCCATCTCTGGGACGTATTGACAACGAACGCGGCCTCATTTTAAAACGATGCGCATGTTTCTATCTCTTTCCTGTCCGGAGAAAAAAAATTGGAGGCCTTAGAACTTGAATGCACCTCCTATTTATCGTCCACGTTTCACATACATGGCTACACTCCATACAAATACTTTCAGAAACGACTTCCTGACACTTAAATCTATACTCGATATTAACAAATTTCTCTTCTTCAGAAACGCTTTCCTTGCCATTGCCAGTCTACATTTTATATCTTCTCTACTTCGACCATTATCAGTTATTTTGCTCCCCAAATACCAAACTTCCTTTACTACCTTAACTGTCTCATTTCCTAATCTAATTCCGTCAGCATCACCCGACTTTATTCGACTACAGTCCATTATTGTCGTTTCGCTTTTATTGATGTTCATCTTATATCCTCCTTTCAAGACACTGTCCATTCCGTTCAACTGCTCTTCCAAGTCCTTTGTTGTCTCTGACAGAATTACAATGTCATCGGCGAACGCTAAAGTTTTCATTTCTTTTCCATCGATTTTAATACCTACTCCTAATTTTATTTTGTTTCCTTTACTGCTTGCTCAATATACAGATTGAATAACATCGGGGAGAGGCTACAAACCTGTCTCACTTCCTTGCCAACCACTGCTTCCCTTTCATGTCCCTCGACTGTTATAACTGCCATCTGCTTTCTATACAAATTGTAAATAGCCTTTCGCTCCCTGTATTTTAACCCTGTAACCTTTAGAATTTGAAAGAGTATTCCAGTCAACATCGTCAAAAGCTTTTTCTAAGTCTAGAAATGCTAGAAACGTAGGTTTGCTCTTCCTTAATCTTTCTTCTAAGATAAGTCGTAGGGTCAGTATTGCCTCACGTGTAACAACATTTCTGCGGAATCCAAACTGATCTTCCCCGAGGTCGGCTTGTGCCAATTTTTCCATTCGTCTGTAAAGAATTCGTGTTAGTAATTTGCAGCTGTGACTTATTGAACTAATAGTTCGGTTATCTTGTAAGGCAAAAAGAAAAGTAACATGTCCGATCATGAGGACACTCGCTTGTGTTGAGAGCAGTGAGCTTGTTGTATTGACTCTTTTTAGAGGCTTTATTTTCAGTTTGCGTGGTGTGAGCGCGCCAAATATTTATGTTCATTCTTTGTACGGCCGTGTTCTATGACATTATAAAGTTATATCTTTGTTTTTGTTTTGTTTGCACGGTTGCGGTGTAACTCTTGGTTGCTTTTGTTGATGTTCATCTTATATCCTCCTTTCAAGACACTGTCCATTCCGTTCAACTGCTCTTCCAAGTGCTTTGCTGTCTCTGACATAATTGCAATGTCATCCCATGAGATACTTAAGCGTATACAATGCAAAGGCAAAAAAACTGTTACACCTGCCTAATATCGTGGAGGGCCCCCGCGACAACTCAGAGTTGCCGTAACACGACGTGACATGGACTCGACTGATGTCTGAAGTACTCCTGGAGGGAATTGACACCATTAATCCTGGAGGGCTGTCCATAAAACGGCAAGAGTGCGAGGGGGTGGAGATCTCTCCTGAACACCGAGTTGTAAGGCATCCCACGTATGCTCAATAATGTTCAAGTCCGGAGGGGTTTGGTGGCCAGCGGAAGTGTTTAAACTCAGAAGAGTGTTCCTGGAGCCTCTTTGCAGCAATTCTGGACGTGTGGGGCGTCGCATTGTGCTGCTGGAATTGTCAAAGTCCGTCGGAATGCACAATGGGCACGAATGGGTGCAGGTGAGGATGTTTACGCACATGTATGTAGACGTATCAGGGGTCCCATACCACTCCAATTACACACGCGCCACCCCATTACAGAACCTCCACCAGCTTGGACAATCCCCTTCTGACATGCAGGGTCCATGGATTTATGAGACATGTTCTGTCAGACAGGACATGATCCGACGGTGTAACCTTTGTTTACGTGTCAACGGAGGCATTTTTGAAAATATAGTGTAATTGAAATTGGATTGTGTTAAAGTGTTGTTTCTTGCCCATAAAAAAAATGGAAAAAGTGTCTGTCGGTTTAATTTATTTGACGCCAGAGAAATCTTCCTCTACCGGTTTAAATACTCCTGATAGGAAAAATGACATTAGGGGAAAGTATTTGTTTTGATGTCCCCTACAGCCTCCCAGAGTTTTGTCGGTTTAAATAATTTTCACCCTGTACACAGTATACATGCGAAGAGATTCGCAGTGAAAAAGAAAAAAAAAAAAAAACGTGAGACTAAATGGAGACATTAATATGGTGAATACCGTGGTTAGAGTGTTGCGGCATAGGAATGGAAATGAAAATAATTACATTGATCAAGAACAGTGATCGCAGTCATTTCGATAAATAAAAATAATAGATGATGCCGAACATGATAGAAATTCACCAGCTTGAGCATAGCAGTGAAGCAAAGGAGCCACTACATTATGGCGCCGTCGTGGAACTTAATGCTGTTGGTGGTCGGCTGCAGGGTGCTACAGCTGAAACGTTTACCGCGCATTTCTGAAACTTTTGTGCTTTCAAGCACACCAATAGCTGTGTTTATCAGTCGCTTCCTATCCCTTGCTGTGTCCCACATCGCGGCAGTTGAGCTCTCAAAACGGTATTTGGTTTTGGTCTCCGAATTGCAGTTTTCACACGCAGCCACGGGTTTTAATTGATTCAAAATAACGTGCACGCTTACCAACTTTTCGCGGAGCATTCGCGACTGAAACAGGAAACGGGAGAAGCGACTGTGGTACACGTAGTAGTCTCGGCTACACACCATAAGGTGACTTGTGGAGTACAGATGTAGATACGGTTCCAGCCACTGGAACGTGCCTCCTACACGCGGCTGCTCTGCGTATTCCGCGGCACGCACCTTCCCAGCGACGCTCTACTGTCTCAGCCACGCACCGCATTCTCGGCGTTTCCTCTCCACCTCCTCTCACCGTCCCTGTTCCCCCCCCCCTCCCACCCCCTTCCCCCTCCCCCCCCCCTTCCCCCTCCCCCCTCCCCCCCCTTCCCCCTCCCCCCCCCGTGCCCGTCTGTGGCTCAGAGATTTACGGCCGCGAGCGGCCTCGCGCTTGTCAATTGTCTTGTCGACGGCGTGATTCACTTGTCTCGGCGCAAGATGGCCGCCGCCGCTGCCCCCTTCCGGAGATGCCACGGTCGCGGCTCCCGCTCTTGTTTACTTCCGGAGCTCGTACAGAAGAGTAATTCAGACAATGATTGTGTGTGTGTGTAGTGAAGTCCACTTTGCACGTCGAACGAGGAATCGACAAGCAAAGCTCCCCAGCAGTGGCATCTACTCTTCGACCGTAGATACTAGTGGTGGGCAGGAAATCGCGTATCTGTTAGAAATCAGTGATTGAGATGTCACAGATATCACAATAACAACTTTACAAAATCTAACTGCGATTTCAGTCACAGTTAGCAGTCGCAAGTAGCATTTTACATTCAACGCTATGAGCCATCTGTTGGACGAATTCCGTACTCCTTTCTGCGAATTCAGTGACAAGTCGCGACTAGAAGTCTCAAGTAACACCAAAAAGCGCAGTTAACAGTGCCATCTGTTGGCCGAAGTTCGTACTAAGCTCGTCTCTACGACATGCTAGCGAGTCCAATTGCGATTTCTGTGACAAGTCGCAACTAAGAGTCGCAAGTAGCAACTAAAAAGCGCAGTTAGCAGTGCCATCTGTTGAGAAAAGTTCATATTACGCTCTTCGCTACCGACTCAATCTGCGATTTCTGTGACAAATCCCAACTAAGACTCGCAAGTAGCAACTAAAAAGCGCAGTTAACAGTGCCATCTGTTGGCCAAAGTTCTAACTACGCTCTTCTCTGCGACACGCTATCGAGCCCAACTGGGATTTCTGTGACAAATCGCAACGAAGACTCGCAAGTAGCAACTGAAAAGCACAGTTAACATTCTTTTCCCAGTGCCATCTGTTGCCCGACGTACGTACTTCGTTATGAGAGCCTTGTGCCTCACGAGATCGGTGTGCCTGTGCTTTGTGTGTGTGTGTGTGTGTGTGTGTGTGTGTGTGTGTGTGAAGGGGTTACTTCATTAGTGGAAAAAGTCCATTTTTGTTCATTTTGAGATATAGAGTCGTAAAGTTAAATGAGCGCTGAAAAATCTGCAATTGAGGTTCCAGAAATATTCAAGCATTGGCTTCTTGCTAGAGATGAACCTTTATTTATGTTTGTTTGGAGCCTTAATTTCAGAAGCGTTATAGACAGAAAATTGGAGGTAATGGACTTGTACCACTATTGAAATAAGCCCTTCACATCATATGACGACATGCACATTCAGCATCAGTTATGGTTGGTAAAACACAGCTGAGAGTACGAACGTATTATATTAATAAGAAGCAAAATTGCCTTTTTCTCCTGAACATATTAAGTAAAGTTACAAATGTGTTTGATTCTGCTTCCAATATGACAGTTTTGGTTAATACTCCACATGCCTACAGGACTTTGCAATTTTAACACAGCAGAACTCACTGTATTTAACATTTATTATTCCTTTAAAATCGCACAACAACTTCAATACAACACAGTTTAATCACTCATCTGCACACTTATTTCACAATTATGTCACTTTTAAACTGCAAATCCTCTAAGAGCTGTCTTGAATCTTCACGAGTCTCTCTCAACAGCCTTGATGTGGATAGATACGTACAGCAACCAGTAATCAAGAGTCAGAAATGTGTCTGCAAAAACACACGGATTATTAAACAATTTTTGCTGTCACTAATTACAAGCAGTATAATTGACAGAGTAGATTGCTAATATTTGCTGTAATGAAACCCACTCAATGGGGTATATTTCACATTTGCAAGAACGATCTCACTGAAGTAATTAAGTCCATCGAAACACTTAGAAACTAACCTCTCATCTGACGAAAAGTAAAGGCAGCGGAAGAACAAATGTAAAACATACTTACTAATGACAGTTCTGTTGAGATGCAGTTTTCTGTGTGAACAAGTGGAACTTTTTCGTACGGTGGTAAGTCGCAGGAGTCACGGAAGTCGCAGAGGTCGCAGAAGTAGCAGGAGTCACAGGAATCGAAGAAATCGCAGTGTTAGAGTGCGGAGGGATAGAAGACCTGGATTCCTTAACTGCGACAAATCACAGTTAAGAATAACAGATATTGAAAAGTAGCATTCACAGAAATCACGGATATCGGAAATTCGCAGTTTTATACCATCACTAGAAGATACTAGTAGACTGGGGTTGCTGTGCAGAAGCTATAGGGCTGGTGTGGCTCCAACATAAACCACGTGACTGTCGGCAAAACGTGGCGGGATTTCAAATCAGCGGTCTGCCATCCTATGTTTGTGTCGTATTTTCTCCACATTTCTCAATTGACTGCCGAACGCGTCCAACAAAAATTACTTTTTTATTTGCGAAAAATTATGCCAGAGCTACATTTGACCTGTATTTGTTGACAGTACCATTTATATAACCTAACAAACACATCGAACGCCACTCTGGTGGGCAGTGGGATGTAATTACTATAAACTATCAATTAAAGTAAAATGACGTTAAAATTCCTTGTAAGAGTGGGCTCGTGTCAAAACTTTGAACATTGGATTCGCCGCGTTTTGAGCTCTGGTCACTTATAAAAGAAAATGGGAAATGGGACTTATGTCAACTATAGGTTCCAAAATTGTCGACTTCAGGAGCAGGTCCAATTTTAGGTGCACTTCAAAGATTCAGTTCCCACTATTTTTACAAAAGTTTAAACTATCAGTTTAAAATAAAACGTGACGTGCTACAGTTCTATTCTAATACAATATTTTACTAAATCGCAGATATTGTAACAATATTCAGACTTACAGGCATTGGAAGCACAGATCTAAGATGACGAGGCATCATCTAACGAACGCTTTCTAGTGTGTGATTTACGGAGCTTAGGCCTCTTCGATTTCATATGCTCCGGAAAATCAAAAAGTGTCGGGATAGCATCACTACTTAGCCATTTCCCTCCAGTCTTAGCGTATAAAAACATCAGTTTTAAAAATGACAGACACTGTAAACATAAATTATAAATATACATTGTAAATAATAACTAACCTATCAAAACACTTCTCCTCGAAGTGCTTCGACAAAGGCGTGTATGTGTAGATGGCTTAAAGTTGTTCGCTTTCAGGGCCTGTATGCAAAGCTGCCTTCGGTTTCCATCCTTACGGAAACTATGAGTGCGAACTTCGTAGTCAACGTAGTTATCTGCCTGAAGATGAAAATCGACCTGATGTGGATACGCCAGGCTTTCACAGTGGAGGGCGCAAGGCACAGCGATCGGAGCCGTTTGGGCGCGCGCTCTGAGCAGCGCATGCGCAATGTCACCTCAGTAAGGCTTTAAATAGCGGAGCTGAACACGCCTGTACTACTGCAGTGGCACTCACTTGAAGATGGCCAGAAGACTCGTGGCAGGAAGATACTGATATGCGGCAGGTCTCCCGTGTTCTTTACTTTTGTTTGACTGGCACTGCCTGTTGTGGCAAGTAGAAGCCATATAACTCTCCGTGGGCTCCTCAAAGTCAGTTTCGCGCCTGAAGGTTCTTTTCAGTTAACTATCGCTTGATGTCACCAGAATGAGATTTTCACTATGCAGCGGAGTGTGCGCTGATATGAAACTTCCTGACAGATTAAAACTGTGTGCCCGACCGAGACTCGAACTCTGGACCTTTCCCTTTCGCAGGCAAGTGCTCTACCGACGGAGCTACGCAAGCACAACTCACATCCCGTCCTCACAGCTTTACTTCTGCGGGTACCTCGTGTCCTACCTTCCAAACTTTACAGAAGCTCTCCTGCGAACCTTGCAGAACTAACACTCCTGAAAGAAAGGATACTGCGGAGACATGGCTTAGCCACAGCCTGGGGGATGTTTCCAGAATGAGATCTTCACTCTGCAGCGGAGTGTGCGCTGATATGAAACTTCCTGGCAGATTAAAACTGTGTGCCCGACCGAGACTCGAACTCGGGACCTTTGCCTTTAGCGGGCAAGTGCTCTACCGACAGAGCTTCTTTCTTTCAGGAGTGCTAGTTCTGGAAGGTTCGTCCATCAGCTCGTGGTCGTGCGGTAGCGTTCTCGCTTCCCGCGCCCGGGTTCCCGGGTTCGATTCCCGGCGGGGTTAGCGATTTTCTCTGCCTCGTCATGACTGGGTGTTGTGTGATGCCTTTAGGTTAGTTAGGTTTAAGTAGTTCTACGTTCCAAGGGACTCATGACCATAGATGTTAAGTCCCATAGAGCTCAGAGCCATTTCAACCATTTGAATCTGCAAGGTTGGCAGCAGAGCTTCTGTAAAGTTTGGAAGGTAGGAGACGAGATACTGGCAGAAGTAAAGCTGTGAGGACGGGGCGTGAGTCGTGCTTCGGTACCTCAGATGGTAGAGCACTTGCCCGCGAAAGACAAAGTTCCCGAGTTCGAGTCTCGGTCCGGCACAGAGTTTTAATCTGCCAGGAAGTTTGAATTGCTCGATGTGTTTAGTCTTATCGCTAGCTTGCTACGATTGCTACTTGTCGGTTTCTTTGTGTCGTCATGTCTAGTTTGCGTAAGACCAGTGGAGTGTTTAACTCGCGACGCCGTTGCCAGCGACAGAGAAGACGTCTGACGACGTTTTCAGCGGCTGGCGCTACGTGAGCCGGAAGCGCCGTGTGTCGTCAGAGGCGGCGGGCTCTGCTTTGGCAGAGTGTGGGAGGGGCGGAGCCAGCCAGGGACAGTTAATGCGCGCTGTCGTCGGCGAGGCCGCATCTCGCCGCCTCGCCGTTTGTTTTAACTGCCCGCTGCGCACACAAACCGGGCCCACACCAGCTAAACACTCTTCGCTCAGTCTGCCGGCACTCACTTCACAGCTCAGTGTGATACAAAGTAACAGAGGAGCGACCAGGCTGAAACGGCCATCGACGAAACTTGTCAGCCGAGTCCAGGCGTCGTGTTGTCGTAATCTTTCGTCGAGTTTCCAACTCGCCATCGTCAGTGCTTAGAAAGACTGCCATTTCCGTATACAGCGTCGTTGAATTTTTTGCTAGGCATTTACAATATGCACTGCCAGAAAAAAAAAAGAAAAACAGAGTACCCTCAAGGACTGTGTTCAGAAAATGGTTGAAATGGCTCTAAGCGCTATGGTACTTAACATCTGAGTTCATCAGTCGCCTAGAACTTAGAACCTAACTAACCTAAGGACATCACACACATCGATGCCCGAGGCAGGATTCGAACCTGCTACGCTAGCGGTCGCGCGGTTCCAGACTGAAGCGCCTAGAACCGCTCGGCCACACCGGCCGGCGGTCGCACTATAACTTCATTTACGAAACATTTTCGCTTTACGAACATTTTTCTGCATAATTTTCGTGTAGTTTGCGCTCAGTGTAGTGAAACACTATTGTTGTTCTGCCGCTGTGTGTAGATCTGAGTGTTCGCTTTATACCTGTTATTACTTCTTTTATGTACATGTAGAATGTACGTGTTGACTTAATAGTGCGCAAACAACAGCCGCTTTTCGGACACCTGTTACCTTTGGACAGAAACAAATCCGTAAAATGTTGTTGTTCTCTTAGCCAACGGCCTTGCCGCTGTGGTAACACCGGTTCCGCTGCCGGGCTGGGATAGCACTTGGATGGGTGACCACTTGGTCTCCCGAGGGCTGTTGGCAAGCGGGGTGCACTCAGCCCTTGTGAGGCAAACTGAGGAGCTACTGGACTGAGAAGTAGCGGCTCCGGTCTCGGAAACTGACAATCCGCATCCGGAGATGCTTCCGGTCTAAGGAGGACACGGCGGCCGGACGGTACCGTTATGCCTACATGGCCTGTCCGAGCGGAGTTTATAGAGAGACTTTTCTCTTAATGTACACTACTGGCCATTAAAATTGCTACACCAACAAGAAGTGCAGATGATAAATGGGTATTCATTGGGCAAATATATTATACTAGAACTGACATGTGATTACATTTTCATGCAATTTGGATGCATAGATCATGAGAAATCAGTACCCAGAACAACCACCTCTGGCCGCAATAACGGCCTTTCATACTCCTGGCCATTGAGTCAAACAGAGCTTGGATGGCGTGTACAGGTACAGCTGCCCATGCCGCTACAACACGATACCACAGTTCATCAAGAGTAGTGACTGGCGTATTGTGACGAGCCAGTTGCTCGGCCACCATTCACGAGACGTTTTCAGTTGTTGAGAGATCTGGAGAATGTGCTGCCCAGGGCAGCAGTCGAACATTTTCTGTATCCTGAAAGGCCCGTACAGGACATGCAACATGCGGTCGTGCATTATCCTGCTGAAATGGTTTGGCAGGGGTCGAATGAAGCGTAGAGGCACCTGTCGTAATACATCTGAAATGTAACGTCCACTGTTCAAAGTGCCGTCAATGAGAACAAGAGGTGACCGAGACGTGTAACCGATGGCGCCCCATACCATCACGGAGCGTGATACGCCAATATGGCGATGACGAATACACGCTTCCAATGTGCGTTCACCGCGATGTCGCCAAACACTGATGCGACCATCATAATGCTGTAAACAGAACCTGGATTAATCTGCAAAAATTACGTTTTGCCATTCGTGCACCCAGGTTCGTCGTTGAGTACACCATCGCAGGCGCTCCTGTCTGTTATGCAGCATCATGGGTAACCGCAGCCACGGTCTCCGAGCTGATAGTCCGTGATGCTGCAAACGTCGTCGAACTGTTCGTGCAGATGGTTGTTGTCTTACAAACATCCTCATCTGTTGACTCAGGGATTGAGACGTGGCTGCACGATCCGTTACAGCCGTGCAGATAAGATGCCTGTCATCTCGACTGCTAGTGATACGAGGCCGTTGGGATCCAACACGGCGTTCCGTATTACCCTCCTGAACACACCGATTCCATACTCTGCTAACAGTCATTGGATCTCGACCAACGCGAGCAGCAATGTCGCTATACGAGAAACCGCAATCGCGATAGGTTACAATCCGACATTTATCAAAGTCGGGAACGTGATGGTACGCATCTCTCCTCCTTACACGAGGCATCACAACAACGTTTCACCAGGCAACGCCGGTCAACTGCTGTTTGTGTTTGAGAAATCGGTTGGAAACTTTCCTCGTGTCAGCATGCTGTAGGTGTCGCCACCGGCTCCAACGTTGTGTGAATGCTATGAGAAGCTAATCATTTGCATTTCCGAACTTCTTCTTCCTGTCGGTTAAGTTTCCCGCCTGAAGCACGTCATCTTCGTGGTGTAGCAATGATAATGGCCAGTAGTGTAGTTTTGTTCACCACGACACTGTGCCCAGCGACAGGTCACAAGCGCAGATCACACACGTGTGCACGAGGAGCCAGAGTTTTGGTCCGAAGAACAACCGTGCAGTCTCACTGAGCTCCATCTAGAACATATTCTGAGATAAGTTGAATGAAAACGGAGATTGCGAGAGTACAGAGATCGACAGAGGGCGATATTAAAGTATTCGAAAGACAGTTCTTCTCAGTAATAAGAGAAAAGAAAGAAAGAGTTATTAGCCGTGCGTGTTGACGTCCGATTTACGGTTTGCTGGTGACTTCTCCGTGCTATTGCAGTGTTGTCGGCGGTTAGTGTACTTGTTACGTGGGGAGAAGAAGACGTGCATTAAGCTGATTGTGTAGCCGCCAGCGCCGGGGACTTAGTCAGCACGGCGTGCCCCCCTCCGCCACACACTGGAAGAAGACTGGTCCTGGAATGGTGCCCCGTGGGACGGTGTCGTAAAGAGCCCGACTTACGAGCGGCTCTGAGCGCAGCTGGAACGAGTCGAGTCTTCCCTAATTCGTAGCTGTCCAGGAGGCTCCGGAGCAGTTCGCGTTATTATCGTGTGTGTGTGTGTGTGTGTGTGTGTGTGTGTGTGTGTGTGTGTAAGAACGCTCAGAAAGACACACGTACAAAGCCCGCCATTACGCTATTGCAATCCGCGGCGCAGAAACACGGCTGCGTAAAGCCTTTATAGTGCGCCCTGGTGAAGTGGAGAGACTGCCCAGAGCATCCGGTGGATGGCCAGAAGCGCTAGGCTATTATCATTTTGTAGGCGGGAGTACTGCTCCTTTGAATTCAGGGTGAGGTCTTTGTGCTACGTTGCTGGTCGTCGTTTCTTATATCGTATCGAAGTGCATACGCCGGTGTAGCTGTGACATTCAGTGTGAAAGAAAGGAACCGAGATTAGGGCCTAACCCATTACTGGCCAAAACTCTATCGGATCATTTATTGCAAATTTATATGCATAAATACGTTACATTGAGTGATTAATCGAATAAAAAATTGTTTTGCAAATTTTCATTTTTGGGACATTGGCCAAATGCGCTATCCAAATTCACAACCTCATTCTCCATGCATAATATTGTAAGAAACAACACAAACAATGAATAAAGAGTGTTTTAATATTACTGAATGTCTGTTCAGTATGAAATGAAACAAAACACTTGTCGTGTGCACCAACATTGCACCTATCACAACTTTTTGTTGTTTTTTTTTTTTTTCCTTGCAGTAAGCACATCTCTTCTGTGTTCTACTCTCTTCTGTGTTTTACTTGGCACAATGAAATGATTTCCTGGATCTAGTCGTACATCTGTGCTCACCCGTCCTCCCATCAATTTGCTTCCTTGTGGTCCTCTGCGTCTTGGTACTGATCCTGTTTTCTTTCATAGGTAAAACATCACTATTCTCTGTCGGACATCCAAAAGTGAGACCTTCTCTCTGAAGTACCGGCCACGTCTTCTACAACAGACTCATTCCTCAATACATTTTCGTCAATGTCTTCTTCATCTGTTACTACAT
This sequence comes from Schistocerca gregaria, assembly GCF_023897955.1. Lineage (NCBI taxonomy): Eukaryota > Metazoa > Arthropoda > Insecta > Orthoptera > Acrididae > Schistocerca > Schistocerca gregaria. The sequence continues at coordinate 88,616,792 of NC_064929.1, read as the reverse complement.
CTGCATCGGGTGGAATAATCGCCAATTCTACGTCATCATTTTCATTGTCACTCTCTTCATGGTTCGCTAGTTCTGCTAGAATTTCTTCAAGTGTAAGTCCACGCGGCATGTTTTTATCCTGTTGGAATCTTAAAAGTCGAATAGAACATGAAAAAAGCAGATATGAAGAACGTAAAATGCAATTCTTTTCTGTAGAATACGTGTATACAAGAATAGGACACATCAACAATAAATGATAGTGAAACGTGCCATTGTCCCATTCTTGGGACGTATAAAATATATCGATATTGCACTTACTTGAAAAAATATGAAGTATACTTAATCTTACATGGACATCCATATGTTCATAACAAACACGCCCAGACAACTAAATCACAGCTCATTGTTGTCCAGGAACTACCAGCAGACATACAGTGCTGCTAAGTTCGAGAACAAAAAATCGGCAAGTTTATAATTTTCCTGACGTGAAGTACTTAGAAAAAAGTTATTTATTTTACATTTACAGACATTATAGCAGTGAGTTAAACCTACAGGTGCAACAATAAAGGCTAAAAGCTCCATTGCTTACGTAGAAATAAGTAAAATATACGCGTCCCAAAAAAGGGACATTGGTCAGTAATGGGTTGACGTAACGTGCAGCCGGTCGCTACACGTCAAATACAAAGGCATGCAACATATTCGGTCTTCAGGACATTTCTTGAACCAGAAGAACATTGAACCAAAAGAATATGCCGGTAGAATTTGGTGTACTAGCACGCGACGCAGTTTAAACGTTCATCCACCGCAGCTTTTCTGCTCTGATACCAAAATGTAAGCACGAGGGAGATGCGGCGCTTCTGCGCTGCTGGTAGACGCCTCGCCCAACGACTCGTCGTGCTTTTGTTCACTACTAGGCATTCTGCAAGCGCCTATGAATATATGCGATGGTCTCGTTTTCCACTGACGGAAACAGAACGAATGGGCCACCTGAGGACCACTTCCCAATTTCAGTTCGTCGTTCCTTGTTCTTTTCTTTTAATCCAATATGCTTTCATCTGTTGACTATGTTTCTTCTTTCTCTCTTCAGACCGTTTTGAACCAGTCTTTCTAGCCACTCTGTCTTGGAATCCTTCCATTTTAAATACTTTTCCCTGAAAGCCTTCTCTATTGTTTGTATCCTCTGTTTCTATATTTTTTCTTTCTAAACACTTTTTCGCTTCGCTGATCCAGCTTGTTGTGGACTTCTTACCCGAAAAATGTTGGAAAACCTTATTAGTGAACTACCGTCTTGCTTTCGAAATAAAATTAAAAAAAAACACACGAGTCTCCTTTTTCTCATTACGTCTGAAATATTTTCTATATTTTGGTATATTTCAGCGTTACTTCGTATTTTCCAAGCCTCTGCTGTGTTTTGTCGTCCTAATATTTCCCTTACAATTCGCCTTTCAACTCCTTCTAATTTATCGAAATTATAGTGTGTCATTCACCTCCATATACGCCGCATTCTGGCTTCACTGCTCTCTTGTAGTGCCTTATTTTTGTATTTTTGGATACGCACTTGTTACTGCACAGGTCTCTGCTAATACCGTACGCTCCGCCTATTTCATCCAATCTTTCCTTTGTTGCAGATTTTTCGAACGCCTGTTCTTGGATTATCTCTCATAGTTGTTGTTGTGGTCTTCAGTCCTGAGGCTGGTTTGATGCAGCTCTCCATGCTACTCTATCCTGTGCAAGCTTCTTCATCTCCCAGTACTTACTGCAACCTACATCCTTCTGAATCTCCTTAGTCTATTCGTGTCTTGATCGTCCTCTGCGATTTTTACCCTCCACGCGGCCCTCCAATGCTAAATTTTCCCTTGATGCCTCAGAACATGTCCTACCAACCGATCCTTTCTTTTTGTCAAGATGTGTCACCTCTCCTCCTCAGTTCTATTCAATACCTCTTCATTAGTTATGTGGTCTACCCATCTAATCTTCAGCATTTTTCTGTAGCACCACATTTCGAAAGCTTCTATTCTCTTCTTGTCCAAACTATTTATCGTTCATGTTTCACTTCCATACATGGCTACACTCCATACAAATAGTTTCAGAAACGACTTCCTTACACTTAAATCTGTACTCGATGTTAAGAAAGTTCTCTTCTTCAGAAACGATTTCCTTGCCATTGCCCGTCTACACTTTATATCCTCTCTACTTCGACCATAATCAGTTATTTTGCTCCCCAAGCAGCAAAACTCCTTTACTACTTTAAGTGTCTCATTTCCTAATCTAATTCCCTCAGCATCACCCGACTTTATTCGAGTACATTCCATTATCCTCGTTTTGCTTTTGTTGATGTTCACCTTATATCCTCCTTTCAAGACACTGTCCATTCCGTTCAACTGCTCTTCCAAGTCCTTTGCTGTCTCTGACAGAATTACAATGTCATCGGCGAACCTCAAAAGTTTTTATTTCTTCTCCATGGATATTAATGCCTACTCCGAATTTATTTTTGTTTCCTTTACTGCTTGCTCAATATACAGATTCAATAAAATCGGGGAGAGGCTACAATTCTGTCTCATTCTCTTTCCAACCACTGCTTCCCTTTCATGCCCCACGACTCTTTTAACTGCCATCTGGTTTCTGTACAAATTGTAAATAGCCTTGCACTCCCTGTATTTTACCCCTGCCACATTTAAAACTTCAAAGAGAGTATTCCAGTCAACATATTCAAAAGCCGTCTCTACGTCTACAAATGCTAGAAACGTAGGTTTGTCTTTCCTTAATCTTTCTTCTAAGATAAGTCGTAAGGTCAGCATTGCATCGTGTGTTCCAGTATTTCTACGGGCTCCAAACTGAGCTTCCCCAAGGTCTGCTTCTACCAGTTTTTCCATTCGTCTGTGAATAATTCGCGTTAGTATTTTGCAGCTGTGACTTATTAAACTGATAGTTCGGTAATTTTGACATCTGTCAAATCTGTCAACACCTGCTTTCTTTGGGATTAGAATTATTATATTCTTCTTGAAATCTGAGGGTATTTCGCCTGTCTTATACATGTTGCTCACCAGCTGGTAGAGTTTTGTCAGGACTGGCTCTCCCCAGGCCGTCAGTAATTCCAATGGAATGTTGTGTCCCGTATATATTCGAATTTTTTTACTCTCTCTATTTGGCCAGTATCTGTTTTCAGGAATTTTGGAGCATCCTTGACGTACAAATTTTGCTTCTTCTGCAGTTTTTTTTTTGGGGGGGGGGGGGTTGGCATAAGTAAGCCCTCCTCCACGCTAATGCACGTCATGGAAAAGACGTTGGTTACTAGCGTAGACAGCGTCGGAATACTGGAGTGACAGCCACTGTGAAGAGGCTACTATCGGAGAGACCCCCAGTTGTCGGTAGTGTGTTTATCAGGTGTGCCCCTTTCGCCTGTACCTCAGACAGCCGCACGCCGTGTAGGCTGGAGACGGGCAAACTCGTTCATCGTTGGGAACCAGTTCACTGCTGATCGTTCTTTTTTGGGAACCGTTCATTTTTACTCGTTCACCGTTCATTTGTGCTTGGTATATGGTTCTTATGAAAAACTGAAAACTGGTAGTGTAGGTGACTGAAGGATGGAGGGCATTCCCTGAAGTGTAGAGTTTTTATTCATTACAGAATTCTTACGCACTTTTAGAGGAAATTCCTGTGATTCTGCAGAACCTCTCGTTTAGTCAACCGTAGCCTTCTGTGGCTGACCGCAGGGAAATAATATAGGGTGGCGCACGGAAAACCGGCCCCGAGTAGAGACTGCTCGCCAATTACGCACGATGTGTTGCCTTTTACGAGCAGATACAACAAACAGACAAATAATAATTAGGTAGTGAAGAAATAAGAAGCTAATGCAAGCAACAATGGCGAAATAATCGATGACGATGAGTAGAGAGCTGGAGAAGAGAACATAACATGAAAATGTCACGCGTCGCCCATGGGCTATAGCTCATGTAGTCTTGTAAACCTGTTGGTGGCTGTTTCCCAAGTTAATAGACCACAAGTGTCTTGTATAAAATTCTTCGTTTCGACTTCCACTACGTAGCTATGCTACGTTGCAAACAATAATCGGTTACACCATATATATAGTTCACGTTGTGTCTGAGTTCGTTGGCGAAGTAGACTTATTGAAGGATAAAAAAAAAGTGGTTTTCTCATCGTACTTGCGTCACACGCTTAGTAAAAATGAGGTTTGTATGTTGCATTATTAAAGTTAATGCAACAATAATAATAATAATAATAATAATAATAATAATAAAGTTCGCAGTAATAAAGTTTTTGGTTTGAAAGTTCCTTGTGAACAAATGTTTTTGAGATAATACGTAAATACGATTTTATGGCAATCTGTGTCTTTTCAAAAGGAGAGGCACCGCTTTTGCTATTGAGCCAAAATGACCCACAACCCACTTTTTTTTTGTTTTTTTTTTAAAGAAAGCAAACTAGCAGGCAAACCTAACTTAAAAATAATTAGAGCCTTCCTAAATGTGATGTTTTGTATATGAAAGATACAAGAAAATCGTTTTATATCAATTTTCTTACACTAAAAATTAAACAAATTATTGAAAGTTAGTTCCTAAATCAAGTCGACAGAAGCAAAAAATTTACGACTAACAGAAAAAAACTTGCCTTGTGATACGTATGTCTTCTGCTGCTGATCGATATAATGAAGTGAGCTGATATGTCCTTTTGTTACCTGAAAAGAGATACCTATTACATACAACGTAATTTTTATGTAATTTACGTAACTATAAAATACTTTTTGATTACCGGTCGTGGACGCTGAATAGCCAGACCCAAGTGCAAGGACAGTTTGGGACACGTGTAAAACGGGCGAGCGCAGTGAACGAGACGAACACCTGGATACTGAACTAAGTAGGAGCAGTCGGCAGTGGAACTGAGACAGGCGGCCGTGCGAAGAACGACGAGGGAGGCCGAGGGAGGCCGAGGCTGAGGCGAGCACGCGACCGAAGTGAACTATGAACCGATCGTTCCTTGGAGTTCGTTCCTCGGTCCTTTCGTTCATCTTGGTGAAGCGTTCCCTTGCACCCGTTCGCTCGCCAGCTACGTATCTCTAGTGTAGGAGCAGCTCCCCGGCCGTCGCGTGGCTGCGAGCAGACGGCGGCTCTGCTGGGCTCTGCTCGGCTGGCATTCCGCGACCCGCCGCCGACTGGTGCGTCCGCTTCTTTGCCGCCGCCGCCGCCGGCCTGTCTTCATTACGTCCGCCGCTGTCTGTCTGCTGGCTGCGCAGCGCGGCCGCGGCCGTCTCCACGCTCTGCCCGGCCTTTGTTACTCGTCGCACAGTGAAAGCCGTGCCAGCACACACTTCATCTGCGTCCGTCTCACACACCACCACCACCATCCCGACCACATTTTCCATCATCACGCTTCTCCTACCACCTTGTACACTGTAGCCACAACAGCCCAAGCGCTACTCCCTGGATAGTGTGCTGATTTTACGGTGTTCTTTTTCGTTTTTAGGGTTCTGTATCTCATTCGATAAAAACGGAACCCTCGTAGGACGACTCTGTACTGCGTCTGACTAATGTCAACCGTCCCATGGGGGATAAAGAACGTAAGTTACTAAGTGAATGTGAGAAAAAGATACCGTTTACGTCACACCTGAGATAAACATCAGCAAAAGCAAAACTATGGTAATGAAGTGTAGTCGAATTAAATCACGTAATGCCGAGGGAATTAGATTAGGAAATGAGACACTTGAAGTAGTAGATTACTTTTGTTTTTGGAGGGAAAATAACTGATGACGGTCGATGTAGGGAGGATATAGAATGTAGACTGGCTGTGGCAAGGAACGCGTTTTTGAGAAAGAGAAATTTGCTAATATCGAGTACAGATTTACGTCTCAGGAAGTCCCTTCTGAAAGTATTTGTGTGGAGTGTAGCTATGTATGGAACTGAAACATGGACGATAAATAGTCCATAAGAAGTGGTGTTACAGACGAATGCTGAAGATTAGATGGGTAGATCACATAACCAATGAGGAGAAATTAAATAGAATTGTAGAGAAGAGATATTTGTGGCACAACTTGACCAGAAGAAGGGACCGGTTCGTAGGACATGTTCTGAGCCATCAACGGATCACCAATTTAGTGTTGGAGGGCAGCGTCGAGGGTGAAAACGGTAGAGGGAGACCAAGAGATGAATACACTAAACAGATTCAGATGGGCGTAGGGAGATGGAGAAGGTTGCACGGGATAGAGTAGCACGGAGAGCTGCATCAAACCAGTCTCAGGACTGAAGACCACAACAACAACAAGAAGGCAATAAAAAAATGTTCGAATGTGTGTGAAATCTTATGGGACTTAACAGCGAAGGTGATCAGTCCCTAAGCTTACACACTACTCAACCTAAATTATCCTAAGGACAAACACCCACACTCATGCCCGAGGGAGGACTCGAACCTCCGCCGGGACCAGCCGCACAGTCCATGCTGCACCGCCTTAGACCGCTCGACTGATCACGAGCTGCAGAAGTAAATAGATACATTTGAGATGTGCTGCTACAGAATGGCGAAGGTTCGATGGATAGATCACGTAACTAATGGAGAGGTACTGAATAGAACTGGGAAGGAGAGGAACTTTTTGTAGAACCTGACTAGAGGAAGGGATCAGTTGGCAGGACACATTCTGAGCCACCGAGGGATTACCAATCTACATCTACATCCATACTCCGCAAGCCACCTGACGGTGTGTGGCGGAGGGTACCCTGAGTACCTCTATCGGTTCTCCCTTCTATTCCAGTCTCGTATTGTACGTGGAAAGAAGGATTGTCGGTATGCTTCTGTGTGGGCTCTAATCTCTCTGATTTTATCCTCATGGTCTCTTCGCGAGATATACGTAGGAGGGAGCAATATACTGCTTGACTGTTCGGTGAAGGTATGTTCTCGAAACTTTAACAAAAGCCCGTACCGAGCTACTGAGCGTCTCTCCTGCAGAGTCTTCCACTGCAGTTCATCTATCATCTCCGTAACGCTTTCGCAATTACTAAATGATCCTGTAACGAAGCGCGCTGCTCTCCGTTGGATCTTCTCTATCTCTTATATCAACCCTACCTGGTGCGGATCCCACACTGCTGAGCAGTATTCAAGCATTGGGCGAACAAGCGTACTGTAACCTACTTCCTTTGTTGTCGGATTGCATTTCCTTAGGATTCTTCCAATGAATCTCAGTCTCGCATCTGCTTTACCGACGATCAACTTTATATGATCATTCCATTTTAAATCACTGCTAATGAGTACTCCCAGATAATTTATGGAATTAACTGCTTCCAGTTGCTGACATGCTATTTTGTAGCTAAATGATAAGGGACCTATCTTTCTATGTATTCGCAGCACATTACACTTGTCTACATTGAGATTCAATTGCCATTCCGTGCACCATGCGTCAATTCGCTACAGATCCTCCTGCATTTCAGTACAATTTTCCATTGTTAAAACCTCTCGATACTCCACAGCATCATCTGCAAAAAGCCTCAGTCAACTGCCGATGTCAACCACAAGGTCATTTATGTATAGTGTGAATACGAACGGTCCTATGACACTCCCCTGCGGCACACCTGAAATCACTCTTACTTCGGAAGACTTCTCTCCATTGAGAATGACATGCTGGGTTCTGTTATCTAGTAACTCCTCAATCCAATCACACAATTGATCTGATAGTCCGTATGCTCTTACTTTGTTCATTAAACGACTGTGGGGAACTGTGTCAAACGCCTTGCGGAAGTCAAGAAACACGGCATCTACCTGTGAACCCGTGTCTAAGGCCCTGTGAGTCTCGTGGACGAATAGCGCGAGCTGGGTTTCACATGACCGTCTTTTTCGAAACCCATGCTGATTCCTACAGAGTAGATTTCTAGTCGCAAGAAAAGACATTATACTCGAACATAATACGTGTTCCAAAATTCTACAACTGATCGACGTTAGAGATATAGGTCTACAGTTCTGCACATCTGTTCGACGTCCCTTCTTGAAAACGGGGATGACCTGTGCCCTTTTCCAATCCTTTGGAACGCTTCGCTCTTCTAGAGACCTACCAATTTAGTATTTGAGGGAATCGTGTGCGGAAAAAATCGTAGAGAGAGACGAAGAGATAGTAAGCACATTCGGAAGGATGTAAGTTGCCGTAGTTATTCGGAGATAAGGAGGCTTGCAGATGATAGAGTACTGTGGGGAGAGCTGCATCAAACCAGTCTCTGGACTGAAGACCACAACAACATCCTGTTGCTCGAAAACTCACTGATCAAAACCTATAGGCTCCTTCCCGTTGACTTAGGGTCATGGAATATGCAAGGTTTCACACTGAAAGTAAAGGAAAAAATCAGAATATTGCAATGATATTTCACGAAAAAAATACTTATTTTATGGTTGGTTATCTGATGTCAAACTGGGAATTTGAAACGTTCTCGACGGTCTCGAAATGCCTAGAAGTGGTACGTGGCGAGTGTGACTGCTCCTAACACCGGACTGCAATTGGCGCCACTCTCGATTCACAGGACGAGTCAACTGTCCGCATACATGTTTAATATATACGGAACACTGTTCGCTATTTATCAAACGCGAGATGTTGCAGCAGTCCGTAAGGGTCGGCACGAACCTGAATGTCCGGGTATCTTAACGAATAGCCTTCCTGAAGGCCAGCCACTCCGCCGCGCAGACACAACATCCCGGCGGATATTACAGTATTTGGCCGGCGTAGCCGGGCGAGTACGGGCGGCGCTGGGGCCGTGTAGACGCGGCGCTCTGTCGCGACAGCCAGGGGACAGACCGGCCGGCCAATTAACCGCGAGGCAAAAACCTGCCACCGGCCGGGCCGGGCAGGGCAGCGCGTTACGCCGTCACGGCCGCTGCGCGCTGACGTATATAGAGATCAGCGCGCCGGCGCGCCGACGTAATCAGCGGCAGCGCGGAGCGCATGCGCGCCCTCAAACACTGGCGAGGGAGCGCATGCGGCTGCGCAGAGGCGGCCGTGCGTCACGTTTCCTGCGCGCGGTCCGCCGTCAAGGGAAACGAGCTCGTTTCACAGGGCGACTAGCGTCCGGCGCACGTTACTCTATCGGTTATTCTATTACTTTGAAACGCGTCCCTGTCGGTTTTTGAACAGATTGAAGAACTGAAAGATCGAGAAAACAGGAAGAAGTTGTGTAGAACTATGAAAAAAATAAGCGAACATACAAACTGAGTAGTACATGCGCAAGATAGGCAACATGAAGGATAATGTGAGCTCAGGAGCGCCGTGGTCTCGTGGTTAGCGTGAGCAGCTGAGGAGCGAGAGGTCCTTCGTTCAAGTCTTCCCTCGAGTGAAAAGTTTCCTTTCTTTATTTTCGCGAAGTTATGATCTGTCCGTTCGTTCATTGACGTCTTCGTTCACTGTGATAAATTTAGTGTCTGTCTTTTGCGACCGCACCGCAAAACCGTGCGATTAGTAGACGAAAGTATGTGCCTCTCCAATGGGAACGGAAAACATTTGATCGCAACGTCATAGGTCAACCGATTCCCCCACAGGAAAACACGTCTGATAGATTCTATACGACACTGGTGACGGCATGTGCGTCACATGACAGGAATATGTTGTCGACCCACCTAACTTGTACACTTGGCGGACGGGTAAAAAGATTCTTCTACCCGATTTAGGTTTTCCTGTGGATGTGATAATCACTCCCAAAAAACTGATGAAAACATGAGAGTTTGTCACATAAACTGCAACAAATGAATGCAACAGTTTCACAGTCGCACAGTTTTCCCTGTGCTCTGTCAAAACATGTTTTTAACGTTTTCATATTTTTCCGCATGTAGACCGTCAAATCCTGCATATGTCCAAGCAAATCTGAACATGTCCTGGAATTTTAGAGAGCTAAGTTGATTATGTGGGAGTGCCTTAACTTTGTTAATTGACACACGATGGTCGTGCGGTAGCGTTCTCGCTCCTCGCGCCCGGGTTACCCGGTTCGATTCCCGGCGGGGTCAGGGATTATCTGTGCCTCGTGACGGCTGGGTGTTGTGTGTTGTCCTTAGGTTAGTTAGGTTTAAGTAGTTCTAAGTTCTCGGGGATTGATGTGCATACATGTTAAGTCCCAAAGTGCTCAGAGCCATTTGAACCATTTTTGACACACGATCACGTAAACAATACTGCTCTGTTTACCTGTGCAGCTTCGCAAAATCATAGAATCTTCTCACAAAGTATTTCACTTGCCGAATACCAAGCACATCTAACTGTTGCACAAGAGGTGTACAACCTGGAGGAATGGTAATCACGTCTACTCCCACACTAAAATTGTACCATGCCTGATCCTTCTGTCCTGTATAGCTGTGCTGGAGTAAGGCCAAATCTTTGTCCGCGTAAGGAGGAATGACACGTTCAGCCAAATCTTTCACTAGTCTTTTCTCCACTTTTCGTGAGGCACTGCAATTCACTACGGCGCAGTTACCTCGCATCGGACGGACGGACGGACAGATAATAATTGTCTGAAAACAAGAAATTAAACTTTTCACTCGAGGGAGTACTTGAACCGAGGACCTCTCGTTCCGCAGCTGCTCACGCTAACCACGTGACCACTGCGCTCCTGAGCTCGGGCTTTTCTTGATGTTGCATATATTGCACAGACTGCTCAGTTTGTATATTTCGCTTATTTTTTTCATAGTTCCACACGACTTCTTCCTGTTATGTCGATTGATCTGTGTTCAGTTTTTCAAGGCCTATCCACTGTGCCAACTTATAACTAAATCTGAGGGGGGTGCGATGGGGAGGTTCCCTTGCAAGTTGATTTCTGAATGAATTGTAAGTTGATTTGTGAATGCGTGCAAAGTGTGCATGATGTCTCTGTCAGGGGAATCCCGTCGCATGTAGAAACAAACTTTCCTAGCGACAAAAGCGGCTACACGAGCTGACCGGAGTAAAGCCGAACGGCTGAATACCAACCGCTGTCTGATTGGTTGATTGGGTTTACCATTGATGAGCATTGCTATAATTAGTAGCGAAATCCATAGATTCAGACTTCATGAGTGGAAATAAACGAAAAACAGGTCAGAAAGATCACACATTACTTCTCGGCGTATCAAAGAAAATGAAATTTTGACGGAAAATGTTTGGCCAGATCGCTCTGTAGTAGTAAGGGAGACTTGTACTGCCCCCAGCTAGCAGCCGCGTAAGTTCTGTTCTGGAAGAAGCGCGGAAAACGCGTTGTACAAACATGTAACGACGCCTGACCGGAGAATAATCGCGGGATAACTAAGCCGGTGATTCTGGCAGAGCTAGTGAAGTTGGCCTGTGAATACGCTTTGATATTGGCAGGAATAGTTACAGAATTAGTGAGCACGTAAGCGCGCCGGCCGTGCCTACGATTCGACCCAACCGTAAGCGCACGGAGGCACAGAGGACAGACCTTACCACACGCTGCTTTGTCGATTAGCAGGCAGCAGTCCGCAAACCACAATTAGCACTCAGAAGGCGTGCAGACGGCCAAACCTAGAGTCTGAGCACAGACGCAACAGAGGTGCAGCGTCAGGTAGACTCCATTACACCACAACAAAAGAAACACTGTGTATGGTAACAAAAACCTGCCCACTCATGAGGGAGATACATCGAGAGGGCGACCCAGAAGTCAGTGATATTTGAAAATTCAGTGTAGGTAAGGACGTTGAAAATTGGCTCCAATATTTGAAATGGCATGGGGTCTTACTGAAACAAAAAAGTGTATAAAAAAAGCCAACAGATATCGCTTCGTACGATACATCTAAGTCTTTACTATATAAACAGTCTTGATCACAATTTATTTATTAAGGTGACCGGTTTCGACCTCTACTGTGGTCATCTTCAGACCATTGAGTAGGGACCTCTCTCTGCTGGTGATAACTTAACGTATCTCAAAATCATGAGCCCCGAAGAAATAGTAGAATTCGTTGAACTGTTAAGAATTACTCTAGATTTTAATTATTTTTCATGTAATAATAAAATATATATTCAAGAAGATGGACTTGCAATGGGTAATTCCCGACCTAACACTATAGCAGTTATCTTCCTCAATTATGTTGAAATTCAATTTTTCAAAAATAATCCTAAAATAACAAATAAAATTATATACTACAAAAGATATGTTGACGACACGTTGCTATTATGTAACGGTTCTATGGAAGAAATTGATGCTTTCGCTAACAACTTAAATAATTTACACCCAAAACTTATATTTACAATAGAACACGAAAGTAACAACAGTATTAATTTCCTGGGCCTCACAGTTGCAAACAAGAATGGAAAACATAATATTTCTATTTATAGAAAACCCACATCAACCGACGTAATAATAAATCCTACATCATACCATCCATTAAGATACAAAATGGCATTTTTTAAAACTATGATACGTAGGGTACTGAAATTACCTCTTCAACCTAGTGCAATCCAGAAGGAAACTGACACATTAAAACAGATAGCAGTTGCGAACAATTATAATTCCCGTCAGGTTGATCTGTTATATCAATAATTACAAGAAACAAATGATGCTGTTACAAATTCCGAGAAGAGATTTAGAAAAATGACATACATGGGACCTGTTTCAGATAAAATAAATTATCTAAGAATACAAGCGTGACAATAGCATTTAAAACCAATAACCCACTACAGATGAAACTGAAACACAGAATTGGGGAGTCAAATGTATATCAAAAGGCAGGCGTTTACAAAATAATATGTACTAACTGTGAGAAACAGTATATTGGCCAAAGTGGCCGTAACTTTCTAACACGTTTTAAAGAACATACCACTGGTACTACACTTACCAAATCAATATTTGGTCAACATCTTGACGGATACAATCATTCTGAGGGTTGCATTTCTAACAATTTCAAAATATTACATACTGTGCCAAAAGGACTGCTGCTTTAGAAGAAGTTGAAATGTTTTCACTTCACTAAAGTAATCCTTATCCGTTTTAAACGAACAACTTCAATTCAAAGATAAACATTTCTTTGAGCTTTTCGATGATCTGCTTTAGAAGGTTCACTCTTCTGTCCTTCGTTTTTTTTAAAATTATTAAGATTTTTAGGAAATATTTTATCTTAACTGATTCTCCACTAGAAAGAGGTTCCTAGTCAATGGTCTGAAGATTACCACAGTAGTGGTCGAAACCGGTCACCTTAATAAATAGATCGTGGTCAAGACTGTTTTTATAGTAAATATCTGTAATACATTGATCAATGTCAGTCCCATAATGTACTCAAAAGTAACATCTAAGTCTGCATCTGCATGGATACTCTGCACTTCAGTGCCTGGCAAAGGTTTCACAGAACCACCTTGACAATAACTCCCTATTATCTTCAACAGCAAGAAAAAGAAACCAACACCTATATTTATCCGTGCGGGCTCAGATTTCCCTTATTTTATTATGTTGATCGTTTCTCCCTATGTGGGTCGGCGTAAACAAAATATGTTCGCATTCGCAGGAGAAGGTTGAAACTTCGTGAGAAGTGTTACGGCGTAAAGTGAAGCGCCGGCACGGCTGTCGGAAACGGCAGACAGGGGAGGGCCGTGCAGAGAGGTCAGCCAATCGCACACTGACCGGACCTCCTTCCAGGACGACAACGCGACAGCGACGACTCGTACGGCATGAGCACGTAAGCGCGCCGACCGAGTGCTTGCTGCCCAGACTACATCCACATCCATACTCCGCAAGCCACCTGACGGTGCGTGGCGGAGGGTACCTTGAGTACCTCTGTCGGTTCTCGTATTGTTCGCGGAAAGAAGGAGTGTCGGTATGCCTCTGTGTGGGCTCTAATCTCTCTGATTTTATCCTCACGGTCTCTTCGCGAGGTATACGTAGGAGGGAGCAATGTACTGCTTGACTCCTCGGTCAAGGTATGTTCTCGAAACTTTAACAAAAGCCCGTACCGAGCTACTGAGCGTCTCTCCTGCAGAGTCATCCACCGGAGTTTATCTATCATCTCCGTAACGCTTTCGAGATTACTAAATGATCCTGTAACGAAGCGCGCCGCTCTCCGTCTGATCTTCTCTATCTCTTCTATCGACCCTATCTGGTACGGATCCCACACTGCTGAGCAGTATTCAAGCAGTGGGCAAACAAGCGTACTGTAACCTCCTTCCTTTGTTTTCGGATTGCATTTCCTTAGGATTCTTCCAACGAATCACAGTCTGCCATCTGCTTTACCGACGATCAACTTTATATGATCATTCCATTTTACATCACTCCTAATACGTACTCCCAGATAATTTATGGAATTAACTGCTTCCAGTTGCTGACGTGCTATTTTGTAGCTAAATGATAAGGGACCTATCTCTCTATGTATTCGCATCACATTACACTTCTCTACATTGAGATTCAATTGCCATTCCGTGCACCATGCGTCAATTCGCTGCAGATCCTCCTGCAGTTCAGTACAATTTTCCATTGTTACAACATCTCGATACACCACAGCATCATCCGCAAAAAGCCTCAGTGAACTTCCGATGTCATCCACCAGGTCATTTATGTATATTGTGAACAGCAACGGTCCTACGACACTCCCCTGCGGCACACCTGAAATCACTCTTACTTCGGAAGACTTCTCTGCATTGAGAATGACATGCTGCGTTCTGTTATCTAGGAACTCTCCAATCCAATCACACAATTGGTCTGATAGTCCATATGCTCTTACTTAGTTCATTAAACGACTGTGGGGAACTGAACGAACGCCTTGCGGAAGTCAAGAAACACGGCATCTACCTGCGAACCCGTGTCTATGGCCCTCTGAGTCTCGTGGACGAATAGTGCGAGCTGGGTATCACACGATCGTCTTTTTTGAAACCCATACTGATTCTACAGAGTAGATTACTAGTCTCCAGAAAAGACATTATACTCGAACATAATACGTGTTCCAAAATTCTACAACTGATCGACGTTAGAGATATAGGTCTATAGTTCTGCACATCTGTTGGACGTCCCTTCTTGAAAACGGGGATGACCTGTGGCCCTTTTCGAATCATTTGGAACTCTACGCTCTTCTAGAGACCTACGGTACACCGCTGCTAGAAGGGGGCAACGAGCAGCGTCAAGGCGGGCAACTTGACAGGAGCGTCAACGCCCGTTACTTTGCGCACTCTCGGTAGCCCTGATTTAGGATAATTCTAGTTGACCCTCCTCATTGAAGATACTGATGCGTAAGTAGGGTCGTGAACCTGAAAATTTCGAACACGACAGCCATTGTGAGAAGGTCACATCTCACGGTGACAAGGGTACCACAAAACAGTCGCAGTTCAGCAGTTTCTGTATCCTGACTCCCGGCCCAAACCACTGAGGAGAGAAACTTGAAATTTGGTCAGCGTGTCGAACATGGCCGTCTTTTGAGAAGGCTGGTTCGTTGTTTGGGGGAAGAGACCAAACAGCGAAGTCATCGGTCTCATAGGATTAGGGAAGGACGGGGAAGGAAGGTGGCCGTGCCCTTTCAAAGGAACCATCCCGGCATTTGCGTGGAGCGATTTAGGGAAATCACGGAAAGCCTAAATGAGGATGGCCGGACGCGGGATTGAACCGTCGTCCTGCCGAATGCGAGTCCAGTGTGCTAACCACTGCCCCACCTTGCTCGGTTTGTAGAAGGGATTTTTCGAGTTTCCACCCCTAAAGAGGTGAAATGAGGGATGAATTTTTTTTATATATGTCTCTTTTAGAACAATGTTGAAGCCAGACCTACGGAATTTGGTATTTGTTGTATGGGGGTGAAATAAGGGCTGTGTTGTGTACATAGTTCCGCGTAGTGAGCGCGTACACAACTCTCCCACTAGAGCGCGCCTTGCTAAGCACAACAGCGCAGGCGCAGCGCTCGTCCATCTACGCTCAAGTGCAGTGATACATGATCACGTGAGGTATTATAACGAGTGTACGGACCTCCGATTAGGCAGTCTCCATCAGTCTGCATTTACCTACACCTGTCTCTACCAGTCTACATTAGTATGTACCAGTCTATAGTCAAGTTTCAGTCTGCACCTAATAAGATCACCATATTCCTGTACATAGCCATCAAGAGAAATGTATAGACTCTTTGTCAAGTATCAGAGATATGTGAGAATAAGATTAACGTACCAAGACCAAAGGAACTTCAGATTGTCAATTGTAAACAGCATCCAGAATCAAGTTACGTAATGTCTATGCTTTTTATTATTTTAATAAATGTGTGTGAAAATTAATCAAGTTCTGTTTAAAGTTGGTCACCGTCAATCTGCCACTCTAAGCGTGCAAGTAGCATTTCTATCGTCTGACCTAACGGCAGAAGATAAGCACGACACGATAAGACCACGAGACATATTGCTGACACTCGCCTACTTCGTTAGAGCGACAAGTCAAATAATCTGATGGTGTGTGTACCGAAGGTCTTACACTATGCACACCACAGTATGATACTCTAGAATTTTCCAAATCTATTAAAAACTCTGGTAAAAATTGAGATAATTAACTACAAAATTAGATTTTTTCCTAAACGTAAAGTTTAAAACGTAACATCTCATTCATGTTTTCATAAATTAAATAGATTCTAGAGTTTCAGAAAACTGTGAGTATGGTTGGCATGCTGTGCAAAATTCACCGAACAGACCTCTTATCTACGAAGGAAAGCGTACCTATAGCAACAAATGCAGCCAATAGTAAGTGAAAAAATCATGAAATTTCACATGTAAAAAAAAATATTTTGTTACATTTTTGAACTTCCGCTGCTACGAGCGTGAATCCTGAATCCTTCCTGGCCATGCTGACAAAGTTTTATGAAGTTACTTGTGAATGTGTAGACAGCGGAAGTCAAAATGTCGTGTGGTGCCTCTCCTGCTCCGAGTCGGCCCGTTTGACGTTCAACCCCCCCCTTAAAACAGCTAGGGTCCTCCTGCGCGCTCATACAGATCACCCACAAGGTGGGCGACAGTAATTCTCAAGCCTTTCAAGGTATTTCCAATACAAGCACATAAAGTGTCGGGGGGGAATGCACCACTATGAGATTCCATTAGAGAGAAAGCAACACAAGAGCCGGTAAACGATATTTTCCCAATAATTATTTAGTAGTTCATTGAAAATGGACTTACCCTAATTTCTGAAAAAAGAAAGAAAAACACTAGATTCAGTTATGTACCACAAACAGGGCCATACCAACAACTGTTGTAGCAGTTGAGCAGGAGTGAAGGTGTAGGGTTGAATGCTCCAGATTTTTCGAGTGTGCATACTGAGGAAAACTTGAACTCGGTGAACCGTATTACCCTAGCTCCTCAAACAATTAAGTTCAGCTCCTTCTTCTCTTCGTACAATTGCTAATCTTGGAAACAGACGTACCAACCTCCTGACACATTTGCAAATTTACCCCCAATACGGTCGCACGGAATAATTTTCTGGGGTAGCTGATCATTTACAAAGTATTGATTGCACAAAAGCGAGCAATGAGGATACGGTGTGGCATTCGCCCATGTACGCCACGTAGATACCTGTCCAAGGAGCTAGGCACTTTAACTGTGCCGCCACAATATACAGGGTGATCAAAAAGTCAGAATAAATTTGAAAACTTAATAAACCACGGAATAATATAGATAGAGGGGTAAAAGTTGACACACATGCTTGGAATGACATGGGGTTTTATTAGAACAAAAAAAAAAGACACCCCATATTGCCAGACGCGTAAAAGTATAGACAGTGGAAATGAAAGTGTCCTGTGGTGCCTCTCCTAGTGCAAGTCGGACCGTTTCACGCCCTGGCCCCCTTAATGGCTGTGGAGCCCGTTGCGCCATCTCCTATCTCCTGCTGGTAGAGCGCAGTGAGGCGCTGAGTCCTCTCTGCCCGTGGCGGCTGCCGCTGCCGCTGTTAAATATTTATGGCCCTGCTCTCATCTCAGATCCTGCTCTCTGCCGCCGCCTGCTTCCCTGACAGCTCTGTCCGCCGTCATCCCGCGCGCCTGCCACAGACTATATCAGAACTCGGGACTGCCAGGTGGCGACCCCTCCCCCCCCCCCCCCTCCTGTATCATCACCACTTTCCACGATACGGGTTAAAACAGGGAATAGATGACGATGACTTTTCCAAATGCCACTGCTGTTGTTGTGGTCTTCACTCCTGAGACTGGTTTGCTGCAGCTCTCCATGCTACTCTATCCTGTACAAGGTTCTTCATCTCCCAGTACCTACTGCAGCCTACATCCTTCTGAATCTGCTTGGTGTATTCATCTCTTGGTCTGCCTCTACGATTTTTACCTTCCACTCTGCCCTCCAATACCAAATTGGTGATCCCTTGATGCCTCAGAACATGTCCTACCAACCGATTCCTTCTTCTACTCAGGTTGTGTCACAAACTCCTCTTCTCCCCAATGCTATTCAACACCTCCTCATTAGTTATGTTATCTACCCATCTAATCTTCAGCATTCTTCTGTAGCACCACATTTCTAAAGCTTCTATTCTCTTCTTGTCCAAACTATTTATCGTCCATATTTCACTTCCATACATCGCTACACTCCATACAAATACTTTCAGAAACGACTTCCTGACACTTCAATCTATACTCGATGTTAACAAATTTCTCTTCTTCAGAAACGCTTTTCCTCATCATCATTTTATCATACAGTAAAGCTGCATGTCCTCGGGAAAAATGACGGCCGTAGTTTCCCCTTGCTTTCAGCCGTTCGCAGTACCAGCACAGCAAGGCCATTTTGGTTATTGTTACAAGGCCAGATCAGTCAACCATCCAGACTGTTGCCCCTGCAACTACTGAAAAGGCTGCTGCCCCTCTTCAGGAACCACACGTTTGTCTGGCCTCTCCACAGATACCCCTCCGTTGTGGTTGCACCTACGGTACGGCTATCTGTATCGCTGAGGCACGCAAGCCTCCCCACCAACGGCAAGGTTTTTTTTGGGGGGGGGGGGGGGCAAATGCCACTATCAGTCCCCAATTCACACATTGCTTTATTCGCTGAAGCGCCAAGAAAAACTGGTATTGTGAGCGTGTGGGTGCTATTCTGTCGTTCTGCGCAACGGATTAATCTGAGATGTACCCTTTACCCTGTGGCTCCTGCAACATGCAATTTGCACCCCCACACATACAGAAGTCAGACAGACGCTCCTAACGTTCTAAACAGAAATGCCTCAAAAACTTTCAGCAATAAATTTCTTCTGGAGTCGTCCGCTGTAAGGAAATGACACAAAAATTCACAAAATTCCTTACCTAACTAGTGGGATACTGCATACTGGAGTAGTGGTAGTTAGTGTAAGAAAAACACGAAACTAACGAAAATTATTATTTATTTTGCAAAAATTCTGAGAAATCACAATGGCACTTTCAGTTATGAATTCAACAAGTTATTTCCAGGTTCTTTTCGGAATGTGAAGTTACCTCTCAAGGATAGGATTCGCTAATGAAATTTGTAAACAAAGTTTAAGATTATTATTTACTTGGCAGAATGGCTGACAGCCGCGCCTACTCGACTCGAATGCCCTTCCAATCCAAAAATGAGGGCACGTGTTATTCGGGTGTTCGTGGACATAAAGATCAAAGTGGGCTGCTCAACTGTCTTGTTGAAACGACACTCAGCGAAGGGTACAGCCTGCGAGCACTTCGGCAGCTCATCTCGCAGGGACACCGGGTACGTGGACCAGTCAAACGGGGAAGCAGGAAGCGAGGTCCTACCAGCTGGTCTTAAGACAGTGGCCAGTCGGGATTTTTGGTTATCTATCAAAGGCTTTTCATTGTATACTTCCAGATAAGCTCAAGTACTGTGCTATGAATGGGGCAGTGTGCAAATGGTTGAAATCAATAAACAGTTCACATAATACGCAAAAAACTTGTGATTTCTCAAACTGGGGAACAATCTAGAATGGGGTGCCGCAAGGTTCAGTCTTGGGTCCTCTGCTGTTCTTAATATATATTAATGACTTGCCTTTCTATATTCACGAAGATGCAAAGGTGGTACATGTTGCCGATGATACAAGTATAGCTATCACACCCGACAGACAAGAATTAACTGGTGAAATTGTAAACGATGTTTTTCAGAAAATCAGTAAGTGGTTCTCTGCAAATGGGCTTTCACTAAACGTTGACAAAACACAGTATATACAGTTCCACACAGTAAATGGAATGACCCCATTAATAAACATAGACTTCGTTTAGAAATCCGTAGCTAAGGTAGAATATTCAAATTTTCTAGCTGTATGCATTGATGATGGGTTGAACTGGAAAAAACACACTGAGGATCTGCTGAAACGTTTGAGTCATTGCAAATTGTGGCGATATACATCTGAGTAAATTAGCTTACCACGCCTATTTTCATTCTCTGCTTTCGTATGGCATCATATTCTGGGGTAACTCATCACTGAGTAAAAGAGTGTTCATTGCACAAAAGCGTGTAATCAGAGTAATTGCTGGAGCTCATCCAATATTATCCTGCAGACACTTATTTAAAGAGCTAGGGATCTTCACTGTAGCCTCACAATATATACATATTCACTTGTGAAATTTGTTAAAAACAATCCGAACGAATTCCAGAGTATAAGCGGTGTACATGGCTACAACACAAGGAGAAAGGACAGAAAACTGTTGATGACGGCTACCGATGCCGGTGTCGTGGGTGTTTCCGCAGCTGGAAACCTCACCGAGGGTGAATGAGACCTGAACACTAACTCTACGGGGATCGGCACCCTAACACTGCGCTGGATAATCCACTGACAGAAGTGAACTCGGGGCTCAAAATGCTGCATCGTCGCTAGACGTGCACTCAAGACTGGCGCTCGTAGCTTTCAACAGTTGCTGTGATTACGTTGTTGTTGTGCAGAGTGTGCTGTGCATGCCGACAACGCAATACATGTTCATTTCTGATCATTTATGATTCTCCGTCTCCGTATTATCGGTAGTGGGCCATATATCATCTGTTTCAGTTTGACCTAAAAGGGGTTTGGACTAGAGTTGTGGCGATTCGTGAATGCCTCTAAATAAAGAATCGTAAGAATCGAATCGTGATACGGACGAATCATCGTTCAAAAGAATCGTAAGAACGATTGCGTGTTTCCGAGTCGTGACTATTCCAAGTTCCAACGATTCATCGATTGTTAGTACGCTATCCTTCTAAGGCAACTTCCGAATCATGCCGAGTCTTGCCGAATGATTACGAGCGCCAGATGGAAGTCAAGTGGAAGATGCGTGTGAACGAAGGAAGCTCGGAACGAACAAACGAAGTTCGTGGGCCGTAATGTAACTCGTGGAAACCGAACTGACACTTGGCGGTGGCTGACGGGGCATCTCCCATTTACTGTCGCTGCCATCAGCCACGGCGCCCACGTCAGCTCAGTTTGCGCGAGTAATGCACGATCTAGTGATGACACAAACGATATACTGCGAGTACACAGCTCCCAATACACACGACTAAAATCAAGAAATCCAAGTATGATGAATAAATGCGTCAGCGTTGTGAAAAATGTGTACGTCTGCAGGGCGATTACGTCGAGAAGTAACGCCAGTGTCATCGATTTCGGGTGAGTAGTTAATTAGAAAAAAAAATCGGAGGCCTTAGAACTTGAATGCACCTCGTGTATTTCGCGTATCTCGAAAATTCTGTTAGTTCCACAAGTCCCGCCACCAAATGGCTGTCGCACTGGACCAATATTACAGAGCCCATATAGAGAGAATGTAGGCTCTCCAACCAATACCTTTCTTGGCGGATCGCCGTGTAATACCGTCTTTAAACAAAAGCTTTTTAATTAATAATTTCAAGTTCGAGTTTTCGAATGTTATCGTCTTCAGCGTCATATTAAATTTTAGTGAAGTAACGTCGCTGTATACGATTGAATCCTACTGTTTAGAAGTATCTCGTCTTCTCACGTAAATAGTAGTGACTGCAGCAAGTTCTCAGACAAATTGTAAGCAAAATACCTAAGCTTTGTATTTAGAAGAAATGAAAGTTAATCTAAATTTGCTGTGTGGGAGCGCTGTCAACTGCGTTACGAATTACAAGGGTGTTGTGGACCTGGGAAGAGATCTTAGCACAGAAAAACGTAGGATGATGTGAGCCAAACTACGTCTGCCACACTGCTAGATTTTACTATAAAACAGACGCCTGTAGTTAGATACGTTCAAGCCACGTAACCACACTAGCATACCACGTAATTTTGCACCTCCTTTCGCACAAATGACTCCTTCCCTGGCATACTGAAATAAAACAATACATGCAATCAAATCAAACGTGACCTTTCATCAGTTAAGGCATTACACATATAAATCGAGAATCACACTTGTAACGTCATATGCATGTTTACTCATAAATAAACTCTTTCTGGCGTATCTTGTGACGACACAGTTCGAGTCTAACCCCATTGACAATTTCAGACATGTCCTGCCATCTGCGAGTAAGATGTAGAATTTTTTGCATTCCGTAAGAATCGTGCCATCGCAGACTAGAATCGTGAACGAATCGTAGGAATCGAATCGGGAAAATGAATCGTGTTGCCCAACTATATCTGGGACACCTCGTATAGCCATACTGACCTGGTAACAACACTGAACACCAACAACAATGCTTTCCTACCTCTGGCAGAAAACCGCAACCCTAATCATTTATATATCGGGCACCTTAGTGTACGTGTGTGAAGTTACTTCGACATCCTACCGTGTCTGGTGGGCGCGTCAACAGGGAGAGGGCGCATACGGAGCTGAGCTGGTAATGAAGGCGGCCAGCACCGTGTCACGTATCTGCATACGCCCCCCCTACACACACACACACACACACACACATTGCTCTTTTGCCGTAATCCGCTTTGCCACTGCTGCCGTCTTTTTGGACGCAAGTCGAATCTTCGCCCGTGATATAGCCTTCTGCCTTTCGCCCCCAAACCACTGGCCCCCCTCCACCCCTCCCTCCCCCCTCCCACACACACACACACAGAGGGGAGAGGATATAAAGAAGCTGGGTCAGAGACGCGCGGGGGGACGAACGAAAAGAATGAAAGGGGGAGAAAAAAAAGAGAGAGAATTGTAGTCGGGCGGCAGAGCCGGTGTCTGCTTAGCATCGCCGCCCACACGCACACACACACACACGCACACATGCGCGGGGGCCAGAACCTGAGCACTAAATTTCCCTGGCGTGACTTGGGCGGCAGGGACATTTCTGGCGGCTAAGTTGGCACCGGCGGGCATTGTGTTTTATCGGAGTGCGCTGCGCCCGTGTGTGTCCTTGTTTCTGCCCCCCTCCCTTCCTTATCCCCTCCCCCCCCCCCCTGGGACCCCTGACTCAGCCTGGGCGGGGAATTAATTTCTCAAAGTCAGCTCTGCCCGCCCTTCCACGGGCTGTTCGTCCCCGCTATATTTATGTGATGTTTTTATCCCCCTGACACCCTTCCGCCCCTTTCTGTCCTTGCCGCAGGCGGGTTGCCGTCCCACCACCTGTACTTAAAAAGTATGATATACTTAGAAGCAGCCACACACACACACATACACACACAGAGCTGCCTCTCCCGTAGCGGGTCCACAGTCGGCCTTGCGTCCACAGGGTTAACAAGTCAGAAACTGAAATGAGGCACGGGTGTGCAATCGCACTGTCTTGAGCAACACCCACTTCCATAACTTGCTACAACAAACTTTACAAGTTTCGAAGAGTGGCTGTAAGTTCTGCGCGCGCATTTCAATTGGCTTACACAGAATTCATTTGATTAGAAAATGAGACAAAGTAGTGCACAAGTTTTGCTATTTGGGGAGCAAAATAACTGATGATGGTCAAAGTAGAGAGGATGTAAAATGTAGACTGGCAACGGCAAGGAAAGCTTTTTGAAGAAGAGAAATTTGTTAACGTCGAGTATAGGAAGTCTTTCCTGGAAGTATTTGTCCGGAGTGTAGCCATGTATGGAAGTGAAACATGGACGATAAATAATTTCGACAAAAAGAGACTGGAAGCTTTCGAAATTTGGTGCTACAGAAGAATGCTGAAAATTAGATGGGTAGGTCACGTAACAAATGAGGAGGTACTCAATAGGACTGGGGAGAAGAGGAATTTGTGGTGCAACTTAACTAGAAGAAGGGACATGTTCTGAGTCATCAAGGGATCACCAATTTAGTATTGGAGGACAGCGTGCAGGGTAAAAATCGTAGAGGGAGACCAAGAGATGAATAAACTAAGCACGTTCAGAAGGATGTAGGTTGCAGTAGGTACTGGGAGATGAAGAAGCTTGCACAGGATAGAGTAGCATGGAGAGCTGCATCAAACCAGTCTCAGGACTGAAGACCACAGCAGTGACGAGCAGTAGTAAGCTTTTGTGGATTGTGTGCATAATACGGTCATTTAGACACTGAAATCTTGTGTAAGTAACTTGACATTCTTTGTTTTCCCCTGTGGCTTCCTTGCAAGCAGTGTTTCATTTCATCTATGTCTGGGACTTAGCTTTCAGTTGTATAGGATTTCAGGTGCGAAATCTTGATGCTATTAGACGAAAATTAGGTGGCTGAGCTTAAGTTGCTTTAAAAGAAAAAAATGACAGTGATGTGTGATGAGATTGTGACGGGTATCGAAATTCAGTGATGTCTCTAAACTTTTCTGCGGTCTTTCTCGGAGGTTACTGAGCGACGCCTGTCGCTGCCTATCAGGGTCTACCTGATTTTCTTCGTATGGCGTTACCAGTAGACTGGCCATGTGCTGTGTATTCCCATTTCCTCGCCGGCGGGAGTGGCCGTGCTGTTCTTGGCGCTACAGTCTGCAACTGAGCGACCGCTACGGTCGCAGGTTCGAATCCTGCCTCGGCCATGGGCGTGTGTCATGTCTTTAGGGTGGTTAGGTTTAATTAGTTCTAAGTTGTAGGCGACTGATGACCTCAGAAGTCAAGTCGCATAGTGCTCAGAGCCATTTGAAGTTCATTTGCTCGTGTTTTGTGAGCTTTCCCCACAGACTACATTATATCTGTGCGGTGAAAAACTGACTCATGCTAGGAGTACAGCCAGGAATGGCAGAAGCAAGCAGTGTTGGAGAGTGGGGGAAATTTGTTAGCTGTACAAAAGGTCTGGTTACGGCCGAATTCCAGAAATCTGATGACTCAAATACTAGGAGGAGAGAACACACGGATTCACTCGGCTCGAAGTGAACACGGTCTGCTCGTAACTGCGCTGAAGAAGCGAAATGGAGATTACGGCTGGCTCCAGCTCCAGGCAGGATCGGCAACGCTGAGGCTGGCGGGCTCGCGGCCGCGGTCCTGTTGCTGCAGCTGGAGCGCCTAATTCCAGGCGAGCCTACCTGGCCGCTGTCTGGAGGACGGTCGCTCGTAAATTTTCCCGCGCCGGTCGGGCTCCAGCGGCGCTGCGCTGGAGAGGGTCTCCCTTCTCCAGCACACGGAGACCTAACCTCACCTCTCACTGTGCGAGGCGTTCCAGGTCCCACGCACGTCCACACACACACACACACACACACACACACACACACACACACCACTAATGCGCTTTGCACGGAGACCTAGGGCACTCATTTCTATTTCAGAATGCCGGCGCTACGAAACATACTGCTTTTCACTACAGCTACAGGAATTTAAGCTATGCATTATGGACTGTATATTTACTGACACAAAGGTATGGATGACCTTTTTAGAAAATAAAAGCATCTGCTTGAATAACCAGAGATCAGGTGGAAAGAGTATATACAGGGTGTGTCTTCATACACAAATAAAGAAAAGATGTTATGTGGACATGTGTCCTGAAACGCTTACTTCCCATGTTAGAGCTCATTTCAGGTTTCGCCAGTAAGTACTGTACTTCCTCGATTCACCGCCAGTTGGCCCAATTGAAGGAAGGTAATGTTGACTTCGGTGCTTGTGTAGACATGCACATCAGTACGTAGCATCGACAGGTTAGTGTTCATCACGAACGTGGTTTTGCAGTCAGTGGAATGTTTACAAATGCGGAGTTGGCAGATGCCCATTTGATGTACGGATTAGCACGGGGCAATAGCCGTGGCGCGGTACGTTTGTGTCGAGACAGATTTCCAGAACGAAGGTGTCCCGACAGGAAGACGTTCGAAGCAATTGATCGTCGTCTTAGGGAGCACGGAACATTCCAGCCTATGACTCGCGACTGGGGAAGACCTAGAACGACGAGGACACCTGCAATGGACGAGGCAATTCTTCGTGCAGTTGACGATAACCCTAATGTCAGCGTCAGATAAGTTGCTGCTGTACAAGGTAACGTTGACCACGTCACTGTATGGAGAGTGCTACGGGAGAACCAGTTGTTTCCGTACCGTGTACAGCGTGTGAAGGCACTATCAGTAGCTGATTGGCCTCCACGGGTGCACTTCTGCGAATGATTCATTCGACAATGTGTCAATCCTCATTTCAGTGCAAATGTTCTCTTTACGGATGCGGCTCCATTCCAACTTGATCAAATTGTAAAATTTCACAATCAACATGTATGGGCTGACGAGAATCCGCACGCAATTGTGCAATGACGTCATCAGCACAGATTGTCTGTGAACGTTTGGGCAGGCATTGTTGGTGATGTCTCGATTGGGCCCCACGTTCTTTCACCTACGCTCAATGGAGCACGTTATCATTATTTTACACGGGATACTCTACCTGTGCTGCTAGAACATGTGCCTTTACAAGTACGACACAACATGTGGTTCATGCACCGTGGAGCTCCTGCAGATTTCAGTCGAAGTGTTCGTCCGCCTCTCAACAACTGATTCGGGGACCGATGGATTGGTAGAGGCGGACCAATTCCGTGGCCTCCACGCTGTCCTGACCTCAACCCTCTTGACTTTCATTTATGGGGGCATTTGAAAGCTCTTGTCTACGCAACCCCGGTACCAAATGTAGAGACTCTTCGTGCTCGTATTGTGGACGGCTGTGATACAATACGCCATTCACCACGGCTGCAGCAGCCCATCAGGGATTCCGTGCGACAGAGGGTGGATGGACGTATCCTGGCTAACGCAGGACATTTTGGACATTTCCTGTAAGAAAGTGTTTGAAGTCGCTCTGGTACGTTCTGTTGCTGTGTGTTTCCATTGCATGATTAACGTGATTTGACGAGAAGTAATAAAATGAGCTCTGACAAGGAAAGTAAGTGGTTCCGGACACATGTCCACATAACATATCTTCTTTATTTGAATTTGAGGAATGTTTCCTGAAAGTTTGGCCGTACCTTTTTGTAACAGCGTGTATATGATCTTTAAATAGATCTACACTTTGTGATTTTTTTTTAAAAAAAGTCTTTATTCATTTATTATTATTATTATACATGATGACCCACTACCTAACTACATTAGTGGGTCCTAATAGTGATACAGGTATTGCAGCTATTTTACATTGACTACACTACGCTACACTACATTACACTACACTACAGGTGATTTTAGTGTTATTAATACTATACTTGACCGCTATGGGGTGATTTATGGTACGATGGGTCTGCAGAATGTGAGATATTATGTAATAAAAGACACACCGGCGGTATAGCAGTTCAGTGATGGATTTACATCGCGGTATCGGGCCAGTGAGTTCTGCCCGAGGAACAGGAGAGGAGCCCCGTGAGGCGCGTCTAATTGGCGCCTGCCTGCCGCCCTGCCGGTGCATCGCCGCCCGCACCTCTCGCCGCGCTCCTCGCACCCGCCGACACGGGGTTACGCGCCCGCCGACAGCTCTCGGCCGCTGCTCTCTGTCTCTCTGTCTCCTTGTCCTGCTGTCCCGTCGTGTTGCTCTGCTGCGGCATTCCACAGGCGCGCAGCGCGCCAGCCTGTCGCATTGTCATGCAAATGCGACCGGGCCCGCAGCCGGCGGGGCGCGCTTCGACGCCCGACGCCTGTCCCCGCGTCTCACTTAGCGCCTTCTCACCCACTGTCCTCTCGCACCTCCTGTCCTCCCTGCTAGGCTAGGCTTCGGTTAGCTCGGACTAGAACAGAGTAGCCTACGTGAGGCGGCTGCTGCTGCTGCTGCTGCTGCTGCTACGTTCCACATGGCTCCGTTCTGCGCCAGCTCCTACATCTACATCTAGATACGTACTCCGCAATCCACCATACGATGCGTGGCGGAGGGTACCTCGTACCACAACTAGCATCTTCTCTCCCAGTTTCACTCCCAAACAGTACGAGGGAGAAATGACTGCTTATATCCTCTGTACGAGCCGTAATCTCTCTTAGCTTATCTCTGTGGTCTTTCCGCGAAATATTAGTTGGCGGTATTAAAATTGTACTGCAGTCAGCCTTAAATTCTGGTTCTTCTAAATTTCCTCAGTACCGATTCACGGAAAGAACGCCTCCTTTCCTCCAGAGACTCCAAACCGAGTTCCTGAAGCATTTCCGTAACACTCGCGTGACGATCAAACCTACCAGTAACAAATCTAGCAGCCCGCCTCTGAATTGCTTCTATGTCCTCCCTCAATCCGACCTGGTAGGAATCCCAACCACTCGAGCAGTACTCAAGAATAGGTCGTATTAGTGTTTTATAAGCGGCCTCCTTTACAGATGAACCCCATCTTCCCAAAATTCTACCAATCAACCGAAGACGACCATCCGCCTTCCCCACAACTGCCATTACATGCTTGGCCCACTTCACATCGCTCTGCAATGTTACGCCCAAATATTTCATCGACGTGACTGTGTCGAGCGCTACACTACTAATGGAGTATTCAAACATTATGGCATTCTTTTTCCTGTTCATCTGCATTAATTTACATTTATCTATATTCAGAGTTAGCTGCCAATCACAAATCCTGTCCAAGTCATCTTGTATCCTCCTACAGTCACTCAATGACGACACCTTCCCGTACACCACAGCATCATCAGCAAACAGCCGCACATTGCTATCCACCCTATCCAAAAGATCATTTATGTAGATAGAAAACAACACCGGACCTACCACACTTCCCTGGGGCACTCCAGATGATACCCCCACCTCCGATGAACACTCACCATCGAGGACAACGTACTGGGTTCTCGGTTGCTAGGTGAAGGCCTTCCGTGATGGGAGATAATCTCTCAAATGAGCTACTAACGGCACACTCTTGACACTTTGGATCTGCGATTACTGGATTCCCTCACGATTTCCGGAATGGAATGTGCGGTGCGTCCAGCTCCAACCTGGAACTACCATTCTGCGTTAATTACCGCCGCACGGCCACGAAGACGTCGAACAGCTCT
The DNA here is from genome assembly GCF_023897955.1 of Schistocerca gregaria. Classification (NCBI taxonomy): domain Eukaryota; kingdom Metazoa; phylum Arthropoda; class Insecta; order Orthoptera; family Acrididae; genus Schistocerca; species Schistocerca gregaria. Next base: position 88,587,700 of record NC_064929.1, on the reverse strand, counting down.
TCAGACGAAGCGTATCAGTACAAATGACAGCTCCGCAAATTATAGACGGGCAAACTCGTTCATCCCTAGGAACAGTTCACTGCTGATCGTTCTTTTTTGGAAACCGTTGATTTTTACTCGTTCAGCGTTGAATTGTGCACGGTATATGGTTCTTATGAAAAACTGAAAACTAGGAGTGTAGCTGACAGAAGGATGGAGGGCACTTGCCTCCCCCCTGGAGTGTAGAGTTTTTATTCATTACAGAATTCTTACACACTTTTAGAAGTAATTTCTATGATTCTGCAGAACCTCTCGTCTAGCCAACCGTAGCCTTGTGTGGCTGATCGCAGGGAAATAATATAGGGTGGCGCACGGAAAACCGGCCCCGAGTACAGACTGCTCGCCAATTACGGACGATGTGTTGCCCTTTACGAGCACATACAACAAACAGACAAACTTGTAATAATTAGGCAGTGAATAAATAACAAGCTAATGCAACGAGCAAATGCGAAACAATCGATGATGTATAGCGAACTGGAGAAGAGAACATGAAAATCTCACGCGACGCGCCTGGGCTATAGCTGATGTAGTGTTGTAAAATTGTCGGTGACTGTTTCCGAACTTAATAAAGCGCAAGTGGCTTGTATAAAATTCTTTGTTTCGACTTCCACTACGTAGCTACGCTACGTTGTAAACAGTAATCGTTTACAGCCTATAACTAGTTCACGTTGTCTCTGAGTTGGTTGGCAAAGTGGAGACTTTATGGAAGCATAAAATAAAATGTCGTTTTCTCATACTTGCTTGACGCGCTTAGTAACAATTATGTTTTTATGTTGCACTATTAACGTTAATTGAGCAATAATAATAATGATAAAGTTCGCAGTAATGAAGTTTTTGGTTTGATAGCTCCTTCTGAACAAATGTGTTAAGTAAATATGATTTTATGGGAATCTATGTCTATCCAGATGGAGAGGCACCGCTTTTGCTCCTGTGCCAAAATGACCCACAACCCACTTTTTTTTTTTCAAAAAAACCAAACTATCAGGTAATGCAAATTGGAAAGAGCCAAACTTAAAAGTAATTAGGGCCTCCCAAAATGTAATGTTTTGTGTCCGAAAGATACACGAATATCGTTTCATACGAATTTTCTTACACCAATAAGTTAAGCAAATTATTGAAAGTTAGCTGCTAAATCAAGTCGATGAAACTGAAAAATATATGAACAAGAAAAAAAAAAACTTGCGTTGTTACAAGTATGTCTTCTGCTGTTCATCGATATAATGAAGTGAGCATATATGCCCTCTTGTTACCTGAAAAGACGTACCTATTACATACAACGTAATTTTTATGTAATTTACGTAACTATAAAATACTTTTTGATTCCTGGTCGTGGACGCTGAATAGCAGGAGCCAAGTGCAAGAACAGTTTGGAACACGTGTAAAACGGACGAGCGCAGTGAACGAAACGAACAACTGGATACTGAACTAACCAGGAGCAGTCGGCAGTGGAACTGAGGCAGGCGGCCATGCGAAGAACGACGAGTGAGGCCGAGGGAGGCTGAGGCGAGCACGCGACCCAGGCTGGAGCGGAAACTGCCCCAGTGAACTATGAACCGATCGTTCCTTGGAATTCGTTCCTCGGTCCTTTCGTTCATCTTGGTGAACAGTTCCTTTGCACCTGTTCGTTCGCGAACTGCCCATCTCTACCGCAAAGATGCTGGCTTTTCGTACGTTGTGTATGCGACACTGCAGCCATCTGTGCACGTCGCCGTCCCGTGATCTCTGTCGACCCAGTGTGTGACAACTCAGCACTGCAGAGATTTTCCGCTTTTCGTGAGAGACGTGCCTTATCGGTGGACGGTGTGAGTCGTGACGGGTCTGTTGCTGCTGGTCGGCGCGCCATTCCGAGCAGCCTGTGTACTGTGTGGTGACACGCGGAGCGAATGAATCGGTGGATGAGGGAGGTTGGGAGGGAGGGAGGACAAGGCCGCTGGCGCGCTTTGGCGAGCTGACGCCAGCCGGGGCCGTGACGGATGGCCGGAAGCGGCCGCCGACAGCACAAAGCGGCCGTAAACGCGGCCGTCGCCGGCGCATCGCAAGCAGCAGCAGGGCAGCGGCTCCCCCCACTGTGCCCCGCCTGCTGCTGCGGCTGCAGCGCCTCCGGCCCGTGCCGAATCTTCCTGGACGCACTGCTTCGCCGTAGCAACGGCCTCGCCACGGTATCAGGTACCTTGGCTCTGCTCCGACCGACCACGTCGAACGCCGTCGGCTGTGGTCCGTACCGGATGGGTGTCCGCCAGAAAGGCTGAGAGAGACCCAAGCAGCGTCCAGATGTCAGATCGCTTACTGCTGCCACAATAGCAGCTTAAGCCGGTGTTACGTTGTCAAAGATTTGATCAAAGATGTCATCAAATATATTTGACAAAGATCTTTGATGTAGCGCTACAAGGGGTCATCATATTTTTCGTCAAAGTTCAAGATGGCAGACAACAACTTCCTGTTAACCGCAAAGGTTGCATGTACTACAATTGCATTGTGTAGATGCGGAAGAGAAAGCGCGGGGGGGGGGGGGGGGGGGGCAGTGAAACATACCTGGGTGAAGTCGTGGGTTTTACGACGACACAATAAAAGCATTCGAAAAAACTTGTCACGTGAGCTTATAGTGAGGGACCTCAAGTCGTACATCGATTACTTAACAATGGATGATCTTTGACACAGAAATTTGACGTATAAAGCTACTGGCAGCCTTCGGAGAGCCAGTCCTGACAAAAACTCTACCATCTGGTGAGCAAGATGTATGACACAGGCGAAATTCCCTCAGACATCATGATGAAAATAATAATTCCAAACCCAGAGAAAGCAGGTCTTGACAGATGTCAATATTACCGATCTACCAGTTTTTATAAGTTACGGCTGCAAAATACTAACTCGAATTCTATACCGATGAATGGAAAAACTGGTAGAACGTGACCTCGCGGAAGATCAGTTTCGACTCCTTAATAATATTCCAACACGTGAGCCAATACTGACCCTACGACTTATCTTGGAAAATAGATTAAGGAAAGGCAAACCTATTTGTAGACTTGGAGAAAGCTTTTGACAATGTTGACTGGAGTACTCTCTTTCAAATTCTGAAGGTGGCAGGAGTAAAATACACGGAGCGAAAGGCTATTTACAATTTGTACAGAAACCAGATGTGCAGTTATAAGCGCCCGCATTTCGTGGTCGTGCGGTAGCGTTCTCGCTTCCCACGCCCGGGTTCGATTCCCGGCGGGGTCAGGGATTTTCTCTGCCTCGTGATGGCTGGGTGTTGTGTGATCTCCTTAGGTTAGTTAGGTTTACGTAGTTCTAAGTTCTAGGGGACCGATGACCATAGATGTTAAGTTCCATAGTGGTCAGAGCCATTTGAACCATTTGCAGTTATAAGAGTCGAGGGACATGAAAGGGAAGCAGTGGATGGGAAGGGAGTGAGACAGGGTTGTAGCCTCTCCCCGATGTTATTCAATCTGTATACTGAGCAAACAGTAAAGGAAACAAAAGAAAAATTGCAGTAGGTATTAAAATCCCTAGAGAAGAAATAAATACTTTGAGGTTCGCCGATGACATTGTAATTCTCTCTGAGACAGCGAAGGACCTGGAAGAGCAGTTGAACGGAATGGACAGTGTCTTGAAAGGAGCGAATAAGATGAACATCAACAAAAGCAAAACGAGGATAATGGAATGTAGTCGGGTGATGCTGAGGGAATCAGATTAGGAAATGAGACACTTAAACTAGTAAAGGAGTTTTGCTATTTGCGGAGGAAAATAACTAATGATGGTCGAAGTAGAGAGGATATAAAATGTAGACTGTCGATGGCAAGGAAAGTGTTTCTGAAGAAGAGGAATTTGTTAACATCGATTGTAGATTTAAGTGTCGGGAAGTCGTTTCTGAAAGTATTTGTATGGAGTGTAGCCATGTATGGAAGTGAGACATGGACGATAAATAGTTTCGACAAGAAGAGAATAGAAGCTTTCGAAATGCGGTGTTACAGAAGAATGCTGAAGATTAGATGGGTAGATCACATACCTAATGAGGAAGTATTGAATAGGATTGGGGAGAAGAGGAGTTTGTGGCACAACTTGACTAGAAGAAGGGATCGGTTGGTAGGACATGTTCTGAGGCATCAAGGGATCACAAATTTAGCATTGGAGGGCAGCGTGGAGGGTAAAAATCGTAGAGGGAGACCAAGAGATGAATACACTAAGCAAATTCAGAAGGATGTCGGCTGCAGTAGGTACTGGGAGATGAAGAAGCTGTCACAGGATAGAGTAGCATGGAGAGCTGCAGCAAACCAGTCTCAGGACTGAAGACCACAACAACATTTGATCATATTTCTTTGTCAGAAAATATGATAGAGTGAGAGCGGGCTAAGGGGAAATCCCACGAGCCCTTTTTCGCCGGTAACGGAAACCTGCCGTCAGCGCGTAGCGACGCAGCCGTCGAAGCGCAGACGGCGTCGTACCTGTTGGGAGCCCGAGGCGACGGCATCCATATGTATAGCGGAGGCGCCGCCGTGTGGTTGGCAGCTTGCGTCACGTCACGCAGCGGCCGTAAAGCGCGTGTGTCATCATTGTGTCATCGTAGTCAGTATGCGGGCGGGCGAAATGTCAGGCAGACGTGGCGCGCGGGGCTTTGCGGCAGCCCGCTGTGCCTGTCAGCCTAGCCGGCCACCGGCGGTCCTACGTACGTCTCACTCGGGCCTCTCGCCTTCACCACAGCAGCGGAGCCCTTCCTGCTGCTCGCCCAGCTGCCAAACTCACGGCATACCGATATGCACATATCGGGCGATCAAAAGGCAGTATAAATCACGGAATAATGTACATGGAGAGATACAAATTGACACACATGTTTGGAATGACATGGGGTTTTATTACAACAAAAAAATATAAATATATAAAAGTTAAAAAAATGTCCGACAGATGGCGGATCATCTGATCAGAATATAAATAACAAAGCGAGACAAAGCAAAGAGTATATTCTTTGCTGGAAATGCTCAATATGTCAACGGGAAGGAGCCTGTAGGTTTAGATCAGTGAGTTTTCGCGCAACACGATGTTGTTGTGGTCTTCAGTCTAGAGACAGGTTTGATGCAGCTCTCCCCACAGTACTCTATCATCTGCAAGCCTCTTTATCTCCGAAGAACTACATCCTTCCGAATCTGCTTACTGTATTCATCTCTTCGCCCCGTCTACGATTTTTACCGCCTACCCTTCCCACCAATACTAAATTGGTGATCCCTCAGTGGCTCAGAATGTGTCCTGCCAACCGATCCCTTCTTCTAGTCAGGTTCTACCAAAAATTCCTCTTCTTCCCAGGTCTATTCAGTACCTCCTCATTACGTGATCCATCCATCGAACCTTCGCCATTTTTCTGTAGCACCACGTTTCGAAATCTTCTATTCACTTATTATGCACAGTTTTTCGTCCACGTTTCACTTCCATACATTGCTTCATTCCTCACAAACACTTTCAGGAAGGCCTTCCTGAGACTTAAATCTCTACTCGATGTTAACAAATTTCTCTTTCTCAGAAACGCGTTACTTGCTATTGCCAGTCTACATTTTATATCCTCCCTACATCCACCGTCATTAGTTATTTTCCTTCCGAAAACAAAACTCTTCTACTACTACTTTAAGTGTCTCATTTCCTAATGTAATTACGTCTTTTAATTCGTCTACACTTCATTACAATCGTTTTGCTTTTGTTTATGTTCATCTCATGGGTGACGTAAATGGCCGTATCTTTTTGTCACATTCACTTAGAAATTTACGTTCTTTATGCCCCAATGGACGTTTGACCTTAGTATGTGACATACCAGGTGATGAAAAAGTGAGTATAAATTTGAAAATTGAATAAATCATGGAATAATGTACATATAGAGGTACAAATTAACACACATGCTTCGAATGACATGGGGTTTATTACAACAACAATATAAAAAATGTCCGAAAGATGGCGGTTCATTTGATCAGAATAGCAATAACAAAGTGAGACAAAGCAAAGATTATATTAATTTGCAGGAAACGCTCAATATGTCCTCCATGATCCCTCAACAATACCTGTAGTCGAGGAATAATGTTGTGAACAGCACTGTAAAGCATGTCCGGAGTTATGGTGAGGCATTGGGGTCGGTCGATCACGATACACTTGCGACTACAGGTAACCCCAAAGCCAATAATCGCACGGACGGAGGTCTGGGGACCTGGGAGGCCAAGCATTACGAAATTGGCGGCTGAGCACACGATCACCACCAAACGACGGGCGCAAGAGATCTTTCACGCGCCTAGCAATACGGGGTGGAGCGCTATCCTGCATAAACATCGTACGTTCCAGCAGGTGTTTATCAGCCAGGCTGGGGATGATGCGATTCTGTAACATATCGGTGTACCTCACTCCCGTCACGGTAGCAGTTACAAAACCAGAATCACGCATTTCCTCGAAGAAAAAAGGCCCGATAACTTTTTTTGTTCTAATAAAACCCCATGTCATTCCAACCATGTGTGTCAATTTTTACCTCTCTATCTACACTATTCGGTGGTTTATTAGGTTATCAAATTTATACTGACTTTTTGATCACCCGGTATATAAATGGCTGTGGTATCGCGCATGCAAGGTATGAAACGGCAGTGCTTTGTTGGAGCTCATACCTGTAGTTGGGTGAAGCACGTGAGAAGGTTTCCCACATTATCATGGTTCACGAGGGGAATTAACGGGCTTTCAACGCGGAATATTAGCCAGAGCTCGGCGCACGAAACATTCAATTTCGGAAATCGTGAGGGAATTCAGTTTTCCTAAATCCACAGTGTCTAGAGAGTGCCGAGAACTCATTACCTGACACCATGGCCTTCGCACTGGCCGACAGTCTTCGCATAACGACCGAGAGCAGCTGCGTTTTTCTAGCGTCGTCAGTGCTAACAGACAGGCAACACAATAACCGCAGAAATCAATGTGGAATGTACTACGGACGTATCCGTTAGGTTAGTGCGGTGCATTTTGGCAGTAATGGGCAGAAGACCGACGCGATTGCCCTTGCTAAGAGCCGGCCGAAGTGGCCGAGCGGTTCTAGGCGCTACTATCTGGAACCGCACGACCCCTACGGTCGCAGGTTCGAATCCTGCCTCGGGCATGGATGTGTGTCATGTCCTTAGGTTAGTGAGGTGACTAATGACCTAAGAAGTTAAGTCCCATAGTGCTAAGGGCCACTTCATCATTCAAAAGTAACCGGACACCACCAAAAACACACGGTTTTCATATTAGGTGCATTGTGCTGCCACCTACTCCATATCAGCAAACTCAGTAGTCATCAGACATCGTCAGAGAGCAGAATGGGGCTCTCGTTCATTATGGATCTTGTAGAATAAGTGATTGTGTAATAACTGAAGAATATCGCTTACAGGAAGATATTTCGACCCAACTTGCAATACAATCGACGTTAAAGGAAATGCATTTAAGTGTCTGCTATCTTCTTCTCAGGTCACTCTACGAACATATACATCGTAAGTTCTTCCCGATCGCAACGTTAGCGCTTGGTGAATATCACGCGTTTCGGGATAACCCATCATCAGATGCCGAATACATCGAATTGTACAGATGAAGTGAAGTTATATGTTACATACGTAACTGTCAGAGACAGACACATTGTCATATCTCCAATATCTGCATGACCCAATCCGAAGATGCGTCCCAATAACTAATCGGTGTAGGTAATCAAATATCAACCAGTACAGGTTGTCTGTATTAATATTGAAATGTTTACAGTTATCATACGTTACACTCAAGTAGCGTGTGGACTGCAGCACGAATGCTCGTTTACTGTTTGTAAAGTTCGCAGGGAGAAAATCGCAAATGCCTTCTGACTTGTGTATAATAGACTGTTCACTATAGCTCTTAAAACTACCGACTGTCACACTGGGTATAATTTCGTAATTGCGAAGTGCTCACAGCAAAGCGTTCGTTTTAATTTGCGAGGAAACAGCATCTCGCTGCACGCTCTCATCGCCGTCTGCCTGCCTCGTCGAGGCGCGCTGTTTTCGCATTCCGGACGCGGGCGGCGCTGCGGGCGGCGCATGCGCGATGGCTTATCTGACAGTTGACAAGCGACACAGCGCCGCGCGCGCCTATCGCCAGCGCCATCTGGCCGCCGCCGCGCGCGCTCCTAGCGGCGGGTCGCTTCATTAGCACTGCGCAGCCGCGATGCATCAGAGGCGGTGGTCGGCAATAAAGACTTCGGCCTAACTAGCCGGCCGGGCCGACCGCTCATTACGGCGGGAATTCCCCGTCCTGGGCGCTTATCGCGTTGAGAGGGTCGCCAAGTGCTGCCGCAGGCGGCGGCGTGCGGCTTTGCGGTTTTCGGCTGTCTTCGAGCACAGGGTTGCCAACGAGCGAAACGCTATCTCTATACCGCAGGTGCTGCTCGGGGGGTAACGACATCGCAAAGAATGTGGTAGGCAGAACCACACTATAAATTTATCCAATTCACAAAGATAAAAAAAACATTGCACGACTATGCAACGACGTATATAACAAATACGTTACACAATTAGTATAGGAAAGTTACTGTATTACAGTTTTTGTCATTCTCTTATTGTTAGGTAGGTAACAAGTTTTTGCAGCGGAATTTTCGTCTGGTTAAATTGACATTTCGTTCTGCTTAAGGAGGTGTGATGAGCGCCGGGCCCAAACCGTTAAGTTTCGAAACTTGAAATATGGCGAGGAATCGTTCGAGAATTAATTTTTGGAAATTCCACCCCTAAAAAAGTTGGTGGAATAGACGATGAAATTTTTGTCGAAAATAAGCCTCTGTTAAAGCTAGAAATACGGAAATTGGTATTTAGTTTATCGCTCATAAAAAATACTTGCTCCTCCTTTTTCAAAATTCAAGCCCTAAGGCATGAAATAGCGATTTTTCTGAAAATCATTTACTACTCGGTCAGAATGTTTGGGGATGAAAGTTTCTACTCAAGGAACGAGCAAAAGAAGTTAAAAGGCAGCATTAACACCTCCGACTCCACATACAAGAATCGCATTTTGTCGCGTCCTAGCACAGTTTTGTAGAGCAATTGGAACGTTGACGGCAATCTGAGGGTTGTTGGGGTGTCGGAGATGAGAGGGAGAAAGCTGTCCGAGGTAGAACTGTGGTTATTGGTTGCAGTGTTAATCTTTTAGGATTAATGGCACGATGGTTATGCTGAAGTATTTCATTTATTATCGCTTTGGCAAATTATAAAAGAGGTGACAGTTCCTAACCTCTTCTTCAATAAATATCAGACTCAGTTTATTCTTACCGGCAGGCAACTCGCCCAAGCTTACAAGAGACAATTACCATTCCGTAAAATGTTCTTGTTAATTGCGAAACTACAAATGGTATCCGTTCCTCGAGACAAAGGCAGATGGTCTATGTTGAAAGCTATTCCCAAGAATAGATAATGATATCTTATGTTGCAGCTGCTGCGCGTGTCACCAGATGTGACCACCGACTTCTCGCTCAGAATGCTACTTCTGCATACTTCTGCTGCGGCTCAAAGCGGACGCTGCTGCCCTCCCTGAAGCCTCTCTCAGAATCTCTCGCTTATAAACCGTGCTCACTAGAGGCTGACCTTCTACAATAGCCGTTCGGGAAATCTCCATCCGCTGACTCCTTCGACACGAAAACACTGTAATGTTGGATTTCTCTTATAGGTTTCCACTGGATGTCACCGCTTTGCGTATACTGGAGAGCTCCCTTTGGCGTCAGGGCTTCTGGCTCTTGGTCTAGTCTCGTTTCCTTTGATCTGACAAGTAAATTCCTTATTAAAGTTTTTCTTGGGACTGCACAATTTTGGACAATAGTACATTCGGGAAAGACTATGTCACTATGGTCTTAATTAACATGAAAAATTTAGAGTGTGTTGCAATTTGTGGAGTAAATCGAAAAAAGCTATTTAAAAGGCACCGCGACAAATCGGCTTTACTGGAATTACGGAGAAAAAGACACAGATCTTTTTGTCTTCAATATATTAATGTTTCCAAGAGGCTAATATAGGTTTATAAAATTATTTTTGTTGTAATTACCAAGCAAACGCGAGCGAAACGCGGGCGGTAAGTTACTTATTCCGTAGTGTCGTCCTGGAGTTCTACATAGTTGGTCTGCGTACACCGGGAAAAAAAGTTTAAATGTGGATGTAGACTTTTCATCTTTCAGAGACGATGTTATGGAATTTTCGTCGTAACTGTCTAAAATATTTATAGTTTTATCACGGCTCGTAATATGATAATTTGTAATTTTTGCATGAGGACCAGAAAATACCCAACGTATACAATGTTGTTGTTGTTGTGGTCTTCAGTCCTGAGACTGGTTTGATGCAGCTCTCCATGCTACTCTATCCTGTGCCAGCTTCTTCATCTCCCAGTACCTACTGCAACCTACATCCTCCTACCCTCCACACTGCCCACCAATACTAAATTGGTGATTTCTTGATGCCTCAAATATGCCCTACCAACCGATCCCTTCTTCTAGTCATGTTGTGCCACATATTTCTCTTTTCTCCAATTCTATATAAATACCTCCTCATTAGTTATGTGATCTACCCATCTAATCTTCAGCAATCTTCTGTAGCACCACATTTCGAAAGCTTCTATTCTCTTCTTGTCCAAACTATTTATCGTCCATGTTTCACTTTCATACATGGCTACACTTCACACAAATACTTTCAGAAACGACTTGCTGTCACTTAAATCTATACTAGATGTTAACAAATTTCTCTTCTTCAGAAACGCTCTCCTTGCCATTGCCAGTCTACATTTTATATCCTCTCTACTTCGACCATCATCAGTTATTTTGCTCCTCAAATAGCAAAACTCCTTTACTTCTTTAAGTGTCTCATTTTCTAATCTAATTCCCTCAGCATCACCCGACTTAATTCGACTACATTCAATTATCCTGGTTTTGCTTTGCTTGATGTTCATCTTATATCCATCTTTCAAGACACTATCCATTCCGTTCAACTGCTCTTCCAAGTCCTTTGCTGTCTCTGACAGAATTACAATTTCATCGGCGAACCTCGAAATTATTATTTCTTCCCCATGGATTTTAAAACGTTCTGAAAGTTTTTCTTTTCTTTCCTTACTGCTTGCTGAATATACAGATTGTCTATGGGACTTAACTGCTCATGTCATCGGTCCCCTAGAACTTTGAATTGTTTAAACATAACTGACCTAAGGACATCACACACATCCGATCCCGAGGCAGGATACGAAGCTGCGACCGTAGCGGTCGCGCGGTTCCAGACTGTACCGCCTAGAACCGCTCGGCCAGTTCAGCCGGCCGGCAACGTGTGGTCTTGTGTAATTTCGTTCTTGGGAAGATGGAGGATGACAGTTTTCTTCCACGCTTAGTGTTTAGTGATGAGGCAACATTCCATTTAAATGGAAAGGTGAACCGTTATAATCTGAGAATATGGGGTACGGAACAACCACATGAAGTTGTACAACATGTGGGGAACCAGCTGCGGGCTGGACGGTTTAGAAACGCATCTTGTCTGCTGGGCTGACCCATCGATCCCGGCCAGGCTTCTACGTGCGACTCGGGGTGCTAGGATGTGACGTAAGAGGAAACCATGCGAGTCGCCTAGATGCAAAACTGTCCATGTCCTCCATAACCGGTATTGAGGAAAAGTGGCAAAACTGTTTTCACTGGGTAAATACACACTGCCCTACAATGTATGCTGTATACATAAGTATGATTAGTACAAAACCATTTGGGCTATTGAAAAAAAAATCAGGAACTCAATGTATGTATGTAAGATATAAGCAAAATAAAAATGGACTTGGACAGTTTTGCATCTGACTTTGCAGATGGCCACTTTTGCATGCAACTAGAATGGACATGGACAGTTTTGGACTAGTTGTACATGAGGAGAGGATGTGGAGTGAACATAAAACTGTGTATTCAGTTTTAATTTCTTTTAATACTTCTGAAGGTACGTGGTGTAACAACTGACAAACTGCAATCCACTTAATACGTCGTATCTGGAACAGCGTCCTCATCTTCTCCTGCTGGGCATTCTGATTCAACTGATGCCTCTGACCAGCTGCAACCTAGCAATGTTATGTACCGTAGCAAGGATTCACGTTCCCTCCAGGACTCACCATAGTGTTTCTCGAGCAGTTTTGAAACCTTCTCCAGTTTCTTTTCATTAACAGGAACAACCGGGTTCGTCATGCAGCTCGAGTTTGTGTGTCCTAAGTGTTTCCCACGTCTCCATACGGACAGCGTTAGGTTGATTTCAGAATTATAATTAGGCTCCCCTCGGACTTTTATAGCAGTCTGAGAATGTGTATAACTTTCAGAATAACAGCTGTAAGAGACCACACAAGTACAATGTTTACATGGTTATGGTAGCCATCCTGCATTACAGTCACATGACCCCAGCCTTCAATGCGATTTGTCAAAAGGGACAAGGCGAGTTTTGCACCCAACTTACTGATGGACATGGACGGGTTTGAATCTAACCACGCTTTTCGTGAGCTGCTCTCCATAGGACATGGAGAGCTTTGAGCATAAATAGCATTTCAAGCATGTGTAAAATTTCATGCTCTACTACCCAAAGTTGCCAACTCTTTTTTTGGACATGGACAGTATTGCATCTAAGCGACTCATGCAGACTCTGTAACTGTGGCTGCATTCCAGGACATAAATTCATTGGACCTCTCTAGTTCCGTAACCTCCCATCGATCAAACCCTAGTGTTTGTACACGGCGCAAAAATCACCCTGCATATCGTACACATCCTACGATTCGAGAACTCCGACGATTTTTGCTGTAATCGATATCGATACTAGCAACATAATCGAAATATGAGCCATAATTGCATTGATATAGTAGCTAAAACTCCTTACATCGGCAAGGGAATTGATACGTGAGTCCGTTCCTGACAAAAAGGGGTCTTAATAGATGGACAGACAGGCATGTAAGAAATGACAAAAATATTTTTTTTCGTGTGCTGTAATTACAAATTAACAGTGTTCGGATTTTTTTCCTTTACTTGTACCGTAGGAGTTTCGTTCTAGCCAAATTGTATGATTCTAGACCAACGGGAAGTGCCGTATAGCTTTTGATGCGTATCATAAATGACCGCATGTTTTGATTGCGTTAGCTTAGAAGCTTGAAGCTTCAGTTTTTTACACTGCCAAAGAACCGTAGACCCTAGCTTTGAGATGAATTTCATCTTGGGATATCTAGCCGCTCCTCAGAAAAAGGGTTGTTAACAATCTGCTAGACGAACAGAATGACAGAGCTACAGCCAGACAATAAAGTGATCTTGTAATGGTTCCGTGTTTAGCGATTGAGGTGTACAACCATAAAAATCAGGCGGCAGATCTGTGTTAGAATGGATTTCGATACGATAATTGCCCTACTATAGGTGGAAATTATGTTGAAAGTTATTCAGGTTCAGGCCTCCACGGAAACAAAAAATAAAGCTTTCGTAACTTTTTTAAAAAATTTTATTATAAAAATTTTCTACTACACTACTGGCCATTAAAATATGTACACCAGGAAGATGACGTGATACAGACGCGAAATTTAACCGGCAGGAAGAAGATGCTGTGATATGCAAATGATTATATTTTCAGAGCATTCACACAAGATTGGCGCCAGTGGCGACACCTACAACGTGCTGACATGAGGAAATTTTCCAACTGATTTCTCATACGCAAAGAGCAGTTTACCGGCGTTCCCTGGTGAAACTTTGTTGTGATGCCTCGTGTAGTGAGGAGAGATGCGTACCGTCACGTTTCCGACTTTGATAAATGTCGGATTGTAGCCTATCGTGATTGCGGTTTATCGTATCGCGACATTGCTGCTCGCGTTGCTCGAGATCCAATGACTGTTAGCAGAACATGGAATCGGTGGATTCGGGAGGGGAATACGGAACGCCCCGCTGGATCCTAACGGCCTCGTATCACAGCAGTCGACATGACAGGCATCTTACCCTCACGGCTGTAACGGATCGTGCAGCCACGTCTCGATCCATGAGTCAACAGATGGGGACATTTGCAAGACAACAACCACCTGCACGAACAGTTCGACGACGTCTCGAGCAGCGTGGACTATCAGCTCGGAGACTGTGGCTGCGGTTACCCTTGACGCTGCATCAGAGACAGGGGCAGCTGCGATGGTGTACTCGACGACGAACCTGGGTGCACCAATGGCAAAACGCTGTGTTTACAGCATCATGGGCCGCCCGTAGTGGCCGTGCGGTTCTAGGCGCTACAGTCTGGAGCCGAGCGACCGCTACGGTCGCAGGTTCGAATCCTGCGTCGGGCATGGATGTGTGTGATGTCTTTAGGTTAGTTAGTTTTAATTAGCTCTAAGTTCTAGGCGACCTCAGCAGTTAAGTCGCATAGTGGTCAGAGTCATTTCAACCATTTGAACAGCATCATGATGGTCGCATCCGTGTTTGGCGACATCGCGGTGAACCCACTTTGGAAGCTTGTATTCGTCATCGCCATACTGGCGTATCACCCGGCATGTCATTGGTTACACGTCTCCGTCACCTCTTGTTCGCATTGACGGCACTTTGAACAGTGGACGTTAGACGTTACATTTCAGATGTGTTGCGAACCGTGGCTCTACCCTTAATTCGATCCCTGCGAAACCCTACATTTCAGCAGGATGTTGCAGGTCCTGTATGGTCTTTCCTGGATACAGAAAATGTTCGACTGCTGCCCTGGCCAGAACGTTCTCCAGATCTCTCACCAACTGAAAACATCTTGTCAATGGTAGCTCATCACAATACGCCAGTCACTGCTCTTGATGAATTGTGGTATCGTGTTGAAGCTGCATGGGCAGCTGTACTTGTACACGCCATCGAAGCTCTGTTTGACTCAATGCCCAGGCGTATCGAGGATCTATGCACCAAAACTGAGTGAAATTGTAACCACATGTCAGTTCTAGTATAATATATTCGTCCAATGAGTACCCGTTTATCATCTGCTTTTCTTCTTGGTGTAGCAATTTTAATGGCCAGTAGTGTACTTTAAGGGCGCGTCTCATACATATCAGCAACCCAAAAATTTAGTTTTCCGTTAGTGGCGAGCGAACGTATGCCATTCCGCCTTTCCTGGTCGACAACAGCGGACGTGAATTGGATACCGTGCAGAACTTGACGGCGCTGCAGTGGAGCGTAGTTGTTGTGGGTAATGAGGGAAGACGTTAGTTAAGCCGACGGCGTCGCGGTGAGCTACCGGTAGCGAGCTCACGACGCACACCGCAGCCGGGATAATGAGCCGATGAGAGGCGCGGCGCAGCCAACCCTCCGCCCGTTCCCACCGCAGAGGCAGCGTGGGCGTTGGCAGCACTGCTCGGATCACTGAGAGGCCATTAGGGACACCCTGGCCGGGGAACCCCCCACCTCTCCAACTCGAATATTCTATCGTACATAAAGCGAACGGAACTAGCCTGACAACTTTATAGAAGTAAGGACATACAGATGCCTCTGCCTCTACTGTTACCTAGTAAATAGCCTTTCGCTCCCTGTATTTCACCCCTGCCAGCTTCAGAATTTGAAAGACATTATTTCAGTCAACATTGTCAAAAGCTTTCTCTATGTCTACAAATGCTAGAAACATAGGTTTGCCTTTCCTAAATCTATTTTCTGAGATAAGTCGTAAGGTCAGTATTGCCTCACGTGTTCGAACATTTCTACGGAATCCAAACTATTTATAGATTATAAAAAGTATTTCCTTATAAATTTGGCGGCAACTTTCCAATGTCAGAGGAGGCAGAGGTGCTTGACAATCTTGGTTGCTCACTCACCTTTCATCGTTTGTCAAGTTTTACGAACCAGCTACATCTGCAGTTCCCATCACAACTTCACAATGTTGTTTTCGTAAAAAGGCACTGCAGTTTGAACTGTTACAGACTCGAGACAAATGTGCAACAAGAGTACTGTCATAATACTTTCTTCGCTCGCAATGTAATGTGCAAAAATTCTATAAATCATTTATTGTATATTTGATAGGTTTGCTTACTCTGATCAAATCTTTTGCATATTACATTGTGATCAGATAAATTATTATACATACTATAAGGTTATCTTTCACATATCGGCCATTCAGTGGAATATCACATTTTCGTTTATTCTACGTAATATAAAATTTTGCGCCCGTGGAATGCGTTGCTCCAGCCCTCTCGTGCTGTCATGGCTGGATCAAATGGTTCTGAGCACTACGCAACTTAACTTCTGAGGTCATCAGTCCCCTAGAACTTCGAACTACTTAAACCTAACTAACCTAAGGACATCACACACATCCAGGCCCGAGGCAGGATTCGAACCTGCGACCGTAGCGACTGCAGACTGTAGCGCTTATAACCGCACGGCCACTCCCGCCGGCCTGGTGTCGTGGGCTGAACACTAAAACAACGCCCTTTTTTTGAACATACGCTTCTCTGTTCATGTACAGTAATCATATTAAGAAACGGACGTAAGGTCATAACACTTTGAAAAAAGGAAAGGCTTAAAGTGGCAGTTATTAGACATATACATAAATTTGATGTAGGTATAATTGCAAGCAATCTGTTTGACATATCACTGATAGTATAATGGTGAACGGGAACGACCCGTTAACATCTACATCTACATGACTACTCCGCAATTCACATTTAAGTGCTTGGCAGAGGGTTCATCGAACCACAATCATACTATCTCTCTACTATTCCACTCCCGAACAGCGAGCGGGAAAAACGAACACCTAAACCTTTCTGTTCGAGCTCTGATTTCTCTCATTTTATTTTGATGATCATTCCTACCTATGTAGGTTGGGCTCAACAAAATATTTTCGCATTCGGAAGAGAAAGTTGGTGACTGAAATTTCGTAAAAAGGTCTCGCCGCGACGAAAAACGTCTATGCTGTAATGACTTCCATCCCAACTCGTGTATCATATCTGCCACACTCTCTCCCCTATAACGTGATAATACAAAACGAGCTGCCCTTTTTTGCACCCTTTCGATGTTCTCCGTCAATCCCACCTGGTAAGGATCCCACACCCAGCAGCAATATTCTAACACAGGACGAACGAGTGTAGTGCAAGCTGTCTCTTTAGTGGACTCGTTGCATCTTCTAAGTGTCCTGCCAATGAAACGCAACCTTTGGCTCGCCTTCCAGACAATATTATCTATGTGGTCCTTCCAACTGAAGTTGTTCGTAATTTTAACACCCAGGTACTTAGTTGAATTGACAGCCTTGAGAATTGTACTATTTATCGAGTAATCGAATTCCAACGGATTTCTTTTGGAACTCATGTGGGTCACCTCACAGTTTTCGTTATTTAGCGTCAACTGCCACCTGACACACCATACAGCAATCTTTTCTAAATCGCTTTGCAACTGATACTGGTCTTCGGATGACCTTACTAGACGGTAAAATACAGCATCATCTGCGAACAGTCTAAGAGAACTGCTCAGATTGTCACACAGGTCATTTATATAGATCAGGAACAGTAGAGGTCCCAGGACGCTTCCCTGGGGAACACCTGATATCACTTCAGTTTTACTCGATGAATTACATGGTGAATTTATAGTCAGTTCGAAACACCTTGAAAGACAAAATTTTTTTCTGTTATATTTTGTTACTTATTCGAATCATTTGGCGTTATTTGTGAGTCTATAGTCACTGTGGCTATTGTCCACAATGATTCCCTTTGTGTGAATGGGAATTAGCAGGATGGGTATATTACCCATACTAACGGAATGTGGGAATCCCAGTAGCATATCCGTTGTTTCTGCAGTTTGCTCCCATCTCCAGTTCCGTTCGTGGTGGGTCTTCAGCTATGGCTGTCCTCAGCCAACTGAAAATATGGAAGTCACACGACACGAAAGCAGCGCATTTGCTGCAGACGCCTAAGTGATAGTTTCATACTTTCTGCGTTATGATTAGCGCTCTCGCACCTCATTTATATTTATGTGGACATACGTATGGAGTACACATTCAAGATGATAAAATGTGTGGGTTTATTAGATTACAAAACACAAACTGTTTCACTGTTTGGTAACAGTGTATCGAAACATTACATTGTACTGTTTCATTTGTTTGGAAACAGTTACGTGTTTCAGTTTGCCCATCTCTAATGCCAAATGTCCGCACACCAATAGGTTTTCCTCGTACAGTGTTAAGGGCATGAAGTGGTTGCAGCGAAACGGAAATGCCTGCGCAGAGGGGGGCAAAGATCGGCTCACAACTCAGTCCCCCCCCCCCCCCCCCTCAAAACCATAGCCCCCCCCAGAACCCCCCCCCCCCCTCCAACCGGTGTTCCGGTGCCGGCGGCTTTTGACAAAGAGCCCCTAAGCTCACGTCGTAGCACACACACACACACACACGGGCAGCGCCACTGCTAGTCGTTCAGAACTGTATTTCATGCCGAGGCGTTCGGAAGGAGAGGAAATTAATTTAATTTCGGCCGGCGCGTTAACGGATGAATGGGACGCGCTTTGCTTTCGCAATCTCCGTGGGCAGAGTGCCGGAACGTTTCCTCTCCCGTAAACCAGCCCGTCTAGCACGTGCGTGTGTGCGTGCGTGCGTGTCTGTGTGTGTGTGTGTGTGTGTGTGTGTGTGATGGGGAAGGGGGGGGGGGAGAGGGGGAGCCTAAGTAGCATCTGTGGCTGGTCCTCGTGTACTGATACGTCGCCAGGGTGTCCGCGGGGCGAGGGCCGTTCTAAAAGTACGCAGCGTTTCCGTCTGACGGGCCACAAAGTTCTGCCCCCAGCCTCACACCCACGACCTTCCTAGTGGCCGGTTCTAGTTTGACGCAAACAGTGAGCAGAAACGCTCGCCGACTGTGTATTAATGTGCGTGACGAAGTTAAGGGGGGTAGGACGCCTAACAACCCTCCCACAACAAAGGTCTAAATTTAATATTGATTGTGGTGTTGCTCACGCTGCTAAATACTGCATTTTCGGGCAACAACAAAGTTATTATGTGGCAGGTGTCATTAGAGCACAGTTAATAAAGTCATTTGATGTAATAATGAATAAACTAGGCACTCATCTTTTCGTGTTTCCCACGCTGCTCTCGTTGTAAAATCATGGCTTAATCGTTGAAAATCTAGGTGGTGATGAATCCAAGCCCGGATGCAAAGAGGCCTAAGTTTTATTCTGCTATATTCAAAAGTTTTGTAGATGCGCTTCACAAACCATTCTTGAAGATTAAACCTTTCAAAGTTAGCACAATGGTGACGTAAAAAAAAAGTAATCAGCAGTCCAAATTCAAGTTACACTTCTTTTTTTATTGCTTTTGTTGCAATGGCGCGTAACACACAAAACATCACTTCAAAATACAAAACATACTTGAAAACATCTTCCTCACTCTTAAAGTTCCAGTTTTATAAACTGGCTACAATATGCGTCTTTCCAACATGACGTCCAAGACTTGACCTTCTCAAGGTCCGACTCTCTAACAACTAACTGCTTACGCGCCCAAAAATCAAGAGTTACGTCAAAGATCATAGTGACAAAAGGAAGAATACACATAAGAACAATATCATTGCAATATAAACATATCGATGTATCAGAAAACCTCTACATTAATGAAATCAAATCTGAATGTTGTCTCAGAGATACGTCAACTACTTTACAGAAACACAGTAGAATATTGCTGGTATCGAGAGGTTCAGGTGAGGTGCCGTAATGGTTGCATAATTCATGTACCATTACAGACGTCAAATGAGCCGAGTCGGAACAGGAGAGGCTCCACAGCGCATTTTATTTTCTACTGTCTATACTTTTACAAATACATTCATAAAACTTTCTCAGCATGACCAGGAAGGATTCAGGATTCACACTCATATTAGTGGAAGTGCAAAAACATAACAAAATAATTTTTTTATATGAAATTTCATCATTTTTGCACTTACTGTTGGCTTAATTTGTTGCTATAGGTACATTTTTCTTCACTAGTAAGAGAGATTCTTTCATAAATTTTACACAGCATACAAACCATAGTTACAGGTGTATGAAACTCTAGAATTTTCCAAATCAATTAAAAACTCTGGTAAAAATTGAGATAATTAACTACAAAGTTAGATTTTTTCCTAAACATAAAGTCTAAAACGTAACATCTCATTCATTTTTTCGTAAATTAAATAGATTCGAGAGTTTCACACACCTGTAACTATGGTTTGTATGCTGTGCAAAAATCATCGAACCGTCTCTCTTAGTTATGAAGAAAAGTGTACCAATAGCAACAAATGCAGCCAATAGTAAGTGAAAAAATGATAAAATTTCAGACCTAAATATAAATATTTTGTATGTTTTCGAACTGCCACTGCAATGCGTGTGAATCCTGAATCCTTCCTGGTGATGCTGACAAACTTTTATGAATTTATTTGTAAAAGTATAGACAGTGGAAATTAAAATGCGTTGTGGTGCCTCTCCTGCTCCAAGTCGGTCCGTTTGACGTTCTACCCCGCCTTAACGATCTCGCTAAGACAAAAGTTCTTATCGATAGAAAAAAATTGTCCACCCTATCGAAATTTACTGACAGGTGATCGAAGTACATGGAAACTCTTTAAAATTATGAAATTATGAAGGTAGCTGGGGGAAAATATAGAGGAGGCGGTAGTTATGTCTAAGGAAATGAAGGGGAAGCTTAGTGTATTCGTCTCTTGGTCTCCCTCTACGATTTTTACCCTCCACGCTGCCCTCCAATACTAAACTGGTGATTCCTTGTCGCCTCAGAATATGCCCTACCAACCGGTCCCTTCTTCTTGTAAAGTTTTGCCACAAACCCCTCTTCCCCGCTATTCTATTCGATACCTCCTCATTAGTGATGTGATCTACCCATCTAATCTTAAGCATTCTTCTGTAGCACCACATTTCGAAAGCTTGTGGGCTTCGTGTCTGTCGTGCCCACAATAATGCGTTCACTATGCTGTTGGTAGTAGCTTACCCGCATTCCTATTTTTTTATTCATTATTAAACCTACTCCTGCATTACCCCTATTTGACTTTGTATTTATAACCCTGTATTCGCCTGACCAAAACTCTTGTTCCTCCTGCCGACGAACTTCACTAATTCCCACTATATCTAACTTTAACCTATCCATTTCCCTTTTTAAATTTTCTAACCTACCTGCCCGATTAAGGGATCTGACATTCCGTGCTCCGATCCGTAGAACGCCAGTTTTCTTTCTCCTGATAACGACATCCTCTTGAGTAGTCCCGACCCGGAGATCCGAATGGGGGACTATTTTACCTCCGGAATATTTTACCCAAGAGGACGCTATCATCATTTAACTGTACAGTAAAGATGCATGCCCTCGGGAAAAATATACGGCTGTAGTTTCCCATTGCTTTCAGCCGCTTGCAGTACCACAACAGCAAGGCCGTTTTGGTTAGTGCTACGAGGCCAGATCAGTCAAAGATCCCGTCTGTTGCCCCTGCAACCTGTTCCAGGTACCACTGCGAAAACCGTGCTCTGGGTAGATAATGAACTGGTTCCAGGTTGTGGACACGCTGTAAGTGAAATGGACGTAACAATTGCTCTCGAAGGTCTGTTCTTACATTCGTCTGATTCGTCCCCACGTTACGTGCAATTCCACGAGTGCCGATTGAAGGATCCCGCTCCACATGCTGCAAGACAGCTTCCTCAAATTGCAGCGGTCTTACCGTGCGACGGCGTCTCTGTCCAGGTAATCTGCTAAATGACCCGGTCTCACGCAGACGTTGGTACACAGCAGCAAAGGTCGTATGATGCGGGATGCGGCGATTAGGGTATTGTTGTTGATAAACCCGTTGGACGGTGGCGTCCCGGATACTGTTTTGCGAGCCTTCTTACGCCGCAAAGTTTTTGCGTCATGGGACACTGAATGGCGCAATCTGACCACACCCAGTGAACTCCATGCTATTAAGGAGACGACGCGTGTGTGGCGGTCATCCATGCGAGCGTCAGTTGTCCTTTGTCGGCTCCGCATTGGCCACAGCCGGCTGACACACAGTTATTTACTGCGTCTGGAGGACCCTCCTCTGTGTGGCCGTGGGGCGGCTTTGACGGTGGCCCACATTTTGTTGGCCTGTCCCCTTATAGCTGTGGTCAGGCAGACATTTGCGCTGCCTGATACGCTCCCTGCCCTTTTAACTGATGACTCTGCCGTAGCAGGCTTAGTTTTGCGGGTTATTCGGGCGGAGGTATTTTATCAATTAATGTGAGTATGTGTTATGTTTTTTTGTGTTGATTCTGGCCTTTAGCCTACGGTTTTTTAAATGTGTCTCCCGGTGGTTGGCTTCTCCTTTTTTTGTTTCTATGGTCCGCCAAGCACCGTAACACTCTGTGTGATCTTAATTCGTTTTGTCTGCTTTTTGTCTAAGTTTCTTTTGTCCTGTGTCGTCTGTCATTTTTTGTATTCATTCTTTTTTATTCACTGTGGGTGCTTTTAGTATTTGGAAAAAGGGACCGATGACCGTAGCAGTCTGGTCCCTTTAATTCCACAAACCAACCAACCAACCAACCGACGAACCAACTAACCCGCTGTGCAGCTCGTCCATTGTGGTGCGCTACGTAGTACGCACCAACGATATCACTGTACTCACTCCAGGTGTATCGCTCCATTTGTGAACAGACACAATGCACTACTACACTGGTGGACAGCAGTTGCGTACAGCTGAAGATCGTAATACGGCCTCTAACAACTGAAGATCGTAATACGGCCTCTAACAACTGAAGAGCGTAATACGGCCTCTAACAACTGAAGAGCGTAATACGGCCTCTAACAACTGAAGAGCGTAATACGCCCTCTAACGACTGAAGAGCGTAATACGGCCTCAAACAACTGAAGAGCGTAATACGGCCTCTAACAACTGAAGAGCGTAATACGGCCTCTAACAACTGAAGATCGTAATACGCCCTCTAACAACTGAAGATCGTAATACGGCCTCTAACAACTGAAGAGCGTAATACGGCCTCTAACAACTGAAGAGCGTAATACGGCCTCTAACAACTGAAGAGCGTAATACGGCCTCTAACAACTGAAGATCGTAATACGCCCTCTAACAACTGAAGATCGTAATACGGCCTCTAACAACTGAAGAGCGTAATACGGCCTCTAACAACTGAAGAGCGTAATACGGCCTCTAACAACTGAAGAGCGTAATACGGCCTCTAACAACTGAAGAGCGTAATACGCCCTCTAACGACTGAAGAGCGTAATACGGCCTCAAACAACTGAAGAGCGTAATACGGCCTCTAACAACTGAAGATCGTAATACGCCCTCTAACAACTGAAGATCGTAATACGGCCTCTAACAACTGAAGAGCGTAATACGGCCTCTAACAACTGAAGAGCGTAATACGGCCTCTAACAACTGAAGAGCGTAATACGGCCTCTAACAACTGAAGAGCGTAATACGCCCTCTAACGACTGAAGAGCGTAATACGGCCTCAAACAACTGAAGAGCGTAATACGGCCTCTAACAACTGAAGATCGTAATACGGCCTCTAACAACTGAAGATCGTAATACGCCCTCTAACAACTGAAGAGCGTAATACGGCCTCTAACAACTGAAGATCGTAATACGCCCTCTAACAACTGAAGATCGTAATACGCCCTCTAACAACTGAAGATCGTAATACGGCCTCTAACAACTGAAGATCGTAATACGGCCTCTAACAACTGAAGATCGTAATACGGCCTCTAACAACTGAAGAGCGTAATACGGCCTCTAACAACTGAAGAGCGTAATACGCCCTCTAACAACTGAAGAGCGTAATACGGCCTCCACCGGTTTAAATAATCCCCATAGGAAAACATGACACTAGGGAAAGATATTTGTTTTGATGTCCCCTGTAACCTCCCGAGTTTGTCGGTTTAAATACTTTTCACCCTGTATAGGCGCCCACGGCTCTCTCCCGCTGCCCGGCAGCTCATTGGCGATGCGTGGCTGCTCATTGCGGCGCCTCGCCTCGCCTCGGACTCCCAGGAATGCGCTCAGCGAGCAGGCGGTGGCCGGCAGTCACACCTGCCCCGTGCTCGCCTGCGTTGCGGCCGCTGGCCGAGTCACCACACATCGACACTGTCTCCCAAACATCGGTATATGTCGCCTGCGTAACTGCGCCAGTTTAGTCCATATGTCAACCGCAATATCGAGCGCCAACATTTTCCTTTTCTGTCATACACTACTGGCCATCCAAAGTGCTACACCTAGAAGAAGTGCAGATGATAAAGCTCTGCAAGCTTTCGCCACGGTTTTGCCGCCGGATCACGTTGTGCAAATTCCACAATATATCCTCGCAGCAACTGTCCGACATTTTCAGGTTCTAACAACCCTACCACAACAAAGGTCAGCATTTAATAACGATTGTGGTGTTGCTCACGCTGCTAAATACTGCATTTTCGGGCCACAACATAGTTATTATGTGGCAGGTGTCATTAGAGCACAGTTAATAAAGTCATTTCATGTGATAATGAATAAACTAGGCACTCATCTTTTCGTGTTTCCCACGCTGGTCTCTGTGTAAAATCATGGCTCAACCGTCGAAAATCTTGGTGGTGGTGATTCCAATCTCGGATACAAAGAGGGCTAGGTTTTATTCTGCTACATTCAGAAGTTTTATGGATGTTTCACAAACCATTCTTGAAGATTAAACCTTAGAAAGTTAGCACATTGGTGATGTAAAAAAAGTAATCAGCACTCCGAATTTAAGTTACACTACCTTTTAAATTTTTTTATTGCAATATCACGTGACACACTAACATCACTTCACAATACAAAACATACTTAAAAACACTTTCCTCACTGTTAAAGTTCACATTTTATCAGCTGACTACAATATGCGTCTTTCCTACATGACGTCCAAGACTTGACTTTCTCAAGGTCCGACTCTCTAACGATTAATAATCGCTTACGCGCCCAAAAATCAGAGTTACAAGTACGTCAAAGATCATAGTGACAAAAGGAAGAATACACATAAGAACAATATCATTGCAATATAAACATATCGATGTATCACAAATGTTGCCTCAGAGATATGTCAACTACTTTACAGAAGCACAGTAGAGTATTGCTGGTATCGAGGGTTCAGGTGAGCTGCCGTAATGGTTGCGTAATGCAAGTACCATTACAAGGTGAGTGGACGTTGCTGGCGGCTACAGACGTCGACGCCCCGTGTGTAGGACACTTGCGTGAGCAATGCGCAAGCGCGGAAAATCACGCATGCGCAATGGTTCGCAGGTAGATGGCTCCATACTCGTACACGCCCTCTGCCTGAAATCACAGAGCCGCCCTCCTGCTCGTGTGTTTACTAGAAGCGCGGCCAGGAGTTACTCACTGAGAGAGACCAACGTTAAGACGGCTCTGTTACGGAAACACCCCGATTTTCTCGTCGTGATGTAATAGCAGCCAATGCAGGGTTCCGGGCTGTGCTCAGTTGAAATCCTGCATCCCTCTTCAAGAGACAATCGGCGCTACTGGTATGTATTGATTAAATAACGATGCAGTTCGAGAGAGATGATGTCGCCTGTAGAAACTGTGCAAACCCGTGGAGACTACGTCCATTGTAATCATCTGTTTGACACCACATGTACCGGGTGACCAAAAAGTCAGCATAAATTTGAAAAAGAATAAATCACGGAATAATGTAGATAGAGAAGTTTAAATTGACACACATGCTTCGAGTGACATGGGGTTTTATTAGAACCGAAAAAATACAAACGTTCAAAAAATGTTCGACAGATGGCACTTCATCTGATCAGAATAGCAATAATTAGCATAACAAAGTAAAAAAAGCCAAAGATGATGTCCTTTACAGGAAATGCTCAATATGTCCACCATCATACTCGAGGAATAATGCCGTGAACAGCACTGTAAAGCATGTCCGGAGTTCTGGTGAGGCATTGGCGTCGGATGTTGTCTTCCAGCTTCCCTAGAGATGTCGGTCGATCACGATACACTTGCGACTGCAGGTAACCCCAAAGCCAATAATCGCACGGACTGAGGTCTGGGGACCTGGGGGCCAAGCGTGACGAAAGTGGCGGCTGAGCTCACGATCATCACCAAACGACGCGAGCAAGAGATCTTTCCCGCGTCTAGCAATAAGCTTTTTTTTTGTTCTAATAAAACCCAATGTCATTCCAAGCATGTGTGTCAATTTCTACATCTCTATCTACGTTATTCCGTGGTTTATTTTCAGATTTATACTGACTGTTTGATCACCGGGTAGATCACATCTACCGATTTGCGTCCCATTCGGATATTTCCTGAGTGGTGCGCCTTTTTTTCGTTAACGTGTATTTTCGCCTTCCGAGGAGTAAGTTACTGGTTGAAATTGCTTGAAGACATCTTACCGCAGTGACAAACGCCTTCGTTTTAATGACTGACATCCCAGACCGTTTCCGATATCCGTGACACTGTCCCATATTTGGCTATAATGCAAAACGAGCTGCCCACCCTTCAACTCCTTTTGTGTCCACCATCAACCCCCTCTGGTGAGAATGGTTCAAATGGCTCTGAGCACTATGGGACTTAACTATTAAGGTTATCAGTCTCCTAGAACTTAGAACTACTTAAACCTAACTAACCTAAGGACATCACACACATCCATGCCCGAGGCAGGATTCGAACCTGCGAACGTAGCGATCGCGCGGCTTCAGACTGTAACGCCTAGAACCGCTCGGTCACTCCAGCCGGCGTCTGGTGAGGATCCCATAGTGCACAGCAGTAGTCCAGCACTAGAAAAAACACACTGAGGATCTGTTGACACTTAAGGTATTAGGGTCATTGCAAATTTTGGCGATATACATCTGAGTAAATTAGCTTACCACGCCTATTTTCATTCTCTGCTTTCGTACGGCATCATATTCAGGGGTAACTCATCACTGAGTAAAAGAGTGTTCATTGCACAAAAGCGTGTAATTAGAGTAATTGCTGGAGCTCATCCAAGGTCATCGTGCAGACACTTATTTAAAGAGTTAGAGATCTTCACTGTAGCCTCACAGTACGTATGTTCACTTATGAAATTTGTTAAAAGCAATCCGAACGAATTCAAAAGTAATAGCAGTGTACATGGCTACAACACTAGGAGAAACGATGATCTCCACTACTCAAAGTTAAATCTAACTTTGGCTCAGAAGGAGGTAAATTATGCTGCCACAAAAGTCTTTGGTCACTTACCTAATAGCATCAAAAGTCTGACAGATAGCCATATAGCATTTAAAAGGAAATTAAAAGAATTTCTTAATGGCAACTCCTTCTACTCATTATATGAATTTTTGGATATAGTAAGCGGGTAATTTCCCAAACACACACAGAAATAAAAAAAAAAATATTGAGTGTCATAATATTTTGTCTAATGTAATATCTTCTATACACACCTTTTATTAACGTGACACGTTCCACATCATTACGAAGTGTCGTATTCATGATCTACGGAACAAGTAGTAATATAATGTAATCTTTGGAACTGGATTTCTTATATTCTTCTTGAGCTCTGAGGGTATTTTGCCTGTCTGATACATTTTGCTCACTGGATGGAAGAGTTTTGTCACGGCTGGCTCCCCCAAGGCTATCAGTAGCTGTAATTGAATGCTGTCTACTACCCGGGCCTTGTTTCGACTTGAGTCTTTTAGCGCTTTGCCAGATTCTTCACACAGTATCATAACTCTTTTCTCATCTTCATCACGTCCTCTTCCATTTCCATAATATTGCCCTCAAGTACATCGCTCTCGCATAGACCCTCTAAATACTCCTTCCTCCTTTGTGCTTTCCCTTCTTTGCTTGGAACTAATTTTCCATCTGAGTTCTTGATATTTTCTCTAATCGTCTTGTAGGGAGGATCTATCTTAGCCCTAGTGATACATGCTTCTACTTCCTTACATCTACATCCATACTCCGCAAGCCACCTGACGGTGTGTGGCGGAGGGTACCTTGAGTAACTCTATCGGTTCTCCCTTCGATTGCACTCTCGTATTGTTCGTGGAAAGAAGGATTGTCGGTATGCTTCTGTGTGGGCTCTAATCTCTCTGATTTTATCCTCACGGTATCTTCGCGAGATATACGTAGAAGCGAGCAATATACTGCTTGACTTTTCGGTGAACGTATGTTCTCGAAACTTCGAGAAAAGCCCGTACCGAGCTACTGAGCGTCTCCTGCAGAGTCTTCCACTGGAGTTTATCTATCATCTCCGTAACGCTTTCGCGATTACTAAAAGATCCTCTAACGAAGGGCGCTGCTCTCCGTGGATCTTCTCTGTCTCTTCTATCAACCTTATCTGGTACGGATCCCACACTGCTGAACATTATTCGAGCAGTGGGCGAAAAAGCGTACTGTAACCTACTTCCTTTGTTTTCGGATTGCATTTCCTTAGGATTCTTCCAATGTGTCTGTCTGGCATCTGCTTTACCAACGATCAACTTTATATGATCATCCCATTTTACATCACTCCTAATGCGTACTCCCAGATAATTTATGGAATTAACTGCTTCCAGTTGCTCACCTGCTATATGATAAGCTAAATGATAAGGGTTCAATCTTTCTATGTATTCGCAGGACATTACACTCGTCTACATTGAGATTCTATTGCCATTCGCTGCACCGTGCGTCAATTCGCTGCAGATCCTACTGCATTTCAGTACAATTTTCCATTGTTACAACTTCTCGATATACCACAGCATCATCCGCAAAAAGCCTCAGTGAACTTCCGATGTCATCCACGAGGTCATTTATGTATATTGTGAACAGCAACGGTCCTACGACACTCCCCTGCGGCACGCCTGAAATCACTCTTACTTCGGAAGACTTGTCTCCATTGAGAATGACATGCTGCGTTCTGTCATCTGGGAACTCTTCAATCCAATCACAAAGTTGGTCTGATAGTCCATATGCTCTTACTTTGTTCATTAAACGACTGTGGGGAATTGTATCGAACGCCTTGCGGAAGTCAAGAAACTCGGCATCTACATGGGAACCCGTGTCTATTGCCCTCTGAGTCTTGTGGACGAACAGCGCGAGCTGGCTTTCACACGACCGTCTTTTTCGAAACCCATGCTGATTCGTACATAGTAGATTTCTAGTCTCCAGAAAAGTCATTATACTCGAACATAATACGTGTTCCAAAATTCTTCAACTGATCGACGTTTGAGATATAGGTGTACAGTTCTGCACATCTGTTCGACGCCCCTTGTTGAAAACGGGGTGGACCTGTGACCTTTTGTAGTCCTTTGGAACGCTACGCTCTTCTAGAGGCCTGCAGCCATTGCTGCGTGCCCGTTTCGCACTTCCTGTCGCTCTTTCGTACGACGGCAGATGTAGTGGTAGGTGATCTGAGTGTAGGGGGGCATCGACGGAAAGGGTCGGGTCGACAGTTATCTGGGCCGTTTGGGTTCGGCTGCCCGGACAGCGCCAACGGACGCTTCGACGTCGGGCAGAGCAGATGAAAGAGAAGGATTGCGCGGACAACGTATAAGCGGGCAGATGGCGAGGCGTGTCCCGAGGCATTGTCTCAGCGGAGCCAGTGGCCCGTGAGAAATGAGCCCGCGGGCGGTTTCCACAACACGCATTAGGGCCGAGGGCCGCCACAAAGGGCCAAGACAAACGCCGGAGGTGGAGCCCTGCGGAGCGCAAAGGGTTGCCTGTCGAAGCTCGTGTCCGCGATCAGCGCGCAGAGGGCACGCCTGCCTGCCAATTCCTGCGCAGCCGCTGGCCGGCGGGGGTCCGACGCGCTTCGACAGCCCGAAGGGCTGAAGGGCTGAAGGGCTGCAGGGCTAAAGCGCCGCACAATGCGACCGCCGGCCGGAAGTCGCCCGCCACCGAGCACGCATTAATTTTTCTCTCTAATTGTGCCGCTCCGTTATAGGCGGTGGCGGCTCTTTAGAACATCGCCGGCATTGTCAGCCCCCGTATTGGAATTTCGTTCTGTTGTGGCGCAGATTAGTCTCATTTGTGAGATTTCCTGCTCATTACTTGGGGCTTCAAAAGCAAAACGAGAATAACGGGGTGTAGTCCAATAAAATGAGGTGATGCTGATGGCATTAGCAAATGAGACAGTTAATGTAGTAGATGAGTTTTTCTGTTAGAGAAGCAAAATAACTGATGATGGTCGAAGTAGGCAGGATATAAATGACAGTGGCAAGAAAAGCGTTTCTGAAGAAGAGAAATTTGTTAACATTGGGTATAGATTTAAGTGTCAGGAAGTCGTATCTGAAAGTATTTGTATGGAGTGTAGCCATTGTATGGAAGTGAAACATTGACGATAAGAGAATAGAGGCTTTTGAAATGTGGTGCTATAGAAGAATGCTGAAGTTTAGGTGGGTAGCTCACATAACTAATGAGCAGGTATTGGAGAGAAGAGGAGTTTGTGTCACAACCTGACTTGAAGAAGGGATCGCTTGGTAGGACATGTTTTGAGGCATCAAGGGATCACTAATTTAGTATTGGAGGGCAGTGTGGAGGGTAAAAAATCGGACTGAAGACCACAACAACAACAACAACATATCGTCAGAAGCTCCAAAAGGCTCTGAGCACTATGCGACTTAACTTCTGAGGTCATCAGTTTCCTAGAACTTAAACTACTTAAACGTAAAGAACCTAAGGACATCACACACATCCATGCCCTAGGCAGGTTTCGAACCTGCGACCGTAGCGGTCGCGCGGTTCCAGACTGAAGTGCCCACAACCGCTCGGCCACACCGGCCACCTCATGGTTGTCCTTATTGGCAATTGCGAATACATTTAATGATATTTAAAGAGGTCGGTTCTTCTGTAAACATTTGTTCGATGTATCGTTACTTTATTCGATATATCAGTTCCTGGTAGTAAGTATTGTTCAAATTTCGGTGTATATGAGACCCGATATTTTTAAAAATATCGTCAGTCCCAGCACTGGGCAGAGGTCTGGCCGTGGGCGCACACACACACACACACACACACACACACAGACGTGGTAACGCACGCACGCGACAACTGGGAGTGGCCCTAGCCTCGCACATGGCTGCACACGGCGACCGCGTCGCCGCCAATAAACGTCCTGCCTCGGACGCGCCTGTCAGGCGGCCAGCCGTGCGTGAGGCGCGCCCTCCGGCATTGTTCTGGTCCAGCGCCGCGTCGGCAAACGCACTGGGCGCGCAATGAAAGCCACGCCGGGCGCGCGCTCGGACGCCTCGCTAATGCCGTCCTCACACGGGGCGCGAAGGCCGGCGTGGCCGAGGGGGGAGCTGCGAAGTAACAGCGTGGAATGTCACATCCCGGAGCCGCTGCGAATCGCGCTAATGTTTGGTCGCCAGTAAGTACTACAGGCGTGTTCTTGTGGTCTTCAGTCCTGAGACTGGTTTGATGCAGCTCTCCGTGCTACTCTACCCTGTGCAAGCTTCTTCATCTCCCAGTACCTACTGCAGCCTACGTCCTTCTGAATCTGATTAGTGTATTCATCTCTTGTTCTCCCTCTACGATTTTTACCCTCCACGCTGCCCTCCAATACCAAATTGATGATCCCTTGATGCTTCAGAACATGTGCTACCAACCGATCCCTTCTTCTTGTCAAGTTGTGCCACAAACTCCTCTTCTCCCCATTTCTGTTCAACACCTCCTCATTAGGTATGTGATCTACCCATCTAATCTTCAGCATTCTTCTGTAGCACTACATTTCGAAAGCTTCTATTCTCTTCTCGTCCAAACTATTTATCGTCCATGTTTCACTTCCATACATGGCTACACTCCATACAAATACTTTCAGAAACGACTTCCTGACACTTAAATCTATACTCGATGTTAACAAATTCCTCTTCGTCAGAAACGCTTTCCTTGCCACTGCCAGTCTACATTTTATATCCTCTCTACTTCGACCATCATCAGTTAGTTTGCTCCCCAAATAGAAAACTCCTTTAGTACTTTAAGCATCTCATTCCCTAATCTAATTCCCTCGGTTTCACCCGACTTAATTCGACTACATTCCGTTATCCTTGCTTTACTTTTGTCCATGTTCATCTTATATCCTCCTTTCAAGACACTGTCCATTCCATTCAACTGCTCTTCCAAGTCCTTTGCTGTCTCTGACAGAACTGCAGTGTCATCGGCGAACCTCAAAGTTTTTATTTCTTCTCCCTGGATTTTAATACCTACTCCAAACTTTTCTTTTGTCTCCTTTACTGCTTGCTCAATATATAGATTGAATAAGATCGGGGAGAGGCTACAAACCTGTCTCACTCCCTTCCCAACCACTGCTTCCCTTTCATGTCCCTCGACTCTTATAACTGCCATCTGGTTTGTGTGCAAATTGTAAATAGTCTTTCGCTTCCTGTATTTTACCCCAGCCACCTTCAGAATTTGAGAGAGAGTATTCCAGTCAACATTGTCAAAAGCTTTCTTTAACTCTACAAATGCTACAAACGTAGGTTTGCCCTTTCCTTAATCTACCTTCTAAAATAAGTCGTAGGATCAGTATTGCCTCACTTGTTTCAACATTTCTACGGAATCCAAACTGATCTTCGCCGAGGTCGGCTTCTACCAGTTTTTCCATTCGTCTGTAAAGAATTCGCGTTAGTACCTTCAGCCGTGACTTATTAAAGTGAAAGTCCGGTAATTTTCGCATCTGTCAAAACCTGCTTTCTTTGGGATTGCAATTATTATATTCTTCTCGAAGTCTGAGGGTATTTCGCCCTGTCCCGTACATCTTGCTCACCAGACGGTAGAGTTTTGTCAGCACGGGCTCTCCCAAGGCGGTCAGTAGTTCTAATGAATGTTGTCTACCCCCAGGTCTTTCAGTGCGCTGCTAAACTCTTCACGCAGTATCGTATCTCCCGTTTCATCTTGATGTACATCCTCTTCCATTTCCATAATATTGTCCTAGGGTGGAGCAATTAGTAAACAGAGGGGAATGTTGTCAGCAATAACTCCTGTCACGGTCGCCAGTTTCACACTGCACTAGTCCCGGAGAACAAACTACATACCAGGTGTAGAGGTATGAAACCGGAATTTAGTTGCAAATAGTTTCACGTCTGTTGTTTGAAACTGGTAAATAATATTACGGTATCTTGATAATTTTTACTTATGGACCGTCTGACAGCAACTGCATAATTTAATGTGTTTCATTACTTAAGAAATCTTCGAGCCACTCACATATTTGGCAACCAATCCCATATGCTCGTACCTTAGTTAGGAGTCTGCAGTGGGGCACCGAGTCAAACACTTGCCGGAAGTCAAGGAATATGGCATCGGCCTGATACCCTTTATCCATGGTTCGCAAGATATCATGTATCCGTACACCCTTTGTATGTTCCCGTACAGCTCAGACACTGTACTCGAAAGTCGTTTAGCCGGTATCGGCAGATAAATACGATACTGCGGATGCCTGTGTTATTTTAATTACGACGTAAAGTTGCTTTGTACATGCACTGGATTATCGTATCGCACTCGTTGCTGTCCACGCGAATGCAGAAGACGGGAAAACGAGACAACGTTGAACTCCGTGAACGTGACGGGCACATCAACGACCAGAGCTGTGGCACGCGGAAGGTGATGCATACAGGCACCGAGACCTGAATGACGTCACGGACACTGCTGACGTCTTGGTAGAAGATCTGGAGCAGTGAACCGTAATTCTACTCTACATAGGTGTACTGAACCCTTATCACGCACAGCTTTTCGCAACTGTAGAAGACAGGACTACAAAAGTTGAAGATGGTAAATAATATTTTATTCAGAATAATCTCCATTGCTAATTATATATTTATCCCGCCTCTCCGTCGGGCTATGAATGCCACGCAAAAAAAGTTCTCGCTTTGTAGCGATTAGTCACCGAACCATTTTCATCCGAATAGAAGCGTTGTTCAGCAAGAGAATGTCCCAGTGACGCAAGGAGGCAGGTCCAAACTGAACGCCTCGATCGTTTCCCTGACCCGTTTTCCTTTGTGTGACGGGACGTTACCATGGAGCAGTATGACTGTGTCGCCTTGTCTCATAATGCTCGCTTTATATCGATCATTTTC
Organism: Schistocerca gregaria; assembly: GCF_023897955.1. NCBI lineage: Eukaryota > Metazoa > Arthropoda > Insecta > Orthoptera > Acrididae > Schistocerca > Schistocerca gregaria. The sequence continues at coordinate 88,553,741 of NC_064929.1, read as the reverse complement.
TGTTGGTAGCGATCAGTGTTCACGGTTTCACCAGGTTATAGCAGCACATAATAGATGACATATTTCCGATCCCACCTACCAGAGATACGAGGTCAGGTCTTGGGCGGTGCTGACAATCTGGCGGGAGCGCAGATATTCGAGTACAGTGGCGACTCGGGCTGCGGATGGTCCCGTCACCAGACCCAGACCGCCCCACACACACGCCACAGCCTGCCGGCACGTTATTTACTGTCTCCGAGAGCGGTCGGCAGTGCTCGGATTGTTCGCCGCCGCTCGACCGTGAAACTGGAGCCCACGACGTCGGGGGTCGAGGGTCGGCGCAGCACGACCACGCCAGCGGTGGCCGAGCATCTGGCCGCATTCCGTGGCGCCGCCTCTGCTTCCCGGTGCACTCTCATCTACATCAACACAGATACTCCGCAAGCCACCGTGTGGTGCGTGGCGGAGGGTACCTCCTCTGTTCCACTCGCTAATACATCTCTGTACAGGGTGTTACGAAAAGGTACGGCCAAACTTTCAGGAAACATTCCACACACAAAAATTAAGAAAACATGTAATGTGTCCGGAAACGCTTACTTTCCATGATAGAGCTCGTTTTAGTTTCGTCAGTATGCACTGTACTTCCTCCATTCACCGCCAGTTGGCCCAGTTCAAGGAGGGTAATGGTGACTTCGGTGCTTGTGTTGGCATGCGACTCATTGCTCTACAGTACTAGCATCAAGCACATCAGTACGTAGCATCAACAGGTTACTGTTCATCAGGAACGTGGTTTTGCAGTAAGTGCAATGTTTACAAATGCGGAGTTGGCAGATGCCCATTTGATGTATGGATTAGCACGGGACAATAGCCGTGGTGCGGTACGTTTGTATCGAGACAGATTTCCAGAACGAAGGTGTCCCGACAGGAAGACGTTCGAAGCAATTGATCGGCGTCTTAGGGAGCACGGAACATTCCAGCCTACGACTCGCGACTGTGGAAGACATAGAACGACGTGGACACCTGCAATGGACGAGGCAATTCTTGGTGCAGTTCACGATAATCCTAATGTCAGCGTCAGAGAAGTTGCTGCTGTACAAGGTAACGTTGACCACGTCACTGTATGGGGAGTGCTACGGGAGAACCAGTTGTTTCCGTACCGTGTACAGCGTGTGCAGGCACTATCAGCAGCTGATTGCCCTCCACGGGTACACTTCTGCGAATGGTTCATCCAACAATGTCAATCCTCATTTCAGTGCAAAAGTTCTCTTTACGGATGAGGCTTCATTCCAACGTGATGAAATTGTAAATTTTCACAATCGACATGTGTGGGCTGACGAGAATCCGCACGCAATTGTGCAATAATGTCATCAACACAGATTTTCTGTGAATGTTTGGGCAGGCATTGTTGGTGCCTCGATTGGGCCCCATGTTCTTCCACCTACACTCAATGGAGCACGTTATCATGATTTCATATGGGATACTCTACCTGTGCTGCTAGAACATGTGCCTTTACAAGTACGACACAACATGTGGTTCATGCACGATGGAGCTCCTGCACATTTCAGTCGCAGTGTTCGTACGCTTCTCAACAACAGATTCGGTGACCGATGGATTGGTAGAGGCGGACCAATTCCGTGGCCTCCACGCTCTCCTGACCTCAACCCTCGTGACTTTCATTTCTGGGGGCATTTGAAAGCTCTTGTCTACGGAACCCCGGTACCAAATGTAGAGACTCTTCGTGCTCGTATTGTGGACGGCTGTGATACAATACGCCATTCTCCAGGGCTGCATCAGCGCATCAGGGATTCCGTGCGACGGAGGGTGGATGCACGTATCCTCGCTAACGGAGAACATTTTGAACATTTCCTGTAAGAAAGTGTTTGAAGTCACGCTGGTATGTTCTGTTGCTGTTTGTTTCCATTCCATGATTTATGTGATTTGAAGAGAAGTAATAAAATGAGCTGTAACATGGAAAGTAAGTGTTTCCGGACACATGTCCACATAACATCTTTTCTTTATTTGTGTGGGGAATGTCGTCTGAAAGTTTGGCCGTGCCTTTTTGTAACACCCTGTATACTCACAGAGTGCCTAGCGTCCAGAACACGTTGGTGTATCGATTTACTCATATGATACATTACACATTCTAACTTGATTTCAGAACGCATCATAAATTGATTTTTGAATGCGTACACAGAATACGTGATGTCTCTGCTAGCGCAATCGCCGTCTCATCCAGAAATTAAAAAAACTTTGGCGCAGACAAAAGGTGACCGGGCTATAAGCGCTGAGCCGAATAAAACAGAACGAGTGAATGCCAGTCGCCGATTGTTTTTGTGGTTGACAGGGTTTGCGAATGACCATGTTGTTATAATTATCAGCGAAATCCATAGATTGAGACTACCGGAGTGGAAATAAACGATCAGCAGGAGTAACAGGTGAAGAAGAAAGCTGCATATTTTCTTCAGTGGGTACCCAACAGAATGAGATTTTGACAGAAAATTTGTGCCAGATCGCTACACCTCTAAGAGCCAGTTGTACAGTCACCGGTTAGCAGCCGTTTATGTCCTAATTTCGAAATAGCGTGCACAACGTGTTGTACGAACAGGTAATAACGTCTAACCGGAGAATAAATACGCGATAACTGAACCGGTGATTCTGGCGAAGTTAACTGGAGAATAAGTTTCGGTAACGGCAGGAATAGTTACACAATTAGTGATGACAAGATTGTTACAAGGAAGTAGCAGAAGAAACCGTGAAATCACAAAGATTTTATAGAAGAATATGACGACTCGAAATTTGTATAATAATTTCTTACTACAAAATAAAAAAAAATTGGAAATTTGTGGTAAGGTCTTATGAGACCAAACTGCTAAGGTGACCGGTCCCTAAGCTTACACTCTACTTAAACTAGCTTACGCTAAGGACAACACACACACACACACACACACACACACACACACACACACACACACACACACACACACACACACGCCCCAGGGAGGACTCGAACCTCCGACGGTGAGAGCCGCAGTACTTTTCTATGTCAGGCTTGACAAACCGGAGCACATAAATTAAATGTGAAAGTTTTTCCTAATGTAGGATTGTTTGCTTGTAATACGCCTAATAGGCTTTTGGTATTGTTATTTCGTGTATTACATTCTGTCGTGTTGTTTGTATGAATGAGGTACATAAAAATGATCATTTGTGCCAGAACAATCTTGCTTATTTGGCGTCGGCTATAACTGCTGGAATATCAGAAAGGCCTATTTCGTTTTACCTAGTACGCAGTGGCGAAATACACGTAATAAGATAGAGGAACCACATCCGTCTTGGGTACTATTCGCATTAACAGCTTTTTCGGTGTAAGGTAACGACATTTTGATTTTACATGTAATAAAATGTTTGTCGAACCTCGATGACGTAATAAAAAAAATGAGATAGAGGAACCACATCCGTCTTGGGTACTATTCGTATTAACAGCTTTTTCAGTGTAAGGTAACGACATTTTGATTTTACATGTAATAAAATGTTTGTCGAACCTCGATGACGTAATAAAAAAATGGCTCTGAGCACTATGCGACTTAACTTCTGAGGTCATCAGTCCCCTATAACGTAGAACTAATGAAACCTAACTAACGTAAGGACATTACACACATCCATGCCCGAGGCAGGATTCGAACCTGCGACCGTAGCGGTCACGCGGCTCCAGACTGAAGCGCCTAGAGCGGCTCGGCCACAGCGGCCGGCGATGACGTAATAGACTCATCCCCAGAAAGGAAAGCACGCCGTGTAAAGTTGTAGCAAGATTAGAGAGAAAAAATGCTGGGACCTAAGGATTGAGGAAACGTGCACTCTCTTGCTTGCCTCTTGTCTGTGGCTGTTTGCCGATGATGCCGCGGTGTACGGTAAGGTGTCAAAGTTGAGTGACTGTAGGAAGATAAAAGACGAGTTAGACAAAATTTGAGGCTGCTGTGATGAATGACAGATAGACCTAATGTGTACAAATCTAAGTTAATGTGGATGAGTAAGAAGAACAAACATGTAGTGTTCGGATAAAGTATTACTAGTGTCTTTTTTGGTAATCAAGTCATTTAAATATCTGGGCGTAACGTTGCAAAGCGATATGAGGTGGACCGATCATGTGAGAACTGCGGGAGGGAAGGCGGATGCTCGATTTCGATTTATTGGGAGAATTTTACGGAAGAGTGGTTCACCTGTATGTAAAGGAGACCTCGTATGGGACGCCGGAGCGGTCTATACTGGTCGAGCGTTTGGGATCGGCACCAGCTCGGACTGAAGGGAGACATCGAAGCAATTCAGGGGCGGGCTGCTACATTTGTTGCCGGTAAGTTTGCGCAATACCTATGTGTTACGGAGATGCTTCAGGAACTCCAATGGGAATACCTGAAGGGAGGGCGGCGTTCTTTCCGAGGAACGCTATTGAGGAAATTTAGAAAACCGCCATCTGAAGCCGAGTACTGAACGATTCTACTGCCGCCAAGCACGTAAGCACGAAGGTAAGATACGAGAAGTCAGGGCTCATACGGAGACATGCAGGGTGTTACAAAAAGGTACGGCCAAACTTTCAGCAAACATTCCTCACACACAAAGAAAGAAAATATGTTATGTGGACCTGTGTCCGGAAACGCTTATTTTCCATGTTACAGCTCATTTTATTACTTGTCTTCAAATCACATTAATCGTGGAATGGAAACACACAGCAACAGAACGTACCACCGTGACTTCAAACACTTACTTACAGGAAATGTTCAAAATGTTCTCCGTTAGCGAGGATACATGCATCCACCCTCCGTCGAATGGAATCCCTGATGTGCTGATACAGCCCTGGAGAATGGCGTATTGTATCACAGCCGTCCACAATACGTGCACGAAGAGTCTGTACATTTGGTACCGGGGTTGCGTAGACAAGAGCTTTCGAATGCCCCCATAAATGAAAGTCAAGAGGGTTGAGGTCAGGAGAGCGTGGAGGCCACGGAATTGGTCCGCCTCTACCAATCCATCGGTCACCGAATCTGTTGTTGAGAAGCGTACGAACACTTCGACTTAAATGTGCAGAAGCTCCATCGTGCACGAACCACATGTTGTGTCGTACTTGTAAAGGCACATGTTCTAGCAGCACAGGTAGAGTATCCCGTATGAAATCATGATAAGGTGCTCCATTGAGCGTAGGTGGAAGAACGAAACTAAAATGAGCTCTAACATGGAGATTAAGCGTTTCCGGACACATCTCCAGATAACATCTTTTCTTTATTTTCTTTATTTGTGTGTGAGCAATGTTTCCTGAAAGTTTGGCCGTACCTTTTTTGTGACACCATATATATATATTTGTCGATAGGTGAAATCGGCAGGCACTTCGGTTTGCCCTCCCCCCCCCCCCCACCCCCTCCCCCTTACGCCCCCTAGATACGGACTTCGCGGTCACGTCAACGTCACTGTATTACGAGGTCCACAAACCGCGAACAGCCTGATGCGTTGCGACGTTGCCTGATGTCGGCTAGTGGTATACATGTGCGATCTGACACCTCATTGGCGACGTTCGCCCCCGTGGGGCAGGAATCTGACGCGCCGTGTTTCGCGTTTGTCGTCGTGCCCTGCGTGTACAAACACGCACACCCGCGCACAGCGCACGCGGCTGTCGTCGGGTTTGGTTTTCCTCTGGCCCCGCCTTGCCCGCAATTGGCCCAAAACGCGTTTGACAATCAAGATGCTTGTCTAAACGGGCGGAGCGCTCAATTAGCGGTAAGTGCCCGCCGCTGTCGTGCTGCCTTGCTCGCTGCTGCTCGGAGCTCTCATACTTCCGACTGCTGCGCCGGCCCCTGGCCTCAGCGGAGGGCAGTGATCCCTCCGTGCTCTCACAACACGCGATCTCTCAGCTGTGCTGCCTGGTTACGTACTGCGGGCTGCGGCACAAGAAGGGTCACGTCTCCACTATTCCATACTTCCAAAATATCAGTGTGCTCCGTCTTCAGTTCACGAGTGGCCTACCGGGACCATCCGACCGCCGCGTCATCCTCAGAGGAGCATGCGGATAGGAGGGGCGTGGGGTCAGCACACCGCTCTCCCGGTCGTTATGATGGGTTTCTTTGACCGGAGCCGCTACTATTCGATCGAGTAGCTCCTCAATTGGCATCAAGAGGCTGAGTGCACCCCGAAAAATGGCGGTTGGATGGTCACCCATCCAAGTGCCGGCCACGCCCAACAGCGCTTAATTTCGGTGATCTCACGGGAACCGGTGTATCCACTGCGGCAAGGCCGTTGCCAAAATATCAATGTGGGGCGTTGAAACATCAGTATTTCAGCATCGATACAGAAGTCTTCAACATATCGTAGCATCAGTGTTTTAGACAAGTCATCGACCTTTGACGTTGAAAAAAAATTCAAAAATGAATAAGCTACTTAATACCTCTGCCTTTTACTTTTTTCATTATTTAAAGGAGTACTTTTTCTCCATATGCCTCTATACAACATTATTGCAGCGATTATAGAAGACACAGAATTTGAAAGAAAAAGTTCTACATCGTGTTTTATGCACACGCCCAGCTTAGTACCTAAAAAATTTACTGAAAAAACTGACAAACTGTCGGAGGTGATTCGTTTGCCACGAGCACGAACCAGTTTTAATAAAACAGTGGCCATCCGCGTTCTGTTGTCGGCAAGTGATTCACAGGCTACAGCGGAGATCGACAAGTTTCTGTTTGAGGCGTTGCTCTGGTGTACGTACAACGTAGCGTGACTCTGATGCGGGCGTATAAGCACCGGCAAGCAGGCAAGGGGATCAGAGTGGCATTCACGTCTGCAGTAAGTGCGGAAACTTTATGGACACGTTGTTACCAGATGCGTCCAGACAGTACCAATGTACTGTTGTTCTTTTCTTTCCTGCTCAATAACAAAAGTAGGTAACCACTGGTTGAAAGACGTGTATAGGGCATCGCATCTGTCGAAAACCTCCGTTGTGCAGCGGTGCGCCATATTCCGTACTGCTGCTTGTCGATAACCCACGTCCCCGTGTCGCAAACGCCGTAACGCCCGAGTTCCGCTAACTGCAGTGGGAGACGCTCGTGTACGAGCCTTACAGTTCTGACCTCACCCTGTTCAAATGGCTCTGAGCACTATGGGACTTAAGTGCTGGGGTCATCAGTCCCCTAGAAGTTAGAGCTACTTAAACCACTCTTCCTTGCCCGAGGCAGGATTCGAACCTGCGACCGTAGCGGTCGTGCGGTTCCAGACTGCAGCGGACATACACTAAGCTACTACGTGAATGTTGACATTGACAAGTGAAAGTCGACATTCTCGAGATTTCGGTGTTTCACTGTAATATGCGTACAAAGATTTCCCTTCATATCGTGGATACCATTTTGAGCAGTGTCTCGTGTGAGCGATAACTGGCTACTTGCTGTGACGAGAGAGAGTTCTGTTTATCCTTTGCGAGACAGAGAATATTCTTGGCGATACGGAACCTCGTTTCACGCCGACCAGCGCGGTGCATAGTCAGCTGGTGCTGCCGCCGGCCGGGGGTGGCCGAGTGGTTCTAGGCACTACAGTCGGGAAGCGCGCGACCGCTACGGTCGCAGGTTCGAATCCTGCCTCGGGCATGGATGTGTGTGATGTCCTTAGGTTAGTTAGGTGTAAGTAGTTCTAAGTTCTAGGGGACTGATTACCTCAGTTGCTAAGTTCCATAGTCCTCAGAGCCAGTTGAACCATTTTTTTGGTCCCGCCGCCTTCTGACGCCCACACCGCGGGCCGGTCAGATCAGACTGTTGGCTCAGCAAACAATGGAGGCAAACATTGTGCGTCGCGGCACACGCCCAGCTAGCAGCCCGGCGGGGGCGAGACGCGGTAGGCATGTTGTGTTTAGCGCCCTCGCGTGTACTCACAGCTGCCGCAGTTACTGTCACACGCTGGCGTCAACGAGCGGTGGAGAACGCGAGAGAGAGAGACAGAGACAGAGAGACAGAGAGAGTCGGAAGAGGCGGAAGACACTGACCGTCCCAAAACACGGAGACCGTCTCCTTCACAGCGTGTCGTACAGCACCGATTCCTGGATTCGGCGAGTGCTCGCCAAGTTTCCGGTAGTGTGTGGCAGGTGAGGTGTACGCACAGGACGCTCAGTTCCTGTAAATAGTGGGCCTGTGGTCTGTGGAGGCGCAGCTGAAGTCCAGTGTCATCCGACGTGGCTTCCGTCGGGTTCAGACAAAGCAGGCTCAAAGGAAGGCCTCTAGTGACGTCACGTCAGCTAGGCACGGCGAACGTCGGGTCTGTTGGAAGGATACTCATAATGGTGGTATAAGATGAACATCAACAAAAGCAAAACGAGGATAATGGAATGCAGTTGAATTAAATCGGGAATTAGATTAGGAAATGAGACACTTAAAGTAGTATAGGAGTTTTGGTATTTGGGGAGCAAAGTAACTGATGATGGTCGAAGTAGAGAGGATATAAAACGTAGACTGGCAATGGCCAGGAAAGCGTTTGTGAAGAAGACAAATTTGTTAACATCGAGTATAGATTTAAGTGTCAGGAAGTCATATCTGAAAGTATTTGTATGGAGTGTAGCCATGTATGGAAGTGAAACATGGACGATAAATAGTTTGGACAAGAAGAGAAACTTTCGAAATGTGGTGCTATAGAAGAATGCTGAAGATTAGACGGGTAGATCACATAACTAATGAGGAGGTATTGAATAGAATTGGGGAGAAGAGACGTTTGTGGCTCAACTTGACTAGAAGAAGGGACCGGTTAGTAGGACATGTTTTGAGGCAGCAAGGGATCACAAATTTAGCATTGCAGGGCAGCGTGGAGGGTAAAAATCGTAGAGGGACAACAAGAGATGAATACACTAAGCAGATTTAGGAGGATGTAGGTAGCAGTAGGTACTGGGAGATGAAGAAGCTTGCACAGGACAGAGTAGCATGGAGAGCTGCATCAAACCAGTCTCAGGGCTGAAGACCACAACAACAACAACAACCTCTCTGGCACAGGAAAAAGGGAAACTATTGGCAGTAGTTGACCCGATACACATTGTTCTGACAGGTTTTTGCGATGAATTAATTGTGCAATTCGCTACACTTCTTAACAAATAGTGTACTCCTGAACTTAAATTTCCACCTGTTTTAATGACTGACATACAAAAACAACTTCCCGGACCAGCAGCAACAGAATTCTTGCTTCTTTACCTTATTTGTAAATCTGAGGGAGTTACGTTTGTACTGGGTTGCTTTTACAAGAAACTGTGAACATATTGGTGCTCTTCTTTAGGTATCTCGGTTGACTACGGGCTGAGGAGCACTGAATGTTAATGAAATATCTTGCGATTGTACACGTTGGGGGAAGAGGCAAAAGAGAGATACTTGGTTTATCAAATAAAATTTTTTTAATAAAGTTTCTTCTTTCAGTTCCAAGAGGAGAGCTTTTATCTTTTCTGATGTGCATGTTTAAAAAAGTTTAAGCTGAGCAGTATTTTCGATGTATGAAGCTATTTTGTTTCCTGTTTAGAATTCCTTTCGTTGAAAACGACTGTAGCCTAATCTAATTACTGTCAACAGTTGGACATTTACACATGCAAATTAGTTCACATTTCCAGTGATGACGATGTCAAACGAAAATAAATAAATAAATAAAAGAAACGAGCCGGCCGCGGTGGTCTCGCGGTTCTAGGCGCGCAGTCCGGAACCGTGCGAGTGCTATGGTCGCAGGTTCGAATCCTGCGTCGGGCATGGATGTGTGTGATGTCCTTAGGTTAGGTTTAAATAGTTCAAAGTTCTAGGGGACTAATGACCACAGCAGTTGAGTCCCATAGTGCTCAGAACCATTTGATTTGAAAAGAAACGAGTTAATTCTAATGGAGTTGGGGTAAGTTTCGATAACAAAATGGATCAAGTAAATATAATTACTTGAATGTAAAATTTCCGAAGCTTGCAATGGGGCAAAACATCTTCTCACATTGATCTACGTTTGTTTCGCCAGGATTCAGTAATACAGAACTATGATCTTCATTTGTAGCTTTACGATAGTAAGAAAATCTTTCATCTAAGTAAAACTGCAGAATCCAAAACAATAGCAATCATTTTGTCCAAAAATAATAGATTCGTAGTGATAACCACGTCGAGGCGTTTCTGCCTGCGACAGAGCTGGCGGCCGCCGTGCCTAGCTGACGTGACGTCAGCAACGAGCGCCGAGGCCTGCCTTTGAGTCGGTGTTGCTTCAGTCGGGGCTAACTTGCTTGTCGAGGCATCAGCGTGACTTCATCTCCATCCTCCTCGAACCACTGCAGCAAGATACTGGCCTGGACTCCGTCCATCATGAGAATGAAGCCCGCGTGTGTTTCACTACGGAGGAGGGGGATACAGTGGCATCCATTTTTGCGGTACACATGGACAGCGGGACAGTGAGAGTACAAGCAGCGCCTACACAGGCTGTGACAGTACACGATTTTTGAAATAAACATTACGTAGCTGAAGTATGATTAACAGAAACGTCGATGGTTGTTAGTACATCAGAAGGTTTTATTTATTGATTTATTTAACCTGGCAAGATTAGGGCCATCAGGCTCTCTCTTACATCTAACCAGGCATTCTACTTATTATACTTTCATATGTTTTAGTAGGCATGTTAAATTGCATGTAGTACAAAAAGTGAAATAAACAATTACACAGGCACACCTGGAAAAATACATACATATAGAGTTTATGTTCTTAGATTACAAGTACTGTTATAATTAGACATTATTTGAGAGACAGATTTTAGATAGGAGTGCTAGCAGCAGGGAGTATGAGGGAGGCAGATGGTGAAGGGATGAGAAGAATAGAGAGACATGATGAAACACAATTAAGGAAATATAAAGGAAAAGAAGATTCCGTGGCTAATAGAGGTAGATGAAGAGGAAGGCATCTCAGAAGAGTGTTCCTGGAGTGTGGGGTGTCGCATTGTCCTGCTGGAATTGCCCAACTCCGTCGGAATGCACAATGGATACGTCTCGATGCAGGTGCTTAGGTACGTGTCACCTGTCAGAGTCGTATGTGGACGTACCGGGGGTCCAGTATCACCGCCACTGCACACGCCTCACACCAGTAACAGAGGCTGCCATGCCTCGAACAGTCCCCTGCTGACATACAGGGTCCAAGGATTCATGAGTCTGTCTTAATACACGAACACGTCCGTACAAATTGAAACAAAGACTCGCCCGACAAGACACGTTTCCAGTCATCAACAGTCCAACGTCGGTGTTGGCGGGCCGTGCATTCATCGAGGGTACACGAGTGGGCCTTCCGCTCCGATTGTCCATATCGATGATGTTTCGTTGAATGGTTCGCGCGCTGACGCTTGTTGATGGCCCGGCATTGAAATCTACAGCAATTTCAGGAACGTTTGCACTTATGTCACGCTCAACGATCCTCTTCAATCGTCGGTCCCGTTCTTGCAAGATGTTTTTTCCGGCAATAGCGATGTCGGCAATTGATGTTATACCGGATTCCTGATGTTCACGGTACACTCGTAAAATAGTGTTACGCGAAAATCCCTAGCCGGCCCTCGTGGCCGAGCAGTTCTAGACGCTTGAGTCCGGAACCGTCCGACTACTACGGTCGCAAGTTCGAATCCTGCCTCGGGCATGGATGTGTGTGATGTCCTTAGGTTAGTTGGGTTTAATTATTTCTATGTTCTAGGGGACCGATGACCTCAGATGTTAAGTGCCATAGTGCTCAGAGCCATTTTAACCATTTTGAAAATCGCTACGTCGGAGACGGTGTGTCCTATCGCTCGTGCACCGACTGCAACACTATATTCAAACTGACTCAAATCTTGATAATGTCATTGCAGCGTCACTTAACGATCTGACAACTACGCCAGACACTTGTTGTCTTCTATAGGCGTTGCCGATCGCTCCGCCGTATTTTGCCTGTTTACGTATCTCTGCAATTGAATACGCATGCCTATACCAGTTACGCTTCGTTGTATTACAAAACGCCAATCGTTACTAGTAGAAAAAGCGATGGCAGTACACGTAGCACAAAAATCTCCTTCGTCAACGAAACGCGATATCAAAATAAATCATAGGTCGTACAAGTTAACATCTCTCTAACATACAAACTCTGCCTCGGCCTAGCAAAGCACTCCACGCAAGACATGCATTCGAAGGAAATTATAGTCTTGCATTACACCGAGCTCAGGTAAATTGCAATTTGTGCTTTCGCTCCTTACAGAGACAACCAAACGTAATGATTAATCTTTGACTGATGAACGTCAACCACCACGCACCCGGCACTACGACACGGCACAAAAGATGACGGTATCGACCGCGAGGACTGTTCCCTCGTCCATTTCGACGAGATGCTAAAACCTAAACCAACTTCCCGACGTACCGTGTTGTTGCTAGTGCCCAGCACATGTCTTCATCCCGGCTACAGGTAAGCGCTGTCTAGTACGAAATTGTCGTGTTCCCGCGGAGTCGTTAAGTGTGCCGGCCGGCGTCTTAGTTGCACGGTAAATTACCTGTTAAGTGCGTGGCGGACGTCTGGATTTTATGGAGACATAAATGGAAACAAATTGCGGGTGTAATTGTGGGTGCGGAGAAGTGCGCCAGCGATAAATATGGAGGTGCTTTGTTCACAGCGAGTCAGCTTCCGCAGGGGACCACTACAAGTATAAATACAGAGAGGGAGAGACACGGCTAATTACTGGCGGAGGACAGACAGAGAAAGAGAGAGAGAGAGAGAGAGAGAGAGAGAAAAGATTAGCCGCGGCGCGACAGCTAAGTAGCTAATTACCCGACGATAACCGTCTCGCGACGGGGAGGTGTTTTAGGGAGATAGTAACTTAGCTACAGCAGCCGGTAGCTAGTGAGCAGCAAACGCCCGCCTAGCTGCTGTCGCTGTCTCTCTGCTGGTGAGAGGGGGCTGTCATTTAGATCAGCTCCACACTTGGCTAACAGACGGCCCTGTACCTTATTGATCATGATCGAGAACCTAAGTCTAATGCAGTCCCAGATGGAGATAGCGTAGCGTTTCTCGTCATTTTTTCGGTTCTGTCGCTCCTTGCTTTCTTCTACATTACTGTCGTTATGATCAGTAATAATACAAAAAGGTAAGGCCAAACTTTCAGGAAACATTCCTCGCACACAAATAAAGAAAAGATGTTATGTGGACATCTGTCCGGAAACGAATAATTTCCATGTTAGAGCTCATTTTAGTTTCGTCAGTATGTACTGTACTTCCTCGATTCACCGCCAGTTGGCCCAATTGAAGGAAGGTAATGTTGACTTCGGTGCTTGCGTTGACATACGACTCATTGCTCTACAGTACTAGCATCAAGCACATCAGTACGTAGCATCAACAGGTTAGTCTTCATCACGAACGTGGTTTTGCAGTCAGTGCAATGTTTACAAATGCGGAGTTGGCAGATGCCCATTTGATGTACGGAATAGCACGGGGCAATAGCCGTGGCGCGGTACGTTTGTATCGAGACAGATTCCCAGAACGAAGGTGTCCCGACAGGAAGACGTTCGAAGCAATCGATCGGCGTCTTAGGGAGCACGGAACATTCCAGCCTATGACTCGCGACTGGGGAAGACCTAGAACGACGAGGACACGTGCAATGGACGAGGCAATTCTTCGTGCAGTTGACGATAACCCTAATGTCAGCGTCAGAGAAGTTGCTGCTGTACAGGGTAACGTTGACCACGTCACTGTATGGAGAGTGCTACGGGAGAACCAGTTGTTTCCGTACCGTGTACAGCGTGTGCAGGCACTATCAGCAGCTGATTGGCCTCCACGGGTACACTTCTGTGAATGGTTCATCCCACAATGTGTCAATCCTCATTTCAGTGCAAATGTTCTCTTTACGGATGAGGCTTCATTCCAATGTGATCAAATTGTAAATTTTCACAATCGACATGTGTGGGCTGACGAGAATCCTCACGCAATTGCGCAATCACGTCATCGACACAGATTTTCTGTGAACGTCTGCGCAGGCATTCCTCTCAATCCGTAAGGTGTGCTTATTGGGATGTTCATCCCATCCAACACGTTCTGTTACACTTTTTCAGTGAGGATTAAAATCTCATCAGCGAGTTTTATCACAGTTATTCTTTCACACTGAATTTTAATCCCACTCTTGAACCTCCCCTTAACATCCGTTATTGCTTTTCCGATGCGTAGATTGAAATTACTGCGTAACGTTACGCAGAAACAAAATTTATATTTTTTGTTTTGACAATGGACACCTGCTAGATTCGGTGGTTGTTGTTGATGAGATCTGAGCCACTGTTACTTGAAACCAATTCGCTGGTTTGCACGCAGTGTACAATCGAAAGAAAAACATGGTACATGTCACCAACTGTTACTCCATCACAGTCACAATAAGAATTGCCTCGAACGTATATTCGGTGAAGATTGCTGAGGATGGTGCATGATTAAATCTGATGCGTTATGCGGCACTTGTAAACTTTTTATTTGCTTCAGTTGTCTGGAACCAGGAATGGGAGGGAATGTTCGGCGGTGTCTGCCCACTGGACTAGCATGATTGTTATTTATTTATGTAAAATGGACTGCATATATTAAATAACCGATTAAGGCCAATAACAGAGCCAATCTTGCAACTGGAGCAGAATAATTTTCAAAAAGATATAGCACGTATGCAGAATGTATTTACTATGAAGCAGCCAATACAGAAAAGAAGGGAATAGAATCTGCTCACCTATATGGCATTTGTAGTTCTAGAATAGGTCTTCTATTACATAGAAAACATAAACTATGGAATTTAGTAGATAAACGGGGATATCCTCAACACATGATAATGTGTAAAAAATTTATGTAATCACAGCTGCTTCAGGCCCAATGTATCTAATTATACTGATGGAAATATAGTTATTAGTCACGGAGTTGGAGAAGGGTCTGTTTTATCACCCACACTTTTTTACCTTTATATGGAGGATATACTACACAGATCGAAAGATCACACACAACCTGGAATTAAGTTGGTGTGGACCACTTTAGTGTTAACATATACTGATGACTTGATCATTATTATCTATCGGAGGACAACTCCAGGGTCATCTACAAACAGTATTGACTGTCCATGAATAGACGTAAATACCAAGTGCAATAGGCGTGGAACTCCATCCCACAAACTGACATCCGGCACCTGTACAACACAACGCCTATTTGCGTTATACTTTGTGCAGTTACACCTGTTATTAACGAGCGAGTACTTCACATTTGCAATGTTTTATCTCGTACTTACATTAACCTGTGATGTTGCAGTGTTCACCACTGAAATGTGTTACGTAGGCAGCTATACACGAAATTTCATTACTGTACATTTCTTATTTTGTAGTGTAGCGATTTTCTTTCCGGCCGTTTAATTCGGCAGTAGCTTATCTTACAATTCGCCAACGGTCCATGCCGCAGTGGTAGCACGGCTTCCCGTCAGATTACCGAAGTTAAGCGGCATCGGGCTTGGCTATCGCTCGGATGGGTGACCGTCCAGGTGTCCCTAGTGCTTTGGACAACTGGGATGCAATCAACCCTTGTGAGGCCAACTGGGGACCTATTCGACTAAATTGTAGCGACACCGGTTACGAGAACTGATATAGGCTGGGAG
Source organism: Schistocerca gregaria (assembly GCF_023897955.1). Classification (NCBI taxonomy): domain Eukaryota; kingdom Metazoa; phylum Arthropoda; class Insecta; order Orthoptera; family Acrididae; genus Schistocerca; species Schistocerca gregaria. The sequence goes on along the minus strand of NC_064929.1, from coordinate 88,538,147 downwards.
CGCGGTGTGCAGAGCACGTGCCCTCCGTATCCTCCAAGGGCTGAGCGTGGCACGGCGGCCGGTCGGTACCATTGCACCTTCGATTATCTTACAAATTCGCACAAGTACTATATCGAAAAGGAATCAAAAGAAAAGTTCGGAGTAGGTATTAAAATCCATGGAGAAGAAATAAAAACTTTGAGGTTCGCCGATGACATTGTAATTGTGTCAGAGACAGCAAAGGACTTGAAAGAGCAGTTGAACGGAATGGACAGTGTCTTGAAAGGAGGATATAAGATGAACATCAACAAAAGCAAAACTAGGATAACGGAATGTAGTCGAATTAAGTCGGGTGATGGTGAGAGAATTAGATTAGGAAAAGCAGTAAAGGAGTTTTGCTATTTGGGAAGCAAAATAACTAATGATGGTCGAAGTAGAGAGGATATAAAATGTAGATTGGCAATGGCAAAGAAAACATTTCTGAAGAAGAGAAATTTGTTAACATCGAGTATAGATTTAAGTATCAGGAAGCCGTTTCTGAAAGTATTTGTGTGGAAGTGAAACGTGGACGATAAACAGTTTGGAGAAGAAGAGAATAGAAGCTTTCGAAATGTGGTGTTACAGAAGAATGCTGAAGATTAGATGGGTAGATCACATAGCCAATGAGGAGGTATTGAACAGAATTGGAGAGAAGAGGAGTTTGTGGCACAACTTGACAAGAAGAAGGGACCGGTTGGTAGGACATGTTCTGAGGCATCAATGGATCACCAATGTAGTACTGGAGGGCAGCGTGGAGGGTAAGAACCGTAGAGGGAGACCAAGAGATGAATACACCAAGCAGATTCAGAAGGATGTAGGTTGCAGTAGGTACTGGGAGATGAAGAGGCTTGCACAGGATAGGTTAGCATTCAGAGCTGCATCAAACCAGTCTCAGGACTGAAGACCACAACAACAACAACAACAAGCTCAGATGGTAGAACTATTAAATGGAATGACTGATCTGATAGGAAGATGAGATTCTCCCTCCTTAAAGTTATTTCTTCAAGTCATGTTCTGCAGCTACACTCCAGAATGAGATTTTCTGTCTGTAGCGGAGTGTGCGCTGATATGAAACTTCCTAGCTGATTAAAACTGTGTGCCGGACCGAGACTCGAACTCGGGACCCTTGCCTTTCGCGGGCAAGTGCTCTACCAACTGAGTTACCCTAGCACGACTCACGCCCCGTCCTCACACCTTTACTTCAGCCAGTACCTCGCTGTGACGACGGGGCGTGAGTCGTGCTTGGGTGGCTCATATGGTAGAGCACTTGCCCGCGAAAGGGAAGGGTCCCGTGTTCGAGTCTCGGTCCGGCGCACAGTTTTAATCTGCCAGGAAGTTTCAACAACAACACTATCCCGTGGCCAGGGCAGCTAAACGTGTGCTGGGCGAAGGACCCAGAAGTAGCGAGGCGTAGGTGGACTGAGGCTGGGTCAGGGCGAAGAGCCTAACGGTGACCACGCTCGTGGTCATCCCACTGCCACCACAGACACCTGGCAAGGAGGTCCTCGGCTACCCCAGCGCCTGCTCGCCGTGGCGTGACGCGACGTGGCCGAGCTCCCGACGAGTTCATTATCCGGCCGGCGGAGCGGAAGAGGCCCCGTTCTCTGCTCTGTGGCCGGCCGCGACATTAGCACGGAGTGTATGGAGCTCGCCCGCCTGCGTCTGCGTGTGCCTCGTCAGGAGCCGGCAGCGGCGGGGCGGCGGGTGTGAAACGGCCCCCACGGCCGCTAATTACGCACGCTGCCGCGCCGACAAATGTCCGCGATTAACGGCCGCGGAGCAAATTGCCCGGAGATGCAGCCACTTCTCCTGCACCTGCTGTTCGCCGCGACTGGTCTGCCCTTGAGAACGCCACTCTGGTCGCTGTAGCCAGGCTGGGCTGGGCTGGGCTACCGGTAGCACTGTTGATAATTTTAAAAATATCGGCTGTCCGGCATATTCATAAGCAGAAAAAGTCGTTGTTAGCGCTAGATGTATCGAAAATATTGTCGATATATCGAATGAAAATTTATCGACGTACTGGCCTTAAAAAATATCGGCTCCACACTGTAAACATACTGCCAGTTTTATAGTTGTATACGAAATGCTTCGGGAAATTGGGTGGGAGTCTCTACAGGAAAGGAGGCGTTCTTTCCGTGAATCGCCACTCAGGAAATTTAGAGAACCAACATTTGAAGGCTGACTGCAGTGCATTTTTACTACCGCCAACTTACATTTCGCGGGAAGACCACAAAGATAAGATAAGAGAGATTAGGGCTCGTACAGAGGCATATAGATAGTCAGTTCTGTTTGGGAGTGGAACAGGGAGAGAATGTGCTAGTTGTGGTACGAGGTACGCTCCACCACGCACCGTATGGTGGATAGCGGAGTATGTACGTAGATGTAGATGTGGAAGGCGTCGTTCTTCCCGAGGACGGCTACAGTACTAACATAGAGCACATCAGTACGTAGCATCAACAGCTTAGTGTTCATCACGAACGTGGTTTTGCAGTCAGTGCAATGTTTACAAATGCGGAGTTGGCAGATGCCCATTTGATCTACGGATTAGCACGGGGCAATAGCCGTGGCGCGGTACGTTGTATGGAAACAGATTTCCAGAACGAAGGTGTCCCGACTGAAAGTCGTTCGAAGCAATTGATCGTCGTCTTAGGGAGCGCGGAACATTCCAGCCTATGACTCGCGAGTGGGGAAGACCTAGAACGACGAGGACACCTGCAATGGACGAGGCAATTCTTCGTGCAGTTGACGATAACCCTAATGACAGCGTCAGAGAAGTTGCTGCTGTACAAGGTAACGTTGACCACGTCACTGTATGGAGAGTGCTACGGGAGAACCAGTTGTTTCCGTACCGAGTACAGCGTGTGCAGGCACTATCAGCAGCTGATTGGCCTCCACGGGTACACTTCTGCGATTGGTTCATCCGACAATGTGTCAATCCTCATTTCAGTGCAAATGTTCTCTTTACGGATGAGCCTTCATTCCATCGTGATCAAATTGTAAATTTTCTGAATCGACATGTGTGGGCTGATAAGAATCCGCACGCAATAGTGCAATCACGTCATCGACACATATTTTCTGTGAAGGTGTGGGCAGGCATTGTTGGTGATGTCTCGATTTGGCCCCACGTTCTTCCACCTACGTTCAATGGAGCACGTTATCATGATTTCATTCGGGATACTCTACCTGTGCTAGAACGTGTGCCTTTACAAGTACAACACAACGTGTGGTTCGTGCACGATGGAGCTCCTGCACATTTAAGTCGAAGTGTTCGTACACTTCTCAACAAAAGTTTCGGTGACCGATGGATTGGTAGAGGCGGACTAATTCCGTTGGCTCCACGCTCTCCTGACGTCAACCGTCTTGACTTTCATTTATGGGGGCATTTGAAAGCTCTTGTTTACGCAACCCCGGTACCAAATGTAGAGACTCTTCGTGCTCGCATTGTGTAGGGCTGTGATACAATACGCCATTCTCCAGGGTTGCATCAGCGCATCAGGAATTGCATGCGACGGAGGGTTGATGCATGTATCCTCGCTAACGGAGGACATTTTGAACATTTCCTGTAAGAAAGTGTTTGAAGTCACGCTGGTACGTTCTGTTGCTGTGTGTTTCCATTCCATGATTAATGTGTTTTGAAGAGAAGTAATAAAACGAGCTCTAACATGGAAAGTAAGCGTTCCGGACACATGTCCACATAACATATTTTCTTTCTTTGTGTGTGAGGAATGTTTCCTGAAAGTTTGGCCGCACCTTTTGTAACACCTTGTATAGAAAGTTATTGTTGGCGCTAGAAATATCGAAAATATTGTCGATACATCGAGGGAAAATGTATCGACCTACTGGCGTTTAAAAATATCGCCTCAACACTGTAAACATACTGCCAGTTTTAGGGTTGTACACTTAAGTAATGATTTATTATTAGATGTTATGCACATCGAGAAGGTAGGGACCTGCCTATTCCCCTTCTAGCAGGAAGTGAAAGGAAAACCGTGCATGGTGACATACTTAGCGACAACCACTTTGCTCTCCGCGGCTCATGGTCTTGCGGTAGCGCTGTCGCTCCCGCGCACTGGGTCCGGCGTTCGATTCCCGGCGGGGTCGGGATTTTCTCTGCCTCGAGATGAGTGGGTGTCGTGTGTCTTTCGTCATCATTTCATCCTCATTCATTCGCAGGTCGCCGTAGTGGCGTTTTAGAACTTGTGGAGCGGCGGCCGAACCGCCCCGCGGCGGGTCTCCCGACCACCAATGCCATACGCCCGTTATTATTACCACTTTGCTAAGAATGGTAACTGGATGTAAGTGGCACGACAAAAAGGAGCCCGATGTGTCCGTCGTTCGGTTTCGTCACACATCGGATTTGATCGGAATACTTGTGGAAACGCCAGCGACCTAGCAGCTGTAGTGTTGAATTTGCGTGGTGAGACTAAACGTTGCAGCACCCATTACGTCAGCATTTCCTTCTCACAATCTCGTCATTTTGATTTTTTTTCATCTTTTTCAGTAACTATTTTTGATGGATACCTTTGTGGATAAGTAGAACATTTGCTGAATTAAAAATTGTTTTTTAACGTAAGTAGATATGTCGCACTGTTTTCGACTAAATTGGTCAGACCGTCGTGTGCGCAGATCCAATCGGCAGATTTAGATGTTGGGCTGCCATCGGAAGCAGGAAGTCAGAACTGCAGTTTACGGTTTTAACCTGGCAGTAAGTTTCAACTACACCACCCTCCTAATCTGAGTACATTTTGCACGTATGCGGAATTTAACTGACAAGTGAACCTCCCCAGCGAACCCCCCTCAGATTTAGTTATAATTTAGCACAGTGGATAGGCCTTGAAAAACTGAACACAGATCAATTGAGAAAAGAGGAAGAAATTTTGCGGAAGTATGAAAAAAATAAGCAAAATGTACAAACTGAGTAGTCCATGCGGAAGATAGGCAACATCAAGGATAGTGTGAACTCAGGAGAGCCGTGGTCCCGTGGTTAGCGTGAGCAGCTGCGGAACGAGAGGTCCATAGTTCAAGTGTTACCTCGAGTGAAAAGTTAAATTTTTTATTTTCGGACAGTTATTATCTATACGTCCGTCCGTCCGATGCGAGGTAACTGCGCCGTAGTATGGGGACGCTACTCCTAAAGGGAAAAATTTGAAAACGTTAAAAACATATGCTTTGACAGAGCACAAGGAAAACTGTGCGACTGTGAAACTGTTGCATTCATTTGTTGCAGATTATTTGAAATACTCATGTTTTCGTCACTTTTTTGGCAGTGATTATTACATCCACAAGAAAACCTGAATCGGGCAAGGTGGAAGGATCTTTTTACCCATTCGCCAAGTGTACAAGTTAGGTGGGTCGACAACACATTCCTGTCATGTGACGCACATGCCGTCACCAGTGTCGTATAGAATATATCAGACGTGTTTCCCTGTGGAGGAATCGGTTGACCTATGACCTTGCGATCAAATGTTTTCGGTTCCCATTGGAGTGGCACGTCCTTTCGTCTACTAATCGCACGGTTTTGCGGTGCGGTCGCAAAATACAGACACTAAACTTTATTACAGTTAACAGAGACGTCAATAAACGACCGGGCAGATCATAACTTTTTGGAAAATAAACAAAGTGGACTTTTGACTCGGGGGAAGACTTGAACCAACGACTTCTCAATCCGCAGATGCTCACGAGCTAACCACGGAACCACGGCGCTCCTGAGCTCACACTATCCTTGATGTTGCCTATTTTGCCATAGTTTGTGTATTTTGATTATTTTTTTCATAGTTCCACACAACTTTTTCCTGTTTTCTCGATTGACCTGTGTTCAGTTTTTCAAGGCCTATGCCAACTTATAACTAAATGTGAGGGGGGAGAGACTTTTGACATGGCGATCGGGAGGAGAAGGCCACGTCCTGGTTCTTAACGTGGCCGCGCTGCAGTGTGAACGACACCCAGTGATCTGGGGGGGGGGGGGGGGGTGAAAACTCTGCGTGGGGGTGGATCCTCGGTGATGCAGGTGCGGAGACAGTGAGCGGACTGCGAGGCGTTTGCATGGTAACGGCCGCCACCGCGTTACGTCGTCACGTTAGGCGGCCCAGCGTAACGCCGGCGTCGGTTACGCTAATGTGCAGAGTAGCCAATGCACGGCCAGGGTCAACCCTGTTAGTGACACAGTGTTCTGTCCGGCTTAACAATTACCAGGTGTCTATATGTCCGAATCCCGCTCCAGCTACTGCCGGGTCTGGCTGCTGACGAGTCCTCTCCACTTGGCTCGGTCCTCCCACCACTTTTCTTCCTCCACTTGCTGTCAGGTCACACCTCTCCTTTCTAGAGATATTCTCACCCCCATTTTCCACCGTGTTCTTGGGCGCCCTCTAGGTCTTTTCCCTTCCATCTTTAGTTATTCCATAATTTTGGGGAGTCTCTGCCCATGCATCCTCTTAACATGCCCATACCATCTTAATCTCTTTCTTTCAATTTCTTCTCTCATACTTTCTTGTTTGAGGTCCAGGTGTACCGGTACGAAATGAGCGTTAAGATACAAATGTGTCGATAGGGAACATTTGTTGTGAACGAGCCCTAATTTTTTTTGTTTGTCTGGTATGACATCTGTCAAAGATATGTAGTATACATCAAGTCATGGAGCAAATACCATCATATGTTTTCATCGTGTTAACAATGTCGAATTTTGTACCAGAAGGTATGATTTGCGGAAAGCATTAATTTTTTGTTTTCATTTGAAAAGAAAGTCGTGCAGAGTCGCATCGAATGCTTGTCGAGGTATATGGTGATCATGCTCTAGCAGAAGCAACATCCAGAAGATGGTTTCAAAGTTTTAGAAATAATGATTTTGATGTAAGAAATGAAGAACGTAGAAGGCCACCGAAAAAGTTCGAAGACGCCGAATTGCAAGCAATATTGGATGAAGATGATACTCTGAGTCAGAAACAAACGGCAGCAATGCTAAATGTTGCACAACAAACAATTTCTGACCGTTTGAAAGCTGTGGGAAATATCGAAAAGTGTCGAAAATGGGTGTCACATGAATTGAATGAAAGACAGATCGAATACCGAAAAACCATTTCTCAAATTTTGCTTCAAAGACATGAAAGAAAATCAATTTTGCATCAAATTGTTACTGGCGATGAAAAATGGATTTATTTTAAGAATCCTAAAAAGGAAAATTCACGGGTTAATCCCGCACAACCATCAACATGGACTGCAAAACCAGAGCGATTCGGCAAGAAAACAGTGCTCTGTGTTTGGTGGGATCAGAAAGGTGTGGTTTATCGTGAGTTGCTAAAACCCAGTGAAACTGTGAATACTAATCGCTACACACAACAAATGATCAAATGGGTCAAATGGCCCTGAGCACTATGCGACTTTCGGTTCCCGACTGTAGCGCCTAGAACCACGCGGCCACTCCGGCCGGCAGCAAATGATCAATTTGAACTATGCATTGATCGAAAAAAGCCCAGAATGGGCCAGAAGACATGGCAAAGTAATTTTTTGTACACGACAATGCACCTGCACAGGAAGCAAAACAATCAAAAGACTTGGCTGGGAGCTGCTACCCCCACCACGATATTCACCAGACGTGGCCCCTTACGGCTACCATTTGTTTTCTTCAATGGGACACGCATTGGCTGAGGAACACTTCGATTCCTACGAAGAAGTCGAAAATTGGGTGTCTGATTGGTTTGATTCAAAAGCCGCACATTTCTATTGGTGTGGTGTCCACAAATTGCCAGGAAGGTGGTCAAAATGCATAGAAAGTACTTTGAATAAAATGTTTTTACTTTTCAACTCGAAATTAATCTTTCCTTCTCACAAAAAAACGCTCTTGTCATACCGGTACGCCGGGTATTCTGAGATACACAGTGTGAAGAGAGTGCCGAGATGTCGGCTACAGTAGGTACTGGGAGATGAAGAAGCTTGTACAGGATAGAGTAGCACAGAGAGCTGCATCAAACCAGTCTCAGGACTGAAGACCACAACAACAACAACAACAACAACAACAACAACAACAACAACAATAACTGCAAAAGGGAACCAATAGCAGCAGACTTCGGCCCCATAACCGAATCGCGCCTTCCTTGACTACAAGTTCCACTACGAGTGCTTTGCTAGCACATAATGCAACGAGGAGAGAAGCGAGGCATGCTACCGTACACTGCCATGTCAACAAAATGAACGATTACTCAAATGTCAATTTCTTTACGAAACAACGTCTGCGCATAGTCAAAGCGCCAGATGTTATTTGAGATACGGCCACGAAAATCGATAGTTATGGGCACATCAGAGTGACGTCCCAGGGAAATAATGCCAACTCCCTTTTTGAAACTTCCTGGCAGATTAAAACTGTCTGCCGGACCGAGACTCGAACTCGGGACCTTTGCCTTTTCGCGATCGAGTGCTGTACCATCTGAGCTACCCAAGCACGACTCACGCCCCGTCCTCACAGCTTTACTTCTGCCAGTACCTCGTCTGCTTCCTTCCAAACTTAACAGAAGCTCTCCTGCGAACCTTCTGTAAAGTTTGGAAGCTACCCAAGCACGACTCACGCCCCGTCCTCACAGCTTTACTTCTGCCAGTACCTCGTCTGCTTCCTTCCAAACTTAACAGAAGCTCTCCTGCGAACCTTCTGTAAAGTTTGGAAGGTAGGAGACGAGGTACTAGCAGAAGTAAAGCTGTGAGGACGGGGCGTGAGTCGTGCTTCGGTAGCTCAGTTGGTAGAGCACTGGCCCGCGAAAGGCAAAGGTCCCGAGTTCGAGTCTCGGTCCGGCGCACAGTTTTAATCTGCCAGGAAGCTTCGTATCAGCGCACACTCTGCTGCAGACCGAAAATCTCATTCTGAACTCCCTTCTTTTTATACGTTCTTACGTGTCGCGCGCAGACTGGGCAGCTGCGAAGTGTATCCTCGCCCCCCGCCGGTGCTGTCAGCGTCTCTGCTCCCCCGGTACTTTCCGTCATAAATCGGCGCGCGGAACGGCCTCTGCGACGCCATTGTTGGCCCCAGACTGCGTTCACGCTCGCGCTCGCGCTCACGTTCACAAATTACGCCGACGCGCCTCGACTCGCCACAATGGATTCGTTGTTAAACGGAGCGCGGATGTTCGCAGCGCGCCCCGCGGACAGATAAATCCTGCCTAACGGCCGGCCCTGTCCGCTGAGGCAGTGGCCGCTCCTCAAACAAATTAAATCACGCTTTGCGCAACCTAAATGCGCCACCGAGCTCCCAGGAGCAGCCGCCGGCACTCGCTCTTAATTTATTTACTCTCTTCTGCAAGAGCTTTGAACCCGGCTGCGAAAATTTTAATTTCAGCACCAGCGAGTGTCATTGGGCTGTTCGTGGGAAGTGATACGCAGTTCCTTCTCTAAATCCTCGCACGAACGAAAAAATGGCTGACATCGAAATAAGTGTCCAAGGAATAGAAAAGCAACTGAAATCACTCAACACAGCAAAGTCCACTGGACCTGACGGCATACCAATTCGATTCTACTCAGAGTACGCGAAGGAACTTGCCCCCCTTCTGACAGCCGTGTACCGCAAGCCTCTAGAGGAACGGAAGGTTCCAAATGATTGGAAAAGATCACAGGTAGTCCCAGTCTTCAAGAAGGGTCGTCGAGCAGATGCGCAAAACTATAGACCTATGTCTCTGACGTCGATCTGTTGTAGAATATTTAGAACATGTCTTTTGCCCGCCTATCATCTCATATCTGGAAACCCAGAATCTGCTCTGTAGGAATCGACATGGATTCCGGAAACAGCGATCGTGTGAGACCCAACTCGCTTTATTTGTTCTTGAGACCCAGAAAATATTAGATACAGGCTCCCAGGTTGATGCCAATTTCCTTGACTTCCGGAAGGCGTTCGATACAGTTCCGCACTGCCGCCTGATAAAGTAAAAGCCTACGGAATATCAGGCCAGCTGTGTGGCTGGGTTGAAGAGTTTTTAGCAAACAGAACACAGAATGTTGTTCTCGATGGAGAGATGTCTACAGACGTTAAAGTAACCTCTGGCGTAACACAGGGGAGTGTTATGGGACCATTGCTTTTTACAATATATATAAATGACCTAGTAGGCAGTATCGGAAGTTCCATGCGGCTTTTCGCGGATGATGCTCTAGTATACAGACAAGTTGCAGCATTAGAAAATTGTAGCGAAATGCAGGAAGATCTGCAGCGGACAGGCACTTGGTGCAGGGAGTGGCAACTGACCCTTAACACAGACAAATGTAATGTATTGCGAATACATAGAAAGAAGGATCCTTTATTGTATGATTATATGATAGCAGAACAAACATTGGTACCAGTTACTTCTGTAAAATATCTGGGAGTATGCGTGCGGAAGGATTTGAAGTGGAATGATCATATAAAATTAATTGTTGGTAAGGCGTGTGCCAGGCTGAGATTCATTGGGAGAGTCCTTAGAAAATGTAGTCCATCAACAAAGGAGGTAGCTTACAAAACACTCGTTCGACCTATGCTTGAGTATTGTTCATCAGTGTGGGATCCGTCGGGTTGACGGAGGAGATAGGGAAGATCCAAAGAAGAGCGGTGTCACGTGCCAAGTTTCGGCCAATGTGAAATTTTTGAAGTGAAATAATGTTCAGGGAGAAGAAACAAAGACATTGAGATTTGTCGATAGCATTGAAATTGCGACACAATAAAGGTAACGACTTGGAGGATCAGCTGAATGGGATGTGTAGGTTCGATGGAATTATATTTTTCCGGATACGTACTCAACTTTTACTTCGATGACGACATAAGCTGAAGAAATGATCTCAGATGTCTGCTACAGCCTGGACTTGAACCTAGTTCTCGCGGTTACTAGGCGGTTGTTCTAACCACTACAGCACTTGTCGTGTTATGGCTTAACATAGCTACACGGACTGCTCCGGTCCAATGCCCTTCTTTACACAAACTTCAATTCAGGCCATTTTCCCCTTCTTAAATCGTCAGTATTTCCGAGGCTCTCCGGTATTAGAATAACACCCAACTTTTATAACTAATGGAGACATCCTACCTATACCTCAGGGCAGGTTATTGACCTGATATATTTTCGTTGAGACATAAGGGTGTCAACTTTATCTTCGATCGTAATAAGGTTGATGGAGTGGATTCGAATTAAATCAGGTGATGCTGAGTCAGTTACATTATGAAATGGGACACTAAAAATAGTTGACTATTTTTAGCACTGGAGTAGTGTAGTTTGTGGGCCATACTGCTACACTACTGCAGTGGCCAGCATACCTGTCTAACGAGCAGCAGACCATTCTTCAAGTCCTGGCCGTGGCACAAATTTTGATTCGTTCCTTTAGTTTTTGAGCAGCGGATGATGATGAAGATGATTATGGCTGAAGCAGAGAGAATGTTAAATTCATTTTGGCTATAGCAAAAAAAGCTTATCTGAAAAAGACAAATTTTGTCAACAAATGTTAGCATATAGTTCCCAAAGTTATTTGTCTAGATGTGAAACGTAGACCCTAAGCGGTTCAAATAAGAGAAGAAATCAATATTTTTGAAATATAAAGCTATAGAAGTATTCGTAACATTGGATGGGTAGATGAAATAACAATAGTGCAGGTGCTGAATCGACTGAGGAGAAAAATAAATTTTTGGCACAAGTTGACCAAAAGAAGGGATCGGTTGATGGGACACATCCTGAGACATAACTGATTTACAGTTCTGGACGGAAGGACGTGTGTGTGTGTGGGGGGGGGGGGGGGGGAGAATTGTAGTGGGAGACCAAGAGATGAATACAGTAAACAGATTCAAATGGACGTAGGCTGCGGTAGTTAATGTGGAGGTGAAGAGACTTGCCCTGGGTAATGCAGCGTGGACGGCTGCTCCATACCAGTCTTCGGTCTGAAGACATCGACAACACAAATTACACGTGTCCGTTAATGTAGTTCTAAATGTAATATTGGATTTGGGTATGCCTCAAAAACAATTTGTACTCGTCCACCCATGTGTTTCGCGTCTGTTCCGCCTCGCATTAATCTTTGTGTTCGTCCTGTGATCGTGTTCTGCAATGCGCCACGACTGCCAGCAAGTGAAAATTCCGCTGGCGAGTCACGGAGCCCGTTCAGCTCTTTAAATTCAATCCGTCCCCCGTTCGGCGATTTACGAGACACCTGGCGGCGCTGCGTGAATTAACTAATAGCGACGGGATTAATAACGCCAGTCGCTGCATCATTCCGCTCCAGTTATTCTATCTATAATAATTCCCGCCTCTTCCAGGTCACAAGAAGACAGAGAGAGAGACGAAAATAAAAAAAAGAGTCAGAAAAAGAAAAGTGGAGCGGGAAATATGAAGCGAGGAAAGTCGTAAAGCGCGCGGCGTGGCCGGCCGCCGGAGGCGCTGCCGTCGCGGACAGCTGACTGTCGCCGGCAGGCTCGGTGATTTAGCGGCGCTAATGTTTACAGGTCTTCGCTCGCAGCCTATTTGTTTCGTCCCGGCACTGCCTTCCCACTTTCCTTAGAGACGTTTTTCTTTTTGTGTTTGTTTGTTACTCCGGCGCGGAGGTGTGGACTCTTCGCGCGCGTATTTCAGCGCCGCAACGAGCGCTGCCAGGAATATTCGGTGCGGCGCGCCTTGCCGGATGGAGCCGTAAATTACCCGTGACGCAGACGCAGACGTCGACGGCGCCGGTAGCGGCCTGAATTATATAACGGCCACGGCGCACGCATCCCGAATAAATCCTGCGGCGCGCGCACCCGACACGGCATGTCCGACATTGCCAGCGCTTTCTGTCCCCATGTCTGCCATTACTCATTAATTATGCGAAGGCCTCCGGTGAAAGACGGACAAATGTGTAACACTTATCATTCTGGAGAAAAAAATCAAAACGGTAGAATACGGAAGAGCTGAGGTAAAATTCATCGTGGCGTCCGGACGAAGGTGTAATTTCAAGTTATACTATCTAGGGCTGTGTCCGTCAGAAATAGGCGGGTGGGTGCTAATGTGTTTTTTTTTTTAAGTTCTGCAATCTGATTGGCGACTTCCTTCGTGTTACTACTTTTTTTATCTTCGTATTGTTGACCACGATCACAGGGAAACGTAAGCGACAGCCCCGGACATTTGACAAGCCCCGCCCATTTACCTCCCGCCACACCCACCAAGAGAGCATCAATATGATCTTTGGTAGCCCTCGTCTCTGTCGTGTTTTCGTTCGTTGTTTTTTGTTTTACCGCGGCTGTTCATACTAGCAGTGTTGTGCTGTTAGTACTTCCCAGCAGTTTGTGTAATACTGTCAAAAAGAAACATAGATATCCACTCTCAATAAAGTTATCATATACAAGGTACCTTGACTGTTGAGGCCAACTGCTGTCAAAACTGATATCTAACAGACATTAAAGTACGACAAGATATGTTGGAATGACACTGACGAAATTATGTACATATGTTTAACAATAGGCAGCTCTAAAGCTCTGAAACACTGAAGAAGAACTCGAAGTAATCTCGTGTCTGCTATAAGCAAGCAGTGATAAGAGTTCACAAGTAAAAATTCACCCATTACACAGGCAAATATTAATAAAGAATGCCACTGTATAAATATCTGACTTCTTGCATTACGCATTTCTACATTATCCCACTCTTGTATTCTTTAGTCTTAATGAGGTAATCAGAAACAAACCAAGACATCAAGTTTGCCTTGTTTATGCACAACATTGACTTTAGGCAATCGAGATAATGGACAGCGTCCTTGGCGATACTACCAATTAATATTTCCCAACAGAATATCTTACACGACGCGAGGTGACGGAAATTTGCGCTCACTGCAGTTAATAAATATCAGGTTTTTGATATAGTGCAGATGAAAGCTGATGAAATAAAAAAAGTGTGGATGCCATTTCTATTTTACATTGTTATTGATGATTTTTCAACTCGCATATTCAGTGAACATATTTCCAATTCTTTTCACAATGGTACCGGAAAAACTGTATTTCGTGCTAACTACTGATTTTCTCCCTTGTTATGACTGGCACATCTGTGATACGAACAACTTTGATGTTGGAACATGCGATGGGCGGAGCTTGGGATATGGATTGGTGGGGCTGTCGCTAACGTTACGTCGATCACAAAACAACAGGATTAAGAATGTATAAATCGTGGTACTTGCAGTGATCGTGCAATAAGGGGCGATCAAAAAATGTCCGTTCGGAGGCTGTATAGTCCAGAATCGATATGCCGATGAGGCAAAATCTCGTGAGCATTGAGGCAATCGTGACAGCGACGCAGCAGGCTGAAGCTGCCGTGTCCTCTTCCGTCTGCTGCACAAGGTCATCCGTCAGGAACCGTCCACTCTTCGGGGCCCTTAAAACACCAGAACGGCGGAAAGGGGTCACTTAAACAAGTACTTTTTTAGTGTTTGGTAAATCCATACTTTATTTCCAGTAATCACAACAATTGTTTACAATTATAAATAATAATTGCTGGCCGGGGTGGCCGAGCGGTTCTAGGCGCTACAGTCTGGAACCGCGCGACCGCTACGGTCGCAGGTTCGAATCTTGCCTCAGGCATGAATGTGTGTGATGTCATTAGGTAAGTTAGGTTTAAGTAGGTCTGAGTTCTAGGGGACTGATAACCACAGATGTTCAAGTCCCATAGTGCTCAAAGCCATTTGAACCCTTCTTCTTCTTTTTTTTTTTTAACAAAACTTGTCCCGTATGAGTCGGTATAGTTTTTGCATCTTTTACACACGCTGTTGATGTCACACTTTTACCTGTGAAGCACACTAGTGTATTACCTGTTATTGCCAGTTAAAGTCTACAATGCACGCCGCCCCCCTTACTGTAGCTGCCACAGTCGGATAATAAACTATTAATGAATGGAAATGTATTTAATAACAACAGTTCAAATTACGCTTCACAAAACTTGTCCCGTATGAGTCGGTATAGTTTTTGCATCTTTTACACACGCTGTTGATGTCACACTTTTACCTGTGAAGCACACTAGTATATTACCCGTTATTGCCAATTAAAGTCTACAATGCACGCCGCCATCCTTATTGTAGCTGCCATCCGTGCCCTGTCAGGGTCGCCAGTTTCCTCACAGGCGGATAATAAACTATTAATGAATGGAAATGTAATTAATAACAACAGTTCAAATTACGCTTCACAAAACTTGTCCCGTATGAGTCAGTATAGTTTTTGCATCTTTTACACACGCTGTTGATGTCGCACTTTTACCTGTGAAGCACACTAGTGTATTACCCGTTATTGCCAGTTAAAGTCTACAATGCACGCCGCCCCCCTTACTGTAGCTGCCACAGTCGGATAATAAACTATTAATGAATGGAAATGTATTTAATAACAACAGTTCAAATTACGCTTCACAAAACTTGTCCCGTATGAGTTGGTATAGTTTTTGCATCTTTTACACACGCTGTTGATGTCACACTTTTACCTGTGAAGCACACTAGTGTATTACCTGTTATTGCCAGTGAAAGTCTACAATGCACGCCGCCACCCTTATTGTAGCTGCCATCCGTGCCCTGTCAGGGTCGCCAGTTTCCTCACAGGCGGATAATAAACTATTAATGAATGGAAATGTAATTAATAACAACAGTTCAAATTACGCTTCACAAAACTTGTTCCGTATGAGTCGGTATAGTTTTTGCATCTTTTACACACGCTGTTGATGTCACACTTTTACCTGTGAAGCACACTAGTATATTACCCGTTATTGCCAATTAAAGTCTACAATGCACGCCGCCATCCTTATTGTAGCTGCCATCCGTGCCCTGTCAGGGTCGCCAGTTTCCTCACAGGCGGATAATAAACTATTAATGAATGGAAATGTAATTAATAACAACAGTTCAAATTACGCTTCACAAAACTTGTCCCGTATGAGTCGGTATAGTTTTTGCATCTTTTACACACGCTGTTGATGTCACACTTTTACCTGTGAAGCACACTAGTGTATTACCCGTTATTGCCAGTTAAAGTCTACAATGCATGCCGCTGCCATCCGCGCCCTGTCAGGGTCGCCAGTTTCCTGATAGGCGGGTAATAAACTATCAATGAATGGAAATGTATTTAATAACAACAGTTCAAATTACGCTTCACAAAACTTGTCCGGTACAGTTTTAGACACGCTGTTGATGCCATACGAGTGTACTAGCCGTCACTGCCGGTTGTGTGTGCAGGCTGGGCGCGGGGTCCGGCGGAACGGGCGCGCTCTCCGAGCTGCAGCTGCTGGCGGCGTCGCGGCGCTGCGCCGTGCTGCCCCCGGGGGCGCCGGGCGCGGGGGCGGCGGCGGCGGCGGGGGCGGGCGCGTCGCCGGGCGGCGGCAGCGCGGGCCCGCAGCCGCCCCCCGTCTCCTCCGGCGCCGACCTGCACCCCGCCTACCGCCTCAACCCCTACGTGGAGCACCTCTACTCCTCGCTGCAGCACTCTAGTCCCTCCTTGCACGGTGAGTACCCGACCCGGGCTTACGTACGTCTTGTAACCTACACACAGTTGCTATAGCCCAGAGAGTCGATGCTTATCCAGTGGGTCAGTACATGCTTTCAGGGCTGATAGTGATTCTGAACAAAAAGCTTCATTTGGACGTATGGCCTGTTTGCAATAGTGCTGCAGTACAAAATTTAACTATATTAAGGAAAGGCAAACCAACGTTTCTAGCATTTGTAAACTTAGAGAAAGCTTTTGACTATGTTGACTGGAATACTTTCTTTCACATTCTGCAGGGAAAAATACAAGGAGCGAAAGGCTATTTACAATTTGTACAGAAAGTAGATGGCAGTTACAAGAATCGAGGGGCATGAAAGGGAAGCAGTGGTTGGAAAGAGAGTGAGGCAGGATTGTAGCCTGTCCCCGATTTTATTGAATCTGTATATTGAGCAAGCAGTAAAGGAAACAAAAGAAAAGTTCGGAGTAGGCATTAAAATTCATGGAGAAGAAATAAAGCAGTGAAGGAAACGAAAAATTCGAACTGTTCGTGCAGATAGTTGTTGTCTTGCAAACGTCCCCACCTGTTGACTTAGGGATCGAGACGTGGCTGCACGATCCGTTACAGACGTGCAGATAACATGCCTGTCATCTCGACTGCTAGTGATACGAGGCCGTTGGGATCCATCACGGCGTTCCGTATTACCCTCCTGAACCCACCGATTCCATGTTCTGCTAACAGTCATTGGATCTCGACCAACGCGAGCAGCAATGTCGCGATACGATAAACCGCAATCGCGATAGACTACAATCCGACCTTTAAGAAAGTCGGAAACGTGATGGTACGCATTTCTCCTCAACACAATAACGTTTCACCAGGCAGCGCCGGTCAACTGCTGTTTGTGTATGAGAAATCGGTTGGACACTTTCGTCGTGTCAGCACGTTGTAGGTGTCGCCACCGGCGCCAACTTTGCGTCAATGCTCTGAAAAGTTAAAATTTGCATATCTCAGCATCTTCTTCCTGCCGGTGAAATTTCGCGTCTGTAGCACGTCATATTCGTGGTGTAGAAATTTTAATGGCGAGTAGTGTAGCTGCCTGTGATGTGATTCGAAACACACCGGGGATGTCAGGGTGCATCAAAATCTTGTTCGCCGATGTCGTACTTCCATTGAGGTTGACGGGCGTCCGTTCCACAGTGCATTTTGTAAGATTCAGTACAAGTGGTACGTTCACTGGGTCAACCATGCTATTTACAGTTGATTGTTACAAATTTTTCAGTGGAGCGTGCTGTACGTCCTGTTTAATTTTTGCGCGCCGTTACGGAAACACCGTGTATAACCACAGTGAAAATGAAAACTGTTTTCTGTGCAGCAGTTAGCTACGCCCAGCAGCTACTTCTGTATATAGTCGCCATTGCGCATTGGACATCTGCCGTACCGTCGTACCAACCTTCCGACATCCTCGTCATATAAGGCAGCCTTATGTAGTTCCCGACAATTTTCTGCTGGATTGCGGCTCGTCGTGTGTTCCGAAATGCTGTTTTCGTAGTTAGCGGTTCATTTGAGTTGAGACGAAAGTTAGAGGGACGCAGTCTCCCCTGCAGTGGTCGGCTGAGAACCGTTAAGAAGAAGGAAACGCGTGATGGTTTACGTTACGCGGGTTTCACCAAATCAGGCGAAACTCTCGGAAAGTGCTCGTACGTGGCGGGAGACGCTAATGTTCGAGGAATTTCTATGCGCTCAGAAGTGAGAAGATCATACTAGAGACACTGCCCAACTAGTCTACGCAAAGCTACATAGCATGCTCACTGCAGTCTCCATTTCCCCACCGATCGTTCTTTAGTCTCGGAATAGCCTCGTCCAAAAAACGGTCGAAATGGTACTGAGCACTATGGGACAACATCTGAGGTCATCAGCCCCCTAGAACTTGTTGTTGTGGTCTTCACTCCTGAGACTGGTTTGATGCAGCTCTCCATGCTACTCTATCCTGTGCAAGCTTCTTCATCTCCCAGTACCTACTGCAGCCTACATCATCCTTCTGAATCTGCTTGGTATATTCATCTCTTGGTCTCCCTCTACCATTTTTACCCTCCACGCTGCCCTCCAATGCTAAATTTGTGATCCCTCGATGCCTCAGAACATGTCCTACCAACCGATCCCTTCTTCTAGTCAAGTTGTGCCACAAACTTCTCTTGTCCCCAGTCCTATTCAATATCTCCTCCCTACAACTTAGAACTACTTAAACCTAACTAACCTAAGGACATCACACACATCCATGCCACAGGATTAGAACCTGTGACCGTAGCGGCGCCTAGAACCGCCCGGCCACCTCGGTCGGCAATAGACTCGTACTCACCCGGCGAATGCCGAGTGCTCAGTTACGAAGAAAATGAAATAAATGTCGGGTACAATTTTCACATTTTACGACCCAATAGCTGTTATGTTTCTCGTCTCAGTCCCCGTTTCTCGATGTTTATTATTTTATTTTATTTTTTAATATTAGTGTTTCTAAGAGTCCTGTTTCGTCCGAGAACAAGACGAGACTATTTAAATAAAAATTGGTCGAGCCTCTCGTCGTTCTCCGTTCAATTTGAAGAGGCGCTTCTCAGGTCTGTTTTGCGCGTTTCTGTTGCTGCTCTCTAGTCGCAGTGTCGCACTTATTGGCGCGCCCTGTCTGTTTCACATCACTGAAACACGCTATCCAGAAAGCGTCGCTCCATCGTCTAATGCTAGCATAGTCTTGACGGTCCACGCTTCAGCAGTTGCCTATAAAAGAAAAAAAGAGTTACTTTAGAATATTTAAAAAAAAATATTTATTAACACAGTACAATCAAAACAATATGAAGATACAAAAGAACCCACCACCTTAATAATTAGTCGGTCTACATATTATACGACATTCTACAGCATTGTTACATTTCGTTTTTCTTTTACTGTCATAACTATGAGCAAGGTTAATCTGTTGAGCTATCCTACTTCTACTTATCTATTTTGCAAAATAGAATAGAATAGAACAGAATATTATGGTACTTTAGGTTATTCATTCGCAACTGATTCCTATAAAGTTAGAAAATACGCAGGATGAAAGATAAAGAAACACATTACGTCGCTTCTCGTAATGTCAAGGAAAGCGTGCCCTGGTAGCAGGTGGATACGACGGCAGGAAACTTTAATTACTGGTGCAACGACAGCCACCCTCCCCATTACTCCAGTGGTTTGTAGGGTACGGGCGTAGACATAAGAATAAGCCGTCAATGATGTCGGAAGTTTTCAAAATGCAGTAGTGCACGAGTTGGCTCCTGCGACGAGCGCGCAGGCAGCGAGGGGACCCGCCCAGCATTCGGAGCAGGGCGACGCAGGTGTCGGCGTCCCTCTGCGGTCCGCCACCATTCCGGTCAGGTGCGCACGCGAGCGGCGCGGCTGCGGAAGCGGATGCACCGGCGCGGCTCAGGAAGCGCGAACGTGAGCGTCGGCGTGAACGTGCGCGTGACAAAGGGGCGCCGGGAGCGGAGGGTGTGAGGGCAGCGAGCGGACACGTGCGCCTCCCGCATGCAGGCCGGCGCTCGGCGTGTCGCAGGCACGCACCGCCACGCACCGCCCGCGCCGCCGCACCTGCGCCGAGCTCACCCCGTGTGACGGGAATGTAGCCGCTGCCGGCTCAGCGGGCGCCCAGCGCTGCACTCTAGTGTGACCCCGCGACAAGCCTGCGGGCCGCAGCAAGAGCGCCAGCGAGGTTCTGGAAGCCGCGCCGTGCCAGCCGCGCTATAGTCCGTCTGTAAACTCCAGAGGGAGCAGCGCTTTCGGTGGGGGAAGTGACCTTTCCCGGGAGACCGCTGCCACCGGCCTACAGGGACACTCAAAATCTGTTGCCCGTTACCTGTCTAGCGGTGTAGATCGGCGTGCAGTCATACACGTCGTTTCTGTTTGTGGGATATTAGTTGCCAGTCAGTTAACTTTGTATACTGACTGATGTACTTCGATATCTGGAAGTGATGGATAATCACATTAGGGAAAAATATTTGCTTTGATGTCCCCTACAACCTGACCCTGTATACTGCTCGTCAGTGGGGAATCTGACGAGTTGGGACTCGTAGTGCCAACAAAGAAAGCACGGAGAAAAGCAGCGCGTTTCTTCGCCGGTGCATTTAGTGAGAACGAAGTCGTCACCAGAGATGCTGAGCCGAGTGCAGTGGCAGACGCCGCAGGAGAGTCGTGGCTACAGGCGGCACTCTGACGGCTGGCCTGTGTAGAGCGCCGCCGCCTAACGGACCTCCATTACACTACAGTGCCAGAAGCGGGGGCATTCCACTGTGTCGCTCAAGATACGAAACTGGACGAAAAAAAAGTGTGGCGTGACGTCGCGAACGCCGCATCGGACGGGAAATTGCCGTGCCACAAGTTTACATCTACATGACTACTCTGCAATTGATATTTAAGTGCTTGGCAGAGGGTTCATCGAACCACAATCATACTATCTCTCTACCATTCCACTCCCGAACGGCGCGCGGGAAAAACGAACACCTAAACCTTTCTGTTCGAGCTCTGATTTCTCTTATTTTATTTTGATGATCATTCCTACCTATGTAGGTTGGGCTCAACCAAATATTTTTGCATTCGGAAGAGAAAGTTGGTGACTGAAATTTCGTAAATAGATCTTTGCTTTAATGAGTTCAATCCCAACTCGCGTATCATGTCTGCCACGCTCTCTCCCCTATTACGCGATAATACAAAACGAGCTGCCCTTTTTTTGCACCCTTTCCATGTCCTCCGTCAATCCCACCTGGTAAGGATCCCACACCGCACAGCAATATTCTAACAGAGGACGAACGAGTGTAGTGTAAGCTGTCTCTTTAGTGGACTTGTTGCATCTTCTAAGTGTCCTGCCAATGAAACGGAACCTTTGGCTCGCCTTCCCCACAATATTATCTATGTGGTCCTTCCAACTGAAGTTGTTCGTAATTTTTACACCCAGGTACTTAGTTGAATTGACAGCCTCGAGAATTGTACTATTTATCGAGTAATCGAATTCCAACGGATTTCTTTTGGAACTCACGTGGATCACCTCACACTTTTCGTTATTTAGCGTCAACTGCCACCTGCCACACCATACAGAAATCTTTTCTAAATCGCTTTGCAACTGATACTGGTCTTCGGATGACCTTACTAGACGGTAAATTACAGCATCTTCTGCAAACAACCTAAGAGAACTGCTGAGATTGTCACCCAGGTCATTTATATAGATCAGGAACAGCAGAGGTCCCAGGACGCTTCCCTGGGGAACACCTGATTTCACTCCAGTTTTACTCGACGATTTGCCGTCTATTACTACAGTGGGATAAGAAGTGTCCCCCCGCCACCGCGGCGATAAGCCAGTGGCGTGAAGGCCTCCAGTCGGTTGGCGGGCAGGAAGCGGCGCCGCCTCCGGGAATAGAGGCGGCTGCGGCGTCGGCGGCGGCGTCGCGGCGCCGGCCCTCTACACCCAGAAATAGACGCCGCAAACGAGCGGCTCGCCTCTCGTCGGCCCGCGACCTAACACCGACGCCCGCCGTCCCTCCTGGCCAGTGAACTTCTCCCCGGTCTGGTGGAGAAGAGGCCACGTGTGGGGACTAGGGCTGAGTCCAATATATCGATTTTTAAAAAGTATCTTAGTCGGATCTCGGTAAATCGGAAAAAGTATCGACATATCGGCTGAAAGAACATAGTACCTGCTTATAAAAATATCCGCTGCACGTTATACAGGATGAGAAGTATTGAAACCGACAAACTCTGGGAGGTGTTGTTGGTGTGGTCTTCAGTCCAGAGACTGGTTTGATGCAGCTCTCCGTGCTACTCTATCCTGTGCAAGCTTCTTCATCTCCCAGTACCTACTGCAACCCACATCCTTCTGAATCTGCTTAGTGTATTCATCTCTTGGTCTCCCTCTACGATTTCTACCCTCCACGCTGCCCTCCAGTACTAAAATTAGTGATCCCTCGATGTCTCAGAACATGTCCTACCAACCGATCCCTTCTTCTAGTCAATTTGTGCCACAAGCTCCTCCTCTCCCCAATTCTATTCAATACCTCCTCATTAGTTATGTGATCAACCCATTTAATCTTCAGCATTCTTCTGTAGCACCACATTTCGAAAGCTTCTATTCTCTTCTTGTCTAAACTATTTATCTTCCATGTTTCACTTCCATACTTGGTTACGCTCCATACAAATACTTTCAGAAACGACTTCCTGACATTTAAATCTATACCCGATGTTAACAAATTTTTCTTCTTGAGAAACGCTTTCCTAGCCATTGCCAGTTTACATTTTATATCCTCCCTACTTCGACCATTGTCAGTTATTTTGCTCCCCAAATAGCAAAACTCCTTTACTACTTTAAGTGTCTCATTTCCTAATCTAATTCCCTCAGCATCACCCGACTTAATTCGATTACATTCCATTATCCTCGTTTTGCTTTTGTTGATATTCTTCTTATACACTCCTTTCAAGATACTGTCCATTCCGTTCAACTGCTCTTCCAAGTCTCTGACAGAATTACAATGTCATTGGCGAACCTCGAAGTTTTTATTTATTCCCCATCGATTTTAATACCTAATCCGAACTTTTATTTTGTTTCCTTTATTGGTTGCTCAATATACAGATTGAATAACATTGGGGATAGGGTACAACCCTGTCTCACTCCCTTCCCAACCATTGATTCCCTTTCATGCCCTTCGACTCTTATAACTGCCATCTGGTTTCTGTACAAATTGTAAATAGTCTTTCGCTTCCTGTATTTTACCCCTGCCAACTTCAGAATTTGAAAGACAGTATTCCAGTTAACATAGTCAAAAGCTTTCTCTAAGTCTAAAAATGTTAGAAACGTAGGTTTGCCCTTCCTCAATATAGCTTCTAAGACGAGTCGTCGGGTCGGTATTGCTTCACGTATTCCAACATTCCTACGGAATCCAAACTGATTTTCCCCGACGTCGGCTTTTACCAGTTTTTCCATAATTCTGTAAAGAATTCGCGTTAGTATTTTACAGCTGTGAGTTATTAAACTGATAGTTAAGTAATTTTCACAGCTATCTCGATAACTTTAGCACACCCCGATGGCATAGCGCCCACAGCGCTGGCCTAACGCGTGGACCGTAGGCGTGGGTAGGTTTTTTCGGCGGGAAGTAACAATGGCAGGGGGTGTCTTCCCCCCCCCCTCCCCCCGCCCCCGCGGAGCGGTGTGCCACCCCCCTGTGACAGAGGCGCTCCATCACACGGCCAGAGACAAAGGGATGCGCAGCACAATAAAAGCAGCAGGCGCAGCCACAGGTCCTAAGGGCTGCGGTACCGGCTGGCCGACCCAGCCCCGCTAGAAGTCGCCCTGTCCTCCACTCAGTTTATCTGAAAGTAGTTCCTGCTCCAGTTCGCGACTGTTCACTAAAAAATAAAATTACGAACAACTTTGAACATGGCTGACGTTTGCAGCAACCGTATGCACAAATTTGAAAAAGATAAAAAAAATCAGCCAACCGGTTGCATAGGTTTTCTATATACCTTGACCAGGTTTCGTCACCTGTAACGGTGGCTTCATCAGAAGGTAAGATAATTACATGAAGAACATATCGTCAAAGATGTACAGTGATTTAAGAGCTGAGTTGCTCAAGTCATACATTAAAATATAAAACATAATGTTCTTCAAAAGGTCAAACATTAAAAACTAAGTAACACCGGTGTGGTGTGAGGAGAAAACCTATGCAACCGGTTGGTTGATTTTTTTGCGTATTTTTCAAATTTAAAATTATGAATCAGAAAACGCACACCACACGTGTGCTGTATCCGTCGTTTTTAAAAACACGTTTTCCGCTGTTAAGCCTATTTGAGGAACAAGGATAAATACGCTGACAAAAAAAGAAAAAATCTCAATACCGAGAACGTATTCTACGACATAGACAGTTGGCAGGAGTGTTTCTACGTTTGAAAGATAATGTCTGTTCACATTAAACACCAATCGCTTAACGATGGCACTAATAGCGTCACTATAAGGATACTGACAGGTTTCAGATAGATTATATAATGGTAAGACACATATCCAGGAACCAGGTTTCACATTGTAAGACATTTCCAGGGGCGGATGTGGACTCTGACCACAATCTATTGGTTATGAACTGTAGAAGAAAACTGAAGAAACTGCAAAATAGTGGGAATTTAAGGAGATGGAACCTGGATAAACTGACTAAACCAGAGGTTGTTCAGAGTTTCAGGGAGAGCATAAGGGAACTATTGACAGAAATGGGGGAAAGAAATACAGTAGAAGAAGAATGGGTAGCTTTGAGTGATGAGGTAGTGAAGGCAGCAGAGGATCAAGTAGGTAAAAAGACGAGGGCTAGTAGAAATCCTTCGGTAACAGAAGAAATGTTGAACTCAATTCATGAAAGATGAAAATATAAAAATGCAGTAAATGAAGCAGGCAAAAAGGAATACAAACGTCTCAAAAATGAGATCGACAGGAAGTGCAAAATGACTAAGCAGGGATGGCGAGAGGACAAATGTAAGGATGTAGAGGCTTATCTCACTAGGGGTAAGATATATACTGCCTAAAGGAAAATTAAAGAGAGCTTTGGAGAAAAGACAACCACTTGTATGAATATCAAGAGGTCAGATGGGAACCCAGTTCAAAGAAAGGAAGGTAAAGCAGAAAGGTGCAAGGAGTATATAGAGCGTCTATACAAGGGCGACATACTTGAGGACAATATTATGGAAATGGAAAGGGATGGAGACGAAATGGGAGATACGATACTGCGTGAAGAGTTTGACAGAGCACTGAAAGACCTGAATCGAAACAAGGCTCCGGGAGTAGACAACATGCCATTAGAACTACTGACGGCCTTGGGAGAGCCAGTCCTGACAAAACACTACCATCCGGTGAGCAAGATGTATGAGACAGGCGAAATACCCGCATACTTCAAGAATATAATTATTCCAATCCCAAAGAAAGCAGGTGTTGACAGATGTGAAAATTACCGAACTATCAGTTTAATAAGTCACAGCTGCAAAATACTAACGCGAATTCTTTACAGACGAATGGAAAAACTGGTAGAAGCCGACCTGGGGGAAGATCAGTTTGGATTCCATAGAAATGTTGGAACACGTGAGGCAATACTGACCCTGCGGCTTATCTTAGAAGCTAGATTAAGAAAAGGCAAACTTACGTTTCTAGCATTTGTAGACTTAGAGAAAGCTTTTGACAATGTTTCTGTAAAACGTTGCCAGGAAAACCTTTTACTAATTTGCTGGACATTGTGTAATATCAGATTGTTGGGTTTCTCGGAGAAGTTGTGAGTTCCGAAGAGGCTGGTCTATACTACATTGTAGTGCACAGATGAATTTGAATGCGTAACATCATCAATCCGTAAAAAGTTACGTAACACAAAAATTGCGTGAACCGTCGCCTTGATTGTATTCACTTTACGATTTGCTGAGGTGTCCAGCACCCAAAACCTGGACACGACCGTATGAAAACTACATTCTTCGTTCTTCTTCCCACAGGTAGCGTCGAATTATGCACGTTTCGTGAATTAAATATCTACGAAAATGTTGTCTCCTTGTGTGTTTTGCGAGGAGATAAGCAACGTCTACAGCAGTATACTAAAGAAATTTTCTGCCTTATTGCGACAGAGGTGTGGATTCCGGAAGGGGCAGCGCATGGAAACAATGATCAGATGAGAGGTGACTCGGCCAACATTGTTGCGGCCATAGTGCCCGACTGATAGAAATAATACACCGGCATCTAGTAACAGTCGACGTGTGTGTGGAAGGAAGAACCGTGTGGTTATGAAACGCTGACCCACATTTGGCAGGAGCTTAAGGCCCAGCGTGAGTGCAGTTCGCCCGACCCCACGTGAAACGTGACCGCTTGTCTGCTTCTCGCTGTTTCAGTTAACCTTCCCCAAACTGCACACCAGAACTTCTCAAGAAAGATTACCAAACGAACCGATTCCTACCCTAAACTCGTGTGCTGTACACAGCTCTTACTTTAACGCTAACTGTTTCTATAAAAAAGCAATGCTACCTTCAGTACTCAGTAACCTGGCCACGGAAATAAATGCTTAACTGTTCTTACAAAAAACTTCCTGGTTCTAAACTGTATTTTCGCTTTCCACGTGTCTCGACAAACGTCTTTGCAGATTTCTCGAAAGCGAGCACAGGATACAGTAGCAAAGCAACATTAAAAAAAATTGCGTAAATTTTGTACCAGAGTAAATTGAATTAAGGGTGGTAATTTCGACTGGTAGCAAACGACTTCTGACAAAATTCACTGAAAAAATTAAAACCAAACTCAGAACTCAAAAGTAATGTTTTAAAAATCAACTGAATCTCCACACTAGTAGTTGCAGAACATGACTTCAAGAAATAACTTTAAGGTGGGAGAATCTCATCTTCCTATCACATCACTCTACCATCTGAACTTGTTGTTGTTGTTGTGGTCTTCAGTCCTGAGACTGGTTTGATGCAGCTCTCCATGCTACCCTATCCTGTGCAAGTTTCTTCATCTCCCAGTACGTACTGCAGTCTACATCTTTCTGAATCTGCTTAGTGTATTCGTCTCTTGGTTTCAGTCTACGATTTTTACCCTCCACGCTGCCCTCTAGTACTAAATTAGTGATCCCTCGATGTCTCAGAACATGTCCTACCAACCGATCCCTTCTTCTAGTCAAGTTGTGCCACAAGCTCCTCCTCTCCCCAATTCTATTCAATACCTCCTCATTACTTATGTGATCTACCCATTTAATCTTCAGCATTCTTCTGTAGAACCACATTTCGAAAGCTTCGATTCTCTTCTTGTCCAAACTATTTATCGTCCACGTTTGACATCCATACATGGCTAAGCTCCATACTACTTCCTAACATTTAAATCTATACTCAATGTTAACAAATTTCTCTTCTTCAGAAACGCTTTCCTTGCCATTGCCAGTCTACATTTTATATCCTCTCTACTTCGACCATCATCAGTTATTTTGCTCCCCAAACAGCAAAACTCCTTTACCACTTTAAGTGTCTCATTTCCTAAGCTAATTCCCTCAGCATCACCCGACTTAATTCGACTGCATTCCATTATCCTCGTTTTGCTTTTGTTGATGTTCATCTTATACCCTCCTTTCAAGACACTGTCAATTCCGTTCAACTGGTCTTCCAACTCCCTTGCTGTCTCTGACAGAATTACAATGTCATCAGCGAACCTCGAAGTTTTCATTTCTTGTCCATGGAGCTTAGGTACTACAATCTCAGTAACACAAACCAATCTAATGGAGTTGTGTGCTTACCTCAACCTCTCAACATCCCAGAAAACAAATATTCTACTTAGCTTATCTCTGGACGATTGCATTAAAATTATTCATACTGCAGTTCCATCAATCTCGTCTAACAATATTATAAAGGAAATTTCCTGGCCATTCTTCAAAATACATTTGATACTCAACACTGCTCAACTTAGAATGCGTGTAACTTTGCTACTGTCCTCAGCCAAGAGGCGGAGGCGGTGTAGCAACACGAAGATACCGCAGCAATGGTCAAAGATTACTCAACTACACGGTTTTGCTCCGTGCGACCTTCGCATTTCGATATTTATGTAAGAAACATAATTTAAAATGTGAACAAAAGAATGTGCATACCTTACTCGTAGCACCCAGTTTATTGAAGATACAGTTGACGTTGGTGAGTATTCAGGATGCGGGTGTCCTCATATTGCCTGTGACGTTTGAACCACAGTTTTTCGAATGGCAGGGTATTCTCGTAACAAATTTTGTACATATACATATTTTAATAGTAAAACACCCTCAACACACCACGTCAGTGTACCAATAAGGCTGTCAGCAACATTGTCTTTTAGACTGTTGTTGGTACACATTGATTAGGTTGACTAAGGACAGGTCGCGATGCCACGTTACTAACGCCAAATCACTCGCGTGGCACGCCACTGGCATCTAACGGATTTCCCTCGTTAGCTGGCTGGCCGCCCTGCCTGACATTTATGAAAGTTTCACGTAGCCGCAGCAGGCGCGGCTTTCGTTGTGTATGTGTGTGGGAGCCGGCGGCGACGGCGTGAGTGAGCCGTCGTCATACGTCTGCTCTAGTGGCGCGCCGTGCTGTATCGTGCTGTGCTGTGCTGTGTGTGTCCGGACTGCCCTGCCCTAACTCTCGGGCGGACGGGTTAGTTATTATTTTGGCCTGGCGCGCGCCGTTAAAACAAACCCGTCATTACGGTCGCGATGGGCCGCCAGATACAGAGGTCTGGCACAACGGGCGGGGATGTCGCCTGCCCGGTAGGCAGCACACAACGCAGCAGCGCGCGGCCGGCAGGCTAAGCGACAGGCGCTATACATCGCTCTAATTGCGGGTATATTCGGTGTTATAAACTTCTAGCACTCGTAGAGAAGAGAGAGTTCATTATATATTTCGAATAGGAATGCGTGTTCGGAATCGGACCGTTTTCGTTCAGATATTTAACTTGTCCAGTTCTCCTTGCAGAACTGAATTAGGCGTGACGCAGTACGGTTATCTGGTGACAATTCGAAAGGAGACATAACGAATCATTCATTTATCGCTTATTTGTATGAACACGTAAAAACATTACGTGTTTACACTGTTCCAAAACAAAAAAAGAATCCAGCATACTGTTCGTACAGTATGTAAATGGATGTTTCCTTATGTTTCCTTTCCAATTGTTATCTAATTATTCTATTGAATCACGTCTAATTCAATTACTCAAGCTGAGGTGGATGAATTAAACACCTGAACTGAAACCGTGGTAGAACTGAAACGCTACGTTTCCGGGATTTGGGTTTCTATTATGTACTTACTCCCCAACTAGCTATCACGAAACGGTCTTCCAAACTACTCAAAACTGATATGTTGGTCATGGAAACGTGGTGTAATGGGATAAAGTTGTCGTCTCCCTCACATAACACACTTATAATCTTTCATTCCACTCAGCTCGCTCAAACTTGCGAAGTAGTCCGTGTACAAGCATGGAAGTGCCCTCGTTGTCTTCTAGAAGAGCTCCACTACCTCTTTCACTCATATTTTATGTGCAACCACGATTTACGGAAAATCTGTGACAATGCGTTTCGTGACGATGTTACCAAATTTTAGATGTGGGGGAACTACTTTGTAACTAAATTCAGAGGGGGCACGTTATGCGAAGAATATCCTGAGAATATTTTCATTTACTCGAAACCGCAACCCAGAAAGACGTCGCTGCAATGGTATATTTAGAAGCAAACGTGACGCTTCAAGTTTCGATTGCGCGTCAGATCCTCACTTCTCGCCGGTTTGGTTTTGTTGCGAGAAGCAGAGCACTATATTTATAACATAGCTGTTACAAGATTTTGTGATTAAAATTTTCTACATATTTCTAAGGTAACAAAAAATTGTGAATGTTAAATAAGATGAGGAAACGTATCGGTGTGGAAGAACGATAAGCGTGATGACAAAATACACTAACTCGGCAGTGAATCAGTTAGTGCCAACACTGAGAGGGATACCTGTTGCGCAATTACGATTGAGTACGTGAGAGTGTGTTCATTCAGACTCAGCTGCTGATGACAGCGTTGTTAGTAGTGAGTAGTCGGAACCACGCAGGAGCTTAGAATGCACGCAGCGAACCTTCAGCTGAACTTCACGTGCCGCTTCCTTTAGTGACGTTACTTTCGTCGCTACCGCACATGCTTAAAGGAACCTACACTGTCGTTATTTAACGTCGTTATCATTTCCCGTAACTTCCTACAACGAACGTTTGGTGTCCGTACTGTAAGACCTTCGGTACACACCATCAGATTATTTGAGCTAGTGTCAGTAATATGTCTCGTGGTCTTATCGTGGCGTGTTTATCTTCTGCCGTTAGTTGAGACGATAGAAATGCCACGTGCGCGCTTAGAGTAGCAGATTGACGCCGACCATCTTTAAACAGAACTTGATTAATTTTCACACACATTTATTAAAATAATAACAACATAAAATTACTTAACTTGATTCTGGATGCTATGTACAATTGACAATCTGAAGTTCCTTTGGTATTGGTATGTTAATCTTATTCTGACATATCTCTGGTTCTAGACAAAAGTGTCTATATATTTATCTTCATGGCTATGTACAGGAATATGGTAATCTTATTAGGCGCAAACTGAAACTTGACTATAGACTAATGCAAACTGGTACAGACAGGTGCAGATAAATGCAGACTGACGAATGGGAGGTCAGTACACTCGTTATAATACCTCGCGCGTTCAGGTATCACTGTGAGAGAGTGATCCGCAAGGAGAAAAAGTTCTACGTTGGCAGCAATCTCATTGGCTGCGTTACATATTAATACGCGTATCGGCGGAAGCAGAATTTGGTCCGTCTCTAAGGCAGCGCCATCTCGTAGTGCGGAGACGGACGAGCGCTGCGCCTGCGCTGTTGTGCTTAGCGGGGCGCGCTCTAGTGGGAAAGTTGTGTACGCGCTGACTACGCGGAACTATGTACACAACAGAAGGTTTTTGTAAACAGCTCCACGCCACGCTTATTCCATGCTCCGCTGCCTAAGACTCACGGCTTTATCCTACACTTCAGAGGACACATGAAAGGTCAGTATTGCGTCACGTGTTCCTACATATTTGCGCAACCGCTAGTGGTCTTCCTTGGAGTTTTCCTCCTGTGCATTCTTAAGTAAACAGTTCGTGTCAGTGTTTTGGAACTACGGCGTATTAAGCTGATAGTTCGGGAGTATTCACACCTATCAGCACCTGCGTTGTTAGAAATAGGAATTCTTACATCCTTCTTCAAGTCTCGGGGTATTTCTTAACATCACCGACCGAGTTCATTCCATACACTATTTGCAAGCTTCTCTGCTGCCAGGTTAGGAACAGGGTGGGGTGAGAGGGGGGATGGCAGACTGTCATTGATGTTAAGTTGATCGCTAATCTCAGTTCTGCTACTCCGGAGTACTTACACGTTTCTTAGGTTTACTGTCAGTTCATTCAGTGTTCCGTTCATTCCATTCGCCACGTCCTCTTCACTTTCACTGAGGATAGCAATGTGATCAGCGAAACCTTTAATTCATATCTCTCACGTCTAAATTTCAATCGCTCTTCGTAACCTTCCCTTTCTCTCCGTCATATCTTCTTCAGTACACAGATTTAATAGTAGAAATGAAACAATGCATCTTTATATTAAACCCTCCCTAATCAGACGACTTCGCTGTTGCTCTTCCATTCTTATTTCTACCCCTTTGTTCTTCAAAATATTCCCCACCAGTTAACATCTATTTCCCTGACATGTTCAACATTTTGCATCATGCTTTAGTGTTCATAAATGCTGTGAAACTTCATCCAGTTTAACCCCTACGTGGTGAAGACATATTTTACACATATTTCAAAAATTAATGGTCAAAAATAGTCTTCCACCATGTCAGTATTATGTTGTTGTTGTTGTGGTCTTCAGTCCTGAGACTGGTTTGATGCAGCTCTCCATGCTACTCTATCCTGTGCAGGCATATAGGGTGTATTAAAAGGATACATTCGATTTGGCACGTCTATATTTCTGAAACTAATATCGTTTTTTTAATGAACGGGAAACTCAAAAAGTTTTTTTCACACCTTTTCATGGGTGTTAAATATGCCCTCTTGAGATGCACGGCATGTGTCAATGCGGTATTCAGATTATTCCCACACTGCAGCGAGCATGTCTTGAGTTACAGCTTCCACAGCCGCTGTTATGTGGCGTCTCAGTTCATTAACTGTTGTTGGTGAAGGAGACATATAAACAGAGTCTTTTATAAACCCGCACAAGAAATAGTCACATACAGTCGGGTCGGTGATCCTGAAGGCCAGTAGCGTAAGGCTGAATCATTTGATCCAGTGCTACCGATCTGTCGTTCAGTAGCCCTGTGATTTAAAAATCCCCGCACTTCCACATGCCAGCGTGGCGATGTCCCATTCTGGTACTAACAATTTTCTCGGTAAAGAGCACTGGACCGTTCAGCTTTTCCTGTGAAACTGCACAAAACACATTAAATTTTGGAGAGTCCCTCTCATGTTCCATAACTTCATGTGGTTGTGTTGTACGTCATATTCTCACATTATGGAATGTTGCCTCGTCACTACACACTAAGCGTGGAAGATCAGCTACATGGCACATAAAACGGCCAATAAGTAAGTTTTCGATAGCCAAAACATGAGCCGTAATATGGCGTACTTGTCGATTGCATTGACTTAGAAGCTTCTATTTTGTACTGAACAAAGAGACCAGATACCTTAGTAGCAAAGAGCTTGCAGTACAAGAGATTTGTTTCGCACTGTCGAGGATGAAGAAGTGATCATTGCTCTTAAGGTATGCATTGTAGAGCCTACGTTAACTAGATTTTTTCTCCTCTTGTTGTATGAGAAATCCATTCCCGAAGTAGCACCAGAAATATGGTACATGGACACCCAAACGCTTAGAGCAGCTTTCTGGGACGTATACTGTCTCATCAAAGGTATCCGAACATCTATTAGTAGGCTTATATGGGGGGGGGGGAGGAGGGGATGGATCCTTCTCCTTAATCACGGCTGGAACTCTTTGATGACGCCTTCAACTCCATGTGTGGGGGAGTGTCCGCAGCCCATCCTTCCCAAGGGCCAAACCACAGACCGTAGCGATGGCCTGAAGCGAATTCGACGTTCAAACTCATCCGAAAGATTGGGTCAGCACTCTGGACAGGTCAGTCCATTTCATCACGAATGTTACTGACAACAAACCATTGCCTCAGAGACGGTCATCGTCTTCGAAGTGTTTCTCCACTTTGCTCAGTACACGGTGTTGTAAAATATGTTCCCATTCCTCATTCACAGTAGAGACCTGTGGCTGTTCCACCATTGTACCCCATTCCTTTTTAAGTCCCTACGAACAGTCACTGTGTTAGCTGCACTACTGCTAGCGAGTTTGGAACTCAGGTGTGACTCCTTCCGCTGATCTCGTGGGTCAATGTTTGACCATCTCTCTCTGACCTGCCTACTCTCGATTCAGCTATGGCTCTTCCTTCGCGTTTCCATTTCACAGTCCAGCCGGACTTCTTCAGAAGGGCTGAAATGTTCACGATGGATTTGTTACTCGGGTCACATCCAGTGACTAGTCCACGTTTCGAAATCGCTCAGCTCTCTTGATCGAACGGTTCTGCTATTACTGCTCCTCTTCTGACATCTCGGCAGTCTCCGCCTCCTCTTCTCCTGGCGGCTACATGCCCAGTTCCGTGTTACACGGGGGCGTCCAGATTAGATCTGCCGACAAGATATCGATGTACAGATATGTTGTTGTTGTTGTTGTTGTTGTTGTTGTTGTGATCTTCAGTCCAGAGACCGGTTTGATGCAGCTCTCCATGCTACTCTATCCTGTGCAAGCTTCTTCATCTCCCAGTACTTAATGCAACCTACATCCTTATGAACCTGCTTAGTGTATTCATCTGTTGCTCTCCTTCTACGATTTTTACCCTCCACGCTGCCCTGCAATGCTGAATTTGTGATCCCTTGATGCCTCAGAACATGTCCTACCAACCGGTCCCTTCTTCTTGTCAAGTTGTGCCACAAATTGCTATTCTCTCCAATTCTATTCAATAACTCCTCATTAGTTATGTGATCTACCCATCTGATCTTCAGCATTCTTCTGTAGCACATTTCGAAATCTTCTATTCTCTTCTTGTCCAAACTATTTATTTTCCATGTTTCACTTCCATACATGGCTACGCTCCATACAAATACTTTCAGAAACAACTTCCTGACACTTAAATCTATACTCGATGTTAACAAATTTCTCTTCTTCAGAAACGCTTTCCTTGCTATTGCCAGTCTACATTTTACATCCTCTCTACTTGGACCATCATCAGTTGTTTTGCTCCCCCAATAGCAAAACTCCTTTACTACTTTAAATGTCTCATTTCCTAATCTAATTCCCTCAGCATCACCCGACTTAATTCTACTACATTCCATTATCCACGTTTTGCTTTTGTTGATGTTCATCTTATATCCTCCTTTCAGGACACTATCCATTCCATTCAACTGCTCTTCCAAGTCCTTTGCTGTCTGTGACAGAATTAGTATGTCATCGGCAAACCTCAAAGTTTTTATTTCTTCTCCACGGATTTTAACGCCTACTCCGAACTTTTCTTTTGTTTCCTGTACTGCTTGCTCAGTACACAGATTGAATAACATCGGGGAGAGGCTGCAACCCTGTCTCACTCCCTTCCCAACCGCTGCTTCCCTGTCATGCCCCTCGACTCTTATAACTGCCATCTGGTTTCTGTACAAATTGTAATGTAATACATTCTCTGTATTTTGCCCTTGCCACCTTTAGAAGTCGTAAGAGAGTATTCCAGTCAACATTGTCAAAAGCTTACTCTAAGCCTACAAATGCTAGAAACGTAGGTTTGCCTTCCCTTAATCTATTTTCGTGGCAGCACGGCACAATAAGTGCTACGTGTTCTGTCGCTGCTTCACTGATAAACAACGTCATCTGCGCTAACTTATTCTGGGTGCTGGTGCATTTGGTAGCGAGAACAAGTCATTTCTAGCAGTTATTAATAAACGTTATAAATAACCGTTACTGATATCTGAAAATAACTGTTTAAGTTTGTGCTGTGAGGCCCCCGCGCGTTCCATCACACCTCACCTCGCCTGGTCTAGTCTAGAGAGAGAGAGGGAGGGAGAGAGAGAGAGAGAGAGAGAGAGAAGGCGAGGTTTTTTGTGGCGGGCGGTGACGATGCGCGATGCAGCCGCAGCCAGGAATGTGTCTGTGTTTCCCCGTGGCGCTGTTCTTCCCCGTTTTTATTATTTATATTGTTATTTCCCTCCCTTACCTCCTCCCTCTTACCTTTTTTTCCCCTCCCTCCGCCGTTCCGTCCATTAGTCTCGCTGTCCTCTCCCCCTTTTTTTTCTCTCGTTCTCACACTCTGCATTTTCATTTTCCTCATCAAAGCCCCCCCACTTGTGCGTCGTCGCCTTGTCCGACATTATTGTCAAGTGTGTGTGTGTGTGTGTGTGTGTGTGTGTGTGTGTGTGTGTGTGTGTGAGTCGAAGCTCGCGCGCCTCTCTCCCGGGCCGCACTTGCCCACACCCACAAACACAGAGGGCGCTGTGGTAAGAAAGCCAGCGCCGCCTGCGTGGTCTTTTACCCCCCCCCCCCCCTCCCCTCCCAGAAGAGGGCAGCGCCTCTAATGATAGTCCCTCGGATCGGGCCGACGTTATTAATGCTAACGTCTTCAGTCCACAGGGCCCGCTCTTAATCTCGAAGACGTCCGGATCGACCGATCGGAACCTCCGCCGTCGATTTTCGTAGCGGGGGGTCATAAAGAGGAAGGAGAGGGGAGGCGGAAAGCGAGAGAGAGAGAGACGTGAAACCGGATAGCACTGCGTAGCGACCGCCTAATTGCGCCCCTAAACGCCGCCGTGATGGACACGTGTGATTTCCTCCAGATACGTACCTACCAGGCAGCGCTTAAACTCTACATACACTGTTCTCCGAACGGCTACACACACACACACACACACACACACACACACACACACACACACACACACACACACACGTGTTGGGGCCGCTGTTGTTCCTTATTTATACAACCATTTAGTGACCAGTGGGAACTATAGTTTCCACTTATTTGTTTTCGCTGTAAGTTCAGTGGTAATCCGTGTTCCCACTTCTAAGTTGTGCTACCATCTAAGTGTGCTAACTATGTGTATAAATTGTCAACGGTTAGGCAGAAGCTGTTGTATTCCTACCTTGTGAGTCAATCAATGCAGAAGCACAGTTTCCGCGTGAAAACGAGCCATGGTTTCGATCGCTACAGCGTTTTTTGGACAGTGTGCTTTCCTGTTGCGTGTGAAGTGACTTGTGTCGTATTTATCTACTTTTATATTTATGAGGGAGATAGTATTCGTGTATATTTGCTGGATTTGACTGATAATTACATAAATATTACAAGGTAAGTTAGCGGAAGCAGAAGTGAAGTATTCTGCCCATTGGCTGTGGCAGAGTATAATAAAATAGTTGGAGGAGTGGATAGATTTGATCAGCTGCGTGAACGGTATGCTGTAGGCCGACGTGCATGGAAGTGGTGGCACAAACTGTTTTTCTTTCTTGTGGATTTGGCAGTTGTCAATTCCTACGTTATGTGGAAGCTACAGAAGCAGACCAGCTAACATTTAGATTGCACTTGGCAAGGCAGCTTATCTCTGGCTTCTCACGTCGTAAGAGAAGAGGAAGGCCTGTTCATTATCAATCATCAAAAAGACGTGTGTCTGGAGTACCAGATGAAGCTTGTCTGGAGAAAGTTGGAACTCATTTCCTTGCGGTTGGGAACTAACAACATTTTT
Organism: Schistocerca gregaria; assembly: GCF_023897955.1. Classification (NCBI taxonomy): domain Eukaryota; kingdom Metazoa; phylum Arthropoda; class Insecta; order Orthoptera; family Acrididae; genus Schistocerca; species Schistocerca gregaria. The sequence continues at coordinate 88,501,387 of NC_064929.1, read as the reverse complement.
CACTGGCTCTATCCTTATCGAATCTCAGCACATACCTTTCACAAGTAGTGCAGTACATGACCTCACTTCATGGCTTGTAGAAAATAAACTAACGTTAAATCACAGTAAGACTCAGTTTTTACAGTTTCTAACACAATTCAACAAAACCTGACGTTTTAATCTCACAGAACGGGCATATTATTAGTGAAACTGAACAGTTCAAATTCCTAGGTGTTCAGATAGATAGTAAGCTGTCTTGGAAAGCCCACGCTCAGGATCTTGTTCACAGACTTAATACTGCCATTTTTCACTATTCGAACGGTATCAAAAGTGAGTGATACTTCGACACGTAAATTAGTCCACTTTGCTTATTTTCATTCACTTATGTCGTATGGTATTATGTTTTGGGGTAACTCTTCCCATTCTAGAACGTTATTTTTGGCTAAGAAACGGACGGTTCGGGCAAAAAGTGGTGTGAGTTAACGAACCTCTTGTCGACCTCTGTTCACGAGTCTGGGTATTTTGACATTGGCCTCTCAACATGTATATTCCTTATTGTCGTTTCTTGTTACCAATATTAGTTCATTTCCAAGAATAAGCGGCTTTAACTCGGTTAATACTCGGCAGAAATCAAACCTCCATTTGGATCGGGCTTCCTTAACTCTTGTGCAAAAAGGTCAGTATACTGCTGCATCCGTTTATCAATAAGCTGCCACTCGAATTCAAAAATCTTAGCAGTTCAAAAAAATGGTTCAAATGGCTCTGAGCACTATGGGACTTAACATCTGTGGTCATCAGTCCCCTAGAACTTAGAACTACTTAAACCTAACTAACCTAAGGACGTCACACACATCCATGCCCGAGGCAGGATTCGAACCTGCTACCGTAGCGGTCACGCGGTTCCAGACTGAAGCGCCTAGAACCGCATGGTTACACCGGCCGGCTAATCTCAGCAGTAATCCACGCGCTTGCAAATCGAAACTGAAGAGTTTCCTCATGGGTCACTCCTATTCTGTGGAGGAGCTCCTTGAAAAATTAAGCTGATTCTCACTGTATTGCTAATAGCGTTTACTTAAACTTATGGACTGACTTTTTTTGCAGGTTCATAAACATTTATTTTTACCTGTTATTACTTTTATGTTGTACTTTCATCTACTGACACGTTCCATGACCTTGGAAATTTGCTCCTCAATTTGGTCCTACCGAACTTGACATGTAAATAAAATACACACACACACACACACACACACACACACACACACACACACACACACCCTCCCTACTCTGTGTGGAACTCTTAAAGGTCTCCCTCAAAATCCACGACACTGTGGAGCGGTAGAACGATTTTTTCATCCTCCCGCTCACACTTCACATCGCCCTTAAACTACAGCATGGTGATAGCCGTTATCGCTGAAAAAACTGGTTTTCGGTTATGACGGTTTTCTTTCCACGCCAGTTTAACCTCATTGTCAAAAACTGCTCAAGCTAACCTGTTTCTGAAATAACCGATTTTCGATTTATTGTTCCAATTAGTTCCTGTAATAAACGTAGACATCGAACAAAGATTTAAGAAAATTAACTCTTCAGTTTCAAGACACACAGAATAAAAAAAAAGTCCGCAGCTCGTTGTCGTGCGGTAGCGTTCTCCCGGGTTCGATTCCTGGCGGGGTCAGGGATTTTCTCTGCCTCGTGATGAGTGTGTGTTGTGTGATGTCCTTAGGTTAGTTAGGTTTAAGTTATTCTATGTTCTAGGGGACTGATGACCATAGATGTGAAGTCCCACAGTGCTCAGAGCCGGCCAATAAAAAACAAAAAAAATTAAAAAACAGAAATAGGCGGACGAAAGAAAACTTCGTCCGCCCATCACTCGTTGCTATTCTCGAAAAGTGGTAATTGGTTGAATACTACCAAAAATTCACTAGTATTCTCGTATTGATTCAAATTGTTTTGAAACCCTGTTCACAAATCATGTTGTAATTAGCTGTCGTATCAGTATTTTTGTGTTGCGAATAGTCACTGGTGAAGCGTGGAAACTGTGACTAAACAAGTCTGTTTTTCGTGTAAATTTGTTTCTTTTCAAGGACTACAGGCAGACAAAGGCATATTGTCTAGGTACCACAAACAAATCGGCGACTTTCTGTTTTTGTCGGTGTACTGAAAAACGCGCCCAGTGAGACTACATTCTTTTGCTTCACTTGCACTACCACCCAGCAGTCTTTATCAGTATCATTTTCATTATAACAGCTACCCTTCCTGAATACTCAGAAATATCAAGTTACTCTATTCTTGGCGATTAGTAATCTCACTTAATTTTAACTCTCAATTTATAAAAATTACGGAGGCATTGGGGTGGTGATTCTTGAATCAGAAGTATAATTGTACAGGGCTGACTCTGGAAAGGGTTCGCTTTTCTCTTGGTGTATTGTAAAACACATATACGGTATTTTAAAAATAATCTGGTTTCCATCACACTTTATCCTGGCTTTGGACTGGCCAAAGAGCAAACGTCATTTAGGCGTGTTTGAAATCACCTTATAAGCATCGTCAATATTTTTTAAAATTTTTATTATTTTTATATAAGTTGCTATTTACATTTGAACACTATTGTATCTATATACATCTTCTGATGAATTCAGTCAAGTTTCTGTAGGTAGGATATGGCTTTCAGGCAATCCTTGATCTCGCCATCCTCTCGTATTTTTTTACTATTTTTCCCAACATTTCATCACGTTTCGTGTAGACTGTTTTTTACCGTTTACCTTCCATACTCAGTTCTGCCCTCATTAAGGCGCACGCTGAATTTTCTGCTTCTCTTTTCAAACACCTAATAACGTCATTAATTTTTGGATTTGGTTTAGCAAGCATGTTATAAAGTTTGTGGTGCCAACCTTCTACAGGGTCGGTTGTTCGGCGGCGCCGTTTGTAGCAACTCCAAAGGCAGATTGGTGTTCCTTCATTTTCCAACCATCCATCTATGAAGTAGTCAAAAAATTCAGAAAGTTGGGGGATATCCGGTGCATGTGAGTGTATCTGCAGCCAACCATCACATACGTCTTCAGGCCGTAGAAACGCCAGCACAGCAGATGTGCGAACATGTTGTCTCACTTCTTCGTTTTGTTCGTATTCACGACTAAGGCCTAGCTTTCAAAAATGGTTCAAATGGCTCTGAGCACAATGGGACATTATCTTACGTCATCAGTCCCCCAGAACTTAGAACTACCTAAACCTAACTAACCTAAGGACATCACACATATCCGTGCCCGAGGCAGGATTCGAACCTGGCGACCGTAGCAGTCGCGCGGTTCCGGACTGAGCGCCTAGAACCGCTCGGCCACAGCGGCCGGCCAAGTCCTAGCTCTTGAGCTTTTCTCCAGACACACTTTTTCATACGGAAATAACATCCGTGCACTTCAGCTGTCGGAAGTACAAGTATAATTGCTGAAATAGCAGCCGATTCGAAGTCTACGGTCACGTTTGCAGGTTTCCATTCTGGAATTTCGGAAAAGACGGACGTTCGTCCATTTTCTTGTGTTTGGCAGTAGTGCAAAGGCAACTGGATAGGCGTTTGTCTCATTATCTGTACTCCCAAAGTCTGCGTGAATGGTTCATAGTTCCGGAAACTGTTTCCGCAGCACTTGAACGTACCATCCTTAAAAAAGTCTCGTTTCCTCCTCAGAGCCTCTTCTCCTGGCTTTCCACTAAAAACTGTTATCCTCTCTCCTAGTTTGTCGTCGCTTAACAGAAAACTGCTGCCATCGTTCGTAGCTAGTAAATCTGCCTTTAGGTCAGTTTCTTCTCTTCTCGGTGGATCTCTCATTTCCCTGTGGTTTTCCCGCTGGTAGTACAAAGCTCTCTTCGTCGTTTGCTCCTCTGGCATTTCAGTGACAAAACCGTAGCCTCGATTATGCAGGTAACCCAGCTCCTCCGAATATATTTTTGAAATAGACCTCCTTTCGTCTCTCGCCCTCTTCTTTGCGTGGTTCCAAGTCTTCCTTTCTTCCAACCGAGCGACATCCGGAGGTCCACATTGATGCCCGAATGAAAAAAGCACTGCCGAATCATTCGTTTTCAGCATTCCCCGGCTCTCTGTCTTGAACAGCGCCACGTTACTGCTCCATCTTCTTTAGTTCTCTTCACTATATAAGAATAACCTTCGTAGTGGCAACATGGCGTACCGTGATTAGTGGTTGAAAATTCCACATCTGAACTACAGTGGCCGACCATGTTGGCCACGCGGCTCTAGGCGCTGCAGTCCGGAACCGCGCGACTGCTACGGTCGCAGGTTCGAATCCTGCCTCGGGCGTGGATGTGTGTGATGTCCTTTGGTTAGTTAGGTTTAAGTAGTTCTAAGTTCTAGGGGACTAATGACCACAGCAGTTGAGTCCCATAGTGCTCAGAGCCATTTGAACCATTTTTTCGAACTACTGCGTCAAAAGGCGCGCGTTGTAAACTCTTCGACAGCCACAGGCAGAGCGACACTGCGGCTGTGTTTGTGTACAGACAGTCGGCGGATGTGTCTAGTACGGTGGGAGGGGGGCGGGTCCCTGTGTCCGAGCAGCAGGTCAGCAGGTAGTCTAGGGTGATCAGGACGGCCCGGTAAGCCCGACACAAAGGGAACAGGTATTGGGCGCGAATCTCTCACATTTCTGGTTGGGCGCGAATCTCACTGGGCGCGATTTTCATAGATTCGATTTTGTCGTGTATTATGAATGAATTAGGATGACAAGTTCCGCCTTATGCAAGAAACCTTTTTTTTTTCTTTTTATAGGTGAAATAAAAGATAAAAAGGTGTCTTGCATAAGGTGGAACTTCTCATCCCATTTTCTTAGCAAGGACGGAGACGACAAGAACAACTGCGCCACAAGATGATTATGAATGAATTATTATTCAGTTTTTACCTTACTACTGTGACCTGCTTCATCTTCTTTTATTTCACAGAAAAGGCAGACAAATCTTTACGGCATTTCGTAAAAATATTTCCAGACTAGGGTTCATGCCCTTCTAAGGCACAACGGGTATCAGAAGCGGACAGCGAGAACAGGTGTGTGCAGGCCTCGCACGGCAGCAGGGCACGAATACCGCACCAGTTGCTACGCTATGTCGCCATTGGCATTAAACTAGTGCTGATCGGTTTTCTAATTTTCTATAAAAACCTAATAAAGCAAATGTTATGTGCGAAAATTACTCCTTTTTTAAGAAAGTTTTATTTAGAAACGAGAAATTTTTGTGCTGTTGCTATGGGAAATTGATATTTCGGTTTTTCTCTGCTCGGTTATTAGCAAAACACAAAAAAAAAAAAAACATTTGTCAGAACCGAGATCAAGCAAATACTGAAAAATACAGGCCGTTCCGAACTGAAATACCGGTATTATTTTTAAGCAGTCGCTTTTTACCGTCTCTACTACGGAGTGTACCTCGAAGGTATGGTACAGCTGTTATGCGTTGCTGCATGCAAACTCATTAAAATTTCCGCACCGTGTTTTGCTTATGTGACAGATTCACAAAGCATTTATGCGATTCAATTACGGGACAGTATCTTTAATTTCCATTTGCTCTAGAATTCTTGAACATTTCTAGAGTTCGAATACAGTAACTTTCCTTGAAGGCGAAAAGCTTATGCCCACGAATGGTTCTGCCCACACCATTTGCAATGCTGAAACACTTCGTACCACACGAGGAGCAGTTCCCCGGGTGGCTGCGTCACATTATCTCATGCCGGTAATGCGCCCTCTTTCGAACTCGCTGATTTGGCTGTGCGGTTGGCGCGCACGTGTGCGGGCCAGCCTGCGCGCCTGCTCAGGTCGCACCGATCCACTGCCTTCGGTTTATGGCGGACATCGAGAGCCGCTGGCACGTTTTGCCGGTGGGTGGTGTTGCGCCCCGATATCGATGTTGACCTTGAATCCGCACGGCGACAGTTCTGCACAACAAACTTTTGTACATGTCCTGCGCATACGAACGTTCTATCTCTAGTCGTTTAACCCTTTCAGACCCTCTGGCTACAGTTGTGTACATTAAATTTTACTGTGTCCTGGCTGCATCAGAAGTATTTTTTACCATTGTTAACCTGAAGCGTACCTTTGTGAGTGTTCAATCTTTCCATCATGCGCAAGTGATGCCAACTGTTCGGCTTCACTGTGAAAATATTAGCAAGACACTGTAGCAAATGATGAACAACAGTATACACAGTTGTCCTTCGTTCGGTATATTACACCGTATAATCGAATATTGTAATTGTTATTTTGCATGATAATTATTGAATGAATATTTTACTAATTACTACAGGGGAGAAAATTTCGAAATTAGTTATTTTGGTCGATATAATGAAGTCAAATATAAGAAATATGTTTTGAAAACAGGCACAGAATTTTGTATAAAACTTGCATATAACTTGAAACTTCCTGGCAGATTAAAACTGTGTGCCCGACCGAGACTCGAACTCGGGACCTGTAAAGTTTGGAAGGTAGGAGACGAGATACTGGCAGAAGCTGTGAGTACCGGGCGTGAGTCGTGCTTCGGTAGCTCAGTTGGTAGAGCTCTTGCCCGCGAAAGGCAAAGGTCCCGAGTTCGAGTCTCGGTCGGGCACTCAGTTTTAATCTGCCAGGAAGTTTCATATCAGCGAACACTCCGCTGCAGAGTGAAAATCTCATTCTGCATATAACTTCTTTAAAAAGTCATCTAAGAGCATTACCACATAAATAAAAATTTTCTTTCCACCAGAAAAAAGTCGGGTCTGAAAAGGTTAACGTTTTTTTTCTGAAAATGAAGGTTTGTATTGCATTGTATGTTAACCGGCGACCTAGAAACGACGGAGAGGCTCCGTCCCCGCCGCAGCCGCAGTGGTCCACAACCCCACGACGACTACCGCAGCCCACTTCACCCCTCCGCCGCCCCACACCGAACCCAGGGTTACTGTGCGGTTCGGCCTCCGGTGGACCCCCAGGGAACCTCTCACACCAGACGAGTGTAACCCCTATGTTTGCGTGGTAGAGTAATGGTGGTGTACGCGTACGTGGAGAACTTGTTTGCGCAGCAATCAAATGGCTCTGAGCACCACGGGACTTAACTGCTGAGGCCATCAGTCCCCTAGAACTAAGAACTACTTAAACCTATCTAACCTAAGGACATCACACACATCCATGCCCGAGGCAGGATTCGAACCTGCGACCGTAGCGGTCGCGCGGTTCCAGACTGAGCGCCTAGAACCGCTCGGCCACTCTGGCCGGCGCCCAGCAATCGCCGACAGTGTAACTGAGGCGGAGTAAGGGGAACCGGCCCGCATTCGCCGAGGCAGATGGAAAACCGCCAAAAAACCATCCAGAGACTGGCCGGTGCACCGGACGTCGACACAAATCCGCCGCGCGCATTCGTGCCGCGGACCAGGCGGTCCTTCCCGCCGGGGAGCCGAGCGTTAGACCGCAACTGGGCGGGCCACCGAAAATGAAGGTACAGTAGAGCGTCGATTATCTGAAGTAACTGGGGGACATGGGTGTTCGGAAAACTGGTTTGTTCGGATAATCGAACTGTACATGTGTATTTGCCAAAAAGAAGTGCTGTACAGTAAATTTATTCGTAAAAACAGGCATCTCTTTTAGTATTACAAAGGAACATACAAAGGCAACTTCAGTAGGAATATACAGGGTGATTCAGAAATGCATGTAAATATTTTAATGGTGTATTTGTGAGGTAAATATAAGACAAAAATGTTCTATAAATGTTTTTCCATAAACGTTTAATTCCAGAGTTATCGTTAAAATACGAAAGTCATGTCCGTATCAAAACGACGTCAGTGCAAGCAGCAGGATGCCATATTCTGGTACGTAATGCACATACGTATCTCCCAACAGTTGATTCGAAACTGCATGAATAGTGTTTGTTTGTGTTTGCAATTGCTGTTTACTCCTACTGTACAGAAGATGGCGCTGATGTTGTTGGTAACGGAAACGTACTTGCTGTCGTTCATTCATCGTCGGAAGGCTACAGGTTTCGTGCACATGATGTACTCAAACAGTGAGTATGCTGATATGCACCTTGTGTATGGTGCAGCAGATGGAAACGCACTTGCAGCAAGACGAAGGTACAGTGAGCTGTTTCCAAGACGACGGTTACCAAGTCATCAGACGTTTGTATCTGTGGACAGACGTATGCGGGAGTATGGCATTCGTCCTGGGCCACATTCAGGTCGACCACTTGAGCATGCAGTGAACGTCGAGGAACATGTTTTGGACGTGGTAGACCAAGATCCAACAAAGAATTGAAGGTGGTTGTGAAATTATTCGTGGAGAGTTGAACGGACTGTGTAATGTGCAGAGATCATTGCGGCGACGAGCACGGGTCTGTCTGCAAGTTCAGGGACAGCATTTTGAACATGCATTGCATTACGATTTGTGCAAATACAGTACAGTACAGTCTGTAAATTCTTCACGTATTTTCCTTAGTTATTTTGCATTGATTTAGTTCAATCAACAGGAACTAAAGTAATACAGTATTCGCGAGGAATTGTTTCAGTTTGTTACGTCACGTTTATTTACCAGTTTGCGTTTTTAGTCCAAATGCACTGTAATTAAACTGTGAACTCTGGGAAGTAAATACTTTACGTTGTATTGAATGTATTATCATGTTTTGTTCATAACTCTGTAATAAGCCAAGTATAGCAAAAATTGTATAGAACATTTTTGTCTTATATTTACCTCACAAATACACCCTTAAAATATTTACATGCATTTTTGAATCACCCTGTATAGTATGTGGCACAGTTTATTAAACAAAAATATATACATATTACATACGCATTTTGCATGAACAATACACATAGTATACAAAATTAAAATTGGATGAAGTGGTTGCAGATTCACCCTCTTCTAACCTTTTAACAATCTCGTACTTGTCCCTCATAGGAAGGACAACACGTTTACGTTTAAGCATTTTGTATCGCCAAGTTCATTTCTTCACGCAGCAGCACACAAGGGGTCGTAACAGAGAATGGAAGGTGTTTGCACCGTGAGAAGCTCTTCCTGGGAACGCGCAATCCTTCAGACCGCGCGCCTCAGCTCTGAGCTGGCGCAGCTGTTGCTGTGAACAGCTGTGATTCTGCCGCTACTTCTACTGCCGACTGAAGTGTGACGATTGTTGAAACACAGCGACTCGCAGCTCGGCCTGTCAGCAGCGCCTTGTGAAGGCCCCATTAGAAGCAATGTTCCGCCAGCGCGGCGACTCCTGTGGGAAACTTGGTCTGGGAGTGAGGGGGACGGTGGAGAGTAACAGGTGCGGGCGATTACACAGTCCGGGTAAGCGGGCGTTCGGCTGACCGACGTTCCGATAATCGACGCTCTACTGTACACGAGTTGGCCTGGGCTACCGTTACTCCCAAGGCACTCTGGTCGGCCGAATAGAAATGGCCACGTGGACCACCTGTGGGGAACAAAACAGCGGCGATTCTGCACGGCATGCATTCGACATGGGGGAAAGTGATTTGGAGCGGAGGTGACGGTGAACACCGGCTGCTCCAGCCGCGCCACAGCCGCTGTGTGTGTCGTGGGAGGCGCGGCCGCCTGCGTGCGTTGCTCGCTGAGTAGCTCGCCAGGAATCCGCCTTTCAATTTCACGGCCGCGTTGACGCAGGCCGGGTCGTCTATATTTATTCCGTCTTTCAGAGACGCCGCCGCCGCCGCCGCCGTCGAACGAGGCGAGGGAAAAATAAAAATGACGCAGCGCCCCATTCGAATCGACGTGACTTCCTACCATCACATGTGGCAGCGACGTCACCCCGGCCCCAGACTACTGCCCCCACACAAAAAAAATAATTTGCTGCCAACTTGACTTTTAACGATCCGCAGACTTGTGCCATTTTAATACTACAAGGTTGCTCCAAAGGCTCGTAGCGTTTTTGTTTTACGTGCTGGTAATCCGGTTGCTATGTGTTTTTAAGATCAAATTCTGAAGGTGGCAGGGATAAAATACAGGGAGCGAATGGATATTTACAATTTGTACAGAAACCAGATGGCAGTTTTAAGAGTCGAGGGGCATGAAAGGGAAGCAGTGGTTGGGAAGGGAGTGAGACACGATTGTAGCTTCTAACCGATGTTATTCAATCTTGTATATTGAGCAAGCACTAAAGGAAACAAAAGAAAAATTCGGAGTTGGTATTAAAATCTATGGAGAAGAAATAAAAACTTTGAAGGTCGCCGATGGCATTGTAATTCTGTCAGAGACAACAAAGGACTTGGAAGACCAGTTGAAGGGAATAGAAAGTATCTTGAAAGGAGGATATAAGATGAACATGAACGAAAGCAAAACGAGGATAATGCAATGTAGTCGAATTAAGTCGGGTGATGCTGATGGAATTAGGTTAGGAAATGAGGCACTTGAAGTAGTAAATCAGTTTTGCTATTTGGGGAGCAAAATAACTGATGACGGTCGAAATAGAGAGGATATGTTTCGTAAGTAGAGCGGTAGTGCAACCATGCGAGAGAAAACGCAAATGCCAACAAAAAACGCAAAGAACTGTATGTAGTAACTTATTTACATAAAAAACTAGACGTAAACTGTTTTATAATCCACCACTAACATGAATCAAAAAAAAAAAATTGTGTCGTTCAGTTTTGAACATGGGTATTATTCAGCAACCGTATACTAATTTCAGTATGAGACTGATGGCATTGTAATTCTGTCAGAGACAACAAAGGACTTGGAAGACCAGTTGAAGGGAATAGAAAGTATCTTGAAAGGAGGATATAAGATGAACATGAACGAAAGCAAAACGAGGATAATGCAATGTAGTCGAATTAAGTCGGGTGATGCTGATGGAATTAGGTTAGGAAATGAGGCACTTGAAGTAGTAAATCAGTTTTGCTATTTGGGGAGCAAAATAACTGATGACGGTCGAAATAGAGAGGATATGTTTCGTAAGTAGAGCGGTAGTGCAACCATGCGAGAGAAAACGCAAATGCCAACAAAAAACGCAAAGAACTGTATGTAGTAACTTATTTACATAAAAAACTAGACGTAAACTGTTTTATAATCCACCACTAACATGAATCAAAAAAAAAAAATTGTGTCGTTCAGTTTTGAACATGGGTATTATTCAGCAACCGTATACTAATTTCAGTATGAGACTGAACAGCCAACAGGTCGCACATAAACGTCACGTACATTCACCTAGCTTTTCACACCTCCAAGAGGTTTCTTCATCAGAATGAACAGTTGCTAAATCGTAAAATTACACTGCTAAAAATCAATAGTCAGAATTTGGGGCAACTATGTTCATGTCAAAAGTAAAACAAAACGTTGCAACCTTTGCCTCGTGAACCCAGCTGGGAACTTCAGAGTCAAGAGTCCGAAACGGCCATTCGAAACAAATAATTCCAGTAAACATGGGCTGTAAAATGCATACGTTAACAGCTATCTTCGACACTTTGAAACAAATATCATCTAGTACAAGCTCTTAGGTTTCCATATTTTGAGATAAGTTACCATGGACCAAAACAAAGAAATTTATCTGGAAAACATGGACTACTTTTAGAGGTATGAGCACTATTGTCTTGTGCTGAACAAGTGTTGATAGCTTTTACGGTAATCGTTTTAGTGCCCGCGTTTACTTGACTTTCGCTTCTAGTATCGTGACTTTCAACTGTATGCTTTTATGGCATTAATTAAGACTCACAGTCTATAGATAGGTTACACAAGAGAAATGAAATGTTATGGTAATGGGAGAGAAATTACGAGAAAAAAATAGTTCAAATGGCTCTGAGCACTATGCGACTTAACTTCTGAACTAATTAAACCTAACTAACATCCATGCCCGAGGCAGGATTCTAACTTACAACCGTAGCGGTCGCTCGGTTCCAGACTGTAGCGCGTACAACCGCACGGCCACTCCGGCCGGCAATTACGAGAAGATCATGGTAGTGTAGGACATATGATACTGCGAGAAGGATCTGAGAAAGCACTGAAAGACTTGAGTGGCAACAAAGCCCCCCGGAGAAGAGAGTTTCCCTCAGAATTACTGAGGCCTTTGTAAGAGTCAGGCACGACAAAACTATTTCATCTGGTGTCAAATGACACAGTCAAAATACTCAGAGACTTTTAGAACACTTCAATAATTCCAATTCCAAACAAGGCAGGAGCAGAGAGGCGTGAATATAAAAGAGTTGTCAATTTAACAAGTCCTGTTTGCAAAATACTGGCATTAATCATTTGCAGAAGACTTCAAAATCTGGTAGATGCCGACCTCAGGGAAGATCCGTTTGGATTCCGGAGAGGTGTCGGAACACCCAAGGCAATACTGATGCTAAGTTCTCCAGCACATAATATAAGGAAAGGCAGGCCCACGTTCGTAGGATTTGTAGACTCAGAGACAGTCTTAGACAATGGTGCCTGAAATGCATTGTTTGAAGTTTTGAAGGTATAGACATAACGTGCAGGGGGCCAAATGCTATTCACTACTCGTTGAGAAACCAGACGGCAGTTATAAGAGTCAAGGGGAATGAAAGAAAGCAGTGGTTGAGCAGGGAGTGAGACAAGTTTCTAGTCTATCGCCCATATAATTCAGTCTGCACACTCAGCAAGCAATAAAGGAAGTAAAGGAGAAATTTGTTAGGGAATTAAAATTCAGAGAGAAGATATAAAAACTTTACGGTTATAATATTGCAATTCTGTCAGAGACGGCAAAGGACTGACAACAGCAGTTGAAGGGAATGGACGGCGAATTGAAAAGGAGTTATAAAACGTCAACAGAAGTAACAGAAGGGAAACGGAATGTAGTGGAAATAAATCGTGCGATGCTGAGGGAATTAGAAGCAAAATGACTGATTGATTGTTGAAGTAGAGCAGACTGGCAATAGATGGAAAGCATTTTTGGAAATAGAGGAATATGTTGTAAGCGTAGGCTTCTGCGGCCGTTGTCACTGTGAATTCTTCTGGACTGTTGTAAGCAATGGCAGTACATAAAATGGTTCGGCGTTTCGGCCTCTATTGCAAACGGCCTTCCTTCTGACTTTGTGCTGAGCTAGACTGCTGAATGAGAGAGATTTTAGATCTTATATACAATGCGGTCAACAGCCCAGAGGAATTTTATTACGCAGTAATCTTTTATCATGAAATATAAATTTAAGTGTTAGGAAGACATTTCTGAAGGTGTTTGTGTGGAGTGAGCGATAGGCATGTCAGATAAGAAGAGAAAGTGTGCTGCTGCAGAAGAATACTGGAGATCAGACAGGTAGATTGAGTAACTAATAAAGGGGTAGTGAGTCAGATTGGGGAAACAAGAAATTTATGACACGACTCGATTGAAGGGTGGGATCGGTTAGTAGGAGTCGCTTGAGGCATGAGTATTGTCTTGCGTTTAGTTTTTCGTATTGTTACACAACATTAGTGGGAAGCTTAAATTGTTGACAGTAGAGCAGTGAGGGAGCTGCGTTTTGTTTGTTTTTATTTTTTTTCCCCGGCTGACGCGACGCGCACGCGCGCTGAGGCCGTATGCGGCTCGCATCCGGCCGTACTTCATACGCCTACGCATACGCCTCCCACGCCGGCGGCCATTGTTTTAATTGCAGTGGCCGCCGTGATTGGCGAGTGGCGCTGCGATCTGTAATTGCGGGCCAGGGCAGGTTGGGGGGCCTGGGATTATTAAATTAACAGCGGGGCGCTGCTAGCAGCTGCTCCGGCAGGCGAAGTGCAGCCGCCTCTCCCAGACACACACACACACACACACACACACACACACACACACACACACACAGTTGGCTCGCCAACCACACATCACATCTGCTACGGCTCGTCAGAAAGAGGCCGGGTAAGTGCGAGTAGGACTTAATTATGTGTGTAGACAGTTCACCGATTCCTGTTAGCAGCATCGATACTGAAAAGATAACAAAATACGCTGAATAGCCAGAGAACCCTGTACACCTACCTAATATCGTGTAGGGCTCTCGTAAGCACGGAGAAGTGCCGCAACACAACGTGGTATGGATTGAATTAATGTCTGGAGTCAATTGATACCATGAAGCCTGCAATGGTAGACGGCATAAAATTTCCACTCTGCAGTGGAGTGTGCGCTGATATGAAACTTGCTGGCAGATTAAAACTGTGTGCCTGACCGAGACTCGAACTCGGGACCTTTCCCTTTCGCGGGCAAGTGCTCTACCAACTGAGCTACCCAAGCACGACTCACGACCGCCCTCGCAGCGTACACTCCGCTGCAGAGTGAAAATTTCATTCTAGAAACATCCCACAGGCTGTGGCTAATCCATGTCTCCGCAGTATCCTTTCTTTCAGGAGTGCTAGTTCTGCAAGGTTCGCAGGAGAGCTTCTGTGAAGTTTGGAAGGTAGGAGGCGAGGTACTGGTAGACGACCAACATGTTGTCCTTTGGGCATGCAGTCCCCTCCTCCCGTCCGTAACGGCAACCGACATCACGGCCGAAATTTGTTTGGGATGTTATTTACTGAACGGTGCTGATTTTTTCGAACTGACACTTAAGACTTCATAGCTATCCCAGAGAAATGGTACACGAACGCGTGGTGTTGGTGGTGATGACGATACTGATGATGATGATGACGGCGGCTGCTGTCGAAACGCCATCTGCTTCCGTGGCTGCCAAACCAGAGCCGGCCCGTGGTGCACGGGCTGTGGTTCGCCTGCCGGGACCCCCTGGTGCCGTCAGAGGCGCGCCTAATACCCGACTTCCCGGAAGTCGCCGCTGCTCCTTAATTCCACGTCACTCGGGCACTCTTTGTCCCGTACACACATCACCCGCTACTTAGGCGCCTCTGTAACCTGCCTAATGGTCCGTTCGTGGGGGCCTGAATGAGGGCAGCTGATAAAATAGCGATATATCGAACCTTATTTCCAAAAAAAAGTATCGATGTGCACTGCTCCAAAGAAACTAGTATAGGCATGTGTATTCAAATACAGAGATATGTAAACAGACAGAATATGGCGCTGCAGTCGGCAACGCCTATGTAAGACAACAAGTTCTTCGATCGTTTACTGCTGGTACAGTGGCAGGTTATCAAGATTTAAGTGAGTTTGAACGTGGCTCAGAAATGGTTCAAATGGCTCTGAGCGCTATGGGACTTAACCTCTGAGGTCACCAGCCCCCTACTTAAACCTAACTATCCTAAGGACATCACACACATCGATGCCCGAGGCAGGATTCGAACCTGCGACCGTAGTGGTCTCGCGGTTCCAACCTGTAGCGCCTAGAACCGCTCGGCATACCGGCCGGCGCGCGGGATTAGCCGAGCGGGCTCCAGTCCTGGACTGTGCGGCTGGTCCCGGCGGAGGTTCGAGTCCTCCCTTTGGCATGGGTGTGTGTGTTCGTCCTTAGTATAATTTAGGTTAAGTAGTGTGTAAGCTCAGGGACTGATGACCTTAGCAGTTAAGGCCCGTAAGATCTCTCTCACATTTCAACATTTGGCCACCGGTCGGCCTTTGAACGTGGTGTTACAGTCGGCGCACTAGGGACTCCGAGGTAGCTATGAAGGGATTTTCCAGCATGACCATTTCACGGTTGTACCGTGAACATCAGCAATCCGGTTGAACGTCAAATCGCCGACATCGTAGCGGCTGGAAAAAGATCCTGCAAGGACGGAAGCGACGACGGGAGGAGAGAGCGGGTAACGCGCCACAAGTGCAGCGCTTCCGCAGACCGGTGCAGATTGCAGTGCTGGGCCATCAGCAAGTGTCAGCGTGCGAAGCGTTCCACGGGACGTCATAGGTATGGGCTGTCGGAGCCGAAGCCCAGTCGCGTATCCTTGATGACGGCAGGACACAAAGCTATACGCCTCGCAGGGGCCCGTCAACACCGACAGTGGACTGTTGATGACTGGAAACATGTTACCTGGTCGGGGGAGTCTTGTCTGAAACTATATCGAGCGGGTGCACGTGTACGGGTATGGAGACAACCTCACGAATCCATGTCCCCTGCATGTGTGCAAGGGCCTGTAATGGTGTGAGCCGTGTGCAGTTGGTGTGATGTGGGACGCCTGATACGTCTAGACACGACTCTGACAGGTGACACCTACGTAAGCATCCTGTCTGATCACCTGCATCCATTCGTGTCCATTGTGCATTCCGACGGACTTGGACAGGACATTGCTACGTCTCACTAATCCAGGATCGCTACAGAGTGGCTCCAGGAACAGCCTTCTGTGTTTAAACACTTCCGCTGGCCACCAAGCTCCCCAGTCATGAAAATTATTGATGATATCTGGGATGCCTAGCAACGTGCTGTTCAGAAGAGATCTCCATCCCCTCGTACTCTCACGGATTTATGGACAGCGCTGCAGGATTCACGGTGTCAATTCCCTCCAGCACTACTTCAGACTTTACTCGAGTCCAAGTCACTTCGTGTGGCGGCACTTCCGCGTGCTCGCGGGGGCCCTACACGATATTAGGCAGGTGTACCGGTTTCTTTTTTTTTTTTTGGCTTTTCAGTGTATATGTCGCCGATATTTTTCCCCGACGTCTATCTATATCCGAATCCCGCTCCAGTTACTTCCGGGTCCGGGTGCTGACGAGTCCTCTCCATTTGGCTCGGTCCTCCCACCACTTTTCCTCCTCCACTTGCTGCCAGGTCACACCTCTCCTTTCTACAGATATTCTCACTCCCATTTTCCACCGTGTTCTTGGGCGCCCTCTAGGTCTTTTCCCATCCGTCTTTAGTTCTTCCTTAATTTTGGGGAGTTGGTTCAAATGGCTCTGAGCACTATGGGACTCAACTTCGGAGGTCATTAGTCCCCTAGAGCTTAGAACTAGTTAAACCTTGCTAACCTAAGGACATCGCGCACATCCATGCCCGAGGCAGGATTCTAACCTGAGACCGTAGCGGTCTCGCGGTTCCAGACTGCAGCGCCTAGAACCGCACGGACACTTCGACCGGCTTTTGGGGAGTCTCTTCCCATGCATCCTTTTAACATGCCCATACCATCTTAATCTCTTTCTTTCAATCGTTCTAATCTTTCTAATCTCTACATTCCTTACTCTGTCCATTATTGTTTATCCCTTAACTGCTCTGAGAAATTTCATTTCCCCTGCTTGCAGTCTGCTCCAGTCCCTTTCTGTCATTGTCCATGTTTCTCCACCATAGGTGTCAATAGGGATGTAAGAAAACTTATACATAAGGAGTTTTTCTCTTTCTGAAACTTCATTATTCCAAATCAGGTATTTTATTGTTTGGTAGAAATTCCTCCCTTCTGTAACCTCCTATTAATTTCGTTAGTTATTCTTCCATCCCTAGATATTTCACTCCCTAAAGAAGAGAAACTTTCTACCATTTTGAGGCATTCTCCATTCAAGATAATATTTCCGTTGATCCCTTTCTCTCTTCCAAATACCATTACTTCACTCTTATATTTATTTTCCCCGACATGTCGATATCAAAACGACGACACCGAGTGCCCATATTTTTATTTTATATTATATTGTTTACAATTTTCGGTTAATATTTGAAGCTGGCTTTTTTTTAATTTTAGTAGTACATAATTTTACTTTCGTCGTGTAAAAGAGTCTTACTACTTTTTGAGCTTTCAAGTCTGTGTTATGCAAGTATAGGTGCCAGAGAGAAGAGCTCCGAATGAACTGTGTGGGTTGGGGTGGCGGGTGAATGGAATAATAAGATACCCGATGTGAAGAAATAGCACACCAGTTGCGTTAAAAAACAATTTTTGGCGTACGTAGTGTGTTATTTCTTCACGTCGGCGTCCTTCAAAAACGGCTGTTGGGACTGATTAACAATGACACGACTGGTGTTTGCGATCACGAGCACAAATGCTGTCTTAATCGGCCCTCGGCGCTACCAACGTTTAATTTCGACACTATGGTTGCTATGTCGCCGGCGTTGGGAGAAATGAAAGTAAGAGGGAAGGCGACATGAAGTGTTCCGGAAAAATTCGATATGTGGCGAATCCGAAGGACGGACCCATCTGACACCTTCTATTGTGGCACTTGCAGTTACCATTGGTCATCGCCAAGCATGAACGTTGCCAGCTTTCCCCCTTCAATTTTGCTCTACGGGCTATAGGCAAGTTGTACAGAATACATGTTGTTGTTGTTGTTGTTGTTGTTGTTGTTGTTGTTGTGGTTTTCAGTCCTGAGACTGGTTTGATGCAGCTCTCCATGCTACTCTATCCTGTGCAAGCTTGTTCATCTCGCAGTACCTACTGCAACCTACATCCTTCTCAATCTGGTTAGTGTATTCATCTCTTGTTCTCCCTCTACGATTTTTACCCTCCACGCTGCCCTCCAATACTAAATTGGTGATCCCTTGATGCCTTAGAACATGTCCCACCAACCGATCCCTTCTTCTGGTCAAGTTGTGCCACAAACTCCTCCTCAATCCTATTCAATACCTCCTCATTACTTATGTGATCTATCCATCTAATCTTCAGCATTCTTCTGTAGCACCACATTTCGAAAGCTTCTATTCTCTTCTTGTCCAAACTATTTATCGCCCATATTTCGCTTCCATACATGGCTACACTCCATACAAATACTTTCAGAAACGACTTCCTGACACTTTAATCAATACTCGATGTTAACAAATTTCTCTTCTTCAGAAAAGCTTTCCTAATAACTCAATACTTAAGTCCACAGCTTTAAAACCGCCAGTATATTTACTATGTGGAGCCGATATTTTTATACGCCGTACACCGACATTTTACCCATCGATATATAAATAAATTTTTTTAGTATATCGAGAGCTGATAATGATATTATTTTACGAGGACTATAAAATAATGAATGATCATAATTTTCTTTTGACGACATACCTTCACTCATCCTCATAATTTTGGTGGTCGTTCTCAGTCTCCCATGAGTGCGATGCACTTGTCCCAGCGTTTCTGCCAGTCTTCTAATAAGTGCTGGAAACCATTTTTTGAGAGGTCCTTCAAAATCGCCTCCCCAGCCCTCAGCACTGCTTCTGATGACTGATAATGCCTCCCACGAAGGCGTTTCTTCACGTTAGGCAGTGGGAAAAAGTCAGACAGGGCTAAATCCGGACTGTAGGGTGGGTGGGGGACGCACTTGACGTTGATTTTTCCCAGATACTCAGCAACAACACTGGCAATATGCGGCCGCACAATTCTTGGTGCAGCATCCAGCATACTTCCCGGAAGTGTGGTCTTTTGCGCCTGATATGGACTTGCGCAACGTTTTCAGGAGGACCTTGTATTATTGCCCAGTTACTGTCGTGTGTTCAGGTACAACACGGCGATAAACCATTCCACGAACATCATAGAATGAGAAGATCATAACTTTCCCAGCAGAAGCAACCAGTTTTGCTTTTTTGGGGGTTGCTGATGAAGGAGATTTCCAGAGGTTTTCTGTTTGTTCTCAGTATCAAAATCATGTATCCAGGTCTCATCAGCAGAGACTACAGATCTTCCTCCAACATCAACTTTAACTGCTTCCAGACCCGCACGCTAATGTCCTGTTGTTCGGGAGCCGACAGTCTTGGAACGCATCGCGCACAATCACGTGTCATATGTAATTTTTCTGTCACCAACGTGCGGGTGGCACCGCAGTGAAATGTTGAGTATTTCAGAAAGTGCTCATTTGTCACAATGACAGCAGCAGTGTTGATGTTTTCTTCCGTAGGATCAGTAACTGGAGCACCAGGTCCACCTACCTTCAAAATTGACTCTCTCCCCTCTTCAAACATTTTAAACCACCTTCGAGCTGTGCTACAGGGAAGAACAGACTCATCGTATCGGCCTCGGTGGATGATTTATTGGGATCAAGGCTGAATTTTAAACCTGCATATTGTGCATCGCGTCTTACCTCCACTGCAGCGTAGACGATAATGATCACATCTGACCTTGCCTGCCTCTCGCAGACTGGAACCAAGAGTCCCAATAATGAAATTACTACGGCGTGTTAGTTGCACATTAAGCCAACAGAATATCATAAGATTAAATTTTAGTGCGAGAAAGTATGACCACAAAAAAAAAATTATGATCATTCTCTACTGAACGGCCCATACATTGATGGACCGTAGACGCAACGTTGTTGTCAGTTTTCCTCCCGTACAGCGAAAGTGGAGAGATCGTCGTGACACCTCTGTTATGTGTGGTTAATGCAGTGGTATGCATTGCCTTCTGCATCCTCATGTCGACGATGAGCGCCGATTCTTCCGGCTTTAGAGGCAGTTCCCCACCCCTAAGACAACCTCTTTCCACTACTCCGACGACTTTGACGAGGCGACTTCATGCGCTGGAAGTCTTTGGTCACCAATGCTGATTACTAATCAGCCTCTCGCAGCCGGGAGCCAGGAGTCGCAGCAATGAAACTGCTAAGCTAACAGAATGTCATAATATTAAATTTCAACGCTAGAAATTATGACCGTAAAAAAAAGATCATTCTTTATTGATTAGCCCTCGTAAAATGTCGATGTATCGGATAGTCGATATTTTTTAAAAAATACCAGCAGTCCTAGCGTGCACAGTGCGAGACGAGCCCCTGCACATGTTGCGGGCCTGGTGGGCGAGCGGCTGGAACCTGGAGAACTGGAGGCCGTAAGTCCGTGCTGGGCGGGACCGGGGAGCGCCTAATGCGACCGATTAGCGTCTGCCGTGATGGACGCCGTCGCAGGGACGTCAGTCAGGCACCGCCCCACCGAAATGGCCGGCCGCGGCGAGTGCAGCATCCAGAGCCCTCGGGTACAACACCAGCCAGCAGACCGGCCACGCGGGCAACTAGCGTATCCATCTTACTCTGCGTACACAATACACGAGGGACGACACAGTCACATAATAGATTATGTGATCAAAACTATCCTGACATCCCCAAAAACATACGTTTTCCATATTAGCTGCATCGTGCTGCCACCTCAGACAGCAGAATGGGGCGCTGACATCGAACGTGAAGATAGACGTAAACTGCCCCGACAAAGCCTAAGAACCGGCTCCAAATGACGGCTCTAACACTGTATTACAACCTCCGAAGTATTGCTCAACACGGTTCAAATGGCTCTGAGCACTATGGGACTTAAAATCTGAGGCCATCACTCCCCTAGAACTCAGAACTACTTAAACCTAACTGACCTAATGACATCACACACATCAATGCCCGACGGAGACTGTAGCGCCTAGAACCGCTCGGTCACTCCGGCCGGCTTCGTTTGCAGAGAATGGGTGTACAGAGTGTAAGCGATAACTGTTTACAACCTACCACAGTGGCGTGGGTCGAGTCTAGACGAAGAAACTGGTACATGACAATAGGGTCTTTCGGGCAGGAAAGCGACCTCAAATCGGCCTGTAAAAGTGAGTTAAGTTACAGCACATGCGCGCTGCGCCACGTTTTGGAATATCGTTTCGCCCTCTTAAGTCTCTGGCTTAGTCGTACACTTACAGATTGTAAAACTGACATTTGTGTATATTTTATTTTACACTTAAAATTAACAGATGGTGTGCTTTGTCTGGAATTCTTAATAAGAGGCGACTCTGACTGTAATGGGTAGTTAGTATCCAGTTGGGAATGTAATTAGTTTCTCGACAACATGTTCAAAAGTCTTTTCCGTCTCAGGAATGGCTAACTTACTGATGTTAATAAGGGATGCTGCCGTAAGACGAGGAGAGGAGATTCGACATCTGCAGCAGAACAGGTACCTTTTGTAGGCGAATTTGAGGATGCTTCCCGGCTCGATAGTGTCCCTGGATCAAACTGTTCGTCTCAGTGTCCTCGCAAACAGTTACCGTATAGAGCCCATACATCGGGGTGCTGTGGTGATTGAAATGAGCGACAGTTGGATGAATGTGATGTGTGATGGCGTCGGTCACGATTCTCGACGGTGTTCTTTATGATGGTAGTGACATGTTTCTTGACGAAGTTGGCAGACCTGGCGCTGAGTCCGGACTACTGTTCATTGTGATGGTAGTGACATGTTTCTTGACGAAGTTGGCAGACCTGGCGCTCAGTCCGGACTACTGTTCATTGTGATGGTACTGACATGTTTCTTGACGAAGTTGGCAGACCTGGCGCTCAGTCCGGACTACTGTTCATTATGATGGTACTGACATGTTTCTTGACGAAGTTGGCAGACCTGGCGCTCAGTCCGGACTACTGTTCATTGTGGTGGTAGTGACATGTTTCTTGACGAAGTTGGCAAACCTGGCGCTCAGTCCGGACTACTGTTCATTATGATGGTACTGACATGTTTCTTGACGAAGTTGGCAGACCTGGCGCTCAGTCCGGACTACTGTTCATTGTGATGGTAGTGACATGTTTCTTGACGAAGTTGGCAGACCTGGCGCTGAGTCCGGACTACTGTTCATTATGATGGTACTGACATGTTTCTTGACGAAGTTGGCAGACCTGGCGCTCAGTCCGGACTACTGTTCATTGTGATGGTAGTGACATGTTTCTTGACGAAGTTGGCAGACCTGGCGCTCAGTCCGGACTACTGTTCATTGTGATGGTAGTGACATGTTTCTTGACGAAGTTGGCAGACCTGGCGCTCAGTCCGGACTACTGTTCATTGTGATGGTAGTGACATGTTTCTTGACGAAGTTGGCAGACCTGGCGCTCAGTCCGGACTACTGTTCATTATGATGGTACTGACATGTTTCTTGACGAAGTTGGCAGGCCTGGCGCTGAGTCCGGACTACTGTTCATTGTGATGGTACTGACATGTTTCTTGACGATGTTGGCAGACCTGGCGCTGAGTCCGGACTACTGTTCATTATGATGGTACTGACATGTTTCTTGACGAAGTTGGCAGACCTGGCGCTCAGTCCGGACTACTGTTCATTGTGATGGTAGTGACATGTTTCTTGACGATGTTGGCAGGCCTGGCGCTGAGTCCCGACTACCTGGCGCCGCGGTCGCTCACGGAGCTGCCAGCCGCCTCCACCGTGGCCAGCGCCGAGTTCGCCTTCTCGCTGGACGGTGAGTATAGCCCCTAACCTGCCTACCTCACCTTACTTACTACTCTGGTGTGCGAAACTTAGGGACTGAAGAAAAAAGCACTCTCGGTCGCTGTGTTAAAATTTTGTATAATTCGCCAGTGGCGTGTTTAACCGTTATTTAGGCATCTCCAAATTGGCTGATATTTGGTAGCAATGGGTACACGAGATGTTGTTGTTGTTGTGGTCCTCAGTCCAGAGACTGGTTTGATGCAGCACTCCATGCTACCCTGTCCTGTGCAAGCTTCTTCATCTCCCAGTACCTACTGCAACCTACATCCTTCTGAATCTGCTTAGTGTATTCATCTCTTCCTCTCCGATTTTTACCCTTCATGTTGCCCTCCAATGCTAAATTTGTGATTTCTTGATGCCTCAGAACGTGTCCTACCAACCGGTCCCTTCTTCTAGTCAAGATATGCCACAAACTTCTCTTCTCCCCAATCCTATTCAATACTTCTTCATTAGTTATGTGATCTACTCATCTAATCTTCAGCATTCTTCTGTAGCACCACATTTCGAAAGCTTCTATTCTCTTCCTGTCCAACCTATTTATCGTCCATGTTTCAGTTCCATACATGGCTACACTAAATAAAAATACTTTTAGAGACGACTTCCTGACACTTAAATCTATACTCGATGTTAACAAATTTGTGTTCTTCAGAAACGCTTTCCTTGCCAGTGCCAGTCTACATTTTATATCCTCTCTACTTCGACCATCATCAGTTTCCTGTAATTTGAAAAGAAGTAATAAAATGAACTCTAACATGGAAAGGAATCGTTTCCGGACACGTGTCCACATAACATCTTTTCTTTATTTGTGTGTGAGGAATGTCTCCTGAAAGTTTGGCCGTACCTTTTTGTAACACCATGTATAAAACAATGATGCATCGAGGTTTGACATCTGCAGGAGATGTGAAAAAGATAAAAGTTAACTACAGTGAAAACGAACGTACGGAAAGTGACCCAAGGAGTAACTGTGTGGGACAAAAGAAGAAATGTGTAGATAACAGATCAGTGTGGCATACCAGATTAACGAATGAAGACATGGAAAAGGAGAGTTTGGGTGGAAAGGATGGGCCTCGCAAGACGAGGAGAAATGTTTAAATCTGGACGACCACAAAGGGAAATGACTACCCAGACGGCTGCCCAAAGATGAGACAGCAGTTGGTCCAGTACTTCGACAGAATGTGGCAGATAAACAAATTGTGTGTGTGTGTGTGTGTGTGTGTGTGTGTGTGTGTGTGTGTGTGTGTGTGTGTTTCTGCGGGAGCGATGTGCCGTGCTGCGATGTGCGCGGAGCAGACTGCCACCGTCGCCCCCTATCTTTGGTGCCTGAAGCAGCTGGCTGGAAGGCGGTCCTGCGTGGTGTTGCAGGTTCGCGGCTGACGAGCCCGCGGCCGGGCAGTCTGCGCCAGAGCCGGAAGCGCGCGCTGTCCTCGTCGCCGTACTCGGACTCGTTCGACATCAACTCGATGATCCGCTTCTCGCCCAACTCGCTGGCCTCCATCGTCAACGGCGCCGGCAGCCGCTCCTCCAGCGCCAGCGGCAGCTACGGGCACCTCTCCGCCGGTGAGTAACACTAACATCATGACCACCCCCTCAATAACTTGTTTGCCCATCTTTGGAACGAACTACCGGGTGATCAGGAAGTCAGTGTAAAGTTGAAAACTGTGGTATTTCGATATCTGATAATCCGGTATATCGATATTTTCCAACGGCGCTAGTTGAGCTACAGGGAGGTGCGTTAAGTGATGTAAGGGGAAATCCCCAGACACTGTGCACAGGTGCGGGTGAGAGACTGATAAGGAGGAGGTGTAGGCGTGAACCAGTCCGTCCGTGGTGGCCCCGAGGGCTGAGGCAGCCAGGAGTAGGCTGAAGGCCACGAGCCTCTGGCCCTGGCTGAGGATAACAGGTCCGTCACCGTGAAACGATGATGGGTGAGTCGAGGAAGGAGCAGCTCAGAGCGTCTTCAGTTCCTGCAGCGGAGCCGTGGAAACTGCGGCTGATTACCTCTAGCCTGACAGCTTCGTTTCCCACCCTTGGAACATTCCGACCTCGTGCTCCATCTCTAATGACCTCGACGTGGATGGGATGTACAACCCCTAGGTCCAGTCCTCTCTTTCCATTTTGGACACTCGTAACTCTCTCTGGCACCAGATCGTGTCATACTCAAACTGTTTCATAAAACACTCAAAAAAATACGCAATATACAACTATAACACTAATTTCTGATGGCACGGTCCCTCTGCCCCTTACGAACTGAGTCACGTTAGTATCATAAGCCCGTATAGTCAACTTTCGTAATGTGGACACACAGGAAAGAAGGATAGAGCGTTTGCATTCAAGCAGGAGGTCCCGGGTTCGAGTCCCGGTCGGGGCACGCATTTTCAGCTGTCCACATCGAGGTATATCAACAACACCTTTCACCAGCTGAGGTTTTCAGTTAGTCATCATTTACATAGGAAAGAGTTGGTGAGGTTCTGGAACGTATGGACAGGGATGTGGAATGGTACCGAGGCAGAGGCACATCCATCTGCGATAGGTTCGTCTGTTCAGGACCCGTGGTGCGATCAGCCGAATCGAGATGGTCCCACAAATTCAGGACTGGGTTTAAATACGGAGAGTCTGGTGGCCAGAGGAGTACAGTAAACTTATCCAGGTGCCCTTCAAACCACACACGTTCGCTGAGAGTTGTGTCACACGTTGCATTGTCCTGACAGTAGATACCATCGTGCTGAGGAAAATACAAAGTCCGCGTAGGGGTGGACGTGATTCCCAAATGTAGATGCATACTTACGTTGATCCATTGCGCCTTCCAGAATGACGAAATCAGCCAGACATTGCCACGAAAACACTGTACTGGGGGCTGGACCCTTCTGACGATTGTTGCACGGACGTACACGCCAATGGCCATCCGTCCAAGCGAAAATAAAACATTGTTCATCTGAAACAGCCACCCGTCACCACTCGGTGGACATCAGTTGCCCACCGACGCCAGTCAGTACGTGTGCGCGAACCGGGTACCTGCTGCAGATGCCCGTATTCAACGACCTTCGCTGAACAGTCGTCGATGAGACACTGTCCCTAGCCGCTCAATTCATCTGGACAGTCAGTCGCTTGATAGTTGCACATCTGTTCGACCGTACGTACACATCTCCTCCACCGCCATTCAACCCGCTGTCCGCCCCTGGTAGCTGAGTGGTCCGTGCGACAGACTGTCAATCCTAAGGGCCCGGGTTTGATTCCCGGCTGGGGTCGGAGACTTTCTCCGCTCAGGGACTGGGTGTTGTATCGTTATCATTTCATCCCCATCGACGCGCAAGTCGCCGAAGTGGCGTCAAATCGAGACTTGCACCAGGCGAGCGGTCTACCCGACGGGAGGTCCTTGTCAGACATCATCATCATTCACCCCGGTCATCTCTGACCTGTGGTGCACTACAGTTTCCTCGGTTCCGGTTTTGCACAGAATCATTTTCCCACTCACAGTATCCTTCAACTGCAGTGCCATGTGTAGACTTTCCAGACTTAGCCGTTTTGAAAATTCTTCCATCCTTGGCCCGATAGCTGACGTACCCTTTTGGACGTCAGATAAGTTGCTCCGTTCCCACATTACGACAACAATTGCACTGCTGGCCATTCCGACCCCGACATATCCCCTCCACTGCTACAGTTCAATTCTTTTACCTTGGCGGTTCGCGCATGCCAGCCCAGACCCAGGAGACAGCTGCGTTGCCAGTTGTACGCGCCGAGAGAAGCAGCGCCATAGTATAGTATAGTTCGCAGACTTACGTTTAGGGGGGAGCGCGCAGTTTATGAAGTAAAGCCACCACGGCCGCATTAACCCTTCCGCTGCTACAGAGACGTGCTCCCCGCATTCTGCGATGTGCGCGTTTGGTTATCATTGCGCTGCTCGCCTGTGCAGACACATGGTGTTTCGACTGCTTTGACACACTTTATCATTCGATTTCATAAAAACTATTTGGCCCAAAAATTTGATTTTTACACATCTTCTTGACTCATACCTTCCCCCCATCAATGACTTAATTTTGTTTCAATGTTCAACGCAGTTATTGTGCAGCATTATAGATGTAGTAAACCACTGCACGAAATTTTGAAGAGTTTGCAGAGGTAAAAGTCCACAGCGTATACTTTCCATATGGTCGACTTCAGTTGCCACTATAAATTTCAAAAAATTACATTCAAACGAATAAAATTCATGCACTTCGATATTGTTTGTAAATAAAGAAAATATTAAGCACCAAAGAAGGTTTGAACTCGGAACCTTTCACTTGGCAGCCATTCACTTTAAGCACTACTCTATCGCAGCTCGTTATTTGATGTGTCACGCGGAGGACTTCAAAATGTCACGCAAAATACCGACAAACATTGTTGCTATAACTATAAATTACTCACGTTTCGTCGAAGTACAATACGAAATAAACAATTACCGCTGTTCTTTATTGCGAAAAAGCGGTTAGTGAGAATGATACGAACACCTTTCCTTGCTATCACCTGAATTAGGAGGCTTATTGCTTGTTTGGTTTAATTAATTAATAGAATATGAAACAGTTGGTTTAAAGATTGCTTTTTCCAAACTTTCTATAAAAGAAAGTGAGCTATCGAGACACTGCTTTTGTTCAATTACTTTATTTATGACTGAACGTTTCTAAAACTGAAGACACTCGTCCGTGCTCTGCTCTGCAGTCGAGCTCTGGCAGCGTCGTTCTCTGTTCATTGGCTGACTGTGTTTTGTGACGTCAGATGCGCAGAACGAGCCTAAACTCGGCCGCCGTCGTAAATGACGTGCACCTTAGTGCTGGTTCAAAAGGCTCTGAGCACCATGGGACTTAACTTCTGAGGTCATCAGTCCCCTAGAACTACTTAACCCTAACTAACCTAAGGACGTCACACAAATCCGTGCCCGAGGCAGGATTCGAACCTGCGACCGTAGCTGTCGCGCGGTTCCAGACAGTAGCGCCCGGAAAAGCTCGGTCACACCGGCCGGCTGCCAATGCTGCCACCCTTCATGTGAGAGTTGTTGTTGCTGGCTGAAGTCGATCATAGGAGGTGGTCACATTAATGTAGAAAAAGTGTTGGCGAAAGAGTAGAAATGGAGGGGTGCCACAGCGGACTGCTGCTGCCTCGCAGGCGCCATGAGCCCCGCGGTGGGGCTGCACCCGTCGGCGAGCGCGCAGCTGCAGCAGCTGCAGGCGCACCTGCTGCGCTCGGGCGCGCTGCTGCCGCCGCCCGTGCTGCCGCCGCCGCACCCGCACGCCCACGCGCACGCGCACGCCCACGCGCAGGCGCTCTTCGGGCTGCACGCGGCCGCCGCCGCCCAGCACCACCACCACCAGCACCAGCAGCACCAGCAGCACCACCAGAACCACTCGGCACCCAGCACGCCCACGCCACCCGCCGCCGTCGCCAAAGTAGAGGTACGTGTGTGCCCGCGCCAGCAGCTCTGCAGCGAGCACTGTGCACTGGTCGCTCCAACACGGCAAGCCACCACACCACTCCCATATCAAATAACTTCTTTTTCTTAACTTCTGGCCCGCTTACGGCCCTATAGACAGTAACAGGCATTTATAGTGCAGTGGGCGAATCAGCAGTTAACAACTTACTAATATGGCGACCCTGTCAGGGCTCCCATTTGTCAAATGAGAGCCCTGGTATGGTCGCCAAATTAGCCCGCTCATTCATCCACAGCAATAAAAAACCTGTTATTAAATTGGTTGTAAAACGTTGTTGTTGTGGTCTTCAGTCCTGACACTGGTTTGATGCACCTCTCCGTGCTACTCTATCCTGTGCAAGCTTCATCATCTCTCAGTACCTACTCCAGCCTACATCCTTCTGAATCTGGTTAGTGTATTCATCTCTTGGTCTCCCTCTACAATTATTATCCTCCACGCTGCACTCCAAAGCTAAATTTGTGATCCGTTAATGCCTCAGAACATGTCCTACCAACCGATCCCTTCTTCTAGTCAAGTTGTGCCACTAACTCCTCTTCTCCCCAATTTTATTCAATACCTTCTCATTAGTTATGTGATCTACCCATCTAATCTTCAGCGTTCTTCTGTAGCACCACATTTCGAAAGCCTCTATTCTCTTCTTGTCCATTTTCTGTCGTCCATGTTTCACTTCCGTACATGGCTACACTCCATATAAATACTTTCAGAAAAGACTTCCTGACACCTAAATCGATACTCGATGTTAACAAATTTCTCTTCTTCAGAAGCGCTTTCCTTGCCAGTGCCAGTCTACATTCTATATCCTCTACTTCGACCATCATCAGTTATTTTGCTCCCCAAATAGCAAAACTCCGTAGCTACTTTAAGTGTCCCATTTCCTAATCTAATTCCCTCAACATCAACCGACTTAATTCGACTACATTCCATTATTCTCGTTTTGCTTTTGTTGATGTTCGTCTTATATCCTTCTTTCAAGACACTGTCCATTCCGTTCAACTGCTCTCCCAAGTCCTTTGCTGTCTCTGACAGAATTACAATGTCATCGGCGAACCTCAGAGTTTTTAGTTCTTCTCCATGGATTTCAATACATACTCCGAATTTTTCAGCAGTTAACAACTTACTAATATGGCTACTGTGTCAGAGCTGCTATTTGTCAAATGACGGCCCAGATTTTGTCGCCTGATTAGCCTGCTGATTCATCCACTGCAATAAAAAACCTGTAATTAAATTGGTTGCAAAACGACAGTATCTTAATTCAGGCCAGACATGTAAGATGTTTGACTGCAGCTTCATTTATTTTTTTAAATCCGTCTTCAGACTGGTTTGATGCAGTAACCATAATTTAATCTCCTGTAACCTACTGTCTTCCCCCCCCCCCCCCCCCCTTTCCCTCCTCAAGCTTTTACCCTGTGCAGCCCTTGTAGTACCACGCAAGTTGTTGCCTGATGTTTCAACACGTATCCTGTCATACCGTCCCTTCTCCTTGTTAGTGTTCTCTATGCAGAGTTCTTGAGTTCTTCACTTTTCCAAATGTCATCAGCCCACATAACCTCTCAACATCTTTCTCTAACACCGCATCTCAAACGCTTCGATTCTCTTCTTTTCCAGATTGTTGTAATTCTTTTCCATACGATGCTGCACTCCGTACGTAAATTTCTGCCTGAAATAGTCGGTATTTCACAGTGGTAGATTTCTGTTGGACAGGAATGCCCTCCTTGTCTATTCTAATCTGCTTTTTATGTCCTTGCTTCATTCTTTATAACTCATTTTGCTTCCTAGGTGGATTAATGCTTTCACTTGTTCTACTTCGGAGTCATGATTTTGATGTTAAATTTACCGCTAGTCTCATATCTGGTACACTACTTTCATTTTTCTTCTGTTTATTCAAGATCATTATTCCATAGTCATTAAACTGTTCATTCCACTCGACAAGGCTAAATGCACCCTGGACGGATGAACATAGGGAAGGAGTTCAGTACCACAGTAATGTTTGCTAATGAGTGTATTGTGTTCAAAGATTTAGAGATCAGTACGCTCTAGTAACATTATTCCTTCCCACACCGTAACACCTGGATCACCAAAACGATCATGTTGGACCCTTACATGATGAAATTCAAGAGCACGTAATGCATCCCAGGAACAACTGCGAACACGAACATTTTGATGGTGCTGGTGCAACGTTGCGTGGACCTCCTGATCTGGACATCTTTGAACACGCCATACCAACGAGTCGATGTTATTGTAGCACTGTTCCTTCATGTGTGTCTTTTCGATGGTACATTTCTCTCTGACTTCATTTTTACGGATGACATTGCGGGACCGCATAGAATAGAACAGATGAAGGAACTCCTGGGGTTAGAGGATATTTCCCGAAAGGACTGACCTGACTGCTCATCTGACTTAAATCCCAGGAGTGTGTGGGATGCATTGGGTTCAAATGGCTCGAGCACTATGGGACTTAACATGTGAGGTCATCAGTCCCCTAGAACTTAGAACTACTTAAACCTAACTAACCTAAGGACATCACACACATCCATGCCCGAGGCAGGATTCGAACCTGCGACCATAGTGGTCGCGCGGTTCCGGACTGTAGTGCCTATAGTCGCTCGGCCACAGCGGCCGGCAAGATGCGTTGGGAAGACGCCCACATGCACCATCTACCATCCAGCAGTTGTCACCCACACAAGTGAAGGAATAGAATGCCGCGTCACGTGATCTCCTTACTGACCTTCTGTCCGGCATGGAAGCACGTTGCAGAGCATGCATTACCGTCCGTGGTGATCACACACACTATTAAGAAACACTTCCCACCAATTGTAATGTCTTCGGGACCACCATAAATCGCCATGGCTTCAGCGTAATTATTGTCTTTGAATGAAAGTGTCACTTCTGTTGGTCTCTTGCGTTTTTGTTTCAGTTAGCTTCTGTGCTACAATGTAGCTGTTCTTTCTCTGTATGGTCCAATATTTATGCAGCTGTATTACCTGGCCACGACCCATCAACCGGAAGCTATCTCCATTATTAAGTTTTTTTCACCAGCCTATATGCAACAATACGTATCGATTATTAATTATTTGGGCTTTCTTATTTGTCGGTGACCTCTCCACTAGCGCGCACGTCTGCCTCCCAGTGTGCGATTAGCCCGAACAGAGTTGTCGCATTAGAGCCCGGAGTCAGAATCGTGAGGATCACGGTTCAGATCCATGCCTGGCCATCCAGATTAAGGTTTTCTGTGATTTCCTTACATTGCTTCAGGCAAATGCCAGGGTGCTTCCTTTGAAAGGTCATCGCCAGTTACCTTCCCCATCCTCGGACCTTTCCCAGCTCATGCTCCGTCTCTAATGACCTCGATGTGAATGGGTCGTAGAACCCCGATCTCCATTCGTCCATGTTCGTGTCGGCATCTCTCGACCTGCCCATCTACATCTGGCTCCCCATCCACTTACAATACTCACCAGTACCTCTCTCTGATGTGCATGTCCCGACCTCCGAAACCGCACCCAGGTCCCTGTCCACCTACAATACTCACCAGTAGGCGCAGTGGTTACTACACTGGACTCGCATTCGGGAGGACGACGGTTCAATACCGTCTCCGGCCTTCCTGATTTAGGTTTCCCGTGATTTCCCTAAATCGTTTCAGGCAAATGCCGGGATGGTTCCTTCCAAATCCTTCCCTCTCTAATGACCTCGTTGTCGACGGGACTTTAAACACTAACCACCACCACCACCACCACCACCACCACCACCACCACCAGTACCTCTCTCTGATGTGCACCTCTCGACCTCCCAAACCGCACCCGGCTCCCCGCCCACCTACAATACTCACCAGTACCTCCCTCTGACCTGCATTTCTCGACCTTCCCGACCACGGCCAGTGACCGCACCCCGTGTCGCGCAGGCCCCCAGCGAGAAGCTGCGCTGCGAGGCCTCCGGCGTCAGCGTGGTGGAGGCGGACACCAGCTCGTCGTCGACGCCTCTCCAGCACCAGCAGCACCAGGCGCGCCACGCGCGGCCCGCGGCGCGCATCAAGCGGGAGCCCGCCTCCGCCGCGCCCGCCTCCGCCGCCCCCGCCGTCTCGACCAGCCAGCAGGCGCTGTCGGTGGCGGCGCTGGCGGCGGCCGACGCCGACCTGGGCGTCGACGAGCCGGCGGACTTCATCGAGACGCACTGCCACTGGCGCGACTGCGGCACCGAGTTCCCCACGCAGGACGACCTCGTCAAGGTGAGTCGACCACCGCGCCAGTCGGAAGCTACTGTGAGGCCGTCGGCACACGGGCCACGCTGTCCAACGTGAACGCTCAGCGTGCCGAGTTCAGCGTGCTGCTGGACGACTCGTGGGCCCCAGTGCGGTGTACGCGGTCGCAACGCACTCCAGCGGCAGTTGAGCGACGTTCCCAATTCGAAGATGACATTGTTCACTCAATGGGCGCGCGTAAAATCCCCACGTTAGCTCTATTACATCGCACATTTCCTGCATCGTCCACGAAAAGGAAAGTACCACGTCTAATCAGTTAGGACACAGGCTTATAAAAGTTCAATTACAAAAAGTGCCGTACAAATTTGGAATACTTCTCCGCATAAGATAAACATCATTCCCACATTTTAGTAAAACCCTGAGGTCAGTCTTACGTGATCACTGTTCCTACCCAGTAGCAGAATCTTTGCAACATGTGAATTACGAAGCGTAAAAGAAAAGGCAGCAAAATATCTTTATACAAGTAGTCAAGCTGTCCTGTAGATTAAGCCAATCGAACAAAGTCACCCCTCAAAAAAAGGTGAACTTATATTTACATAACATCAAATATTGTAGTGCATACTTACATTAAACTAATAATGAAGTATCAGAACCTAATAAAAAAGCGAATGTCAGGAAAAAAGATTTAGAAGTGACAAGGCGCGAACCACCGCCTCATCAATCAACTCCATTTGGACATTAATGCTACTCATTGCGCTGTACCAACAACACCCCTTTGCCTACTCAACACTGTATTTTACCTTATGCTGAAAACCTTAATCGTAAATATGTTCCAAATTGAAATTTAATTATAACAAGTTGTAAGAAGAACTATGCGTTTAGGGTGGATCTTCAGTGTGTTGCTGCTTTCAAATAGCCAGTCTCGTAATACGCAAGTTACAATAATTCTTTTGCCACGAATATGATGTTTCTCATTGTTTTATTGTGAGGAATCACACAACTAACCACGTATTTTCCAGTGATTCTCAATTTGCCGGTGCTCAGAAATGGCATATATACGTATAGGCTTGAAATAAACGCCAGTATGGAGCCCAACAACTCTGCACTGAAGGGAGACGGCGTGTGTGTGACGTAGGTGGCGTTGTGCCATCTCATTGGTCAACGCTCAAAAGCACGCTCAGAATATCTGACTTGCCAGATATTGCTCTGCACTCCCGAACGTGCTATTCCACGCTGTGACGCTCAACGTTCGGATGCACGGTCCGTGTGTCGACGGTTTAAGACTTGCGTCCAGTTGGACGTCCTCGATCAGGTGGAGATGACAGACCGGTCTGTTGCGTAGCTCGAGGTCTACGTTAGTTTTAGGTGATAAAGCGGTTGCGAGATGGCGATACCGACGTATGTGACTGAAAAATTAAAAAATAAAAGTTAGTACACGTGGAAGGCCGCGGAAGGCAACGTGGTTTCTAATCGGATGACGGCACGTGCTACCCGGGGGATACTAGATGTGCTCAACATCACAGGCCTTGCGGTCTGGCGTGCTCTCGTTCTGCTGTAGTGTAGTAGTGCGTTTACTTTGTGTCCCTTCATTTTTATTTCAAACGGAGTGGTCACGAGACAAAATTTTCCAGCTCATGTCGCTCTGAGGAGTGCCTGTGGAATCTACGTTGCGCAGGTTACAAAACTACTAAAATCAAACGTGGGTCATTACAAAAGGTTGCTGCGGCGCTTGTCACCTGCAGCAGTGACGTGGACAAAAAAATTAAGTCTCTCTTGTCTCAGTACCGACGAGACAAAAGAGAAATAGAGGAAAGTGAAAAATGTGGATGTGGTACTGACACGATTTACGAAACGAAGTGGTTTGGATTTAAATATTTACGTTTCCTGGATGATACGGAACTATTTGGAACTACTTGAGATATGGCTGGCTTTGATAGGAGTCTCCTGATGCCAGAAAACGAAGAGTAACAGCAAGTCTTTGGTTCACAGGGATTGCTTTTCTGAAATTTGTGACTTTCCTTGAAACAACTGGTCGTCTAATATTCAACAACATTTCAAAATCTGACGGCGACATCCTATTGAAGCTGCGAAAGCCAGAGCAGTCTTCCAAATTCAGCTCCCGCCATGTCTTCTATAGTATGTTTTGGTCCTCCGACGACGACTACATCGTTTTCTTCGTCTGTGTATTTCGTTAAGTATTATTAATGCAGCACCAAATCACATTAATTCTTCCTCTTCACTTGACACAGCGTATCTCTTGATATGAATACACAAAGTATCCTGTCAGTTCACCGCAGCAGACTATGCGAATACGTAGAAATGTTGGTCGCTGGTATAAACGGGAATGCGAACAATGTTGCCAACATGTTGAGGGACCAACTTGCACACAATGTTCCGAACAAAAATATGTTCTGAGCTCAATGTAAATGCGCCTTAACGTGCCCTACAAGACGTGCAACAGATTCTCTGACCAGCACGATCTTCGTACTCGACTTCAGTTGAGCACATGTATCGTGGAACGAGAAGTGAGCTGTGCGACTCGTCAACCGACAACTCTTACAGAGCCGCGCGAACAGGTTGTGGCAAACCAATCCCAGGACAGTACTCGCCATCTGTACCATCGACTCGAAGCCAGAGTCAGCGCCTGCATTGCTGCCCGATCAGGCCACACCGCGTACCAATATGGGTGTTTCGCCGCGGGTCGATGCCTGGAACCTCAGAACTGCTTGTTCTATTGATCTGTAAATGTAATAATTTCATATACCCCATGTGTACTGTTGCAACAGTAAATCTTGAGTTAATTGGAAACCTCTTAAAAGGTTGTACTATTTTTTTTTCTGGCATTATATGTTGCAAAGCAGTTTCAATTTTCTGGGTCTCGGTTGACAAAAAATGACGCCGCTGAACGTATAAATCCGAGCATAAGTAATTACACCCACTAAAAGCTTTTGTGCAGTAACAATTAATGGTTTGCAGGATTTACTAGCGTGCTAGTGAAGTCCACTTATATTAGTCCTCGAAAAGACAATATTCCAGGTTTTAGTGAACGGTGTTGGTAAGTCAATGAATGAATGAAGGCTCAGGGTAGATAGACACGAACCTGCACGATTTTGCTACAATATTTATATCCAATCTTGACTACGGGAGAAATATATTTGGATCACCATAGGATGAACTTTGTAAGATTATTTTACCGTATGCTCTTAATGCCGCGTTTAGTTATCCTCTCCCACTTCTTAAATACTTGCATTTTTATTCCTAGTTTTCCGTTTTTGTTTTTAAACATACTTTTTTATGTCTGAAAAATAAATAAAATTGTGGACGTAAGAAGCTAATTATTTACAGTTGCATATTTTAGTGTATTTAGTGCATTCTTGGTAATCACAAAATACGTTTTAATCCAGAGTTAAATTGGCATGTCTTAGGAGTTTTAAGAGCCATTGAAATATGTGATCTGGGGAATCCAAAATGGACCAAAAAGTGTTTTAGGCCCTAGTTTGTTCAACTTTCCCCTTCAGTTCCCCTTTGGTCTATATCCTACCCTATAATCTAAATGAACAAACTTATCTATGAAACAAGAATTTTATCGAAAATGTTACAAATTTTCTCCTGCACACAGAACTCATCAAAAGATGAAATAAGCTTCTAAACAACCCACTTTAGGATTTATACTAGTTATATTTCTTAATTTACTTTTGTACTAATTATTTAAAGTAATTATATATATCAATTTTACGTATCACAAAACTGAAATGTAACATTCTCAAAAAAAAAAAAAATTGGAGAAAATTTAAAACGAAATTCCGTGAACTCGTGAATAATCGTGGATTTGAATAATAATGAAAATTATATATCAGCGTGCGGTACATATCTCAGAGAACAAAATCACGAGGTGACAGACAATACACATGAACCAACAATGCCGAGATCTTTGACGACAAAATACATTACTGGCATTATTGAGAATGCTGTGTTACGTGCAGAGCGATGAAGATGTGGTGCTGCGCGGTCATCAGAGTGCGTTCAAAGTACCAATTTGTACACAGTCAGATTATTTTTACACAGTCCAATTTAGCCACCACGAATGATGATGATGAAAATGAAATGATGAGGACAGCACAAACACCCAAACTCCAAAGATGTGCTGAAAACTAGTTAAAGACTACAGTAAATTTTCCAAAAACATCTGTGTGGGCACAACAAAAGTTAAACGTAAGTATTGGACAAAATTGCAAATGCAAACCATGGTATTATGTAGCCTATTTATTATTGTTTATCTTCTGTAGGACTCGGTGCGGTGGCTGTAAATGCCTTTACGGTCGCTCCCATCAGCTATCGCGCCTATTGATGAATTGTTCTGGCGAAATGATGGGTACGAAACTCACTGAAACGTTGCAACAAGACGACGCCACCACTCTGCTGATAACCCGAGAATTCATCAGTGGAACACGCCGAGAAAGACTGCAATCGCATATATTTGTGCGCGTAATTCCGCACAGGCTTACAACAGCTTCATTGTGAGCACCTTATCCTCAAACTTAAAAAAAAATCGTATTACGCAATTCTAAGCAAACGAAAATGAGCTACAGGTACCACAATTAGAATTAAGTGCACGTACTCTGAAGTCCCTGGGCATCCATGGCTTCTCCAAGGAAGAAACATATTTCCAAAATGTAGGATATTGGAAGGCATTGATGAAAAGAGAGAGAGAGAGAGAGAGAGGACTATGCATTTTGAAATCAAGTCATATGAAACCATTATGTTTCAGATTTGATTTGCAGAAAGAGTAAAGACGACAGATATCGTAATAAGGTAAATACAAGAGGGAAACATGTATTGTGACTGTGGTACCTGACAGCTAGTAAGTATTTAAAAAAGCTCATAGTTCAACTATTCAAATTCTACAGATAAACACTTCTCAACAGGTTTCATTCTCGAGAACACCAACAGGCGTCTTAAGGTAATTCAAAACATTGTGTACGGCAATATTAAAAAAATGTGGCATAAAAACGTAATATCCATCATATCACTGTTTTCGAGCAGTAAAATATATTAACTTGTCAATTATGAAATGTAGCAGATCTTAATTCTAAATATATAGTTTAGGCCAAACATGGTGCTCGGAAACACTCTATGTATTTTCTTCGTGCCTCAAAAACACTGAAACTAGACTGCGTATGTAGGAGGAAGGCTAATTGTATTTGGTACAATTGACTGTGTAATACATTGTACTGCTGTACAACTGTAATTTGATAGATTTTATGCTGTTTGAAGTCACAGATTTTATTTCACCCTGTGAGTTTTCTTAAATGTATTCTTATGATACCTAATAATGGGGTCTGGAGATCAAAAGCATATATAATAGAGAAGTATTTATAATCAAATCTTGGTCCCAGACTGTAAGGATTTTGAAGAAGAGGGAAATCCGATTGATTGAAAACTTAGTAAGTCGAGACAAAATTCTGAAAAATTACTTAGATTAGATTTACTTTCATTCCAATTGATCCATAGGTCCTCCAGGATGTAGAACACGTCAGAAAAACAATACCTGACAAATATTTACAACTAAAACAAATAAGCTAATGTACCATTCCACAGGTGCAAGTGGAATGATCATCATTTTTAATGAACGCTATATGAAAGAGGCATTTTACAAATACTAATGCACTGAATTTAAAATTGAATTTTTTTATTCAGTTATAAGGTAATAAACATGTAATACAACTACTATAATACTTATTTACAATGAACACATGACTGCACTGACATTACTGCACTGAAATGGTGCAGAAGTTAGATTGTACTTACTCACACACACACACACACACACACACACACACACACACATATATATATATATATATATATATATATATATATATATATATATATATATATATACAATGAACACATTACTTCACTGAAATTGTGCAGAAGTTATAAGTCAGTTGGTTTTACTGAGGAATTCATCAATGGAGTAGAAGGAGTTGGCCACCAGTAAATCCTTTAGGCTTCTCGTAAAGTGAATTTCATTGGAAATGTGTGTTCCTGAATAATGCACACATTTTTGTACAAGACTAAGTGACTTTAAATCCTTGTGAAGATTATTCTTATTTCTAGTCTTGATCCCATGAAATAACAAAGAGATGCACAGAGAAATGAACGTGTACGAGTCACCGATTCCGTCACATTTCAAATGTTTAGCTTACGAAACTAATAAACTAAATGTAAGTGTGCCGCATAAGTATCACTCGCAACTACGCCCACATCCATTTGTTCGCAGCACATCAACAATGACCACATCCACACGAACAAGAAGTCGTTCGTGTGTCGCTGGGAGGGCTGCTCGCGGGCCGAGAAGCCGTTCAAGGCGCAGTACATGCTGGTGGTCCACATGCGCCGCCACACCGGGGAGAAGCCGCACAAGTGTACGGTGAGTGGCAGCCTCTGTGTTTGTTGCAAATATGTGAGTGATTGTAGCAGTTTTTAGAATATTCCTGGAGTCGTCACTTACGTGCAGTCCTCAAAACACACTGTTGGGGGTGACGTAGATGCTGTGAAGGCGACAGTGAGTCGGTGTTACAAATTTTTTTGTAAATACGACGATAGTCACAGATTGCAAATATCTGTTTATTCAGTTATTGGTTTTCTTCGTCTTCAGATTGGTCTAAATACAGAAATATGCATATTTTACAAAAAAAAGTATATAATATTATTCTCTCAGCTGTAACAAGCAGTTTCGTAATATGTGTGAATTGGCAAATAGCAAAATATATCTGTCTTCATAAAGTTAACAGGGAAAGCAGTTAAACTATGTTACCGTAAGTGGCATTGTCACACGGATTAAAATTGTGATAAAATAGTATCGACATGTATCATGGAATGTGGTGTCATCACTTCTGTATTGTGCTACCAGCACCAGTGTTGTTACCACAGTACGCAAGCAACTACCTGGCATTACGGGACGTGTGTTGTTACTGTTCTGTCACGATTTTAATCCGTGTGACAGTGCTTTTTAGCGACTGATACTGCCTTGATCCGTGACTTTCAGGATGTAATGTGAAAAAATTATAGTTGGGTTTTGCACGATTGATATTTTTGGAATCCGTGCCAGTTGGCCATTGTCAGTGATGTTAAAACTTATCGGTTTTCAGTTTAGATTTGATATCGTGGTTGTCAGAATCCTGCAATCCGACCCTCCATGCTGAGGCGTTCTGGGAACTTGTTCCTCTCCACCCTGTCTTTTTCTCATGCTGGCCATCTGTTGCTATTCCTCCTTCCAAGTCTCTAATGATCTTGAATTTTCACATTGTCTCAAGTTAGCCCATAAGCCCATAAGAATTTCAAGAGCCCATAAGAATTTCAAGATATGTTCTACACGAAAATGTTGGCATTTTATCTAAGGTTGGTGAGAGGTCCAGACTATAGTTCAAACTGCTCAGTGAATCATCATTTCTCATGTCACGTAGTCATGTATTGTGTCATCACTTAAGAGCTAAACTTTTACATAAACTATTGAAAAATCATACATTTTTGTTTCAAATAAACCAATAAAAATTGGCAACTTCTCAACAACCAGTGAGTAACTGACAGACACTTCCCTCCATCGATGCTTATATGAATGAATAATTCGGATAAGGTTTCCACAAGCACAATTTTAACCCATCCTGGTTTACAAGAGAGAAATAAAACTTCATAATGTTTTTCCTACATTTCCTGATGATTCATTGCTAAAAGATTTTATTTCGTACAAAGAAATGTCTTTAAAGTTATGTTAAATAGTGTTAATCTCCAAATTGTTAACATTGTGAATGGCTGACTTTGACATTTTTCAATGTTTTCTAGAAACTTCCGTTTTAAAATAGTACGTATTTTATACAAAAATGAATTTCTGTCTTCCTAGAATTGAATTTACTGAATTGACTGAAGAAAAACATATACACAAAGTTTGTGCAGAATCATAACTGTGCATAAGAAATGAGTTGATGAATTGTTGCAGAATATTAAATTACTTCAGATGATGTTAAATAATGATTAATCTGTTCTCAAATAGCAAAATTCATTTGCTTGTATTATTTGTATTGGTACAAGGGTGAATTTTTTATTTTATAAGTTCATTTAAGCTTTAGAAAAACTCATGCACATGGACTTACCATTCTACTTAGTCTTTTGAAGAGGAAACACAATTTTCCGCAGTTGATAGGCAGTATCTTGACCCCATTTTCGTAAAATGAATGTGGCTGCGACAGCAGCCAGTTGCACACGAATGCTTTGACAGCGGCATCGTTGTCAAATCTGTGTCATGTGATAGCTTGTTTTAAGGGTCCAAACAAATCAGAATCGCAGGGTGAAAAGTCCATACAGTATCAGGATGTTCTAGTACGGTCCAGAATAGTTTTTGATTTTTTGTCGATTTTGGACAACAGTGTGGCGCCAAGCATTGTCGTGAAGCATGATCGTACCCCAGACTTTTCTGACAATATGCACACTTTCTTTGCTCCAAAAGTTGGCAGTGATACACAGCATTCACTGTGTGACATTCATAGTGATAACTGATGGGAACAATTCCTTTAAAATCAAACAAGACTGTTGCAAGAACCTACTCCGTGTAGAGACCGTTTTCCGCTTTGACAGACGAAGATTTCTACTTTTTGTGCCATTCCGTGTAGCTATTTTTTTTTTTTCGATTGCAGGTCATAATTGTGCTCCCACATTTCATCGCAGCTTACAATTTGGTGCAAGAAATGTTCCCCTTCAGACTAGTGGCATGTCTTAGCATTTTGCACACCTTAAAAAAGCGAGATTTATGTTCTGCGCCGAGAAGATGAGGCATCCACCTTGCGGACACACTCAAAAATTGAAGGTTGTCAATAATCATCGCCTGAGCACTATTGTAGCTTATGCTAACCTCAGTAGCAATTTCACCGACTCTTATTTGGTGATTGTCTTCAGTAAGCTCACGAACAGCGCCAATGTCCTCCTCAGTCGTGCTGATCCTCTAGCGACGTCGGCCCACTGCATTATCAACTGTTTCTCGTCCTCGTAAAAGCAGTTTGTGCCGTGCAAACACTCGGGCCTTTCTCGGGGCACTGTCCTCGAGGTGT
The DNA here is from genome assembly GCF_023897955.1 of Schistocerca gregaria. Classification (NCBI taxonomy): domain Eukaryota; kingdom Metazoa; phylum Arthropoda; class Insecta; order Orthoptera; family Acrididae; genus Schistocerca; species Schistocerca gregaria. The sequence continues at coordinate 88,459,740 of NC_064929.1, read as the reverse complement.
GCTGCAAGTCTTTTCAAAATTTCAGACTGTTGTGAGAAATTGGATTATAATGTGTTTTGGAAGAGATGACGGCACATCTTGTTCGGACATTGTGATTCCGCCTAAAGACGATGTCGTAGTTGCTGAGAACGACTGGCGGAAACAAAAGTGACGAGCAGAGATCGCGCCACTCTCAGTTTACAGAAAGGCACGTAAAACTAAAACTCGTAGTTTACATTTCATTGACCACTGTACTTTACTTCGTGTTATGATTTTTGTTTTTCCTTGTGTGTTCTACTTACCTATCACCACACTGGGTCTGGCTGTCTAGTGCCTGCGATCGCAAGTGGTTGTGGGATTGAATTACAATTGGACTGCTTTAATTTGGTCCTCACTTCTCGGTGAAGTTAGGAGTCAATAGGAATGACACGTGGTTCGAATTCGGTGTTAAACTGTTCGTCCCTGTGCCCTTTTGGATAATTGGGTTAGACTCGGAACACACGAGTTGCCGAAGTAATGTGCAACTGAAAGACTCGCACCCAACTCGGCCTTCCTCTCTCTCGTGTCGTCCGTTCGACTTGTTGTCTTATATCTATCTCTGCTCGTCTCGCCCTGTCCGCATTGCTAATCTTTCGTAGGCAGTTTCTGAGTCTGGCACCTCTGGTAAGTGGCAGGGCGCCTAGATACGGCACCTTGCCTGCCTTTCTTCTTATATCCCCCATTCTTCTTTTTTGTCCATTTTCTAAGCCTCTATTGACCTTTGGTAGACCTCGGGCTCTTCTTCCCCAGGTTTTCTGTGGTAGGCCATCTCCAATGTACAATCATGTAGATCTATCTGTTTGAGGAAAAAGGGACTGATGACCCAGTAGTTTGTTCCCTGTATCCAACCAACCAACCAACTTGCACCCAGCCATTGACCCACACAGTTCTTATTATCCATAACCATTAGTTTAGCCCCGGTTCTTTTTTTTTTTTTCAGTTTGTGGTCGTTCAAGGCATCAAACTTTTTTCAGACTGTGCTACATATAAAAGTCTTCCGGAAGGTACATCAGTGCAATAAAAATTGCAGAGTGTCGCATATGTTACTAGAAGACGTATCGGCTATTCCTGTTGGAATTTGGTGTCAGATAGTCCATTAACCAGCTGTGTCAATAAGCCACTTACATCTAGAGTTCAATAACTATCGACTTTGCCCGTCACAGCAGTGCAACAGGATACAGCCAACCGTTTTCACGGCCGGCCCGAATGGCCGAGGTCGGACACGCGCGTCCCCTAGGAATGAGGGCCGTCTGCATGCGGCGAGGCGGCGGCTGCGAAGGTCGCCACGTGCTGCCCGCTACCGCTTGCCGGTCATGCGGGGTGTATTATGCTGAGGACGCTTTTACGACTGCTGCCTGCTGTTCGTAGAATCTCACTGCTGGCACTGTGATCGCTGCTTCAGTGTCGTATACCCAGCTCATTCAAATTCTCCTCTCAGTGTGCTGATGCAACAGCATGACACGCCGCACTCTGTGTACATATGAATGACCGTTTCTCCCCGGTGTTAATGGAACATTCTGAGACAGAAATAAAATAGTCTGCCAAAGTTTGATGTAACCTCTTGATTAGCCCACACCAGTATTAGGAGGTGAATTATTAATCTTTTCTGCATATTTGCAATTATTAACAGTTTCTCAACTAAATAGCTCAACAGAGAGAGTGTGTGTGTGTGTGGGGGGGGGGGGGGGGGTGTAACTCATCACTAATTAAAAAAGAAATGAAAATAAGTAATGAAACAAAGAATAAAAATGAATGTGTTACATTGCTACTAAAATGGATTTCTCCTGCTGCCCTGCAGTTTGTAGCCGCCTCAGTATGTCTTAAAGTTTTGCCTGTACCAACTGGGAAGATAATTTATACTTACCAGTCAAATGGGCATTTCCTGCAACAAATATTACACATATATACACTGACAGTAAAAATAAGAGGGTCACATTAGTAACTCTTGCAATAGAAGTGAAATTAAATTCACAGCTGGTAAACTTTAAATATTGTTTGCTACAAGGTATAGTGTTTTTTGCATTCCTGTTATTTGCCTACATGAATGATGTACATAGGACATTAGAGGTTCTTTCAAAATTGTAAGGTTTCACGATGGCGTAAGAATATTGATAAAAGGCCCAAATACATCTGTACCAATTGCTGCCATGAAACTAAACAGGTGTACAACTGGTTCAGAGCCAGCTCCGTAAACCTTGAACTTGAAAAAGCCCATCTTATTCAATTCCAAATAAATATCATTTACAGGTCTCGCGAGCGGAGTTCAGTGAGCGTTCGATGTATGAGGTTCCACACTATAAATAGAAATAATTTCCATATGGACTATGCTTCCCTTTTTAGTGTTCAGAAGGAGTTTGATGTTCTGGAACACAACGTTTCTGACAAGTTTGACAAGTTGTCAGGTGACATAAGATCAAAAATTGAAAATTCTCAAATATTTGAACATGAAGTAAAATGATACCTCATGAGCCATTCCTGCAATTTGTGAGAGCACCTCATTCGGGAATGAACATTTTGAATAACTAACTTTTGTATTATGCATTCTGAGTTTGCCATACAACTGACACCAGTCTGTGTAAAATTAAAATGATTTCCTTAAAGTATCACATAAAAATAACTGAGTACTGTAGCTGTTTTTGAATGGATTAGCACCAGTGATAATTTGTTGTTTGTATACTGTAGAAAAGTAGCTGGGAGTGCTAGCTTCTGGCTGTTAATGTAGATCTTCAAACAGTGTAAAGACCAGCATGGAATAACAACCGTACTACGGAGACGATAAATTGCTACTCACCGTGTAGAGGAGATGTTGAGCCGCAGACTGGCACAGTGAAAAGAGTGCTATACATTTAAGGTTTTTGCCCGAAAGGCCTTCTTCTGAAATAAAAAAAAAACAACCGTTCAACCCTCGTACACGCGACCACAGTCGCCGGACGCTGAGATCGAGCAATCTTTTTGTTGTGCCTCCCTACGACTGACGTCTCCTCCGTATTGTGTGCATCAGTCTGTTTTTTCATAATATAGAACTTCACTCGTTCCATGTTCCTGGGGACTCTGTATCGTGTTCGGATTTACAGAACTTGATGTGTGAATGAGTAATGTATTATGTAATATGACTAGCCATCTGCTTAGTGTGTGGCTCAAAGCAAAATAGTTCCGTAAGGCTTTCATTCGTATAAAACATTGAATATTGTAATTACGATTACTTGTCCAGTTATCGAGTGACTCGGCAGAATATCGAGTCGTCACAACTTATTGTAGGTGAACGTAGTACCCTGTCACTAGCTGCTTGTGTATTTATGTAAACAAAAGTTGCAATGACATATGCTACTGTGCAACAGACACAACATTTTTCTGATCACACTGTGTTTCTACACTACTTGTTCACTTAGACTGACACATTTACTTATTGTGATCATTGTCACTAGCATACCACAGCACACATTTCCTTCTCAAGTGATATGTGGAATATGCTTCCAGTAATGTACTGAAATTCATTCCAGCCATTGTATGTCATAAACAGTCGAACATCTGATACGGATATTGTATTGTTTGAATGCAGCTGCAACCTGCAGCGTATAAAATGCTCTTCTTAAATTGTTTCCGACTGTAGTTCATTTTTAATTTTCCCATTCATCGTGCTAGAGTGTTTCCAGTTTCAAAGATGATAAATATGTAATTTTTCTGTGCCTAAGTAATTTACTCGTTTCATGAAAACTTGAACATGACTGTCCCAGCTCAACTCCACCATTTGTAAAGCTCGTTCTCAACTACTGAATTTAGTCTGGTTTCAACTGTAGTTACAGTTTACTCCAAAATACCGAGCTCGGTGCAATATGTTTAAAATTGTTCGAGAGCAGTAAACACAACATAAATTTTATGTACTATTTTGGATGAGTACTCTCAACATTATTGATACTAGTCATTCAATTAGGTGCCTGGATTTTTTAGAATTAACTTCAACATCCAATTTTAATACTATTACCATTTATTCACATTTTCATTAGAAACTGTATTGTTGCATTCTAGCAAATCTTTCCACTCTTAATTGCTCAGCCACACCATACGCCTTACACCAAAGAAATTACACCGAAGGCACAACTGCGATCTCAGTATGAACAAAGTAGTTCATTCCTATGTAGTGTGTTGTTTCTAGAACAGTGTATTGTGTTGTCTATCAATCAGTGAGGGCGTAAAACTGGCAAGTTTCATTACAAATGGGACGCTTTTGTGCAGTTCGAAGGTTGCATCAAGGCGTACTCGCGGTTGGAGAACCTCAAGACGCACTTACGCTCACACACGGGGGAGAAGCCGTACACGTGTGAGTACCCCGGCTGCAGCAAGGCCTTCAGCAATGCCTCGGACCGCGCGAAGCACCAGAACCGCACACACTCCACCGAGGTAAGCAGTGCTGCGTGCTGCGTGCTGGGTCTGCTTTCTAGCTCATTTGATGTGGCTCACGAGTAACTCTGAATTATGTCTTTGTGTTTTTCCAAACATTAGCTAGTTTGATTGATACAAATTTCTCTTCCTAGAGTAACGAATCCATTCTCAAATGATTTTATCAGGGAATAGAGGTAATCGTTTTATCTGCCAGTGTCAAAGTTCCCAGTAGTTTTGATAACTAATCGCATCAGAAACAGTGTATTTTGGAAAAATCTTTATTGCACATAATTGTTTAAAGTTAAAATTTTTGCAGTACGCAGATACAGATATACAATCCACCAAAAATAGCCCTTTAGCTTTGCAAACTTGTAAATTGACACAGTGTCCACTCGCTTCACTTCTGACAGCCGATCGCCGAACAGAATACGTAACATTATGCCAATGTATTTCTCGTGGCACGACAGAACACTTGGAGGATGTTTACACTGATATTTCCTCTGTAATATTTTTACTATTTTGTCGAACAAAGTGTACGGTGAAAACTCGATCGGTAGTGTGTACTAGGACAGTGTCGGCTGAGAAAACCGAGTGGGGAAGGTGGCCTGTTTTGCACGTTTGTGAAGCTGAGCTAAAATGCTGTATTTGTATTTATTAGTAAATCCCCGAGTATTTGAAAAATTGAACACTCGCATAGAAAACAGCTTCAGACTTCTGATTACTTTAGAAATGAGTTAATGTTTTAAATACTCGACTGTAATGACGTAGGTGACAAAAAGTTTAGGGAAGTGTCGAAATCGTGCGTAAAGCGTTTTGGAAGTTGCCCAGTGCTCACATTATGAAATACTGAACGAATATAGTCTGGGTAATCGGCACTCCATTTTATCAAAAACTAGTTTCTCACACTTCTCAGTGTCTATGACGCCATATCTCCTGAAGTACTTGTCATACAATTTTGCAGGTATATTCTATGGTGTATGTGGATACTGTCTGCAAACTATGTTGCAAATGCAGTTGGTAATAAAGAAAATATAAATTAAAATGTCATGCCTGCTGTTGAAGATGTATTACATGAACAGCAAAAACTATAAACTTCATTCCTTTCACCACTGTTTTAGATATGGCAGTGAGGAAAAAGTTTCATAACAGTTTGGCATTATATGTAAAATTTGTTGTAAGTTGTAAGTGCTTTCACTCTTAATCAGTGGATGAATATACACTCCTGGAAATTGAAATAAGAACACCGTGAATTCATTGTCCCAGGAAGGGGAAACTTTATTGACACATTCCTGGGGTCAGATACATCACATGATCACACTGACAGAACCACAGGCACATAGACACAGGCAACAGAGCATGCACAATGTCGGCACTAGTACAGCGTATATCCACCTTTCGCAGCAATGCAGGCTGCTATTCTCCCGTGGAGACGATCGTAGAGATGCTGGATGTAGTCCTGTGGAACGGCTTGCCATGCCATTTCCACCTGGCGCCTCAGTTGAACCAGCGTTCGTGCTGGACGTGCAGACAGCGTGAGACGACGCTTCATCCAGTCCCAAACATGCTCAATGGGGGACAGATCCGGAGATCTTGCTGGCCAGGGTAGTTGACTTACACCTTCTAGAACACGTTGGGTGGCACGGGATACATGCGGACGTGCATTGTCCTGTTGGAACAGCAAGTTCCCTTGCCGGTCTAGGAATGGTAGAACGATGGGTTCGATGACGGTTTGGATGTACCGTGCACTATTCAGTGTCCCCTCGACAATCACCAGAGCTGTACGGCCAGTGTAGGAGATCGCTCCCCACACCATGATGCCGGGTGTTGGTCCTGTGTGCCTCGGTCGTATGCAGTCCTCATTCTGGCGCTCACCTGCACGGCGCCAAACACGCATACGACCATCATTGGCACCAAGACAGAAATGACTCTCATCGCTGGAGACGACACGTCTCCATTCGTCCCTCCATTCACGCCCTAATTTGCTGGGAAGTGGCGGTGCGGTCCCCTACGCCACTGCGTAGGATCCTATGGTCTTGGCGTGCATCCGTGCGTCGCTGCGGTCCGGGCCCAGGTCGACGGGCACGTGCACCTTCCACTGGCGACAACATCGATGTACTGTGGAGACCTCACGCCCCACGTGTTGAGCAATTCGGCGGTACGTCCACCCGGCCTCCCGCATGCCCACTATACGCCCTCGCTCAAAGTCCGTCAACTGCACATACGGTTCACGTCCACGCTGTCGCGGCATGCTACCAGTGTTAAAGACTGCGATGGAGCTCCGTATGCCACGGCAAACTGGCTGACACTGACAGCGGCGGTGCACAAATGCTGCGCAGCTAGCGCCATTCGACGGCCAACACCGCGGTTCCTGGTGTGTCCGCTGTGCCGTGCGTGTGATCATTGCTTGTACAGCCCTCTCGCAGTGTCCGGAGCAAGTATGGTGGGTCAGACACACCGGTGTCAATGTGTTCTTTTTTCCATTTCCAGGAGTGTAGTTCAAATATTTGCATGCTGTCAGCCATGCTGCCTCAAGACAAACACACAGCTTCCAGTTGTAATACCTGGAAAAGAATAAATTAAAGATGACCTGTTGAGTTGCAGACAGGCACAATGAAATGGCTGTTACATATTAAAGCTTTTGGCCAAAGCCTTATTCAGCAAAGAAAACACACACACATTCACACAAGCAAGCGTATTCCGTGCACGTGTGACCGCTACCACCAGGATTCCTTACTTTAAAGCAGTGAATGCACTCACAGAAAACATTTCTTTTATGATGTTGTGGCTTCAGTTAACCATTTTCCCCACCTTTTTCATGTAAACATTAATTGAAAGTTTCCATTAAGAAGTTAGTTTGGCCAATACATAGCACAGCCTTGTGTTTAAATGTTCAATAACGCTTTCAAACAAAAGGTGTTAAAGTTTTACGTAATTCCAAATATATCATCTCGTGTAAACAAGTCTAATTAGCACTCATTTTCTTTTCATGCATTAAGGGGCATGACAGGTGGTAAGTACTGCTTGCTCTCACTAATTAATACCATTATTATCTCTTGTGTTTTGGACATAGTAGGAAGTAAAGAAAAAATTGTATTCTCTCTCTCTCTCTCTCTCTCTCTCTCTCTCTCTCTCTCTCTCTCTCTCTCTCTCTCTTCTATCTATCCCCCCCCCCCCTCTGCATTTATAATGAGTCTTTATTTGTGAAGTATTGTGACTAAATTAAGTCAACATTCTATAGTATAATTTTAATTTACTCCATATCCAAGCAAAATTATGTGTTTTTTCTCTGTGGTGTCCATGTAAAGAACAATTAATAAATTTAAAAAAAAATTGCACAATTTTTGTAACTTCATAACCCCATTGTGTGGAGAGACAAAAACACTGTTGTCTTAAGATTCTAGTCGCGAATTCAAACATAATCGAGTGAGATGCTTAAAATTGAGTTTTTCCAGGGCCTCATAACATTAGCTACAAATAGTTAGGTCTCAGTTAAATGTTCCTTTTCACTTCATCTTAAAATGCTTGACCCACTTATTGGCAGTAGCATTAAGAAGTACATGTTTCTTTTTGGCACCTGTTCTTTAGTAATTTCTTTTGTAAACTACAAGTAGTCATTTTTTTGTACTGGTAGTGATAAATATTAGGTGTTTAGTGGTCATTCCGAAATGCTACCATAGAAAACTGAGTACCCAAAATATATCTAGGAAAGACCTGAGCAGAGTTCTGCAATGAATATGTAAATAAAAAAGATCATTTATGTGTTTTAATGTAATTACCCGTTGTTTTATCCTCTAATTACTGAATTCTAAAATATTGTGAAAAATTTAATGTGGCATGTGGTTTTGTTGGCAAAACGTCCCAATACATAGCAATTGGAAGGATATTGTCACAATAATAATTAAAATATATACTTAACTTGCTTGATGAATAAATGAGTCCACGGTTCTTTATTGAGAGAAATTATTTGACTCATTATTTACAAAGTCTTTACATTTATTTTTTTCACGTTTGTCAAGTCAATGATGTTTAGTTCTTTGTGATTACAATTTCATAAACAAATAATTTAACTACAAAATCCACATTAAAATTCGCTTGAGACTTCAACTAATATAATTACAATGTTGAATTATTGTCTCTCTCTCTCTCTCTCTCTCTCTCTCTCTCTCTCTCTCTCTCTCTCTCTCCTCAATTTAACATTTTTTCTTCCTTACATAATTTTGCATTCTTGGTGATTTTTGTTTTACAGTCTAATGCATATTTCTGTGGCTTGGATAGCATTTCTGAACTTAAAAAACTCACATCAAATCATACTATTTATTCAAAACTACAAAATACTGTCACAGAAAAGGCGGAGGATTGAAATTAGACAGTTTTTGGGCCTTAGCACTAAAGAAAGCGAATAATAAAACATTTCACCACTGCAACCCCCCTAACACAGATCGGTACGGCTCTGCGGGTTTAGGTAACGGTCTGGTGACATAAACACATAAAAACAGTTTGACTTGCTGAGGTTAAGTTTGAAACTAATGACATCTCCATCATTAGGAGATGAATTTTATGCACAGAAATATGCCTCCGGCAGTGACCTAATTTCCATAAAACCGAACCACCGAGGACAGTAATTAGTATGTTCACCTTTTCAGTTAACACGACTTTCTTAAAACTGACTTATGTAATTTGTGATACTTTCCTATAAATGACATTAACAAAGTGCTGCTTTGCATTTGATTATTATTGATTAAACATTATTAGTCTCTCAACTGAACTGTGTGTATAATGAACCACGATCACCAAAAAATAATCAAAATTGCAAAAGACCACATGCAAAACTAAAAAGACAGTGTAGAAATTAAAAGGAAAATTACAACTATGAAATATGCAGGTGAATTGTGCTCTGTAGATCTTGTGTGTATTGTATTCTGTATTTGTTGTAGTTATCTTATTCTCCAATAGTGCACAATTTGCCATTACATTATAGTGCACTTTAAAATGTCATCTTTGTAGTTCATTTGCCAATGAAAATAAGTTATTTGTGTAGGCTGTAGTGCACTTTTTCCAGTAAAATGTACCGAGTGGAACTCCTGACAACAGAACTCCCTCACGACTTTGCAGAAGCCGTACGTGTGCAAAGCCCCAGGTTGTTCCAAGAGGTACACCGACCCCAGCTCGCTGCGCAAGCACGTAAAGACGGTGCACGGCGCCGAGTTCTACGCCAACAAAAAGCACAAGGGCTCGGATGGGGGCGGCAGTGCCGACGACGGGGGCGGACTGGGAGGCGCGGACTTGGCAGGCGGCAGTCCTCGCAGCGAGGGGATGCTCAGCAGCGGCAAGACGCCCAGCCTGTCCAGCCCGAGCGTCAAGTCCGAGGTGAGTGCGAGGGGCAGTGTACGGTGTGCGGCACTCTTTGAACCTGCTCATCGTCCAGATGGAGGAGTAAGCTTTCTGATGTCTATTAGGAGGCGAGTTCACCTATGGGCCAACACGGCAGCCCACCGAGTGTGACACGGCACGCGATCTGCGGGGGCGGGGAAGGCGGCGGCGGGGTCCAGGATGACGCCCTCGCAGCGGACTCCGGCCACGCTCTGCTCACCGCCGCCGAGGAGTGGGCGGAGGAGGCTGTCGATGAAATCGATGTGAGTCGAGTTCTTCACTTAATAACTGTCCTTACTTTTCGTCTGAAGAATTGTGATGGAAGGAAGTTATTTTTGGTTACCATTATTCACAAGTACCTCCTGTAATTTTCTTTATGTAGTCTATTACATTACCTTCAGAATAAATAAGAGAGAGAGATAATGCATTGTTCCTGAATTTATTAAAATTGTTGTTTTCTTATCTTGTGCCAACTGTCAAATACTACTGGTTCTCATTGTTGGCACTGTTTTTTTAACGGGATGAATCTGCTAGGAAAAATATGATCCTGTGAAATGTCTCAGCCTTAGTGTTTATATCTTGCACATTTTAATCAACATTTTCACTGCATCTCATTTCAAAATACATAAAAGTGACCTGTTTAAATTCACAACTTCCAACATGCTCAACGTAATAATGCAATTTTTGCCAAAATTTACACCAAGGAAGTCACAATGCAAATATTCCAGTACTTCCAAGAATTAATATTTTTTAACAAAGACATATGTGTTTTGTTTACCATGCAGTATAATAATAATAATTTCTATTGAGTATTCAGCAATAATATAAATATGGCTTTCGGAACAGATAAATGTAAGAAAAGTAGCATAGTCAAGGGAAAACACACTAAACAAGAAGATTACTTATTGGATAACCACAGCGACTGCATTGAAGCGATGGAAAAAAAACAGATGCCTATAAATATCTAGGGTACAGGCAAAAAATAGGAATAGATAATACGAATATTAAAGAAGAACTAAAAGAAAAATATAGACAAAGACTAACAAAAATAGCGAAAACAGAATTGACAGCAAGAAGCAAGACAGAAGGTATAAATACTTATGCTATACCAATATTGACCTACTCATTTGGAGCTAGAAGCACTCAATACACTTACATGATCACAATGCCACAAATATAGAATACATCACATACATTTGGCAACAGAAAGATTCACATTAAGCAGAAAGGAAGGTGAAGGGGATTTATCGAAATAAAAAAACTACATTATGAACAGGTAGACAATTTAAGAAACTTCTTTACAGAACGAGCAGAAACTAGCAAAATAGACAAAGCAATCACTCATATAAATACATCGGCTACACCATTGCAATTTCATAACCACTTCTACAACCCTTTAGATCACATAACGTCAACAGATACAAAGAAAGTAAATTGGAAAAAGAAAACACTACTTGCCAAGCACTCGTATCATCTAACACAACCACACATCGATCAAGACGCATCCAACACACGGCTAAGAAAAGGCAGTATATACAGTGAGATGGAAGGATTCATGATTGCAATACAGGATCAAACAATAAATACCAGATATTACAGCAAGCATATTGTTAAAGATCCCAGTACCACAACAGATAAATGCAGACTTTGCAAAGAACAAATAGAAACAGTAGATCACATCACAAATGGATGTACAATACTAGCAAATACAGAATACACCAGAAGACATGACAATGTAGCAAAAATAATACATCAACAACTTGCCATACAACATAAACTAATAAAACAACACGTTCCCACATACAAGTATGTACCAGAAAATGTACTGGAGAATGGTGAATGCAAATTATACTGGAACAGAACGATTATAACAGATAAAACAACACCACGCAACAAACCTGACATCATGCTCACTAATAAAAAGAAGAAATTAACACAACTAACCGAAATATCCATACCCGATACAACAAATATGCAGAAGAAAACAGGAGAAAAAATTGAAAAATACATCCAACTGACTGAGGAAGTGAAGGAAATGTGGCATCAGGATGAAGTTGACATTATACCAATTATACTATCAACTACAGGAGTCACACCGCACAATTTCCACCAGTACATCAACGCAATACAGCTACATCCAAACGTATATACACAACTACAGAAATCTGTAATTATTGAGACATGTTCAATTACCCAAAAGTTCCTAAATGCAATGTAACATATACCGTACAGTTAAAAGGAAGTCGCCCTTGATCAAGGTCCGCGTCACTTTCCATTTTTAACCAGACATAACGTCTGAGAAACGAAACAAATAATAATAGTGCTCCCTGCCGCCGTTGGATAAGCAGCTGCAGCAGCAAGTCGTATAACCCTAGCTTACTTATTTGTTACATAGTTTAATTAATTTCTTTGCGTGTTTTTGGGTACTTGCATTGCTTAATTCATATATTTCGGCGTATTATAGTATTTGAGGGTTGTAGCATCGCGCCTTAGTACCTGAATAGTGCAAATTCGCGTAGTCGTCTGTCTTCTGTTTTTGTTGTGAACGGCCAGAGTCGGTTGGCCAGTCAGTGTGCTCCCTGCCGCCGTTGGATAAGCAGCTGCAGCAGCAAGCCGTATAACCCTAGCTTCTTATTTGTTACATAGTTTAATTTCTTTGCGTGTTTTTGGGTACTTGCATTGTTTAATTCGTATATTTCGGGCGTATTATAGTATTTGAGGGTTGTAGCATCGCGCCTTAGTACCTGAATAGTGCAAATTCGCGTAGTCGTCTGTCTTCTGTTTTTGTTTTGAACAGCCAGTGTCGGTTGGTCACAGTCATTGTGCTCCCTGCCGCCGTTGGATAAACAGCTGCAGCAGCAAGTCGTATAACCCTAGCTTACTTATTTGTTACATAGTTTAATTAATTTCTTTGCGTGTTTTTGGGTACTTGCATTGTTTAATTCATATATTTCGGGCGTATTATAGTATTTGACAGTTGTAGCATCGCGCTTTAGTGTTTACTTCGTAGATTCTTATTTAAATTGCGTGTGAGTTTCGTATAGGAGGTGCAGTTTCGAGTTTTAGTTACTGTAATCGTAAATTCAGCAGATTGTAGCGCAGTCGTTAGGCATTTGTACAGGTTAGCTGATACATTCTTTGCGTGTTCCGCTTGCGTTATCTAGGCACCGACTCGTGTTTCAGTAACTGTTGTTAAACATCGATTAGAATGGACAGGGACTGCGATTGCTGTGTTCGGATGAGGGCTGACTTGGCATCCCTTCGCTCACAGCTGCAATCGGCGCTGACTTCGGTCGCGCAGCTTGAGGCTGTTGCCAATGGGCACCACTGTGGGGAGCCGGACTCGGGTATCACGGGGATGTCAACCTCATCCCGTCTGTCCCCAGATCGGTCTGCCGCTGTGGTTGCCCCGGTTGCTGCCCGCAGTGGAGCTGAGCCCTCGCCTGTGGTTGATTGGGAGGTCGTTCCAAGGCGTGGCAGGCAGCGAAAGGCGTCCCCGGAAGCTGACCAGAAAGCCTCCCCGGTGCGTCTGACAAACCGGTTTCAGGCACTGTCTCTGGCTGAGCCAGATGCAGCTGCCTGCCCTGTTTCAGAGGATCATTCTCAGCCTTCAAGGTCCGGGCAATCGCAGAGGTTGGGCTTACTGGTAGTTGGGAGCTCCAATGTTAGGCGCGTAATGGGGCCCCTTAGGGATATGGCGGCTAAGGAGGGGAAGAAATACAGTGTGCACTCCGTGTGCATTCCGGGAGGAGTCATTCCTGATGTCGAAAGGGTCCTTCCGGATGCCATGAAGAGCACAGGGTGCAGCCAGCTGCAGGTGGTGGCACATGTCGGCACTAATGACGTGTGTCGCTTTGGATCTGAGGAAATTCTCTCTGGATTCCAGCGGCTATCTGATTTGGTGAAGGCTGCCGGTCTTGCTTATGAGATGAAGGCAGAGCTCACCATCTGCAGCATCGTTGACAGAACCGACTGCGGACCTTTGGTGCAGAGCCGGGTGGAGGGTCTGAATCAGAGGCTCAGACGGTTTTGCGACCGTATTGGCTGCAGATTCCTTGACTTGCGCCATAGGGTGGTGGGGTTTCGGGTTCCGCTGAATAGGTCAGGAGTTCACTACACTCAGCTGGCGGCTACACGGGTAGCGGAGGCTGTGTGGCGTGGACTGGGCGGTTTTTTAGGTTAGAAGGCCTCGGAAAAGTGCGGGATGGGCTGCAATGTCAAAGGGTGCTTGGCAATTACAGGACGTGCTTGGATCAAGGAACAGTCGGAATTATAGTTGTAAACTGTTGTAGTTGCGCTGGAAAAGTCCCTGAGCTTCAAGCGCTAATAGAAAGCACAGAAGCGGATATCGTTATAGGTACAGAAAGCTGGCTAAAGCCTGAAATAAGTTCTGCAGAAATTTTTACGAAGTCTCAGACGGTGTTCAGGAAAGATAGATTAGGCAGAATTGGTGGTGGTGTGTTGGTGTCTGTCAGTAGTGGTTTATCTTGTAGTGAAGTCGAAGTAGATACTCTGTGCGAATTGGTGTGGGTGGAGGTTATACTTAACAGCCGAATTAAGTTAATAATTGGCTCCTTCTACCGACCCCCAGACTCCGATGATACAGTTGCGGAACAGTTCAGAGAAAGTTTGAGTCTCGTAACAAATAAATACCCCACTCATACGGTTATAGTTGGTGGGGACTTCAACCTACCCTCGGTATGTTGGCAAAAATACTTGTTCAAAACCGGTGGTAGGCACAAAACGTCTTCCGAGATTGTCCTAAATGCATTCTCCGAAAATTATTTAGAGCAGTTAGTCCACGAACCCACGCGAATTGTAAATGGTTGCGAAAACACACTTGACCTCTTGGCCACAAACAATCCAGAGCTGATAGAGAGCATCATGACTGATACAGGGATTAGTGATCACAAGGTCATTGTAGCTAGGCTCAATACCATTTCTTCCAAATCCATCAGAAACAAACGCAAAATAATTTTATTTAAAAAAGCGGATAAAGTACCACTAGAAGCCTTCCTAAAAGACAATTTCCATTCCTTCCGAACTGACTATGCGAATGTAGACGAGATGTGGCTCAAATTCAAAGATATAGTAGCAACAGCAATTGAGATATTCATACCTCATAAATTGGTAAGAGATGGAACGGATCCCCCGTGGTACACAAAAAAGGTCCGAACGCTGTTGCAGAGGCAACGGAAAAAGCATGCGAAGTTCAGAAGAACGCGAAATCCTGAAGATGGGCTAAAATTTACAGACGCGCGAAATTTGGCACGTACTTCGATGCGAGATGCCTTTAATAGGTTCCACAACGAAACATTGTCTCGAAATTTGGTAGAAAATCCGAAGAAATTCTGGTCGTATGTAAAGTACACAAGCGGCAAGACGCAGTCAATACCTTCGCTGCGCAGTGCCGATGGTACTGTTATCGACGACTGCGCCGCTAAAGCGGAGTTATTGAACGCAGTTTTCCGAAATTCCTTCACCAGGGAAGACGAATGGAATATTCCAGAATTTGAAACACGAACATCTGCTAGCATGAGTTTCTTAGAAGTAGATACCTTAGGGGTTGCGAAGCAACTCAAATCGCTTGATACGGGCAAGTCTTCAGGTCCAGATTGTATACCGATTAGGTTCCTTTCAGATTACGCTGATACTATAGCTCCCTACTTAGCACTCATATACAACCGCTCGCTCACCGATAGATCTGTACCTACAGATTGGAAAATTGCGCAGGTCGCACCAGTGTTCAAGAAGGGTAGTAGGAGTAATCCATTTAACTACAGACCTATATCATTGACGTCGGTTTGCAGTAGGGTTTTGGAGCATATACTGTATTCAAACATTATGAATCACCTCGAAGGGAACGATCTATTGACACGTAATCAGCATGGCTTCAGAAAACATCGCTCTTGTGCAACGCAGCTAGCTCTTTATTCGCACGAAGTAATGGCCGCTATCGACAGGGGATCTCAAGTTGATTCCGTATTTCTAGATTTCCGGAAAGCTTTTGACACCGTTCCTCACAAGCGACTTCTAATCAAGCTGCGGAGCTATGGGGTATCGTCTCAGTTGTGCGACTGGATTCGTGATTTCCTGTCAGGAAGGTCGCAGTTCGTAGTAATAGACGGC
This sequence comes from Schistocerca gregaria, assembly GCF_023897955.1. NCBI lineage: Eukaryota > Metazoa > Arthropoda > Insecta > Orthoptera > Acrididae > Schistocerca > Schistocerca gregaria. The sequence goes on along the minus strand of NC_064929.1, from coordinate 88,443,843 downwards.
AAATCATCGAGTAAAACTGAAGTGATATCAGGTGTTCCCCAGGGAAGCGTCCTGGGACCTCTACTGTTCCTGATCTATATAAATGACCTGGGTGACAATCTGAGCAGTTCTCTTAGGTTGTTCGCAGATGATGCTGTAATTTACCGTCTAGTAAGGTCATCCGAAGACCAGTATCAGCTGCAAAGCGATTTAGAAAAGATTGCTGTATGGTGTGTCAGGTGGCAGTTGACGCTAAATAACGAAAAGTGTGAGATGATCCACATGAGTTCCAAAAGAAATCCGTTGGAATTCGATTACTCGATAAATAGTACAATTCTCAAGGCTGTCAATTCAACTAAGTACCTGGGTGTTAAAATTACAAACAACTTCAGTTGGAAGGACCACATAGATAATATTGTCGGGAAGGCGAGCCAAAGGTTGCGTTTCATTGGCAGGACACTTAGAAGATGCAACAAGTCCACTAAAGAGACAGCTTACACTACACTCGTTCGTCCTCTGTTAGAATATTGCTGCGCGGTGTGGGATCCTTACCAGGTGGGATTGACGGAGGACATCGAGAGGGTGCAAAGAAGGGCAGCTCGTTTTGTATTATCGCGTTATAGGGGAGAGAGTGTGGCAGATATGATACACGAGTTGGGATGGAAGTCATTACAGCATAGACGTTTTTCGTCGCGGCGAGACCTTTTTACGAAATTTCAGTCACCAACTTTCTCTTCCGAATGCGAAAATATTTTGTTGAGCCCAACCTACATAGGTAGGAATGATCATCAAAATAAAATAAGAGAAATCAGAGCTCGAACAGAAAGGTTTAGGTGTTCGTTTTTCCCGCTCGCTGTTCGGGAGTGGAATAGTAGAGAGATAGTATGATTGTGGTTCGATGAACCCTCTGCCAAGCACTTAAATGTGAATTGCAGAGTAGTCATGTAGATGTAGATGTAATAATTTCTATTGTAATATTGACAATGAAAATTTCCAAACGAGACTTAATTATACCAACAAAAATGACACAATTACCTGAATGTTCTTAAGCCAATGTCACACAGGTGCAGCACATACATTAATGTATGTAATTTACATGGATATATATGTGTGCTTCTCCTAACATCTGATAAGAGAATCTGTGTCCATTAGCTTTGAACGGCAATTTGTTACGGTCCTTTAACAGTTCGCCGGTCCCCCACTGATATCTGCCGTGATGAAGTTAATCTGTAATGTACTAAAGTCTACCATTGTAAGGAGCAAAATGTTTTTTTTATAAAGCTTACTGCATTCTGTGATAGGCTGATTGGTACAGCAACCAGTTTCCCTTTAGATGGTTGTTACCATCATTCTGACTAACAGCCCTACCATCCAGTCATACGCATGGCTTTGATAGCCTTCCAAAGATCTGAGGAAACCATAACCAGGCAAAATGCATTATTTGCAATAAAAATAACTTTTCAGACATGACTATCTCCTATTATAAGAATGTTTTTTGCTTCATGAAATTGAGGCAAATAAAGTATTAAAAAACTGTAAACAATTTTCAATAGAGAGTTAATTCTCATCCACCGTGCAGATGTGAAAAATTTATATGTGGAGCGATATATATACACTCTTTGCCTTTAAATATGTCTCTCTCTGTGTGTGTGTGTGTGTGTGTGTGTGTGTGTGTGTGTGTGTGTGTGTGCGCGCGAGTATATACCTATCCTTTTTTCCCCCTAAGGTAAGTCTTTACACTCCCGGGATTGGGGGAAAAATATATAAAATCACACACACACACACACACACACACACACACACACACACACTCACACACTCACACACTCACAAAATTCAAGCTTTCGCAACCCACGGTTGCTTCATCAGGAAAGAGGGAAGGAGAGGGAAAGACAAAAGGATATGGGTTTTAAGGGAGAGGGTCATTCCCATCCCGGGAGCAGAAAGACTTACCTGTCCTTTTTTCCCCCGAAAGTAAGTCTTTCTGCTCGCGGGATTGGAATGACTCCTTACCCTCTCTCTTAAAACCCACATCCTTTTGTCTTTCCTTCTTTCCTGATGAAGCAACCGTGGGTTGCGAAATCTTGAATTTTGTGTTTGTGTTTGTAAGTGTGTCTATCAACAAACCAACACTTTCATTTGGTAAGTTATATCATCTTTGTTTTTAAATATATTTTTAAAATTTTTTTTAATATTTTTTTTTTTTTACTAAATAGTGGCAGTGCAGCACTGATGAGATTCATTACAACTTGTTTCTGATGGTGACATAGTGCATCACAAACTTGCTGTTAACATGCCATTGTGAACTCTAGAATATTATCTAACTACAATATATGTGAAATGCCTGATAGTATCCTTTTAATAGATGCTTTTACACTTTACCCCATCAAAACATACCCAAAATTAATGACTTTACGAAAATTGTATATCAGGTGAATTTAATATATTTTTTTACATTCTTGGTTAACAGTCATCTCTGGTACAGGATCAACAGATCTTGCATTCAGTAATTTCAGATAACTGAATATTATCTGCTTTCCACTTTTTGCTTTATTGTTTGCAGATGTAAGACACATAGTCGATAATAAAAATCAGTCAGATAACAAGTGCCCATTATTTTGCAATATTTTTTTTCGTAATTCTTCAATTCTGAAGTTGTTCAATCTCAAAGACATTGAATTCAACTAGCACACCAAAATTAGTTTGATGCATGTTGCTAAAAAAAATTCATTAAACCTCAATTTATGTAGTAGGAGAATTAGTAATTAATGATTCTGTCAAACTGCAACCTTTAATTATTCTCTTTAGATCATCAGTTACTCACGTACACTGTCTTCGATGGCACCTTCTCCCCTTATTCCTTCAACGACAATACCTATTAGTAATTACCTTTGGGATTCTGCACCAGTAAAGAAACACTAATTACTTTTACTGTATCGTTTTCCTCAGAAGCAGTATTTCGGTTAATTTCTTGATGCTAATTAATAAAAGACAGGACGTACATAAAGTCTGGGAACAATTTCAATTACTGATTGCACAAGAACTGAACATTGTACAGATGTCATGCATATTGCATTTTGAAGAGAAACTCTGGAAGTTATTATTTACAAACATTCGATAGCTCTCAACTTAATGGAATGAAGATTGATATTAGTAAATATGGATCACTCTGAAATGAGATTGCAGCCCACTGGAAATGGCGTATGTATTTTTTCAGCTGCCACCGGTATCGGTGGGCCTGCAGGTGACGGTAGGAGGAGACGGAGTCGGTGGCGGCGGCGGAGGCGGCCTCGGCTCGGCGGAGCGTTCTGCCCGCAGCAGACTCAAGTCCCGCATGCACGCCAAGGGCATTCCTGCACTCCCCACACTGGCTGGAGTCGGCAGTAAGTTTGTTGCCTCGTTTACACTTCCTTTCTGCATCTTGCAAGTAACTAATTTTGTACAAATTTTTAATTTTCCTGTAAAATGGTTCCGATTAATTTCGTACGCATTACTAGATGAAATGTGATGGGCTGCCTGTGTCATTCTGAAATATTTTATTCGTAGTCCGTTCACATTACTAAAAGCCTTGCTAATGTGTGGGCCAACTGTCATGTATTACGTGCTAGTCTAGACAGAACAGTTGTTAATAAATTTCACCAAAGATGTCACATTAAAGATATTCGGGTATCTCAACATTAATGTTTACATAGAATTAAAAAACTGACTTAACACTTTTGAGATGAGCGATGCAGCTCCTACGTCGGTCCGACAGTACCACAAAAATATGATTGATGTAGCTCCTACGTCGGCCTATTATCAGTGATGTTAACGACTCCCGGCACATGACTTTCATATTCTGTAGGTCTAAAAGTACTCTCTGGTTATCCTAGTACCAAGAAAGAATTATAGATGCCAACGTATGTCACTGTTGGAGGTGGTATAGGAGTATATTTTGAGTCATTTGCTTTGCAGTGCTCACACTCGACTTACAACAGGCGCGTGGCAGTTGGAAACTTTAGATTGTTGTCGGCTGATAGCTTTGCGCTTCATTTTCGTCATAGCCTTGCGAGATGAAGAAATAGAGTTTTTATTGAACAATACTTCTTCAGAATTAGATGAAGAAATTGCAGATTTTGACATTAGTGATGGTAAGCTATTTTTTGTCCGAATTTTCCGTAATTCTGTGGTTTGATTCCTGGTGAGAAAGAAGATAATTTTTACAAATTTTCTTATAGATGAAAACGATCCCTCGGACGGTGAAACGTCAGGAAGACCTGAAGGTGAGGCTGTTGACATCGTTGTCACGAGAAACACAACTGGTCATTGCAATTTGCCATATTCTTCTGGCCAGTGGACGGATGACGATACAATCACTCCCCAGCTTCCTGTTTTTTTCTGAATCCTGTGGGATGCAAGATGGGATTGACCAACATTCTTCAGTGTTTGATTGTTTCACGTACTTTTTCGATGAAGAACTGGTGAGACTGATCAAACGAGAGACAAACCGCTACGCTAGAATGACAATAGAGACACTAAGTGCTACAGGAAAACTAAAGCCTCTGTCTGTGTAGCGTAAGTGGACAACAGTGAAACTCAGTGAACTGTATAAATTTTTTGGTATTATTTTGCATATGTGCCCAGTCAAGAAACCAAAACTGGTCAACAAATCCCGTGTTGCAGTCCTCATTTGCAGCAAAGTGTCTGCTAAGAGATAGATTTTTGTCAATTCTACGAATGTTGCTTCTCATAGATAACACAACATATATTCCTAAAAACCAGGTAGTTCATGATCCTATTCATAAGGTAAGACCTATATTCGACAGATGCATGACCCAAAGTGGAAAGGCTTACATGCTAGGCGAAAATATTACTATAGATGAAGGAATTTGCCCTTTTCGTGGTAGACTGTATTTTAGAGTGTATATGAAAAATAAGCCTAATAAATACGGCGTAAAAATTTTTATGCTACGTGAAAGCAAAAATGGGTACGTCCTGAACTGTGAAGTTTATTCTGGGAAACAGTCTGATGCCGATAACAGCATTTTACACATTGTAGATAGATTGCGTCATTCGTTTCATAATAAAGGTCACACATTATACATGGACCAATTTTACAGCAGCCCTGATTTACTGGATAATTTGTGGGGAAAAAGAACTAAGGCAGTTGGCACTGTGCAGAAAAATAGGAAAGGACTACGGCCAGAAATTGAAAAAAAAAAATGAACTTTCGTTTCGCATACGAGATCACTTACTGTTTGTAAAATGGAAGGACAACAGGGCCTTTTTTCTTTTGACAACAAAGCATAAAACGACGGCAACAAATGTCAGTGTAAAAACTAAGTTCGGGGTGGTGGAAAAAATGAAGCCAGACTGTGTTTTGGACTACAATAGTAAAAAAGCTGGTGTGGATCACAGCGACCAGCTAATGGCGTACTATCCTTTTGAACGAAAACAAATAAAGTGGCGGAAAAAAGTTTTCTTTCACATTTTCATGTAAATTCATACATTTTCTACAAAACGTCGTGAAATACAAGCAAACATCTGATTGAATACATTACAGAGTTAGCAGAGAACTTGGTTCACAAAGATGGCCTCTTACACTCATGGACTTCTCAGAATAGTTCACCCACCAACAGACTAAGCGGAAGACATATTCCAAAATTAGTTGCACCCACAAAATTGTCTAAGTGGCCTCAGAGAAGATGCAAAGTATGCGCAGAAACAAGCAAGGCCAGATATGGTAAAGTTTCAAGGAAAGACACGTGATATTATTGTGAAACCTGTGACGTAGAGCTTTGTTTTCCAAAATGTTTCTCACTGTGAAAACAGCATACTCTCTCAAATTAATATACAACCCTTGTCACTAACGTAAATGTTAATTTCTTTGCAGTACTCTGAAGGGAATGGATGTAGTTTTTAAATGCAAAAGAGCAATCTATTTTCTGTGGTATAGAATCTGCTGTAGAAAATTCAGAAAAACTGTGAAATCACTCGGTACCAGCCAGTCAAGTGCCCAAACTCGCGCTCAGTCCTCAAAGTATTAAGTTAGTTACATTTTTTTGTTAATCTACAATTACTGTAGTAATTCATGATGATGATGATGATGATGTTAATGATAATTCCAAATGTATTTTGGTAATGAAACATCCCAAAAGTACAAACTACATAAAGAAATGATCAAATCTGTGCAGTACTCTTGAATTAAGATGATTTGGGTCTAGGCTGAGTTCAGAAATGCATTTAATTTTGTACATGTCGTAATAATGTGTCGTGTCGGGTACCGAAAAGGAGTAGCCAGTCGTTTACTACTTTGAACGCACCATACAGGTCCGCGCAAGTGCAGCATCGGCAGCAGCCCACTGCTGGGCGACCTCAGCCGGCGCATCGTCGACCTCAAGGTGGAGGGCGGATGCAGCGGCGGCAGCGGAGCGCGGTCCGGCAGCACCGCCCTGGTGCAGACGCAGCTGGCAGACGCGGTGCAGGCCGGCTGCTCGCGCCGCGACAGCAACTCCACCGTCAGCACCTACTATGGCAGCATGAAGTCCGGCGACGTCAGCCGCAGGAGCAGCCAAGCTTCTCAGGTGAGTGCGAAAGGTGTCTTACTCGGTCAAACGTGATGTAAAGTGCTCGACCCTGTTGTTGTTGTTGTTGTTGTTGTTGTTGTTGTGGTCTTCAGTCCTGAGACTGGTTTGATGCAGCTCTCCATGCTACTCTATCCTGTGCAAGCTTCTTCATCTCCCGTACCTACTGCAACCTACATCCTTCTGAATCTGCTTGGTGTATATATCTCTTGGTCTCCCTCTACGATTTTTACCCTCCACGCTGCGCTCCAATATTAAATTGATGATCCCTTGATGCCGCAACACATGTCCTACCAACCGATACCTGCTTCTAGTCAAGTTGTGCCACAAACTTCTCTTCTCCCCAATCCTATTCAACACCTACTCATTAGTTATGTGATCTACCCATCTAATCTTCAGAATTCTTCTGTAGAACCACATTTCGAAAGCTTCTATTCTCTTCTTCCTCAAACTATTTATCGGCCACGTTTCACTTCCATACATGGCTACACTCCATGCAAATACTTTCAGAAACGACTTCTTGACACTTTAATCAATACTCGATGTTAACAAATTTCTCTTCTTCAGAAACGCTTTCCTTGCCATTGCCAGTCTACATTTTATATCCTCTCTACTTCGACCATCATCAGTTATTTTACTTCCTAAATAGCAAAACTCCTTTACTACTTTAAGTGTCTCATTTCCTAATCTAATACCCTCAACATCAACCGACTTAATTCGACTACATTCCATTATCCTCGTTTTGCTTTTGTTGATGTTCATCTTATATCCTCCCTTGAAGACACTATCCATTCCGTTCAACTGCTCTTCCAACTCCTTTGCTGTCTCTGACACAATTACAATGTCATCGGCGAACCTCAAAGTTTTTATTTCTTCTCCATGGATTTTAATACCTACTACAAATTTTTCTTTTGTTTCCTTCACTGCTTGCATAGACTGAATAACATTGGGGTGAGGCTACAACCCTGTCTCACTCCGTTCCAAACCACTGCTTCCCTTTCATGCCCCTCAACTCTAACTGCCATTTGGTTTATGTACAAATTGTAAATAGCCTTTTGCTCCATATATTTTACCCCTGCCACCTTCAGAATTTGAAAGAGAAAACTTTTGACAATGTTGACTGGAATACTCTCCAAGTCTACAAATGCTAGAATCATAGGTTTGCCTCTCTTTAATCTAGCCTCTAAGATAAGCCGTAGGGTCAGTATTGCCTCACATGTTCCAATATTTCTACAGAATCCAAACTGATCTACCCCGAGGTTGGCTTCTACTAGTTTTTCCATTTGTCTGTAAAGAATTCACGTTAGTATTTAGCAGCCATGACTTATTAAACTGATAGTTCGGTAATTTTCATATCCGTCAACACCTGCTTTCTTTGGGATTGGAATTATTATATTCTTCTTGAAGTTTGAGGGTATTTCGCCTGCCTCATACATCTTGCTCACCAGATGGTAGAGTTTTGCCAGGACTGGCTCTCCCAAGGCCGTCAGTAGTTCCAATGAAATGTTGTCTACTCCCGGGGCCTTGTTTTGTCTCAGGTCTTTCAGGGCTGTCAAACTCTTCACGCAGTATCATATCTCCCATTTCATCTTCGTCTACATCCTTTTTTATTTCCATAATATTGTCCTCAAGTACATCGCCCTTGTATAGACCCTCTATATACTCCTTCCGCCTTTCTGCTTGCCCTTCTTTGCTTAGAACTGCGTTTCCATCTGAGCTCTTGATATTCATACAAGTGGTTCTCTTCTCTCCAAAGGGCTCTCTAATTTTCCTGTAGGCGGTATCTATTTACCCCTAGTGACATAAGCCTCTACATCCTTACATTTGTCCTCTAGCCATCCCTGCTTAGCCATTTTGCATTTCCTGTCGATCTCGTTTCTGAGACGTTTGTATTCCTTTTTGCCTGCTTCATTTACTGCATTTTTATATTTTCTCCTTTCATCAATTAAAAATCAATATTTCTTCTGTTACCCAAGGATTTCTAGTAGCCCTCGTCTTTTTACCTGCTTGATCCTTTGCTGCCTTCACTACTGCATCCCTCAAAGCCACCCATTCTTCTTCTACTGTATTTCTTTCCCCCATTCCTGTCATTTGTTCCCTTACGCTCTCCCTAAAACTCTGTACAACCCTCAGTTTTGTCAGTTTATCCAGGTTCCATCTCCTTAAATTCCCAATTTTTTTTTGCAGTTTCTTCAGTTTTAATCTACAGTTCACAACCATTAGATTGTGGCCAGAGTCCACATCTGCCCCTGGAAATGTCTTGCAATTTAAAACCTGGTTCCTAAATCTCTGTCTTACCATTATATAATCTAACTGATACGTTCTAGTATCTCCAGGGTTCTTCCATGTATACAACCTTCTTTTATGATTCTTGAACCAAGAGTTAGCTATTATTAAGTTACGCTCTGTCCAAAATTCTACCAGGCTGCTTCCTCTTTCATTTCTTACCCCCAATTCATATTCACCTACTACGTTTCCTTCTCTCCCTTTTCCTACTACCGAATTCCAGTCACCCATGACTATTAAATTTTTGTCTCCCTTCACTATCTGAATAATTTCTTTTATTTCATCATACATTTCTTCAAATGCTGTGTCATCTGCAGAGCTAGTTGGCATATAAACTTGTACTACTGTAGTAGGCGTGGGCTTCGTGTCTATCCTGGCCACAATAATGCGTTCACTATACTGTTTGTAGTAGCTTACCCGCATTCTTATTTTTTTATTCATTATTAAACCTACTCCTGCATTACCCCTATTTGACTTTGTATTTATAACCCTGTATTCGCCTGACCAAAAGTCTTGTTCCTCCTGCCACCGAACTTCACTAATTCCCACCATATCTAGCTTTAACCTATCCATTTCCCTTTTTAAATTTTCTAACTTACCTGCCCGATTAAGGGTTCTGACGTTCCACGCTCCGATCCGAAGAACGCCAGTTTTCTTTCTCCTGGTAACAACGTCCTCTTGAGTAGTCCCCGCCCGGAGATCCGAATGGGGGACTATTTTACCTCAAGAATATTTTACCCAAGAGGACGTCGTCGTCATTTAACCATACAGTAGAGCTGCATGCCCTCGGGAAAAATTACGACTGTAGTTTCCCCTTGTTTCTTTTTGTTTTTTAATCTCATCTGTATCGGTACAAAAATAAACAAATAAGTCAGGCCAGATTTGGTCTCTTATGTACCTAAACCTGAAAGTTTTTAATATGATGCACACAGACTTCTTCCGTAAACAGATATTTCGTATTTTGTAACTCTTACACCTGAGCCCCCTTTAGCAAAGTTAACTGCGTACTTGGTGCATGTACATAGTTTCCAGAGTGACACCTTATGAGCCCAAAACAAATATTCACTTAGCTCATTTGGGGGTGACTTTCGGTCCTGTGATACCGGTGCAAGAGTAAAGACGCTAATAAAATAGTTCTGCTCAACGTGACTTAAACTTTTTTTAGAATAGCACATCAGATCGCCAACGTGGTACTCTACCTGCAAAATACATAAACCAGCGGAGTCCGGGACAAATGGTCACAGATGCATACTTGTTTGCAATATTTTGACAGTTTGTGTAACTCTTACTTTCTTAATCATAGTGTAACAATTTGAAACTGACTTCTGTGGCAAGTTATTTAGTATTCTTTTTTAAATTTATTAATATCATTTTTGTTTACAAACTGATATAAACATCTCTCATGTCAGAGTCCTTCAGTCATGCCTGTCGGCAACTTGACATGCCTTCTTTACGATAAGAAGCAATCTATCTTTTCCTACATTGCAAATAACAGCTGAAGAAGGGAAGACGTAAACAGAGAATTAACTAGCTGTGCTGTGCTTGTTTAATTATTTATCACATTCTGTGGGACTGTTTGAGCCGAAGTTACTCCGTTATGGAATGAGCCACTACATAATTTACAGAACGCTGATTAGAAAATTTTGTAAACAAAAAATTACTAAAATGCGCTAAAATATTGAGAGAAATGTTCTGCTTTGCAGCAAGATAATTTCTTGCTAAAGCAAAGGCAAGATAAGAAATTCGGTGAAAGGAACAGTAGTGGTCGCTCATTACGTTGTTGAGGCTGTTGTTTTCTGTAGAGAGTATTCTCACTGAGAACTTTACCTTGTAATTGTAATGCAATTTCATGTATGTGTAGCACTAACTTGCAGATGATTTTTCTTGGCTAGACCTTCCAGATATATCACCAAACGGATGGTAATGATATTGGTTTTGTTAAACAATAATAAAATACAATTTACTTAACTTGAATTTAGGATAAACTGTTCCAAGGTTACTCTCATAAATTCGTAACCTGGCACACTTTTCTGATTAGATCTCTTTTATCCCTTTCCAGGTGTAAAACTTTGTTACAAATATCTTTACAGTTAACTTCTTCCACTCACATGTCAGCTTGTGAAAAATCCAGTGCCATGTTTACACAACACAGTGCTCATAAAATGTTATTTTACAAAGGCTTGTTAACTTTTTGTGATGTTTATGAGTGATTAAATCTCAGTGAAAGAACAGCTATTTGTTAATTTCAAAAAATGATCTAAGAAATACATTAAATTTGTCAGTCACAAAATGTTTTTTTTTTTTTTTTAAATAATGGTAATTTTACCTCTAAATGATTCCAAAATTGGTGTTAATGCTTTCACAATGATTTATGTCATTCTTTACAATTTTGTGTAGATGAACTTTCTAAACAACATTATTGTTGTTCCTGAAAGTTTATTTAAAAGTTACTGAAATGAATGCCTTTATTTACCTATTAATGAAAGGTAAAAATGTTATATTGCAATGTAGGGAAAGATAGATTGCTACTTAAATATAAAACATACAGAAATTTAATTATAGCTCAGCATGTCAAAATAAGTATATTTTGTTAGTAAATTAATATCAGTATGAAAATATACACATCGTATCAAGTTATTCACCGACTGGATATTGTGTTCTTCACTACTAGCCAACATTGTCAGCTACATTACTACCTACACGTGACCCTTACGAGTACGGTCCACTCCACTCTCACAGATGTCTGCTGCATCCTGCCTGAGGCCGGCGGGTACCGGGGGTGGAGGTGGCGGCGGGGGCGGCTCACTGTACGACCCCATCTCGCCTGGCAGCTCGCGCCGCTCCTCGCAGCTGAGCAGCAACAGCTGCAGCCACAGCCACCAGCATCGGCTGCATGGCTCTTACTGCACCTCCAATCTCGTCGTGCAGGTGAGTGGAAGAACTGTACCGAGGGCGTTACTAAAAAAGTAGTATTTTGTCGCCGCAAAAGTATGTGGAACACTATATGCGCGGTGTGTCTGAGAAGTCACTTACATCGAAACAGTATATTGTGTATTCGGGTTCTATACGTCCCGGGACAACTGGGAGATCCGGGAAAGACTCGGGAATTTTTTCATCCGGGAGAAAACTGGGAAAAACCCGGAATGTTTTAGAATTCTGGAAATTTTTCATAGTTGTAATTTTCCGTTAGATTTTTGTAGTTTTGACTGGTAAGAACCAATGTTCTAACAAAGGATATTACTATATCCCGGTGCTTCAGAGTAATACTGCTGCAATAAAACATGAACGAGACAAAAAAACGAAAATAAAACTCACGTTGCAAAGGAAATGCACTATATACAATAATGAAACAAAGTGCCCATACGAGTGTCTGCTAACAGCAAAATGTATCAAAAGCTTTAGTAATACTATGCAGTGTTGAGAACGAATGACAAATTGGTTCCGATGAGCGTGGCGTCACAACTTTTAACACTAGATTCGTTTGAGCAGTTGCGAGTGGGAGCGTGAATGTGCACAGTTGAGTCACATACGAATACTACCTTCTCCCACTTCTGGCTAGAGAAGTGTGGTTGACCGTTGCACTAGTAAGGGCCAGTTGTACAGTCCCCAGCTAGCAGGCGCTTATAAGTTCTAATATGGGAGTGACCCGGAAAACGCATTGTACGAACGTGTAATAACGCCTGACCGGAGAATAAACGCAGGATAAGTAAACCGGTGGTTGTGGCAGGACTAGTGAAGTTAACTGGAGAATAAGTTTTGACACTGGCAGGAATAGTTACAGAATTAGTGATGACAAGATTGTTCGGCATAACACGAGTTATGGAAGAATATGACAATTCCAAATTTACATAAATGTTTCATACTACTACGTTTCGATCTCGTGCTTGAGAAGCTGGAGCGTATGAATGAAATGTGAAACTGTTTCCTAATATAAAGGTTTTTCCTTGTAGTAGGGCTAATAGTCAATGACATAGGTACTAGGGGGATTATATTCTGTCGTGTCATAAAAATGAGCATTTTTTCCAAAACAGTCTCGTTTATTTGGGCTGTATTACAATTGCTGCACTATTAGACAGACCTATTTTGTTTTTGTTAGCAGACAGTGACAAAATACACGTAATCAACTCGAGAAACCATACCAGTCTTGGGTACTATTTCTAGTAACATATTTTTCAGTATCAGACAGCGACATTTCGGTTTTTCTTGTAGCAAAACGCTTGGCGAACTTTGATGAGGTAATAGGTTCTTTCGCAGAAAGAAAAGCATGCCATGTAAAGCCGTAGCAAGATTAAAGGGAAAAATGTTCTAGGACTTAAGGATTGAAGAAATGTGTATTGCTTGCTTGTCTCTTGTCTTTACTGTTTTTAAGTTTCCCACATTTAATTTTATGTCACACAAAACAACAAGTTATTAGCTAATAGGCAATAAAGAGAACAAATTTTCTGAAGAGTTCTTCTTCTCCTGGTTACAAATATTCCAATCCAGTATTTATTGCGAGCTTGTTTTAAGAGAGGCAGGATGTCGAACAGGCCGGCTGGGAGCAAGATAGGAATGACAGGACATTTTAGTTTCCAGAGCCCTGAATATAGTTTGATGGCATCCATTACAAAATATTACACACTTGAATTCCACAGAGCGAAATACAGCGACGTGCGATAGAAGAGAGCTGTGTGAAGAGGTGTTGCACTGCACTTTGGCACTCTTACGACCAAGTAACATGCCTTACATTTCCTCAAAGACACATGTCTTATGTATCAGACTCTTCTGAAAGATGCGCACTACAAATTGAACATTTTTTGAAAAGTCGATTGAATTTTTGATGTCCTACCTCAAACACTGGAGGGAGGGGGGGGCGCAACTATCTAGTATTGTCCACTTCATATCCACTTCATAAATACCGTGGATCCGGGACATACACAGAGCAGGCTGAGTTGTAGTGGGGAGGTGAGTAATCTCCATGTGCCCTGTGTTTATATTTAGTGATTTTGCTTTTTCCTCTTTGTTTATTGCTCTCACACTCTAACAACCCTACCACAACAAAGATCAAGATTTAATAATGATTGTGGTGTTGCTCACACTGCCAAATACTACATTTTTGGCAACAACAAAGTTATTATGTGGCAGGTATCATTAGAGCACAGTTAATAAAGTGATTTCATGTAATAATGAATAAACTAGGCACTCATCTTTTTGTGTTTCCCACGCTGCTCTCGTTGTAAAATCATGGCTCAATCGTTGAAAATCTAGGTGGTGATGATTCCAAGCTCGGATGCAAAGAGGTCTAAGTTTTATTCTGCTATATTCAAAAGTTTTGTAGATGCGCTTCACAAACCATTCTTGAAGATTAAACCTTTCAAAGTTAGCACAACGGTGATGGAAAAAAAAAAAAAAAAAAAAAAAAAAAAAAGTAATCAGCAGTCCAAATTCAAGTTACACTTCTTTTTTTATTGCTTTTGCTGCAATGGCGCATAACACACAGAACATCACTTCAAAATACAAAACATACTTGAAAACATCTTCCTCACTGTTAAAGTTCACGTTTTATAAACTGGCTACAATATGCGTCTTTCCAACATGACGTCCAAGACTCGACTGTCTAACAACTAACTAATAATCGCTTACGCGCCCAAAAATCAGAGTTACAAGTACGTCAGAGATCATAGTGACATAAGAAAGAATACACATAAGAATAATATCATTGAAATATAAACATATCAATGTATCAAAGTACCTCTACTTTAATGAAACCAAATCTGGATGTTGTCTCAGAAATATGTTAACTACTTTACAGAAACACAGTAGAATATTACTAGTATTGAGAGTTTGAGTTGAGGTGCCATAATGGTTACACAATTCAAGTACCATTAAAACGTCAAATGAAAACAAAACGGATTTCTGTGGCTGGGACCTATTAAGTGAATTAAAACACATTCTAAAAAACAGGCTAAAATAAGTTGCAGATTTTGGTTTATTTCCACCTTTCTGACAGTTGAGCATTAATTGCCTTGCAGAACAGTGAAGTTATTTTTGTCGGTTTGCTAAAGAAATTTGGCTTTTATTAATCTTTTCCACTGAGGCAGTCCATTTATTTGGCTAGTTTCAGCTGTTCACTATATTTCAAGCGCACATTTTTATTTTCTACCACGTATGACCTTTTTTTTTCTTTGTCATCAGTCTACTGAGTGGATTGATGCGGCCCGCCACGAATTCCTTTCCTGTGCTAACCTCCTACTCTCAGAGTAGCACTTGCAACCTACGTCCTCAATTATTTGCTTGACGTATTCCAATCTCTGCCTTCCTCTACAGTTTTTGCCCTCTACAGCTCCCTCTAGTACCATGGAAGTCATTCCCTCATGTCTTAGCAGATGTCCTATCATCCTGTCCCTTCTCCTTATCAGTGTTTTCCATATATTCCTTTCCTCTCCGATTCTGCGTAGAACCTCCTCATTCCTTACCTTATCAGTCCACCTAATTTTCAACATTCGCCTATAGCACCACATCTCAAATGCTTCGATTCTCTTCTGTTCCGGTATTCCCACAGTCCATGTTTCACTACCTTACAATGCTGTACTCCAGACGTACATCCTCAGAAATTTTTTCCTCAAATTAAGGCCGGTATTTGATATTAGTAGACTTCTCTTGGCCAGAAATGCCTTTTTTGCCATAGCGAGTCTGCTTTTTGTCCTCCTTGCTCCGTCCGTCATTGGTTATTTTACTGCCTAGGTAGCAGAATTCCTTAACTTCATCGACTTCGTGACCATCAATCCTGATGTTAAGTTTCTTGCTGTTCTCATTTCTATTACTTCTCATTACCTTCGTCTTTCTCCGATTTACTCTCAAACCATACTGTGTACTCATTAGACTGTTCATTCCGTTCAGCAGATAATTTAATTCTTCTTCACTTTCACTCAGGATAGCAATGTCATCAGCGAATCGTATCATTGATATCCTTTCACCTTGTATTTTAATTCCACTCCTGAACTTTTCTTTTATTTCCATCATTGCTTCCTCGATGTACAGATTGAAGAGTAGGGGCGAAAGGCTACAGCCTTGTCTTACTCCCTTCTTAATACGAGCACTTCGTTCTTGATCGTCCACTCTTATTATTCCCTCGTGGTTGTTGTACATATTGTATATGACCCGTCTTTCCCTATAGCTTACCCCTACTTTTTTCAGAATCTTGAAGAGCTTGCACCATTTTATATTGTCGAGCGCTTTTTCCAGGTCGACAAATCCTATCAATGTGTCTTGATTTTTCTTTAGCCTTGCTTCCATTATTAGCCGTAACGTCAGAATTGCCTCTCTCGTGCCTTTACTTTTCCTAAAGCCAAACTGATCGTCACCTAGTGTATTCTCATTTTTCTTTTCCATTCTTCTGTATATTATTCTTGTAAGCAGCTTCGATGCATGAGCTGTTAAGCTGATTGTGCGATAATTCTCGCACTTGTCAGCTCTTGCCGTCTTTGGAATTGTGTGTATGATGCTTTTCGGAAAGTCAGATGGTATGTCGCCAGACTCATATATTCTACATACCAATGTGAATAGTCGTTTTGTTGCCACTTCCCCTAATGATTTTAGAAATTCTGATGGAATGTTATCTATCCCTTCTGCCTTATTTGACCGTAAGTCCTCCAAAGCTCTTTTAAATTCCGATTCTAATACTGGATCCCCTATCTCTTCTAAATCGACTCCTGTTTCTTCTTTTATCACATCAGACAAATCTTCACCTCATAGAGGCTTTCAATGTATTCTTTCCACCTATCTGCTCTCTCCTCTACATTTAACAGTGGAATCCCCGTTGCACTCTTAATGTTACCACCATTACCGTTAATGTCACCAAAGGTTGTTTTCACTTTCCTGTATGCTGAGTCTGTCCTTCCGACAATCATATCTTTTTCAATGTCTTCACATTTTTCCTGCAGCCATTTCGTCTTAGCTTCCCTGCACTTCCTATTTATTTCATTCCTCAGCGACTTGTGTTTCTGTATTCCTGATTTTCCCGGAACATGTTTGTACTTCCGCCTTTCATCAATCAACTGAAGTATTTCTTCTGTTACCCATGGTTTCTTCACAGCTACCTTCTTTGTACCTCTGTGATGGCCCTTTTTAGAGACGTCCATTCCTCTTCAGCTGTGTTGCCTACTGCGCTATTCCTTATTGCTGTATCTATAGCGTTAGAGAACTTCAAACGTATCTCGTCATTCCTTAGAACTTCCGTATCCCACTTCTTTGCGTATTGATTCTTCCTGACTAATGTCTTGAACTTCAGCCTACTCTTCATCACTACTATATTGTGATCTGAGTCTATATCTGCTCCTGGATACGCCTTACAATCTAGTATCTGATTTCGGAATCTCTGTCTGACCATGATGTAATCTAATTGAAGTCTTCCCTTATCTCCCGGTCTTTTCCAAGTATACCTCCTCCTCTTGTGATTCTTGAAGAGGGTATTTGCTATTACTAGCTGAAACTTGTTACAGAACTCATTTAGTCTTTCTCCTCTTTCATTCCTTGTCCCAAGGCCATATTCTCCTGTAACCTTTTCTTCTACTCCTTCCCCTACAACTGCATTCCAGTCGCCCATGACTATTAGATTTTTGTCCCCCTTTACATACTGCATTACCCTTTCAATATCCTCATACACCTTCTCTATCTGTTCATCTTCAGCTTGCAACGTCGGCATGGTGTCGGTTTGCTGTTGATTCTGATTAGAACAACCCGGTCACTGAACTGTTCACAGTAACACCCCCTCTGCCCTACCTTCCTATTCATAACGAATCCTACACCTGTTATACCATTTTCTGCTGCTGTTGATATTACCCGATACTCATCTGACCAGAAATCCTTGTCTTCCTTCCACTTCACTTCACTGACCCCTACTATATCTAGATTGAGCCTTTGCATTTCCCTTTTCAGATTTTCTAGTTTCCCTACCACGTTCAAGCTTCTGACATTCCACACCCCGACTCGTAGAACATTATCCTTTCATTGATTATTCAATCTTTTTCTCATGGTAACCTCCCCCTTGGCAGTCCCCTCCCGGAGATCCGAATGGGGGACTGTTCCAGAATCTTTTGCCAATGGAGAGATCATCATGACACTTCTTCAACTACAGGCCACATGTCCTGTGGATACACGTTACGTGTCTTTAATGCAGTGGTTTCCATTGCGTTCTGCATCCTCATGTCGTTGATCATTGCTCATTCTACCGCCTTTAGGGGCAATTTTCCACCCCTAGGACAAGAGAGTGCCCTGAACCTCCATCCGCTCCTCCGCCCTCTTTGACAAGGCCGTTGGCAGAATGAGGCTGACTTCTTATGTCGGAAGTCTTCGGCTGCCAATGCTGATTATTTATCAAAATTTAGGCAGTGGCGGGGATCGAACCCAGGACTGAAGATGTTTTAATTATGAATCAAAGACACTACCCCTAGACCACGGGATGACATTATGCCATAATAAAGAACCAAACATGAGTTACTACATACAGTACTGGTACTCCAAGAAAATTTACATCCAAATCTAGACATACGAATGTGCACTTTAAGCCGAATTATGCTTTTTAGTATGGTTCACAAAATTCCGATGCTCTTGGAGTATCATCTGATGTCTCCTTTCTTTTACGACGTAATGTAAGATCTTTTAATATGTTATGTGTACGAGCATACGGGCTTCCTGCATCATTGTAGCTGAGCGAGCACAGTGACGTCTGTTTTCTTATGCTCTCTGCCAACTGCTGCAATGAACCTATTTCTAACACGTCGTGGGAAAATATTGTGTATCGTGGTTTGAAAAGCGTTACTTTCAAAGCATGTTTTCTTTTATGCAAGATGAACTGTGTGTGTTGAATTTCTTATAACACAGAACGTTTGACCGATTTAAAATCAGCTCTTTGAGAACGACTATTAGAAGAATTTCGAGCCCAGATGATAAGATGTTTGTCATTGTTAAAAATTTTACTGCCACATTTGTGTGAAGTATGTTAAAGTGTAACACGCGCAAAGAAGATCAACCTTATATGTAAAAGCTTAGATTCTCTTGCAGCTTATTAATCGTGAGGCCAGTCGTTGTTGTTGTCTTCAGCCCTGAGACTGGTTTGATGCAGCTCTCCACGCTACTCTATCCTGTGCAAGCTGCTTCATCTCCCAGTACCTACTGCAGCCTACATCCTTCTGAATCTGCTTAGTGTATTCATCTCTTGGTCTCCCTCTACCATTTTTACCCTCCACGTTGCTCTCCAATACTAAATTGGTGATCCCTTGATGCCTCAGAACATGTCCTACAAACCAATCCCTTCTTCTAGTCAACTTGTGCCACAAACTCTTCTTCTCCCCAATTCTATTCAATACTTCCTCATTAGTTATGTGATCTACCCATCTGATCTTCAGCATTCTTCTGTAGCACCACATTTCGAAAGCTTTTATTCTCTTCTTGTCCAAACTGTTTATCGTCCACGTTTCACTTCCATACATGGCTACACTCCATACAAATACTTTCAGAAATGATTTCCTGACATTTAAATCCATACTCGATGTTAACAAATTCCATTGCCAGTCTACATTTTATATCCTCTCTACTTCGACCATCATCAGTTATTTTGCTCCCCAAATAGCAAAACTCCTTTACTACGTAAAGTGTCTCGTTTCCTAATCTAATTCCCTCAGCATCACCCGACTTATTTCGACTACATTCCATTATCTTCATTTTGCTTTTGTTGATGTTCATCTTATATCCTCCTTTCAAGACACTATCAATTCCGTCCAAGTCCTTTGCTGTCTCTGACAGAATTACAATGTCATCGGCGAACCTCAAAGATTTTATTTCTCTCCATGGATTTTAATACCTACTCCGAATTTTTCTTTTGTTTCCTTTACTGCTTGCTCAATATACAGATTGAATAACGTAGGGGAGAGGCTACAAACCTGTCTTACTCCCTTCCCGACCACTGCTTCCCTTTCATGTCCCTCTACTCTTATAACTGCCATCTGTTTTCTGTACAAATTGTAAATAGCCTTTCGCTCCCTGTATTTTACCCCAGCCACCTTCAGAATTTGAAAGAGAGTATTCCAATCAACATTGTCAAAAGCTTTCTCTAAGTCTACAAATGCTAGAGGTTTGCCTTTCCTTAATCTTTCTTCTAAGATAAGTCGTAGGGTCAGTATTGCCTCATGTGTTCCAGTGTTTCTATGGAATCCAAACTGATCTTCCCCTAGGTCGGCTTCTACTAGTTTTTCCATTCGTCTGTAAAGAATTCGTGTTAGTATTTTGCAGCTGTGGCTAATTAAACTGATTGTTCGGTAATTTTCACATCTGTCAACACCTGCTTTCTTTGGGATTGGAATTATTATATTCTTCTTGAAGTCTGAGGGTATTTAGGTAGAGACTAGTATTATATGTGAAAGCTCTAATGTTCTTGTAGCAACACCATGTATGTTAATTTAAACCGTTCACTTTTCCTATTTGTGTGGTCGCACTACTTAACAGTGATGTTGCTATTGACTGACTAATCGAGTGTACTACGCTTTCAATATCCCTGGTCATCAACTGGTGAGATCATGTAACGTGAGATATGACTGGCTTACAAAAGTGCATCGCAATCTTGATTTAATTGCTTCGGAAAGTAACATGTCGTGTTTGGTGTAATTCGAATTTACACTTTCGTAATACAAAAATGTGCAGTTTACGCATTGCTTCAAATCACAAATCTTTCCAAAACGTGTTTTTCCCCCTTTTTGTTAGGTGCCAGGAAATTCCACACTGTTGTATAAAACTGTAATGATTCAGTGGATTGATAAGTTTTATAGTTATGAAGAAAGGTATATTGTAACTTAACAAAGAAAAAGTGTATTTTCATCTAGGAGGAAGTGTATTTTAAACGGTGAAATCCAGTTAAAATCTGGGAATTTTTTTTCCTCGTCCACTGATACACCCTGATATTGAAGCACTTACCTGTAAAAGTTATGTATCTGGTAGGAGATGTCCTTCAAAAAGCTTCCTTAACACGTTACTGAAGTGTGGTGTCAAAACTGCTCGTCGAGGAACTCTTACGTGTGAATAAACTGTGTTGGAGTTCCTGCTGTAGGCACAGGCGTTGACGATTTCCTTGTCCTTGAGCTAGGTGCCAGCTTTGTTAAGACATCTCCTAATGCGAATTTCAGTTCTTGTACCTTCAAAAAAATGTGTTGCAAAGAATCAGAATGACATTCTGGCCTATGTCCAGGGTGTATACACTCCGGGACAACCGGAATATTTTTATCCAAGGGAAAACTGGTAAAAACACACTAATATTTTGGAATTCCGGGAATTTTTTTAGTCTTTTACACTATTTCACACATATTTTCGGCATTTGACTTAAGAAATTCAAAAGAAACAATTGTTTCGTACATTGGCATAGTACCTAATGTGATGTATCACAAACTTCACTAGAGACATGTATTGTATATAAATTTGTTGTATATAAATGTTTTATATAAATTTGTTATATATAAATTGTATATAAATTTGGAATTGCTCATTTGACCAAATTGCTATCCCGATAAGCCAGTTAAGAGCCGTGTCTCACTGAACACCACTACCCACCCCATTGCAGACGCAGAACATGTCACTGCAGCAGCAGCAGTTCCTGGCGCACACGGGTGGTGGGTGTGCACAGTCACCCACTGCGACCGCATCCGGAGTCCCCGCTGCTCGGCCGCCCGGCTGTGGTACGGGGGCGCCACCCCAGTCCTGCACGCCCGCCGGTCCGCCACCCGAGCAGCTCCAGCGGCCACCACCACCCCCTTCGCGCCCGGCATCTGCCATACTGCCGCCCATTCCTCCGCGGGAGCTGCACCCCAACCAAGAGGTGGTGCTCGACGAGGTGGCCGAGGGCGAGATGGTCGAGAACAAGCTCGTCATCCCGGACGACATGCTGCAGTACCTCAGCGAGGTAGGTGGCACGATCTCTTACGTATTTTCCCGTGTTTCGTCTTCCTGTTGTTAAACTTCAAATTATTGTACAAAATTTAATTTGGCAGATTATCACCACATACGAGCGATGAAACAGATGTTGTCGGAACGGTTATAAAAATCGTACTTACTTCCATGTTGAATAAACAAGTTAGGATACTGATTTCAAAGAAATAACCTGGCTCAGAATTTATAAATCTCCCTATTAATTTATTGCAGGTATAATACATAAATTCACAGTCTTCCACAATCATAAATTCCAATTTACTTATAAATTCGAATACAGTCTCACCATCATAATACGGTATGCAATACAAGAAGTATTACCGACCAGAAACTATTCCAAACTGACTCTCGCTGTCAGACTCGTGTTAATATTTATGGAGTTTTGATGTTGAACCTGTACTTTTCTCTTCATTATAACTTATGATATTATTAAAATTTTACAATCCAAGTAATTTTACAACAAGAGTCTTATTGCAGATTATTTCAACGTAATTACAAACACATAAAATAAGGAAAGACAACAAGTTAACAGGAAACAGTTAACACCAGCTTTTGACCTTTTGATCTTTTTCTAGTAGGGCTACTGTCACGTCTTTCAATTTTACGAGTTTCTTTCTTACTGATAGCTACAACACTCATCTACAAGAAGTTCTGCATAAATGATTGTGTTCACTTCTTCTGTAAATTCGGCTTTCACAAGACTGGTGTATTTTTAGGAAAGTCAGTTTCCTGAATCGTGAGCGTAAACAACAGAAAAATTCTAAAGAAATAACTAGAATTGAGGAACACCAATGCAAAACTAAAATTCAATGTAACGATTAAAAGATAAATTATGAATATGAAAATATGCGTCTATCGTATTCTATATTAGTTCTGTGTGTTGTGTTCCACAACACAACACGACATTGGCAGCTACATTATAGGGTGCGAGTGAGCTGTGTTGGCTGTGGATACACATCACTGCGTGAGGGCATTTTCTTGAGTTTTGTAAACTTTTACAAAATGTAAGACACACAGGTGGAATATCGTGTGAGGCTGGGTGGTAGACGATTCTAAATCCAAACTGAGTTGGGGTGTTCTCGTATGGTAGCCGTTCAAAGTGTGGTCTTTTAGTAGTACTTCAGTCCAGTGTTATGTTTGTTGATGCCATGTTGGGTGAGAATTTATCACTTTCTTACCATTATCATAAAATGTAATGTCTGTTTTCTTGTTCAATGAAAAATATATTTTTCCACAAAGTCTTGATACAAAATAAAATCCATTTTCACCACATAAATCTCTTCCCGTATTTTCAAGTCATTGGCTTATTCAAACCTGTCAAATTTTATGGTTTACCTGTAAAATTTATGGAAATTGTGGCATTTTACAGTTTTGCGGATTGACTTTGTGGACAAAAATTTGGAACATTAACATTCGATAATCACCTTACTTCCATACTGTCGGTTATTTGCATGGATTGAAGACATGTCTAAGATAGTCTATAACTCATTCTTTGATATGATCGGTACTTCTGACCGTGCGATGTTTGAGTTGGCATTGGATCAGAATTTAAAGCTGGGGTAACAGTTCTTTCAAGTGAACCTTAGGTGTTGACAGACTCAGTTCTACGAATTTTGTTCCACTCCATTCGCTTATTGTGATTTAACCTATATTTTTTGATCACATGTGGACTAACTACATTCGTTTCACATGTGTGTGTTTGTATGTGTGTGTGTGTTTTTTTTTTTTTTTCACCATGTGCATATTATTGTATGGGGTTGGTGTTGTGTTCATTTAATGGTTTTAGACTTTGCGTGTTGTGACGCGTTTCAATGAAGTATTTGACTGGCTTGAGTGTTTATGTTATAGTTTTATATGACGTTCAGTGATCGAGGTTCCTTTCAGTGTTTCAGTATGTATCGAGACATTCGTTCTTGGACATTTTTAGACACTACATTCCTATTGTAGGATTCAGGAATAAATCCAGCAGGAAACAGTACTTCCAGACATTCAAAGAATCATATTATGTTGACTTTCTGTGCACACTAAAATCAAGAAAGGCAGAAAAATTTGACTTTTTCGTGGTTTGTGAGTGTGATATTAATATTGCACATGGTAGTCTTGTGAAGTATGGTAAACAAGTAAACTGTGTTAAATTGAAGGGGGGTAACAAGAAAATCAACACTTCTTTTGCCAACTCGGGAAACATAGATAGTGACGTAGTTAGGGCCGAGAGTCTGTTTACTTCCTTTCTGGTGGAACACAATATCTCCTTAAGTGTGGTTGATCATGCTTGTGCTTTATGTAGGAAGATGTTTCCCACATCAGAATTTGCAAAATAATATAGCTGTGGCTCCTGAAAATGACATGCATTGTACTAAAAAAAAGCGTCATCTAAACTTGTTAAGTGCCTTCAGAATGGATCATTTTCTTTGGCAATGATATGACTGCTAGTTTGTATCCTTTTGTTGTTACATTCTGTGATATTCCATGACAAAAAGTAGTGAGCACTGTGCTATCCATACCAGCATTAGACGGGGACTCTACAGGGCGAAACATAGGTAGCCTGATGTTATTACAGCTGAATAATCCTAGCGACCATGTGAAAACTGTGTGGCTTTCTTCTCTGACAATGCTCCTGTCATGATAGGGCACAAAAATGGGTTTCAGCAGTTATGAAGCCAGTTCAACCAGGTATTGCCAAGTGTGCATTCACACACATTTTTGTGTCGTTTCTAGATTTCACAATGGACTTCGTCCAACAACTAAAAAAATGTTGAACAGTATTCCTCTAAATATACTTTTAACTGTGCACTGCCATATCTATGTGGTGGGTTGCAACCTAACCTAATTCACTTTGCTGTTATTCCGTCCTGGAATTCCCACTGTTTAATTTAGTCAGTTAAATTTATCCGATACAAGTACGATCAGCTTTAAGCGGCAGAGTGATAGCTTATTGTCGACGCAGTACACGTAATACATTTATTTAACGTCTCTGTCTTATCGTTAAATTACACGTCGGCTTATTCCACATCGCAGAAGGTTCTCCTTCACGACGGGGTTCACAGAACACACCGAACGGATAACTGAGTGTGTTAAAGGAGTTCAAGGGGACGACAGCTGTCACCTCTATTTTCTTAAGAAATTAAATTTCTCGGCTACCGGAGACGGCCAGTTTCCTTCTGACAGTCACCAGATTTAACTTTCGGAGACGGTGACGACGGTGGCCGGACAGCTCGCGAGTGTATACTGCAACCGCCGACTCCTTCCAGGTGGCGGACAACTCGAAGGACTCCCAGAGC
This sequence comes from Schistocerca gregaria, assembly GCF_023897955.1. Classification (NCBI taxonomy): domain Eukaryota; kingdom Metazoa; phylum Arthropoda; class Insecta; order Orthoptera; family Acrididae; genus Schistocerca; species Schistocerca gregaria. The sequence continues at coordinate 88,418,783 of NC_064929.1, read as the reverse complement.
CCCCGGCTCCCTGCGGCAACGGCGGCGGCACCGACCGCCGCCGACACCGTCGGCTACCGGCAGCAGCAGGACGCGCCACCGCAGCTCCCACCCCCCGCGCAGCCCTGCGGCGGCTACGTCCCACCGTCGCCGCAGCAGGTGGGACCCGCGGCGCCCCCGCACCACTACGGCACCTGCGGCGGACCCGCACACCAAGTCCCTCCGGCGCAGCCGCAGCACCGAGGCTGCGCCGCGACCGGCGTACCGTGTCACCACGCACCCGCGTCGCCGCACCGGCAGCAGACGCACGACTTCGCGGGCGGCGGTGCCGGCTACGGCTGCTACCGCCAGCACCACCAGCACAAGGCGTACGGCGGGAACGGCAGCTACTGCCACGGCGGCGGGGCCTACCACTGCCACGGCAGCCCGTCTCCGGCCGCCCAGGGGTACCAGCAGCAGCACCAGCAACACGTGTTCCCACACCAGCAGCAGCAACACCTCTACCAGGTGCGTCACGGCCCACTTTCGCGTACACTGTGCACTGTACCGTGAACGAATTAAAATTTCAGTTATGTTCTGTAACGATCCGTTTCCTACGGTTGCGGAACTACTCCTGTAGAACTTTGCCTAAAAAAATTATTCATTTTACCACTTCCATTTAATTACCGTATTTACTCGAATCTAAGCCGAACCTGAAAAATGAGACTCAAAATCGAGGAAAAAAAAAATTCCCGAATCTAAGCCGCACCTGAAATTTGAGACTCGAAATTCGAGGTGAGAGAAAAGTTTTAGGACGCACCTTCAAATCGGAACAAAGTTGGTCCGTTGTAACATGAGATACAATTTTGGTCGAATGGATGAAGATACAGCTACAGTAGTTTGGTTTGAGTCGTAAGCTTCGCAGTTAAGCTTTACCAGGTAGCCATTGCTATGCGTCAGACGCTCCGTCTGTATTTATACGGGTACCGTTCCTTTTTCACGTGCTTCGTCTGGTTTCAATTGATTGCTTATTTTTCTCTGATCTGATAAGCGCCGTTTTCTTTGTTATAGGTGTTTACGTCACTCTGAGCTGGAAATGCATTATTGTACTGTGTCGTGCATTGTTTGTCGCATTCTGATAGTGCGTGTTTACGGCCTGTCGCCGATCGCGCCGTGGCTTGCTTTTGTGCGTGCTACCGCAGCTTACAATTAAAAAAAATAAGACAGAGGAATCGTCTCATTAGTGAAACAATGGCAAGAGACAGCTATTTGTTGTTACTTACACTGCTGCTTTCTTTGATAATGATCAGCAAGAACCAAATAATAGACTCCGTATGATAGAAGATGTTCTGAACGAGAGTTTTTCGAAAAATTTTCTCCGTTTGGAAAATCTTTGCAAGCGCTTCTTTAGAATATTACGTTCTGCACAGAAATTAGTCACATCTTAGATTTAAAAATCTAGTCAATTGTTGTGCTTCACTTCTGACTGTATCGCTATTCAGCATCAGAATAATACAAATGGAAACATGACACGATATGTACATTCTTCCGCGTTTGCTGTTGTCTCACTCTAGTTTTCTAGGTTATTAGGCAGACAGGATTTAAATGAGATAGCAGCAAACACGAAACAGTACATTGCAAAATCTTTATATTCATATTATTCTTATGGTGAAGAGAATACTGCATGTGATTCACAATTCATAACAGTTCCTATTAGCAGCCATCTCTTCTTACAGGTAGAAAAAATTCAGAATGTAGAGTTGACCATATTGACAAACATCCCAAACAGTCTTGCCAGTCGGATTTTCGTGGTACATTGAAACACTGCTACATTCGAAGATGAACAATATGGAATTTGTATTTACTTCATTGAATAATGTATGAAAATTCAGTGGTCAAAACTCGGGGCAGAGAAAAAAAAGCTCGTCTTCCACCTATTTTTTAAAATTTATTTACTGACGCAGATGTTTTTGTGCCAGTATTTATCATTGTGCCTACAAAGCATGCCTGTGTAGCGCTACATATATTTGACGGCAGAAGTTAGTTGTTGCGGCACCCACCAACATTTTTCAGAACTTCAGCTTTCTTTCCACTCGATTCTAAGCCGCAGGCAGTTTTTTGGATTACAAAAACGGGAAAGAAAGTGCGGCTTAGATTCGAGTAAATATGGTAATCAAACTTCCTCACAAAAATTAACACCCCCAAAATTTACAAAGACTGTGCCAAACTAACACTCCTTTGCTGTTCCCCCCATATTGACTCCGTACCGAATCTCGTGTCTCAGGTGCTCAATTCTTCTTCTTCTTCTTCTTCTTCTTCTTCGCGGATGGATCACTTAGGACCATGTGTAATCCACATTTGTTGGCCTTCCTTTTCACCCAGTATTCCTTCGTAAACAACGAATGGGGTAGTTTTCGTTGCGTAGACCACGTATGTTGGTTAGTTTTTCTCTCTTCTTCCTCAACACCCCACGTGTTTGTGATTTTTCTGATTTCATTTGTACCGTGTAGATTTGGAGACCCTAATTCTCTCACGCCTTTTTCTTTCTGTTTGTACTAGTTTGGTCGTGTAGTTTTGCTCTTCTTTAGGTTTTGGTTAATGAAATATTATAACACTATGTGATTTTGTCTGGCATATGACAACCTCACAGGTTATGCGTAAATGGAAAAACAGTAGTATTTACATGACTGACCACTTAAATTCTTCCATATCAGATAATCAGTATGTTGCAAACATTGGCAGAAAGTTTACGAGTAAAAAACATAAATAAATAAACAAATCATTGTATTAATATATGCATTGTGTGACAAAATGTGGATTGGATCATTTAGTATTGTAGTGTTTCCTTTCGTCGGGGTTCTGCCATGAAAATATAAAACAGAAAATCTGATTGGCTTTTCAATTTTGATGGAATACGTTAGGGATAAGTCGTACTTCGCATTATTGATTGAGATAGTGCTGTAATTTGACCGTGCATAGCAGACAGGGTCGGCAACACTACAAAAAACGGCTGTACGGAAATAGCATCAGAAACTAGTGGAAGTTTACCTTATAAGTCTGCTAGAAGCGCAGTACGAATTACAATATAGTCTTCGTGGCTGTCTTCTTAATTTTCTTGTATGATGACCTGTTTTCATTGTTCTCCGTCTGTTGAAAATTTCTTTAAGTTGTCACTGTCAGGATTAATTTATAAATTTGGTGATAACCATTTCAAATCACTATTGAAATAACTTCGTTTCGTAATATAGTTTTAATTTCCACTTAAAAGCATATTTAACACAGCGCCTAAAAATACACGTCTTTCGTATGAAGACGAGAGAGAGAGAGAGAGAGAGAGAGAGAGAGAGAGTAATCAATTAGGTGCGGTAGTCAAAATACCGTTACAGTTTGAAGGATATGGGTCACTTCAGTACAATGTCTCTCGTTCTGTACCTAAGGATTCACACAATATCACTCGCAAGTCACACTGTGCACTTATCGTAGAGGTATTTTTGTTACAAAATGTTCAGATTACAGCTTTCGGCTTGCTAATTGCCCTCATTAGAAGCACGTTTTGTTGACATAAGCAGTCTATACAAAGGTAAAAATTCTTCCTGTTACTGTTTCTAGTCTCGAAAGACCTGACACGGTAAAAATAATTTCCGAGCGCCGGAAAGATTCCTCTCCTTAATGTGACGACACTTTTTGCAGCCGCAGGTGAATCAGAGTGGGGGCGGACTCGACCAGCAGCCGCTGGCCAGCCCAGCCGCGGGCGCGGCCGCCCCTGCGGGTCCTGGCCCTGGCGCGTGGCAGCAGGGGGCGGCGCAGCCCCTGCGCGTGCCGCCGACCGCCGCGGCTCCGCCCGCCTCCGGCCCCGCCCCCTGCGGCGGCTACGGAGCCGCGGGTTCCGCCTCCCAGTACCACCCCCACCCGCAGTACGGGGGAACCCACGTGCCTTGCTCGTACCGGCAGCAGTACGGTGCGCCGCCACCGCCGCAGCACCACCCGCACTCCCACCAACCGCCGCAGCCGCAACCACCGTGCTGCGGCAACTGCAGGCAGGCCCACCACCCGCCACCGCAGATGCTGCCGCAGGTGCAGCAGTCGTCCGACAGCTGGTCCGGCTACTCGCAGCAGGGCGCGGCCTCGCTCCAGTTCCAACAGAGGAGCCTCGGCCAGGTACGCTACGCTCTCCCTCCTACTCGCAGTGCGTCCTGCAGCCGTGTTGTAGGGGGCCTGAGGGTACACTGGTCTTACTTTTTAATTATTAGAACTCTGACGGTGACTGTTTGGCAAAGGGGAAGGCACCGTCAGGGAAATGCGATAGCACCACTCTCGTTGTCAATACGGGGTGTCGGAAGGAGAGGTAGGTGATATGAGGGTATTTATGATCCTGCACAAAAAAGATAATCGTACGGACGTATGCCCTATTCTGAACGGTTTTCGAGATATGACAAATAATGTCATTTTTGAGTGTTTTTCTCGAATAAAGGCAAAGAGTTTGGGCAGAAATGTCAGTCGAGGCGGAAGTGCATAGGCATAGATGTTGTTGAATGACAGGTGAGGTATGAGCGACGGCAACTTGAAATTAGCGGAGGTTGAGGCCTGGTGGGTAACGGGAAGAGAGGATATATTGAAGGGCAAGTTCCCATCGCCGGAGTTCTGATAGGTTGGTGTTAGTGGGAAGTATCCAGATAACCCCGGACGGTGTAACTCTGTGCCGAGATGTGCTGGCCATGCACCAAGGAATGTTTAGCCACAGGGAACAAACTGTCCATTCGCATGATTGCACAGGCAGTGTTTGTTGATAATGTGGCTAAACATACCTTGGTGCATGGCCAGCACATCTTGGCACAGTGTTACACTGGCCAGGGTTATCTGGATACTTCCCACTAACACCAACCTGTCAGAACTCCGGAGATGGGAACTTGCCCTGCAGTATGTCTTCTCTTCTCATTACACACCAGGCCTCAACCTCCTTTCCCTCTCCCTTAAAACCCGTATCCTTTCGTCTTTCCCTCTCCTTCCCTCTCTCCTGATCAAGCAACCGTGGGTTTCGAAAGCTTGAATTTTGTGTGTGTGTTTGTGTTTGTTTGTGTGTCTATCAACATACTAACACTTTCGTTTGGTAAGTTACATCATCTTTGACAATGTTTGAATATGAGATAAAATAAGTAACAGTGTACATTAAATGCCTTCTATCCTGTAAAATGTTCAGAATGGCTGTATGTCCATATGAAATTTTTTGTTCAGAATCACTAATACTATTATCCCTCAAAGCCTGTGCCTTTCCTCCTGACTCACTCTGAATACATAAAGAAAATGACAGATAGGATGAGCAACAATCCGTGACTGTTTGCCGATGATGGTGTAATGCACTGAAAACCGATGTCATTAAGTGGCTGCAGGATAATGCACATTAGAGTGCCTAGAATTTCTGTCTGGTGTGACGGAAGTCGAGTTGTTCTAAATGTAGAATAATTTAAGTTAATGCAGATGAGTAAAAAAGGCCAACCTGTAGTGTTTAAATATAGTATTAGTCGTGCATTAGTGGTCTGTTAAATATTTAGTCGTAACGTTGCAAAGCGGCGTGACGTGGAATGAGGATGTGCGGCCAGTTGTAGGAAAGGCGAATTGTTGACTTCGGTTTATTGGGAGAATGTAAGGAAAGTGAAGCTCATCTGTAATGTAAGTCACATATAGAACACTTGGAGAACCCATTGTTTGGTATCGCCCTAGTGTTTGGGATCTCCAGTAGTCCAGATTAAAGTAAGCTATCGAATCAATTCGGAGACATGCTTGCTAGATTTATTAGATTCAATCGACACATAAGTATTTGGGAAGCGAGCAAGACGACTGTGGCCAGAGGATGGCCTGAGGGTGATACTGTCTATTGAAACCCATAGTTGGTAGGTAAAATAAATAAACCTCGACTGTAAACACAAAATATACTTTTTCAGTGCTCTGTTGGTTGCTGTTCCACCAGCAGTATGTTAGGAATATGTTAAATAATCAAACAAGCAGAACCGTGCTCACATCTGAAGTGTATGAGATTTTAGATGATTTAGTTATGGTGCTGAGCGTGTGTGTACATGAGTGTGTGTATGTGCATGCATTTCTAAATCTGAAGAAGGACCCTGTCGGACAGTTTAGTCTACTTTTAAATGTGTGCCTGCTGCTCGCTGCCTCCTGTAGTTGGTGTATGACTTGTATATTATTGCCAATACTAACTATGAGTTCTAAGTACAAGAAAACACGCATTTTACACTTTTCAGCTGACTGACCGAGATATGTGTAAAATGCTGGAAAGTGTAAAATATTATAGGAAACATGACAAGCAGTAGATGTCGTGGCTATTGTTCTCTGTTATGAAGACTGCCAACTTAAGTGTTTTAACCAATACTTTATTAAAAGTTTTAATTACCTTTATTTTATAATGATTATCAATAATAAATTGTGCATTAGAACATGAATATCTTTTTAATGTGGTTTCACGAAGTACTTTTCCCTCTGTGTTTCATTTACACTGTCGGACACTATCAGAATGAAAAAGTAAATGCGCTTTTGTATGTGTCAGCACTATCTCGGCCACTGCCTTCGTGATAATCACAAAGCCAGTGGTTGGGTGAGAGCTGACACACACAAACATTTGCACCGGTTCCCCTCTTCATCCCAGTTATGTCCAATGGTGTAAATAAAACACATTAAAAATATATCTGTGTTCTAATGTGAGACTTATTGTTGAGAATCATTATAAAATTGCACTAGATAAAACTTGCAACAAATGTGGGTTCAAATATTAAAGTTGGCAGTCTTTGTAAATAGAGAGTAATAGACAGGAATTCTATAGCTTGTTACTGACAAGGAGGTGATTCGGTTCAGAAGGTGGAAACTGCCGTCTCGTTACAGAGCATCGAGAGAAGGAATGTTTACCTCTGTCATCGGGTCGTACTGACCTAAGACTGTACGCCCCGCACGGATTGGTGTATTTCATTCAGAAGTAACAATTCGTGAAAGCCCATTATAGAGACAGATGTCTTTAAAAGCGATATTTATTTGTATAAATGAATGTCAAATTAAATTAAATCTGTTACAATACAATACAGTGAGCAGAAAGAAGCTCATTACTAGAGTCTCTGTCACAAGATAATGATTATCACTGAGGCACTGACACATAATACTTTCCCACTATTCAAAACACTGCGGACCTGGAATACGGGCAGACATGAACCGACATTCTGTCAGTGAAAATCTTACTTACTGCACTAACTCTGTGTTATACACTTAATAACTTTGTGTGTAGCTCGCGTTTTCCACTTTGTCTGAAGGCAGGCTTTGAGTGGGAATATGATCCACTTTTTGCAGAAATCTGTGTGAAAATCAATCTTAAAGGTTGTGATAACATCAAAGGAAACTCAAAATCCGGGAAGTGTTTTAATACATAATTGCAAGTGTTGAGAAAACATTATATTGAGAAAATGGGAACTTCTGTCAGCACTGACAAAAACACACGTGAAATGCCGGAATGTAAAAACAGGGTTATACTGCGAGTGTATCAGGTTCTTCATTAAAAGTTGAGATCTAAGAGGGTAATATTTCAACTCCGTAGCTCAAGGTGGTGACCTAAAGGTAATGTCTTTTGTGTTTTCTCATAATTGATTTGGTTCTCACTAGCTGTTTCTCATCCAGCAGCAGCAGCAGCATCATCGGAGTCCAGCATTCCCACCCGCTCCGAGCTCTGTCCGATCGGCTGGCTGTGCGCCATCATCCTACGCTTCACCTGCACCCCAGCCTCCGGCACCACCCTGCGAGATCCAGTGCCGCGACATCAGCCAGTCGTCGCCGGGGGCTCCCAGCCCCGGGTACCGCGGTATGCGCCACGAGGCGTACCAGCGTACACTCGAGTACGTGCAACAGTGTCAGACCTGGGGCGGGGGTGGCCGGGGTGGGGGCGGTGGGGACGCCGGGGTCGTCTCCAGTACGACGCAGCTCGTCCCGTCCCCTGCCGCGCCAGCCCAGGGTGGACCCGTCGTGCCGGAGGAAACGGCCAAGCCTGCACCGCCCACCTCCAACATGGTCGTCAATGACCTCACTTCGTCACTCACTTCGTTGCTGGAAGAGAACAGGTTTTTGCAGATGATACAGTGATGTGGTTCAGTTTGCCCCGTGTAACCTGTTGGAGGATGCCGTGAGATACGAGGACATAGTGTGACCAAGTTTGTAGTAACTTGAGGTGTTGAAAATATGCCTGGAATATTACAAGAGATAATGAGTGAATTGTGCTGAAACATTGCTTTTGACACACATCTTTTGCTTTCGATGCCAGTGCTCTTATGATTGCATGAAGTGAGAACAAATACTAAATGTACATTTACTAAAGTCATGACCGATGCACCTGTATTTGTGCTGGTAGAAAAAGTTACGTCGTATCAATGATCAGAAACATTTGTACTTACACTTATCCGTGTTAAAATTTGACATCGACTCCTAAACCTTAAGGTTGACAAAATGTGCTTTGTGCTTCTCCTTCTGTTGTTTATAAATTGATATGAACATGAACAATATAGAACATTATCAACATTTCATAGACAGTGACATAGGGCTTGTACTGTGAGAACAATAAACTGTAGCCAAAATACTAGGCTATTGTAAATGCTCCTCACTGAATTGTGCATATTAATTCTAGGTACAAAGTATGTTGCAGCCAAATAAACTTTGGAGCATATGCTCAAATTTTGCATTAAAACTTGCTGCCACTAGCACTAATGAGACAATACAGTTGATGTAATTTAAAATTGCAATATATTTTTCCTAACTGGTAAATGATTATAAAAATAATTCTGAAATGCATGCAGCATTGCAGTTTGTTTACTTTAGATTTAATGTTTGATGAGATTGTTATACCTGATTAGTGAGCTAAGTGTAATTTTATTTCAGCATAAAGCCAGAAATCCTTAAGCTAAATGTGTATGTCAAATAAGTTAAAAATACTACATGTGCTTTTCGATTTGGTTTTGATATTCCTCATTCAGTTTGTTATTATTATTATTTAATGACACACCTGGGAGTAAAATACAAGTTATTCATACAGAAAACTAATGCAAAATTGGTTTATCAGAACTATTTTCCTCTGGAGATAAGTACTTGGCAATTTGAAAAAAAGAGAGATATTGACAAAATATTTAATGTTCTTCTATGATTTAGTTAATTACATTAATAACTTTTAATGTGGATAACTGTGAATTTATATGTGTTTTGAAAATGAATATTATATTAAATTTGTAAGAAACTACTTGGTAACAAATAAAGTGGAAAGGCCAGGGTTGTATATGTTATCCTGTTACATAGATGTCTTAAGATTTTATTCCCACCATTCTTTCATGTAAGCAGGGTCTACTATTGCAATGAAACTATGTAATCTGGTTGGCTTTTAAATTTGTTTCTGCTCCTGCTCCTGCTGTGTGTGTGTATGTGTTTTATATAAAGATGTCAATGTTATCAAGAGAACAGAAACTGCACACTATTCACACTGAGATACTGAAGTGTTGTATATTTTTTTTAAATAAAGTTGACGTTTGAAGGTGTTGACCACAGAGTAACTTAAATATGTACAGTTTTCTAAGTAAATTTTAATACAATGTGCCAGTTTTTTTTATGAAAGCAAATAAAGATATGCATTTTACAATATTACTGATTCATCATTTGATGATTTTGTGCACACAAGAAATTAGGTTATTAGCACCCATATTAAAACAGAGACAATTTTCATTAAACTCTCTGAAATGTAGCCATTTATAACATGAAATTTGGTTAAAGGACCGTTGATTTGTTACCTACCTTTCTCTCTTGTGAACACCCACACCCACCTGCACTTCCACCCCCCGCCCCCCCCCCCCCCCTCCCTCTCTCTCTCTCTCTCTCTCTCTCTCTCTCTCTCTCTGTTTCCTCCTGTATATAGTCACTTATGTAACTGCAATGGTGTACCCAATTAAAGAAAGTATTTTTGTACCCCTTTTGTCATAAATAGGGTGCAAAACAGGATTACAGATAAACACTTATGTGATAAAATTGGCTTGTTAACTATCATTGTTGGACAGGTCCAGATTGTATTGAAACTGGAATAGAACACCAACTTTCTGCTCAAGCAGGTATTCGCTCAACTTTGAACACGGCATGCAAATTTTGTATAAACTAGTTGAAGAATGGTACATTTTTGTTTCAAATTCTGTCAAAGCAACAATTTCTCAACTGAAAAAACAAGTATCTATAGCTGTCTATTCACAATTTCTATCCTATTAACTTCTAATTTCCTTGCCCTTGCACCAGCCTCTGCATAAAAAAATTACAATCAGCAAATTGTCTTACATTATTATTAACACTTTTGTAAAATTAGAATCAAAAAATTACATGTTCACAAGTGAGTTTAAGTGTAATAAGCAAAATCTTTGAAACAATTTGTTTTGTTGGATATTAGCTTGTTAGAAACTGCGAAAAGGTGGGAATTTAAGGAGATGGGACCTGGATAAACTGAAAGAACCAGAGGTTCTAGAGAGTTTCAGGGAGAGTGTAAGGGACCAATTGACAGGAATGGGGGAAAGAAATACAGTAGAAGAAGAATGGGTACCTTTGAGGAATGAAATAGTGAAGGCAGCAGAGGATCAAGTAGGTAAAAAGACGAGGGCTAGTAGAAATCCTTGGGTAACAGAAGCGATACTGAATTTAATTGATGAAAGGAGGTAATACAAAAAGGCAGTAAATGAAGTAGGCAAAAAGGAATACAAACTTCTCTCAAAATGAGATCGACAGGAAGTGCAAAATGGCTAAGCAGGGATGGCTAGAGGACAAATATAAGGATGTAGAGGCTTATCTCGCTTGGGGTAAGATAGACTGCCTACAGGAAAATTAAAGAGACCTTTGGAGATAAGAGAACCACTTGTTTGAATATCAAGAGCTCAGATGGAAACCCAGTTCTAAGAAAGGAAGGGAAAGCAGAAAGGTGGAAGGAGTATATAGAGGGTCTATACAAGGGTGATTTACTTGAGGACAATATAATGGAAATGGAAGAGGATGCAGAGGAAGATGAAATGGGAGATACGATACTGCGTGAAGAGTTTGTCAGAGCACTGAAAGATCTGAGTCGAAACAAGGCCCCGGAAATAGACAATATTCAATCAGAACTACTGACGGCCATGGGAGAGCCAGTCCTGACAAAACTATACCATCTGGTGAGCAAGATGTATGAGACAGGCGAAATTCCGTCAGACTTGAAGAAGAATATAATAATTCCAATCCCAAAGAAAGCAGATGTTGACAGATGTGAAAATTACCGAACTATCAATTTAATAAGTCACAGCTGCAAAATAATAACAAGAATTCTTTACAGACGAATGGAAAAACTGGTAGAAGCCGACCTCGGGGAAGATCAGTTTGGACTCTGCAGAAATGTTGGAACACGTGAGGCAATACTGACCCTATGACTTATCGTAGAAGAAAGATTAAGGAAAGGTAAACCTACATTTCTAACATTTGTAGACTTAGAGAAAGCATGTGACAATGTTGACTGGAATACTCTCTTTCAAATTCTGAAGGTGGCAGGGGTAAAATATAGGGAGCGAGAGGCTATTTACAATTTGTATAGAAAGCAGATGGCAGTTATAAGAGTCGAAGGACATGAAAGGGAAGCAGTGGTTGGGAAGGGAGTAAGACAGGGTTGTAGCCTATCCCCGATGTTATTCAATCTGTATATTGAACAAGCAGTAAAGGAAACAAAGGAAAAGTTCGGAGTCGGCATTGAAATTCATGGAGAAGAAATAAAAACTCTGAGGTTCGCCGCTGACATTGTAATTCGGTCAAACACAGCAAAGGACTTGGAAGAGCAGTTGAACGGAATGGACAGTGTCTTGAAAGGAGGGTATAAGATGAACATCAACAAAAGCAAACCGAGGATAATGGAATGTAGTCGAATTAAGTCAGGTGATGCCGCGGGAATTAGATTAGGAAATGAGACACTTAAAGAAGTAAAGGAGTTTTGCTATTTGGGGAGCAAAATAACTGACGAGTGGATATAAAATGTAGACTGGCAATGGCAAGAAAAGCGTTTCTGAAGAAGAGAAATTTGTTAACATCGGGTATAGATTTAAGTGTCAGGAAGCCGTTTCTGAAAGTATTTGTATGGAGTGTAGCCATGTATGGAAGTGAAACATGGACGATAAATAGTTCGGACATGAAGAGAATAGAAGCTTTTGAAATGTGGTGCTACATAAGAATGCTGAAGAGGAGGTATTGAACAGAATTGGAGAGAAGAGAAATTTGTGGCACAACTTGACAACTTGACCAAGAGATGAATGCACTAAGCAGGTTCAGAAGGACGTAGGTTGCAGTAAGTACTGGGAGATGAAGAAAGTTGCACAGGACAGAGTAGCATGGAGAGCTGCACTAAACTGGTCTCAGGACTGAGAACCACAACAACATCAGTTACCAGAAAAAAGAATGAACCAGGAAATAACTGGTTTCATCATTTATGCTGGAAAATTTCCTTAGTCTTTTCTACAACATGGACTGGTTGCAGGGGTCTCACTCCTTCATTTATCTGATGTTTCTTGGTAGTCAGTCTTTCCAGGAAAATTATGATATCAAAAGAGGTAATGGGTACCAGTGGCAATGTTCAATAGTGACATGCAAAGGATTTTATTAAAACTTTTATACATACCTCATTTGTGCAAATTACATACACATTACTACTTAGTGTGATTGTGCCAATTTAATTCTTGCACCACTCCAAAGATGAGTGTAGTAGATATTAGTCTGTGGCATTGAGATATGACTTAAATAATTAAAACTGAAAAAAAAGCTCTGGATCACGATAGAATTCCCATGAGGTTATATACTAAATTTCTGACTCAGTTATCCCCTCTTTTATTGACAATATACTGTATATGCCTTGAACAAAAAACTGTAGCTATTGGCTGGAAGAAATCGTAGGTCACATCCGTCTACCAAATCACATCTGCAGAACTACCCCCCATCAATGACATCCATTTGTTGTAGAATGTTAGAACATACTATGAGCTCAAATATAATAAGGCAGTTCCTGCGGAATGGCTTCTTCCGTGCCAACTAGCATTAATTCTGAAAACACTGATCACATGAAACCTGGCATGCACTTTTGTTGTATAACACACTGAAAGCCATAGACAATGCACTGACGTAGATTTTTTTTTGGGAGGACACAGCAAGTTATGTTGGGCGGAGAGTCATCCAAAAATGTTTGGGTGGGAGCACATGCTGTATATGAATGATCCAGCAGACAACATTAATAACAACCTCAGACTTTTTGCAGGTGATGCATTTACCTATAACTAATTAGTGTCTGAAAAGTCTACCCAAATATCCTATCTCATTCTAATATGATTTCAGAGAGGTGCAAAGACTGAAATCTTATTTCAGATGCACAGAAATATAAAAATTTGCACCACACAAAATGAAAAAAAGTTGTATTTTATAAATATTGTGTGAATGAATCACAGATGCAGTGGGTCAACTCATGCAAATACCAGAGTTAACAATTTTCAGTGAGGTAAAATGTAACAATCACATAGGCTCAGTCATAGGTAAATCAGGTGGAACAATGTTTCACTGGAACAATACTGGGGAAATGCAGGGGATTGCTTGCAAAACACTCATGAAAACCATCCTAGAATATTTTCAAAGTGTGTGAGATGCATACCAAATAGGACTAACAGGGGCTACTGCAGGTATACAAAGGAGAGCAGCACGAATGGTCACAGGTTTGTCTGACCCATGGAAGAACACGAGGAGTCATTGACAGAACTGAAATGGCAAACATTTCAGATAGATGCAACTATCCCACATTTTTTTTTTATATTTGTAGTGTCTCTCCCTTCGGACATGTGTTAAAGAACAGACACTACAAATATAATTACTTAAAGAGAGACAGCCAGTGATCTCTTCAGTGCACATGCACATCAGGCCCGTATTCTTACAGGAATTGGTGAAATGCCACAAGTAATAGGGAAGGAGTATAACATTACAGTTAGGGATTGATCTATGAGTTCTTGAATATCTTATCTGTATCTGTCAGTTGGTATGGAGAAATTGAGATTTGGGGGATTTCTTTATATAATTTGGCACGATTAAGTCCCGACGCTACGCAAAGCTGTCATTTAGTTACATGTGATTAGCAATCTGTCACGTATTATAAATATTGTGACACTTATCGCAAGTGCTCTCGTTACGAGTCAAGTTTTGGGCCTGATTAAGAGTAGCTGGTTCTTAAAGTCTCAAAGGTTAAGTGAAGATTAATATCACACTTAAATAACGAAGCACTGAAACCCACTATCTACATTAAGCTAGCTATTCCAGAATCAGGTGATATTGTGGTCGTGTAGGTGTGTGTTGTGAACATCAAATAGGTAAACACTAACATATACATTTCTCACGCTCCGATATCGGCAAGGGAAGGAAGAGACGACAACTGTGACATACACATATACGTACACAAACGGCCTTACAATACAACAACATAACGGACGTCACAGTATAGGAGCACTACATTAGCAGTGTGTGTGGATAAGTTGAGAGGCACGCTGGGGTAGTCCATGCAGTGGGTATGATCACCACAGTGTGCTGTAGGCTCAGTGGTCAGAGCATCTGCCTAGTAGGCCGAAGACCCGGGCTCAAATCTCGGCCCAGCACAAATCTTCAACTTTCCCAGTTGATTTCAATCAATGCCAAGTTGCAGCCAATGTCTATAATTACTTGTCGTTATTCGAATAAAAACCTACTTACAAGGGAACCTCCCCATCGCACCCCCCTCAGATTTAGCTATAAGTTGGCACAGTGGATAGGCCTTGAAAAACTGATCCATCGAGAAAACAGGAAGAAGTTGTGTAGAACTATGAAAAAATAAGCAAAATATACAAACTGAGTAGTCCATGCGCAAGATAGGCAACAACAAGGAGAATCTGAACTCAGGAGCGCCGTGGTCCCGTGGTTAGCGTGAGCAGCCGGACAATGCGACACTCCACACGTCCAGAACTGCTACACAGTGGCTCCAGGAACACTCTTCTGAGCTTAAATACTTCCACTGGCCGCAAAACTCCACAGACATTGCACCCGGAACTACTTTGTGCCTCGACGCTTCGAGCTGCAGACAAAAAGGCAGGCCCGAGTTGGCAGTTGACCTGCATAGCAGTGAGGCGTTGCTAATGAAGCAAAATGAAAATAAAGGTTTCAGCCAGAGTCAAAACCATTGCCTCATACATGTTCGTCTTACGAAGCTCGAATGGTAACCACTTGATTGCCATGAACTGCCCTGTACCTATGGATAGATACATCAGTCACATAATAGACACACATTTTCTCAGAAATGCACTTGCACATTATGTTGTTTTAATGGCCTACTAAAGGTGTACACAGTTTGAAGTAAATGCACAGGGTGTTTCAAAAATGACCGATATATTTGAAACGGCAATACAAACTAAAGGAGCAGCGATAGAAATACACCGTTTGTTGCAATATGCTTGGGACAACAGTACATTTTCAGGCGGACAAACTTTCGAAATTACAGTAGTTACAATTGTCAACAACAGATGGCGCTGCGGTCTGGGAAACTCTATAGTACGATATTTTCCACATATCCACCATGCGTAGCAATAATATGGCATAGTCTCTGAATGAATTTACCATAAACCTTTGACAACATGTCTGGCGGAATGGCTTCACATGCACATGAGATGTACTGCTTCAGTTGTTCAATTGTTTCTGGATTCTGGCGGTACACCTGGTCTTTCAAGTGTCCCCACAGAAAGAAGTTACAGGGGTTCATGTCTGGCGAATAGGGAGGCCAATCCACGCCGCCTCCTGTATGTTTCGGATAGCTCAAAGAAATCACACGATCATCGAAATATTCATTCAGGAAATTAAAGACATCTGCCGTGCGATGTGGCCGGGCACCATCTTGCATAAACCGTGAGGTGTTCGCAGTGTCGTCTAAGGCAGTTTGTACCGCCACAAATTCACGAAGAATGTCCAGATAGCGTGATGCAGTAATCGTTTCGGATCTGAAAAATGGGCCAATGATTCCTTTGGAAGAAATGGCGGCCCAGACCAGTACTTTTTGAGGATGCAGGGACGATGGGACTGCAACATGGGGCTTTTCAGTTCCCCATATGCGCCAGTTCTGTTTATTGATGAAGCCGTCCAGGTAAAAATACGCTTTGTCAGTAAACCAAATGCTGCCCACATGCATATCGCCGTCATCAATCCTTTGCACTATATCGTTAGCGAATGTCTCTCGTGCAGCAATGGTAGCGGCGCTGAGGGGTTGCCGCATTTTGTATTGGATAGAGGTGTAAACTCTGGCGCATGAGACGATACGTGGACGTTGGCGTCATTTGGACCGCAGCTGCAACACAGCGAACGGAAACCCGAGGCCGCTGTTGGATGACCTGCTGCACTAGCTGCGCGTTGCCCTCTGTGGTTGCCGTACGCGGTCGCCCTACCTTTCCAGCACGTTCATCCATCACGTTCCCAGTCCGTTGAAATTTTTCAAACAGATCCTTTATTGTATCGCTTTTCGGTCCTTTGGTTACATTAAACCTCCGTTGAAAACTTCGTCTTGTTGCAACAACACTGTGTTCTAGGCGGTGGAATTCCAACACCAGAAAAATCCTCTGTTCTAAGGAATAAACCATGTTGTCCACAGTAGACTTGCAGGTTGTGAACAGCACACGCTTACAGCAGAAAGACGACGTACAGAATGGCGCACCCACAGACTGCGCTGTCTTCTATATCTTTCACATCACTTGCAGCGCCATCTGTTGTTGAAAATTGTAACTACTGTAATTTCGAAAGTTTGTCCGCCTGAAAATGTACTGTTGTCCCAAGCACATTGCAACAAACGGTGTATTTCTATCGCTGCTCGTTTAGTTTTTATTGCCATTTCAAATATTCCGGTCATTTTTGAAACACCCTGTATGATCCCAATGTCATGGGCTCCCCTTGTCAGTAAGATAATGTTAATGTTATTTTCACAGTATTGGTAGATGATAAACAACAGAAATTTAACACAACAGAGGAAAGAAGCTTTTATTCAAACAAGTTATGCTATTTTTAATACTTTATATTTAATCTATGTAATCATAAATAGTTCAGCAGAACAATAATAGTTTATTGGTAATAAAATACAATAATTCCAACTCCATAGAACAATATTGTTACAGGTGTGAATATAAATGAAATGTCAGTTTAATAAGTCATGCCTGCAAAATACTGACATAAATTATTCACAGTAGAATAGAAAGACTCGTGGAAAATTATTTCCTGAGAAAAGTAGCAATGTGAGACAACATGGACCGAATGACTTATTTTAGAATACAGTTTAAAGGCAACTCACTCACCCTCCACAACCTTTCCAACAAACCTCAACCTCCTCTCATTGCACACAGACCCAGTCTCTCCCATCTACTCAATCCCCACTTCCAGCTTCACTCCCCCCAACACCTCAAAATTCTAGTCAACACAATCTGGAACCACAACACCCCAATTCAGTAGTTAACCTTTCCTCCAAACCCCTCTCCCAATCCGAAACCTCTGTCCTATCCAAAGGCCTCACCTTCAGCCCCACTCCCAGGTTCAACCAAACTGCCCTTGTCAAAGATTTACTGTCCTACACTCGTAGTCTCTGCTGGAAATATCACTTTGCCACGAAGAAAAACAATCCTGATCCCACTCCTAATGATCCAACTCCCCAAGACACTATCCAAATTGAACCCTGCCTGCAACAGTTCCGTCCTCCATCACAGCGGGACCCACCTCCTCTTCCTCAAAATCACCCTCTCCAAACCTTCCAGGAATTTCTCACTTCCAGCCTTGCCTCTCAATCATTCTTGAAAAACCTTAATCCTACTCCCAACATCACCACAGCCGAAGCCCAGGCTATCCGTGATCTGAAAGCTGACCGATCCATCATCATTCTTCCGGCTGACAAGGGTTCCACGACCGTGGTACTTGATCGTCGGGAGTATGTGGCTGAGGGACTGCGTCAGCTATCAGACAACACCACATTCAAAGTTTGCCAAGGTAATCCCATTCCTGATGTCCAGGCGGAGCTTCAAGGAATCCTCAGAACCTTAGGCCCTCTACAAAACCTTTCACCTGACTCCATCAAACTCCTCACCCCACCGACACCTCGCACTCCTACCTTCTACCTACTTCCTAAAATTCACAAACCCAAACATCCTGGCCGCCCCATTGTAGCTGGTTACCAAGCCCCCACAGAACGTATCTCTGCCTACGTAGATCAACACCTTCAACCCATTACATGCAGTCTCCCATCCTTCATCAAAGACACCAACCACTTTCTCAAACGCCTGGAATCCGTACCCAGTCTGTTACCCCCGGAAACCATCCTTGTAACCATTGATGCCACTTCCCTATATACGAATATCCCCCATGTCCAGGGCCTCGCTGCACTTCCTTTCACGCCGATCACCTGCCACCCTACCTAAAACCTCTTTCCTCGTCACCTTAGCCAGCTTCATCCTGACCCACAACTTTTTCACTTTTGAAGGCCAGACACACCAACAATTAAAGGGAACAGCCATGGGTAGCAGGATGGCCCCCTCGTATGCCAACCTATTTATGGGTCGCTTAGAGGAAGCCTTCTTGGTTACCCAAGCCTGCCAACCCAAAGTTTGGTACAGATTTATTGATGACATCTTCATGATCTGGACTCACAGTGAAGAACAACTCCAGAATTTCCTCTCCAACCTCAACTCCTTCGGTTCCATCAGATTCACCTGGTCCTACTCCAAATCCCATGCCACTTTCCTAGACGTTGACCTCCATCTGTCCAATGGCCAGCTGCACACATCCGTCCACATCAAACCTACCAACAAGCAACAGTACCTCCATTATGACAGCTGCCACCCATTCCATATCAAACGGTCCCTTCCCTACAGCCTAGGCCTTCGTGGCAAACGAATCTGCTCCAGTCCTGAATCCCTCGACCATTACACCAACAACCTGAAAACAGCTTTCGCATCCCGCAACTACCCTCCCAACCTGGTACAGAAGCAGATAACCAGAGCCACTTCCTCAACCCCTCAAACCCAGAACCTCTCACAGAAGAACCCCAAAAGTGCCCCACTTGTGACAGAATACTTCCCGGGACTGGATCAGACCTTGAATGTGGCTCTCCAGCAGGGATACGACTTCCTAAAATCCTGCCCCGAAATGAGATCCATCCTTCATGAAATCCTCCCCACTCCACCAAGAGTGTCTTTCCGCCGTCCACCTAACCTTCGTAACCTCTTGGTTCATCCCTATGAAATCCCCAAACCACCTTCCCTACCCTCTGGCTCATACCCTTGCAACCGCCCCCGGTGTAAAACCTGTCCTATGCACCCTCCCACCACCACCTACTCCAGTCCTGTAACCCGGAAGGTGTACACGATCAAAGGGAGAGCCACGTGTGAAAGCACCCACGTGATTTACCAACTGACCTGCCTGCACTGTGACGCTTTCTATGTGGGAATGACCAGCAACAAACTGTCCATTCGCATGAATGGACACAGGCAGACAGTGTTTGTTGGTAATGAGGATCACCCTGTGGCTAAACATGCCTTGATGCACGGCCAGCACATCTTGGCACAGTGTTACACCGTCCGAGTTATCTGGATACTTCCCACCAACACCAACCTATCCGAACTCCGGAGATGGGAACTCGCCCTTCAGTATATCCTCTCTTCTCGATATCCGCCAGGCCTCAACCTCCGCTAATTTCAAGTTGCCGCCGCTCATACCTCACCTGTCTTTCAACAACTTCTTTGCCTCTGTACTTCCGCCTCGACTGACATCTCTGCCCTTACTCTTTGCCTTTAAATATGTCTGCTTGTGTCTGTGTATGTGCGGATGGATATGTGTGTGTGTGCGTCTGTGTGCGAGTGTACACCTGTCCTTTTTTTCCCCTAAGGGAAGTCTTTCCGCTCCCGGGATTGGAATGACTCCTTACCCTCTCCCTTAAAACCCACATCCTTTCGTCTTTCCCTCTCTTTCCTGAAGAAGCAACCATCGGTTGCGAAAGCTAGTAACTCTGTGTGTGTGTTTGTGTGTTTTGTTCATGTGCCTGTCTGCCGGCGTTTTCCCGCTTGGTAAGTCTTGGAATCTTTGTTTTTAATATATTTTTCCCATGTGGAAGTTTCTTTCTATTTTACTTATAATATTCATTTCATATTCTTCTAACTTTGTGTTTAGGCCATCTAACATTTGTTCCATCTCTCTTGCATTCTCTGCCACCACAACCATATTGTCTGCAAATCTTATACACTCTACTCTCTGACCCCCTATACAAAATCCTCTCCTTCCTTCAAAACTTTCACTAATAATAGATGGATAAATTGAGTAATGAAAGAGGAAGTAGTGAACTGACATGGGAGCGAATGAAATGCAACTTGAGTAAAAGAAGGGATTGATTGACAGGATATGTTCTCAGGCGGCAAGGAATTGTCAGTTTAGGAATGAAGGAAAGTGTGGGTCAGTACAAATTGTAGAGTAAAACTGTGGGATGCGTACAGTTAGGACATTCAAATGGATGTAGGTTGCAGCAGTTGTTCAGAGGTGAAGAGGCTGTCACAGGCTGGAGTTGTGTGGAGAGCTGCATCAATCCAGCCTTTGGGCTGAAGACTACAACAACAACAGAGCACAGGTTCAGTTATTTATTGCAAAGTAACAATTATTTGGATTTGGAATGCTGTAGGTCTGTTTATGATTAACATCATTTACTGTCTTGCAGCTGAGATGAATCTAGATAGTCAAATAAATTATAGGAGGAGTAGTTAACAGAAATTGTTTTAACAATGGTCTTTTGAGTTTTTAGATACTGGTATTCCTGTTGGCTTTCTTTATCTGCTAGAAACTTGCTGTAGAGCTTTCAGTAAGAATATTAAATTGGTTCTTATCCTATGGGTGTGTTAATTACAATCCAGATAGGTTTGATCTTTCATTACTACCAACAAATGCCGTTAGGGGTGATGTATTTCAATTTAAGTGCTGGAATTCTAAGATCTTGGAAGTGGTCTCCCAAAAATGTATGTGTATTTAATATTCTTACTTTTTTCCTACTGAATGAACACTTTGTTTGCTTTAGCTTCACTGTTCTGGAAGGTAATTGAGTAAGAAGAGATGGAGATACCACAAAGAAAGAAACTGCTAAGGCTTCAACTATGCTTTTACAAAACTTCTGTAAAATTAAGGAACACTTTGTAAAGATAGAATAATACTATATCAAAGTCATTGTAAAACATCTTTTAATGAAAGGTCTTTGACAAAAATTTTCTCTAATATAGTATGGGCCTTAGTCCAGAAAATGCCACACTATTGTTGTTGTGGTCTTCAGTCCTGAGACTGGTTTGCTGCAGCTCTCCATGCTACTCTATCCTGTGCAAGCTTCTTCATCTCCCAGTACCTACTGCAACCTACATCCTTCTGAATCTGCTTACTGTATTCATCTATTGGACTCCCTCTACAATTTTAAAATCGTCTACACCAAATAACTCCCTCTCGCGTCATCCCTTCTCTACTCCAGATAGTTCATTTCCATCCTACCGCCTCTCTACACCAAGTAAACCAATCCCACCAGGTCTCTCCTCTGAACCAGTTAATCCACCCTCATCCCATCTCTCCTTTACATCAGACAACTTGCTCTCTCCCCATCTATATCAAACAATCCCATCTCCTCTACACCAGATAATCCAATCTCACCCTATTCTCCTTGAGTGGACCAAACAAGTGATAGTCACAAGGGGGCAAGATCGGGACTATATGGAGGATGATCCAGTACCTCAAATTCGAGTTTATGGAGCGTTTCAGCAGTGTGGAGACGAGCATTATCGTGCAACAACACAACACCTTTTGACAGCAATTCTTGGCGTTTGCTGCGAATTGCAGCCTTTAGCCTGGCAACAAGCATCTCACTGTAACGTAAACTGTTTGCTCTTGGGCCCCCTATCGCATAATGTTTTATGTTACAGTACTGTTTTGCCTATCTGCGACTCAGCACCTTCACTGTATGGCGAGTAGCAGTTTTTCTTTCATAGTACTGTTACATTCCATCCTGGATTTTCCATTGTTTAAATATAGGTATGAGGGCTGTTCAATAAAGAATTATCGTAATTTTTTGATGGTCCTTCTCAAAATAGTCTCCCATGAATGCGATGTGTTTGTGCCAGTCATCAAATACATTCTGGAAACCTTTTTGTGAGAGGTCCTTCAAAATCGCCTCCGCAGCTTTCACCACTGCTTCTGGGGATTGATGGTGCCTCCCATGAAAGGAAAGGTGAGGGATGCACTTCACGTTGATTTTTGCCAGATACTCAGCAACAACACTGGCAATATGTGGCCGTGCGTTATCGTGGTGCAGCATCCAGCGTGCTTCCGGGAAATGTGGTCTGTTGCTCCTGATATGGACTTGCAACGTTTTCGTGACATCCCTGTAGTATTCTGCAGTTACTGATGTGTGTGCAGGTACAACATGCTGATAAACCAGTACCAAATAATAAGATGACCATGAGTTTCCCAGCAGAAGCAGCAACTTTTGCTTGTTTGGGGTTTGGTGATGAAGGAGATTTCCACACTGAGCTTCGCTGTTCGCTTTCAGGATCAAACTGATGTAGCCACGTTTCATCAGCAGTGATTACATTTGAAAGAAACTGCAGATCTTCCTCCAACACCAACTTTAAGTGCATGCAGACCTGCACGCTAATGCCCTTTTGTTCGGATATTTTGGAACCCATCTTGCACAAAAAGGTGTCCCTGTTAGCTGAGTGGTCAGCTTGGCGGAATGTCACGCCAGGGGCCCCGGGTTCGATTCCCACTTGGGGCAGGAGATTTTCTCCGCTCAGGGCAGTATGTTGTGTTGTCCTGATCATCATTTCATCCCCATCTCCGATGCGTAAGTAGCCCGGTGTGCCGTCGAATGCAGTAAGTACTGGCCCTCGGCTGTAGATCTGTTGGGACGAAAGCAGAATTTCAAAGCCGCATGTTGTCCCCCCGCGTGTTACCTCCATTGCAGCGGTCGGACGTGTCTGTCCTTGCCTGCCTCTCACAGGCGGGAACCTTGAGTCCCAACAATGAAATTACTATGGCGTGTTTGTTGCACATTAAGCTAACAGAATATCATAAGATAGAATTTTAGGGCGAGAAATTAGGACCATAAAAAATGATCATTCTTTACTGAACTGCCCTTGTAGTTAAATTCTCTGTCAGAAATTAATGTACGTGTTTCAGCATTTTTGAAAATTAAACCACTAAGGGGAACAATAAAGCATTTATAAGAGAACATGTATGAAAATTGATCTTTTCTTCTTGGTTAGGAATAAAAAATATGTGGTACAGTGTTTTGGGAAGTTCAAACTCAGTTGTTGTTGTGGTCTTCAGCCCTGAGACTGGTTTGATGCAGCTCTCCATTCTACCCTATCCTGCAGTACTTGCTGCAACATACATCCTTCTGAATCTGCTTAGTGTATTCATCTCTTGGTCTTCCTCTACGATTTTTACCCTCCACACTGCCATCCAATACCGAATTGGTAATCCCTTGATGCCTCAGAACATGTCCTACAAACCGATCCCTTCTTCTAGTCAAGTTGTGCCACAAACTCCTCTTCTCCCCAATTCTATTCAATACTTCCTCATTAGTTATGTGATCTATCCATCTAATCTTCAGCATTCTCCTATGGCACCACATTTCGAAAGTTTGTATTCTCTCCTTGTCCAAACTATTTATCATCCATGTTTCAATTCCATACATGGCTACACTCCATACAAATACTTTCAGAAACGACTTCCTGACACTTAAATCTATACTCGATGTTAACAAATTTCTCTTTTTCAGAAACGTTTTCCTTGCCATTGCCAGCCTGCATTTTATATCTTCTCTACTTCGACCATCATCAGTTATTTCGCTCCCCAAATAGCAAAATCCCTTTACTACTTTAAATGTCTCATTTCCTAATATAATTCCCTCAGCATCACCCGACTCAATTCGACTACATTCCATTATCCTCGTTTTGCTTTTGTTGATTTTCATCTTATACCCTCCTTTCAAAAGACTGTCCATTCCGTTCAACTGCTCTTCCAAGTCCTTTGCTGTGTTTGACAGAATTACAATGTCATCGGCAAACCTCAAAGTTTTTATTTCTTCTCCGTGGATTTTAATACCTACTCCAAACTTTTCTTTTGTTTCCTTCACTGCTTGCTCAATATACAGATTGAATAACATCGGGGAGAGGCTACAACCCTGTCTCACTCCCTTCCCAACCACTGCTTCCCTTTCATGCCCCCCAACTGTTATAACTGCCATCTGGTTTCTGTACAAATTGTAAATAGCCCTTCGCTCCCTGTATTTTACCGCTGCCACCTTCAGAATTTGAAACAGAGTATCCGAGTCAACATTGTCAAAAGCTTTCTCTAAGTCTACAAATGCTAGAAACTTAGGTTTGCCTTTTCTTAATCTTTCTTCTAAAATAAATCGTTAGGTCAGTATTGTCTCACGTGTTCCAATATTTCTACGGAATCCAAACTGACCTTCCCCGAGGTCGGCTTCTACTAGTTTTTCCATTCGTCTGTAAAGAATTCGTGTTAGAATTTTGCAGCTGTGACTTATTAAACTGACAGTTCTATAATTTTCACATCTGGTAACACCTGCTTTCTTTGGGATTGGAATTATTATATTCTTCTTGAAGTCTGAGGGTATTTCGCCTGTCTCATAAATCTTGCTCACCAGATGGTATAGAGTTTTGTCAGGACAGGCTATCCCAAGGCCGTCAGAAGTTCTGATGGAAAGTTGTCTACTCCCGGGGCCTTGTTTCGCCTCGGGTCTTTCAGTGCTCTGTCAAACTCTTCACGCAGTATCGTATCTCCCATTTCATCTTCATGTACATCCTCTTCCTCAGAGGGGGTGAAATATGACATGGAAATTTTTATGGAAACATTTACTTATATTGAAACAAAGCTAAACCTACGAAAATCTGTATTTGACTTCTAAATAAATAAGAGTTAGGCGATGAAGGTTTCCTTGGAACTCGAAAGCCATGATTCACAGAGATCTCCTACGCGACTCTCGAGCGACAAGCAGCGGCATCGTAGGAAAATAAAGCGAAAAGGAATGCTGAGCATGAAATTTGCACAGGGAGGAATCACCACGGGGGATTTCATAAATATCATCAACTACGAGGATCACTGGACAAATTCTTCGAATACACGTGAATATATAAATTAAATCGAATGTTTTTGACATGACCAAAAACTTTTAACGGCCAATAAATGCGGAAGAATGACTGACTACATGACAGACTCCTAAATACAGACGTAAATACATAGATCACTTCCCGTAAATAATACCCAGCTGCAGTTGTAGCGTTATAGTTCTTCCGTGGTTTGTAAAGGTCCTGCGTTCGATTCCGGGCTCTATTTATATTTTAACTGACTCAGTTACAATTCTGTATACTAAGTTTCTTGTATACTGTTTACACTGCATCGCTAAGTATATTTTTAAACTCTTGACAAAGAACTTGGTCTTTAAGTGTGTACACACCTATCCCAGTATATCACACACATTACATTCCTAATAAATTACAATGAACCATGTAAATTTACAAATATTTGATGTTGCGAATGTAATTCATAAGCAGTCAGTGTTAAGGCCAAGCGTTTCAATTAATCTAAATAGTCTGTAAAAGTAAAGGAAACAACATTTTTGAAAAGAAACTTAAACGTTCTGTGTAATGATTTGTCTAAAAGTATGAAATAAAAATAATGATTCAAATGGCTCTGAGCACTATGCCACTTAACCTCTGAGGTCATCAGTCACCTAGAACTTAGAACTAATTAAACCTAACTAACCTAAGGACATCACACACATCCATGCCCGAGGCAGGATTCGAACCTGCGACCGTATCGGTCGCTCGGCTCCAGACTGTAGCGCCTAGAACCAACCGCACGTCCACTCCGGGCGGCTAAATAAAAATATTAGGGAAACGTTTGGTGCAACTCATTTTTTGTGCAAGATTTCGAGCATCATTCAAAGGCACGTAGAACGTTTCTCTGATCTACTTATTTCTTTTACAGAAATCATTTCATAAAATATTTGACTGATTACTTTCATTTTTCATTTTCAAGTTGTATTCAGCATTGACTCCTCGTTTGCCGTCCTTACGTACTTGACTCGAAGGCAGCCTTTTGGCATTCAAATACCGCACCAGTGGATCTTTTTGTGGGCAAATTAGCTAGGCTATGAACAGATGAAATTTTTGACACTTGGGTTACATAGCTTGGCAGCAGCTTTTCGTGAAATGTTTCAATTTTTCCTCAACTCATGAATTGCGTTTTCATTAATTACCATGACTACTTTCAAGCAGTTAAATATTTTCATGCAGAACTAGAACTCACGCTGGTCACTTTGATACCCCGTTTACCTGTTACTCTCCCTTTGTTTGGTTATGAAATTTCCGGCAAAACCTCATGGTGTAATTTATAGGGAGTCTTGTTTTCGCTCTGCTGACGTGTTTATAAAAAACGTATCGAGAGTTAATCATATGATAAAATAGTCCTTTCTGCGTGCTGTCATTTCTACAAATCGTCGTTTCGGTATGTTGAACCGTTCATGAGATCGACGATTTTTACGACCACTTGATTGCCGAAGCGCAGGAAAGGTTCGGACGCGCCGTGAGCGACCCGTCCGCGGATATACACTCCTGGAAATGGAAAAAAGAACACATTGACACCGGTGTGTCAGACCCACCATACTTGCTCCGGACACTGCGAGAGGGCTGTACAAGCAATGATCACACGCACGGCACAGCGGACACACCAGGAACCGCGGTGTTGGCCGTCGAATGGCGCTAGCTGCGCAGCATTTGTGCACCGCCGCCGTCAGTGTCAGCCAGTTTGCCGTGGCATACGGAGCTCCATCGCAGTCTTTAACACTGGTAGCATGCCGCGACAGCGTGGACGTGAACCGTATGTGCAGTTGACGGACTTTGAGCGAGGGCGTATAGTGGGCATGCGGGAGGCCGGGTGGACGTACCGCTGAATTGCTCAACACGTGGGGCGTGAGGTCTCCACAGTACATCGATGTTGTCGCCAGTGGTCGGCGGAAGGTGCACGTGCCCGTCGACCTGGGACCGGACCGCAGCGACGCACGGATGCACGCCAAGACCGTAGGATCCTACGCAGTGCCGTAGGGGACCGCACCGCCACTTCCCAGCATATTAGGGACACTGTTGCTCCTGGGGTATCGGCGAGGACCATTCGCAACCGTCTCCATGAAGCTGGGCTACGGTCCCGCACACCGTTAGGCCGTCTTCCGCTCACGCCCCAACATCGTGCAGCCCGCCTCCAGTGGTGTCGCGACAGGCGTGAATGGAGGGACGTGTCGTCTTCAGCGATGAGAGTCGCTTCTGCCTTGGTGCCAATGATGGTCGTATGCGTGTTTAGCGCCGTGCAGGTGAGCGCCACAATCAGGACTGCATACGACCGAGGCACACAGGGCCAACACCCGGCATCATGGTGTGGGGAGCGATCTCCTACACTGGCCGTACACCTCTTGTGATCGTCGAGGGGACACTGAATAGTGCACGGTACATCCAAACCGTCATCGAACCCATCGTTCTACCATTCCTAGACCGGCAAGGGAACTTGCTGTTCCAACAGGACAATGCACGTCCGCATGTATCCCGTGCCACCCAACGTGCTCTAGAAGGTGTAAGTCAACTACCCTGGCCAGCAAGATCTCCGGATCTGTCCCCCATTGAGCATGTTTGGGACTGGATGAAGCGTCGTCTCACGCAGTCTGCACGTCCAGCACGAACGCTGGTCCAACTGAGGCGCCAGGTGGAAATGGCATGGCAAGCCGTTCCACAGGACTACTTCCAGCATCTCTACGATCGTCTCCATGGGAGAATAGCAGCCTGCATTGCTGCGAAAGGTGGATATACACTGTACTAGTGCCGACATTGTGCATGCTCTGTTGCCTGTGTCTGTGTGCCTGTGGTTCTGTCAGTGTGATCATGTGATGTATCTGACCCCAGGAATGTGCCAATAAAGTTTCCCCTTCCTGGGACAATGAATTCACGGTGTTCTTATTTCAATTTCCAGGAGTGTATCTCCCTACCATTCCACTCCCGACTAGCGCGCGGGAAAAACGAACGCCTAAACCTTTCTGTTCGAGCTCTGATTTCTCTTATTTTATTTTGATGATCATTCCTACCTATGTAGGTTGGGCTCAACAAAATATTATCGCAGACGAAAAACGTCTTTTGCTTTAATGACTTCCATCCCAACTCGCGTATCATATCTATCACACTCTCTCCCCTATTACGTGATAATATAAAACGAGCTGCCCTTTTTTGCACCCTTTCGACGTCCTCTGTCAATTCCACCTGGTAAGGATCCCACTTCGCACAGCAATATTCTAACAGAGGACGAACGAGTGTAGTGCAAGCTGTCTCTTTAGTGGACTTGTTGCATCTTCTAAGTGTCCTGCCAATGAAACGCAACCTTTGGCTCGCCTTCCCCACAATATTATCTATGTGGTCTTTCCGATCGAAGTTGTTCGTAATTTTAACACCCAGGTACTTAGTTGAATTGACAGCCTCGAGAATTGTACTTTTCCTCGAGTAATCGAATTCCAACGGATTTCTATTGGAACTCGTGTGGATCACCTCACACTTTTCGTTATTTAGCGTCAACTGCCACCTGCCACACTATTCAGCAATCTTTTCTAAATCGCTTTGCAACTGATACTGGTCTTCGGATGACCTTACTAGACAGTAAATTACAGAATCATCTGCGAACAACCTAAGAGAACTGCTCAGATTGTCTTCCAGTTAATTTATATAGATCAGGAACAGCAGAGGTACTAGGACGCTTCCCTGGGGAACACCTGATATCACTTCAGTTTTATTCGATGATTTGCCGTCTATTACTACGAACTGCGACCTTCCTGACAGGAAATCACGAATCCAGTCGCACAACTGAGACGATACCCCATAGGCCCACAGCTCGATTAGAAGTCGCTTGTGAGGAACGGTGTCAAAAGCTTTGCGGAAATCTATAAATACGGAATCAACTTGAGATCCCCTGTGGATAGCGGCCATAACTTCGTGCGAATAAAGAGCTAGCTGCGTTGCACAAGAGCGATGTTTTCTGAAACCGTGCTGAATACGTATCAATAGATCGTTCCCTTCGAGGTGATTCATAATGTTTGAATACAGTATATGCTCTAAAACCCTACTGCAAACCGACGTCAATGATACAGGTCTGTAGTTACATGGATTACTCCTACTACCCTTCTTAAACACTGGTGCGACCTGCGCAATTTTCCAATCTGTAGGTACAGATCTATCGGTGAGCGGGCGGTTGTATATGATTGCTAAGTAGGGAGCTATTGTATCAGCGTAATCTGGAAGGAACCTACTCGGTATACAATCTGGACCTGAAGACTTGCCCGTATCAAGCGATTTGAGTTGCTTCGCAACCCCTAAGGTATCTACTTCTAAGAAACTAATGCTAGCAGCCGTTCGTGTTTCAAATTCTGGAATATTCCATTCGTCTTCCCTGGTGAAGGAATTTCGGAAAACTGCGTTCAATAACTCCGCTTTAGCGGCACAGTCGTCGGTAACAGTACCATCGGCACTGCGCAGCGAAGGTATTGACTGCATCTTGCCACTTGTGTACTTTACATACGACCAGAATTTCTTCGGATTTTCTACCAAATTTCGAGACTGTTTCGTTGTGGAACCTATTAAAGGCATCTCGCATTGAAGTCCGTGCCAAATTTCGCGCGTCTGTAAATTTTAGCCAGTCTTCGGGATTTATCGTTCTTCTGAACTTTGCATCCTTTTTCCGTTGCCTCTGCAACAGCGTTCGGGCCTGTTTTGTGTACCATGGGGGATCAGTTCCTTCTCTTACCAATTTACGAGGTATGAATCTCTCAACAGCTGTTGCTATTATATCTTTGAATTTGAGCCACATCTCGTCTACATTTGCATAGTCAGTTCGGAAGGAATGGAGATTGTCTCTTAGGAAGGCTTCTAGTGACACTTTATCCGCTTTCTTAAATAAAATTATTTTGCGTTTGTTTCTGGTGGATTTGGAAGAAACGATATTGAGCCTAGCTACAACGACCTTGTGGTCACTAATCCCTGTATCAGCTTTTGAAAGCTTGAGTTTCCACGAAGTGAAGACTGGGAACATTTCAGACGCTGACTGCAGACTATTTGTAAGGAAGGAAGCAAATGAGATTATTGGGAAAGGTCTCCGATCGTCGTAAGTACTAGGAAAGTTTTGCAGTATAGCTTTCTTTATTTAATTTTTATGAATACACTCTCTATCGCCCGAAACCAATCTCTAAACCAGTTCTCCAAAGTTTCTGTAGGGAATAGAGCACACTCGTTGACCCATGCCGCCAGGAGATGCTCATCACTTGAAAACTGCCCTCCTTTCAGCTTCAGCTTTCACATGCAGGGACAGCGCAAAGTCGCAAGGAGTGAGGTCTGGCTGGACGGTAAGGAGGGTGCAGCCCGCAGGTACTCGGTGGACGCTGTGACACGGGCGTCGTAGTGGTGCACGGACCGAGTGTCCACTCTGTAAGACTTCGGTCGCAGGTCCCTCCAAAGACTGGATGACTCTGGGCAGGCACTGCTCAGTGTACCACTTGCTGTCATTGTCTTCTGTGTGTCCAACACAACACGCTCCACAGTTTCGATTTTGAAACAAAACACAGCCATCATTTTCTTCTTTACTGGTCGAGATTCTCTGACAGTGACGGGACCGTCGCCATCGTCAACGACCCAAACTTTGTTTTGAATCTTAGTCGGCGTGTCATAATAGTACAGCCAAGCCTTGTCACCTGTGACGATGTTATTCACACAGAGGAAAGGTGCCTAATATGAGACACACTTTTGTAAACCCATTTGAAAGACCTAAAAGTACATGCAATTGTATTTTTTATGATGGTAATAATATCTTGCATTATTTAATTTTATCGTACAATTATAGTATTTGCAATAATAAACAATCTTCCAGAGTAGTTATTAAATCTTCACAAAGAAGGCATTTCGTAGAAATGAGATCAAGGTTTCCTAATATGAGACAGTAATAATATTTTGCTGTAATTATTTTATTACATAATAATGACATCGGAAAATAAAATATTTACGTGTTCATTCATTCCTGTTATCCTTTACTCATTTCACACTACTCATGTTTATATTTACGACATCCGGGGCAAACAAAATTGTCTTCTGTGACACCGCAATCTTCCTGAGCCCAGCGATAACATTTCGTGCAATGTGCCCATTTCTCCCAGTGTTTGCCATCAGAAAAGCGCCCAGTACAGAACAGACACTGTGCATCATCGTCATCACTGCTGTCTGAATCCCCACTGTCATCAAGATGGACATCAGATGCCGAGTCACTAGACGATTCTTCTGATTTAGGTCTACGATTGGAAGATTTTCCACTCTTCTCCCCAAATAACTTTCTCGCTGCTTTCTTTGCTTCAGCCTCTGATTTCTTCTGTTTAGATTCTTGCAATTGCTTCACATAAGCAGTTGAAGTTAGTAACGCAGCAGAGCACGAACGCGATGTTTGATCTATTTGACTATCTCCAGGTGTAACTCTTCCTTGTGGTTTTGCGATGTGTGGGAGCTGTCTGATGTCTGCCGGGCTGACAGCTTGACCATCACCACAGTAGTTTCGTTTTTGACGTCTCTTTCTTGAAGAGCGTTAGCATGGCGATGAATTAAAAATTCATGTTCCCTAAAGATGTTTCTGTTGGAAGAGATGAGACCTGTTTTTCTAAAGGCATTCACAGATGCTTCCATTGTTACTGCTCGGTTGTAAGCTGTCCCAAATAACCAATAATGGGGTGATGGTACGACCTGGGTTACTTACCAACCACGTTTCTATATCTTGAGCACAGTGGGTTTTCAAAGGCCCCATAAATCCGACGTCAAGTGGCTGAATTTTAAGCGTTGAGTTAGGTGGCAAACATACGATATGAACATTGTTTTTTATCTAACACACCGAGATTCTTTGTGTGGGAATAATGCCCATCAAGAATCAAAATGACAATGTCATTTGAAGATGGCTTTACATGACTCACAAAATGATCAAACCACTGAGTAAAAATGTGAGTTTGTATCCAGCCACATGGATGACAAGCTGATATTGATCCTGCAGGTGCACCATCCATCAAGTTCCAGAAAACATTCCAATTTCTGATCATAAAACTAGTCAAATTAATCCCTGTTTATCATAATTTAATCGAATTAAAGTAAACGCAGTTGCCAAAATTTTACTACAATAAATGATGAAATATTGTTATCTCATGATAGTATTGCGTAAATTACATATAAAAAGTCGTGAGAGAACGAGTTCACCCAATATGCGATAGGTATCGTAATATGCGACACTGTCGCGTATTTGGATCCCCATACTATCGCATATTAGGAATTTCGCCATCTTACAAAAAGAATCACACACTTGCTAACAATGTTCGTTGGAAAATGAACCTAACTGTCAATTATTATACGTAATACCGTTACAAATAACAACAATAAAAGAATGCAGTAATATCCACTCACCTCTAAGCTGAAATATTGTCTCAACACCGATGTCGCAAAAACTCCAAAGACAAGAAATTTTGTATCAACCTCTACGTGCTGTGTCCGGCTCAACTATGGCTTCCTACTCGCTGTGTCGCCGTCTGGCACACAATAGGCGTGTTTAAGAAACTCTCCACCATAAGCGCAGTTGGGGTGGGGTGTCTTGTATTAGGGAACTTTCGCATAATAGGTACCTTTCCTCTACTGAGATTCTCCCTTAGGAAACGTCTTTAACATCTCCCGGCACCAAGTCACATGTCGTGTCACCTGCTCTTCCGCCAGTCTATGCGTTACACAGAGACAACAATGTTTCTGTTTCTTTACTCGGAAATGTAGACCCCGATCTAGGGGGGGGGGGGGGGTAAACCGGGGTACCTTCCTCGGGCGGCAGTTTCAGGGGGCGCCAAATTCTAGTTCTCGAAGAAAAAAACCTTGTTTCAGAAAGCGCCTAGCATCCAGCGCACGTTGGTCTGTCGATAATCCATGTTGTTGTTGTGGTCTTCAGTCCTGAGACTGGTTTGATGCAGCTCTCAATGCTAATCTATCCTGTGCAAGCCTCTTCATCTCCCAGTACGTACTCCAGCTTCCATCCTTCTGAATCTGCTTAGTGTATTCATCTCTTGGTCTCCCTCTACGATTTTTACCCTCCACGCTGCCCTCCAATGCTAAATTTGTGATTCCTTGATGCCTCAGAACACGCCCTACCAACCGATACCTTCTTCCTGTCAAGTTGTGCCACAAAATCCTCTTCTCTCCTACTCTATTCAATACCTCCTCATTAGTTACGTGATCTACCCATCTAATCTTCAGCATTCTTCTGTGGCACCCCAATTCGAAAGCTTCTATTCTCTTCCTGTCCAAGCTATTTATCGTCCATGTTTCACTTCCATACATGGCTACACTCCATACAATTACTTTTAGAAACGACTTCCTGACACTTAAATCTATACTCGATGTTAACAACTTCCTCTTTTTCAGAAACGCTTTCCTTGCCATTGCGTCGATAATTCATATGATTTTGAAATGCATTGCTGTTGGTTTCTGAACATTTCTGAACGCATTCTAAGTCGATTTTTGAACGAATCATGAGTTGATTGCGGCCGTAGTGTACGCGATGTCCCTAGTAGGAGAATCCCCGTCGCACCTAGAAATAAAAAGACTTACCCGCAG
The DNA here is from genome assembly GCF_023897955.1 of Schistocerca gregaria. Taxonomy (NCBI): domain Eukaryota; kingdom Metazoa; phylum Arthropoda; class Insecta; order Orthoptera; family Acrididae; genus Schistocerca; species Schistocerca gregaria. The sequence goes on along the minus strand of NC_064929.1, from coordinate 88,384,989 downwards.
ACAAAAGGTGGCGACTGATCCAGATAAACCCGAACGGCTGAATGCCAGTCGCTGTTTGTATGTGTTGTTGACTGGCTGAGCGAATGATCAGCGTTAAGGGGTCGCTTGAACACCCCCCCCCCCCCTCCCCCCGGTAGCAGTAACAGCCGCTTCTCGGAATAGTGCGGGAAACGCGTCGTGCGAACACGTCATAACGCCTAACCGGAGAAAAAAAAAATCGATCTGAGCACTATGGGACTTATCTTCTGAGGTCATCAGTCCCCTAGAACTTACAACTACTTCAACCTAACTAACCCAAGGACATCACACACATCCATGCCCGAGGCAGGATTCGAACCTGCGACCGTAGCGGTCGTGCGGTTCCAGTCTGTAGCGCCTAGAACCGCTCGGCCATTCCGGCCGGCTAAACCGGAGAATAGAGGTGGGATAAGTAAACAGCTGATTCTTGTAGGGATAGTGAAGTTAACGGGAGACAATGACAGGAATAGTTCAAGTGTTCAAATGTGAGTGAATTCCTAAGGGATCAACATTGGTCGCTTGCAGGAATAGTTAATAGATTTTCTGATGACAAGGCTGTGTTACAACGAGGAAGGAGAAGAAACGGGGACATCATGCAAATTGTGAGGAAGAATATGACGATTCCAAATTTATATAAAAATTTCGTACTAATACTACTTTTCGTTGCCATGTTTGAGAAATTGGAGCTTATGAATGAAATATCGAAGTAATTAAAGTATCTCTTGTTTATAGTTGGCCTAATACGCATTTCATATTGTTACTTCGTGAATTTTATTCTATCGCATTATTTATGCAAACGAGGTAGATCAAAGTGATAGTCTGTGCCGAAACAGCCTCGCTTATTAGGCGTATTTTACAATTTTTTTTTAAATTTCAGTCTTTCATCGCAATATAAATTCCTTCTTTTATATTTATATTGCGATCACAGTCGCGAATATAATCAGTGATCTAATAGTGCCAAATGTTTTTTTTTTTTTATTCCAGTCTATGTCGAGCTGGTGAAACTATTTTACAATTGCTGTAATATTAGGAAGACGTATTTCGTTTTATGTAGAAGACAGGGCAGAATAGACGTAATCAAATCGAGAGACCACACCACTTTTGGGCACAATTCTTATTAAAAGCATTTTCAGTATTAGACACGGACATTTTGATTTCCCATTTTTTTGATGAGGTAATAGATTTTTTCGCAGAAAGGAAAGCACGTAGTGTAAGTCTGTAGCAAGATTAGAGAGGAAAACCATGCTGGGACCTAATGATTAAAGAAATGTGCAATGTATTCCTTGTCTCTTGCGTTTGCTACGTTTCGTACCCAATCTTATTGTGTTCTTCTTTTAAGGGTGGGTAGAATGTCAAACCACCGTTTGGTAGCAGAAGATGCACCACAGGGCATTTTAATTTCCACTGTCCCGAACATACAGTTGATGACTTCCATTACAAAATATACAAGCTCGAATTGCACAGAGCGAAGTACAGTGACGTGCGACAGAAGAGTGCTGCGTGAGGAGGCGTGGCTCTGCACTTTGGGACACTTACGACCTAATAACATGTCTCACATTCCCTCGAATATACAGGGTGTTACAAAAAGGTACGGTCAAACTTTCAGGAAACATTCCTCACACACAAAGAAATAAAATATCTTACGTGGACATGTGTCCGGACACGCTTATTTTCCATGCTAGAGCTCATTTTATTACTTCTCTTCAAATCACATTAATCGTGCAATGGAAACACACAGCAACAGAACGTACCAGCCTGACTTCAAAAAAGTTGTTACAGGAAATGTTCAAAATGTCCTCCGTTAGCGAGGATATCTGCATCCATCCTCCGTCGCACGGAATCCCTGATGCCCTGATGCAGCCCTGGAGAATGGCGTATTGTATCACAGCCGTCCACAATACGAGCACGAAGAGTCTCTACATTTGAACCGGGGTTGCGTAGACAAGAGCTTTCAAATGCCCCCCGTAAATGAAAGTCAGGAGGGTTGAGGTCAGGAGAGCGTGGAGGCCACGGAATTGGTCCGCCTCTACCAATCCATTGGTCACCGAAACTGTTGTTGAGAAGCGTACGAACACTTCGACTGAAATGTGCAGAAGCTCCATCGTGCATGAACCACATGTTGTGTCGTACTTGTAAAGGCACATGTTCTAGCAGCACAGGTAGAGTATCCCGTATGAAATCGTGATAACGTGCTCCATTGAGCGTAGGTGGAAGAACGTGGCGCCCAATCGAGACATCACTAAGAATGCCTGCCCAAACGTTCACAGAAAATCTGTGTTGATGACGTGATTGTACAATTGCGTGCGGATTCTCGTCAGCCCATACATGTTGACTGTGAAATTTTGCAATTTGATCAAGTTGGAATGGAGCCGCATGCGTAAAGAGAACATTTGCTCTGAAATGATGATTGACACATTGGCGGATGAACCATTCGCAGAAGTGTACCCGTGGAGGCCAATCAGCTACTGGTAGTGCCTGCACACGCTGTACACGGTACGGAAACATCTGGTTCTCCCGTAGCACTCTCCATACAGTGACGTGGTCAACGTTACCTTGTACAGCAGCAACTTCTCTGACGCTGACATTAGGGTTATCGTCAACTGCACGAAGAATTGCCTAGTCCATTGCAGGTGTCCTCGTCGTTCTAGGTCTTCCCCAGTCGCGAGTCATAGGCTCGAATGTTCCGTGCTCCATAAGACGCCGATCAATTGCTTCGTACGCTTCCTGTCGGGACACTTTCGTTCTGGAAATCTGTCACGATACAAACGTACCGCGCCACGGCAATTGCCCCGTACTAATCCATACATCAAATGGGCATCTGCCAACTCCGCATTTGTAAACATTGCACTGACTGCAAAACCACGTTCGTCATGAACACTAACCTGTTGATGCTACGTACTGATGTACTTGATGCTAGTACTGTAGAGCAATGAGTCGCATGTCAACACAAGCACCGAAGTCAACATTACCTTCCTTGAATTGGGCCAACTGGCGGTGAATCGAGGAAGTACAGTACATACTGACGAAACTAAAACGAGCTCTAACATGGAAATTAAGCGTTTCCGGACAAATGTCCACACAACATCTTTACTTAATTTGCGTGTGGGGAATGTTTCCTGAAAGTTTGGCCGTACATTTTTGTAACATCCTGTAAATGTTTTGCATATAAATCTCATCAGAAAGATTTGCGCTACAAATTGATCGTATTTTTTAAAAACCGATTATTTTTTATATGTTTGCTGTTCTCTCTCAAATGTTCGAGTGGTGGGGGCGTTGGGGGGTGGGGTGACGAGGGGTGGGGGTGGGAGGGTGTCGCCGCTATCAGGTTTTTGCCTCGGTTCGGAAATATTTTGGATGTGGGGCTGTGGAAACGATTGTACAGAATCGAAAAAAATGCTTGAGCATTTAGCCCTATGGTATGACACGCCTGTCTTCTCGTAGCATTTTCCTCACAGCGTCAATGTTTTCCTCCGGAAGCGATGGTCGTGGCCTTAGTTGTGGGATGTGGACACACATCACAGAGTGCAAGAGTCATTTTTTCGAAGCACTAGTCTACGTTTAAGCCACACGCGAAGTTGTACCGCAAAACTGCCCGAATGTCACTTCTTGACCACAGTGCCACACACACTTCGAGCTGACCCTGCTATAGTTGAATTCTTTTATCTTGGAGGATCGGGCATGCCCGCCATGATGCGGGAGATCGCTGCGTTGCCAGTGGCAAACGACGCAGGCGCCGAGAGAAGAAGCACCATAGTAATTAGTTCGCAAACTTATGTTTAGGGCGGAGCGCGCAGTTTATGAAGTAAAGCCACCACGGCTGCGTTAACCCTTTCGCTGCTACAGAGACGTGCTTTGTCATCACTGCACTGCTCGCCTGTGCTGACACACGGTGTACTGAGTGCTTTGACACACTTATCAGTCAAAAACTATTTGGTCCAATAAATTGATTTTTACACGTCTTCTTGACTGATACCTTCCACCTATAAATGACTTAATTTTGTTTCGATGTTCAACGCAGTTACTGTGCAGCATTAAATGTAGTAAACCATTGCACGTAATTTTGAAGAGTTTGCAGAGGTAAAAGTCCATAGCGTATATTTTCCGTATGGTCGATTTTAGTTGCTGCAATGTTGAGAATGAAATGTGCACAATATACCTAAATTTCATGTATAATTTGCTGTATAACAATATCTCATTTAAGTACCAGATTGATGTCGTATGTAATATTGAGAAATATTCCGCCTTTCGCGACTAATAAAAGTTTTATTCATACCAGAGTCATTTCGCTTTTTTCTAAAAAGTTCGGATTAAAACAAAATTAGCGAAGTACACAAAACTGAATTGTGGGCGTAATAAAACATAGAAACCAAAATTTATTGTCAGTGAGGCGAAGTGCGCAAAAAATTTGTGTTTGTCACAACGGACAGCTAAATACTTACCAAACCATAGATCAGTTGACGAAAACATTGAATATGATGATGTTGCCAAAGCAGCAAAGCAAAGAATTGCGTGAATCAATTAGCTCGGCAACGTACGCCCTGAAATTCTGTTCAATAATACTTTTAATACTGTCGCAAAGAATGTATTTCAATATGAATCGTAAAACAGCTACTGCGGAAGAGAAGATATACAAACTAAACAGATAACATGAGTATTGTATGTGTGCCTTTTTATTGTTTTTAATTGCTATGAAAAGAAATATTGGAGGACAAAATTAGAAAAACCGAAAACTTAATATGATTATAATGAAGAGACAAAGAACTGGAAATTTCAAATAAATTGCATTCAAACGAATAAAATTCATGAAGTAAGACACTCCGATAGTGTTTTTAAATAAACAAAATATCAAGCACCAAACAAGGTTTGAACTCAAAAGCCTTCGCTTAGCAGACAAACACCTTAAACATTACGCTAACTCACCTCATCATACAGCTAACTCACCTCGTCATACAAACAATCTCCGGGAGGACTATAAAAGCTCAAGCAAAATGCCGATAAACACTGTTGGTATGAGTATTAATTATTCACGTTTCGTCGAAGTATAATAGGAAATAAACAATTGCCGCTGTTCTTTGTTGCGAAAGGGGTTCCTGAGAATGATAGAAACACCTTTCCTTGCTATCGCCTGAATTATTGCTGTTTGGTTTAATTAATTAATAGAATATGAAGCAATTGGTATAAAGACTGCTTTCTCCAAACTTTGTATAAAAGAAAGTCTGGTATCAAGACATTTATGAGTGAACGTTTCTAAAAGTGAAGACACTCGTCCGTGTTCTGCACTGCAGTCGAGCTGTGGCAACGTCGTTCTCTGTTCATTGGCTGACTGTGTTTTGTGACGTCACATGCGCAGAACGAACCTAAACTCGGCCTTCGTCGTAAATGACGCGCACTATAGTGAACGACTGCAGCCAGAGACTTGGCACAGCGGCTACAATGACAGGAATGTAGTATTGTCGGAACACCGCAACAATCAGCCTCCTGCGACTTATTGTTGCGTCGTATTGTAAAACTTCCTAGTAGCGTTCGTAGTTTAGGTGATGTCCTGTGCGAATTGCAGAGGAAGGAAACACGTACAGCGTGTGTAAAGTGTTGTCATTAATTTATTAGTCAGGGATGACAAGAGAGCAGCCACACACTGGAGTCCCGGCCGCTACTGGTTCGCCGCCGCCGCCGCCGCCGGCTGCTGGTTGACCCGCGCCAGCTGGCGGGCCAGCTCCGCGTAGTGCGACCGCATCCACGCCACGTTCACCGAGATCTTGTCGCGCGCCTGCTTCACCGCCAGCGAAGCCTGCTTCAGGTGGTCCGCGCTCTGCGCCGCGAAGCCCTCAAACTGCGGACACGAGCAGAGCCGGTCAACACTGCAGCTGCGGGCTGACAGTAAATTAGTGAACATCCTGCCACTGTGTATTTTGACTCTCCGGCGGAGACTGTGCTAATTTCAAACGCCCTGGCAGATTAAAACTGTGTGCTGTAGGACGACCTGCGCCCTCTGCCCCTTGCGGGAGAGGGCTCGTACCGACTCAGGAACCCGAGTGTGACTGACTGAAGACTCCTTCCTTCCGGCTCTTCCCAGGTGGCGACTCGTGCTCGGGTAGGTAGTGGCAGAGCGCGCGCCTGGCAAAAGCGGAGGTCTGCGGTACGATTCCTCGTCTGCACACAGTCTTAAGCTGCAGGGAGTAATTAAAATATTGTGCTTCTTATCTTTTTGGTTTCGAGGCCTCTCTTCTACAGTGGCAGTATTGCAAGTAATAGTGAGCTTTGGCTGTCTTTTCGGACCTGAGGCGCAGCGCCGTATAACGATCCTGCCCAGGAATCGGTTAAGTGGGAGATGTGTCTCAGAGCTGGATAGTGACAGATGGTGACGCGAGACTGGTCGTTCGTAGTTTATGTATCGGCCGATAGAGGACAATATTGGATAGGGGGACTGTGATTTTAGTTTCGATTGTGCCCACTAGAGTGCACTAAAGTGAGCGAATGTTTTTATAAAACTGTTCTAGTGTTTTCATAAAGTGTTATTATGTCTTTTTGTGTATGTAAAATGTTATAAATATGTTTTAGCAGTATGAATGATGCGTGAGTGCGGTTTAAGGTTAATATGGAGATAATTGTGTAACGAATTATGTAGTAGGATTTAGTGTGCGACCATTTGAAGAAGTATGGATATGGACAAAGGGGATTTTTGGAGAATAGGTATGTAAAGTAAGATTATGGTAAAGGGAAAGTAAATTCAGGTATAAATAACAACAGTAGATAACTTTATGCATAAGCAAAACTTCAGCCTATTAGATAATTACGCCGGTAAAAAGTGCAGTCGTTAGCTTTACTATTTTGCTATTGGTTATTGATGAAAAGTGCGGACTGACGCGGGAGAATGTTTTTTTGCTATTGGCTTTTGAGTAAACTGACCAGTGGTAAAGCAATATTCTTCGCGCGCCTTCCTCTGCTGGTGGAGAAGACTTGGAGTATTCTAGAGAAGAGTCGGAGCCTAGCCATGAAACAGTTCGAACGTGTGTAGCAGTAGTTCCGATGGAAACGATAAATTGCCGCATCTAGCAGTGTTTCATACATCAGAACTGTTGTGACGTGGCGGCATAATTATTCCGATGTGTATGTAGAAATTTCGGTATTTTTGAGTGAATTTTGTGACGAGAAAAGACATATATTCCGCTTCGCGTATTGAGCAGGTCGGTGGCTAAAAACTGTGACTGTTTTTGACTGAGAATGCTCGCCAAATATTAAGTCTGTCGGTACCAAATGCAATCAGTATTTTTGTAGGTATTACGTTTTCAGGAAATGCAACGCCATAAACTTGCTAACGAGAGTGAAAGGTATTGTGAGTGACTGTGTTAAGACTAGCCCGGGCTTGGCAGTGATACGTGTTCAACTAAGTTTCAGAATATATTAATTGAGGACAAAATTTCCAACCTTTCATTAGTGTGAAAACTTTCTCCCGAAACGTAAATTAGTTACTTACATTGCAGCCTGGTTCACTCGGCTTCCCTACTGATGACATGCTGAGACAATGTTCACAGGAAGGTGCAGGTCCGTCGTAAAGGGACGGAAAGAACGGCGCCGCCGCAGACTGGCCAAGTCTCGTTTAAATGTGAAATATTTCACTTACATTAAAGCATGTTCAGTGTTCAAACATGCAAATGAGAAAGTATTGTGCGTGTTAGCGCACTGCAGTGCACTAAACGTTGCACGCTTCTGTACAGAATGGGATCTTCCAGCGCCGCCCCGTGGGGCAGTGAGTCAAGGGTGACGGGGAACACCTGTCAGCTTATTAGAGGGCACGCGCTGCCCCTACAGGACACCCGCCGAAACGTGGCAGTTTCCGAGTCTTCAGCGGATTCGTCTTTCGGGAACTCATTCGTAGACTACAGTATTATCCCATTCACCTAAACTATCCATTCTTTGCAGCGACATCCGAGTGTTAGACTAGTGCTGTCCATTTTCGCATTCCCTGCATTTCACGAGATCCAATATATCCTGCAACAGCTTCTTAATCGTGCACACGTTAGCAAGGAACTTTACAGTCGTGGGTAGCGACATGCACATACACAGATGGCTGTAGTATTACGTACACAAGATATAAAATGCCAGTGCATTCTTTTGTATTCAGGCGATTCCTATCGAAATCGTGGCCGACCTGATAATGGCCGCACAACGGGAATTAACAGATTTGAATGTGGAATGTTAGTTGGAGCTAGGTGCACGGGACATTTCATTTCGTAATTCGTTAGGCAATTCAATATTCCGACATCTACAGTGTGGAGAGTGTGCCGAGAATACGAAATTTCAGGCATACCTTATCCCACGCATTTAAACGGCGTGAGTCTGAGGCAGACACCTGCACGCAGATGCGGGGAAGAAGGTTCCCCAGAACATACTGTCTTTTTCTGCGGGCAATACGCGAACAACAGACATAGACTACTCTTAGATTACACAGATACAGACATAGATATATCCACAGCAATAAGAGACGAAGAACAATGGGCACAATTAAACGCACTGACAAACAGTATTTCAAAAACAACACATGAAGAGTATATGCGGACACGACATCACAGACATGCCTATGTGCAGCGTAACAGAAATTTCCAGATGGAGGGCAGTGACACCCACAGTGACAGCGAAAACGGTGACAATGAGGAAGAACAGGAGGAGGAAGCTGAGATGTGACAGTGAATAAGCTAAAGTGCTGGCGATCTAGCCAAGAAAACACCAAATGCTGTACATGGATGCGCACCTAATGTAGTTAATACGTAGGATTAGTAACAAATACGGTAAGCAGCATTATTTCTCTACTAATAACCATTTGTGTGTGTGTGTGTGTGTGTGTGTGTGTGTGTGTGTGTGTGTGACTGGCGGTCAAGAGCTCCAAGAAACCATTCCGAGGTATTCACCGTCAGTCACACTCCGTGATGGTACTAACAAATCTCTCATCTATCCTATCTTCTTTTTATATTCTCCTTAAAAAACAACAAAATTTTATTTATATTTTCGTTGCGTTGTTTAGAGGGAAGAGACCAAACAGCGAGGTCATCGGTCTCATCGGATTAGGGAAGGACGGGGAAAGAAGTCGGCCGTGTCCTTTGAAAGGGACCATCCCGGCATTTGCCTGGAGCGATTTAGGGAAATCACGGAAAACCTAAATCAGGATGGCCGGGCGCGGGATTGAACCGTCGTCCTCCCGAATGCGAGCGAGTCCAGTGTGCTAACCACTGCGCCACCTCGCTCGGTTTATTTGTATTTCAATCTTAAATTATTGTTATTTTGAAAAGTATCATTCTTTGTAACTGTTGTAGATAAAACAAAAGGAAAGAAAACTGTAAAAAGATGAAAAACGAAAATTGTAAGATGTACGACCTGTCTTAAACATAAGGTAACAGGTCTATAATTTGCGAATAAAAGAATAAAAAAATAAATAAATACATCCGACCACAGACAATGCAGTGGCCGACGGCCTCCATTAACGACCGAGGGCAGCGGCGTTTGCCTAGAGTTGTCAGTGCTAACAGACAAGCAGCACTGCGTGAACTGAGCACAGAGAGAAAAGTGGGACGTGCGACGATCGTATCCGTTGGGGCAGTGCAGAGAAATGTGGCGTTAACGGGTTACGGCAGCAGACGACCCAAGCGAGTGCGTTTACTAAGAGCACATCACCTGCAACACCTCTCCTGGGCTTGTGGCCTAGTCGACCGGAAAACCGTGGCCCACAGTGACAAGTCCCGATTTCCGTCGATACGTACTAATGGTAGCGTTTGTAATATTATTGGGATTTCCGTAGTATGAAAAAGACAATGTGTCTGTCGACCGAATGTATCTGAGTAAGTTCTCCAGAGAACGAAAGACTGAGTGAAATTGTAGAAGTCGCGTGATATGACGTGACCTGCTCTAGTGCAGAGCGCCAAAGATTTCTATTGCGATCCGATATACTCAAAAGCGGCCAAGGACATTTTTTAACCCCGACGGAGGTGAAACAAAATATGAGACACTATGTGAAAACAAAATGTGTACTAAATCCAATATCACTTATGTTTATTCTGGCTGTACGTGTAGTCGCACTTTATTACAGTTCATTGTAATTTATAATTAAAAATATGGAATGTGAGTCGTTTCGATGTCAAACTTCTCAGTATATCAAGAAGTATGACATAGAAAAAAAAATAAAAACCATGAGTATTTGCCTCTTTCTGAGGAATTACCACAAAAGCTTGTTTATGTGACGTTGTCAGGGACGATAAGGTGTGGAAAAATGTTTAAAGTAAGTTTCTCTTTAGCTTATTAAAAATTAATTATAAACTGTATGCAGTTATTTGATTTGTTATTTAAATAGCAATCACCACTCAATTTCTCATGTCCTATGTTCATAAATGTTTAATTGTCATTTTAGTCACTGAAAGCCGGCAGCGGTGGCCGAGCGGTTCTAGGCGCTTCAGTCCGGAACCACGCGGCTGCTACGGTCGCAGGTTCGAATCCTGCCTCGGGCATGAATGTGTGTGATGTCCTTAGGTAAGTTAGGTTTGGCCGCACGGGATTAACCGAGCGGTCTGCGGCGTTGGTTCGAGTCCTCCCTCGGTCATGTGTGTGTGTGTGTGTGTGTGTGTGTGTGTGTGTGTGTGTGTTTGTCCTTAGGATAATTTACGTTAAGTGGAGTGTAAGCTTAGGGACTGATGACCTTAGCAGTTAAGTCCCATAAGATTTCACACTTTTGAACATTTTTTAAAGTTAGGTTTAAGTAGTTCTAAGTCTAGGGGAACTGATGACCTCAGATGTTAAGTCCCATAGTGCTTAGAGACATTTGAACTTTTTTTTTGTCACAGAAATCATCGACGGTTCCATAGGACGAAGTAACGTGAAAGAAGTTGTCGTAATCACCAACCTACCATTCATCAAAAAAAATGGTTCAAATGGCTCTGAGCACTATGGGACTTAACTGCTGTGGTCATCAGTCCCCTAGAACTTAAAACTACTTAAACCTAACAAACCTAATGACATCACACACATCCATGCCCGAGGCAGGATTCGAACCTGCGACCGTAGCGGTCGCGCAGTTCCAGACTGTAGCGCCTAGAACAGTTCGGCCACAACGGCCGGCTGGCATTCATCACTGAAAGGCAATTCGCAGTACTTCATTTCCAAACGTAGCTCCCTTTGGTAATCTTGTTGAAATCCAGGCTCGGTAGCTATCCGGCGAAAATTTGATTGCAATTCCCAGAAAAGTGTATCAAAATTACTGATCGATTCTTTCAAGTATCCGACACGTCATTGCCCGGAACAAGGTGTGCTTATGTAGAAATCCGGCGTACTCGCACGAGGCCAAAAAACGACATCTTCTAAAACATCAGCTACCATAGTTAACAGCAAAATACTCTCTCCATTTCCCCCCATTCAAAGTATTTATAATAATATACTGGCGCTCGAACAGGGGCGCAACCAAAACTTTTGCTTGCGAACTTGTTCTGAAGCGCCACATATATAATTTATATTAATAGTGCCTACTGAAAAATTTCTGTTCTGTTGCTTAATTTTTGTCTTTTTATTTCTTACACATCAATTCCAATGACAACACTGCAGGAACCAAATAAGACGGACGAAAACGCGGAAAAATTTAACCAAGTTAACCGACCGACAAAGAAAACTACAGCGGTGAGTACTATTTTCAATTCTGGCAGTCGAACCTCATTAGTATCCAATAATGACCGAAGCATCTGTAAATCCCATCACGTAGTTTCCTGCCTAAAATCTGATTTCAGTAGAAATTAGCATATTAGAAGCATTAGTTGCATTACGATAAAATTTGTAAATTTTTCATGTTTGAATGTTGTCATCCATATTCGTTCACGGCGTTGGAATTCTTTTGTTTTATTTCTGGCGCATCCATATTGTCTTCCCCACTAGTATCGCCAATTGTTTATATGTCGTATGAGTTAAGTAGACTGTCCCAGTAGGCAACAATGAGCACGTCATAGCCCCGTTACCGCGTTGTTGACAACTGGCGAGCGCGCAGCGTTCAAATTCCCTCGCACGCCCCATCACTGTTTACAAACACAGACGCGATGGTAGACAATCGCACACAATTGACAGATGACGTTGACGAAATGACCGACGTGCCTTCCCACCTCGGATCGACACTTAAGACAGCACGGACTGAGAGTACTTCTGAACCTACTGACGTTATTAGACACAGGACGAATACGGAAATGAATCAAATGACTGAAATGATTCCAGCTCAAACTTCCGTAGGTGCCGAATATACCGACTTCTAGGATCGACTTACCGCCCCCCCCCCCCCCCCTCCCAGTGATCTTGGCTGCAAGAAATGAAAGAAATAATGGCTAAATTAGCTGAAAATCAAGTGACAAAGGCAGACCTATTTAATCTTGTAACAAAAGATGAAATTAGTAATTAAGCAACACGTCAAGAAATTCAGACTACTCTTGACTCATTTAAAACTGAGTTAAATGCCAAAATTGTTCAAGAAGTTAAAACATTAAAACAAGAACAATCAGAAAACATCGAGCGTAAACTCGACCAAATACATAAGCAAAATGAAGCTAAAATAGATACTCTGCTTCAGGCAGCTTGTACGGAATTAGACAAACAAACGTCCGACAATTTTAGTGAAATAAACCGCGATATTACTGGCAAAAACTCGCGTGTCGAAATAATTGATCAGCACTTACACAGGATCAACAACAGCGTTGGTACTGTCAAGAACAAGTAGACCGCCTGACAGATGAAATTAAACAGTTATCATTGCACACCGAGAAAAAAAAGCCGAACATCTCAGCGAGAAAGTAAAAAGTTAGGTGAAAAATACCAAAATTGGTTGTTATCTAAGGATGAAGATATCGCAAATAAATTGCAAACTGATTTACCGGAAGCAGTCCAAACAGCCACACTGAATGTCTTAAAACACCTGGATCGTCACAGGAGACACCATTGCGAGCGAATTAGGAATAATCAGACGTGCAGTGACAAACAAATTGGCAATAACGCAACGATTGCAAAACCTTGAGCAGCAAGCTCAATCGAAAGGCACAGAACAGTCTCAGCGCTATCTACGCTCTTTGCTGTCAGTAAGCGACGTAGATGAGGAATCACAAAACAACCAGTACCCCACAGACAACAGACCCAATCATGCAAACACGCAGCGTCGGCCTGAGTGGCCGAGCGGTTCTAGGCGCTACAGTCTGGACCCAAGCGACCGCATGGTCGCAGGTTCGAATCCTGCCTCGGGCATGGATGTGTGTGATGTCCTTAGGTTAGTTATGTTTAAGTAGTTCTAAGTTCTAGGGAACTGATGACCACAGCAGTTAAGTCCCGTACTGCTCAGAGCCATTTAAACCAAACACGCAGCCTCAACCAATAAATTGGTCCTCTAATGAAAGGAGAGAGTCTTCGTAAACACAGAAACTACCAGTTCTTCAATCCAGACAAAAGGAATTGTATTTCTCAAATCTTCCTCTAGTATTTTTCCGAATAGCTGGACGGACATACAACGAATCCAATATGTCACAGGACATATTACTGTGAATCCGCAATAAGGGGCATCGAGAGGCTCGATCGAAGCCATACTTCGAAAATCCATTATTTGACAAGTTTTGGGGCGAGGGAGTACAGAAGAGTCGAAGGAAAGAATTTTATCAGGTTGAACCCTTTAATTCAAATTTTCTGTCTATATTATGCTCGTTAAATCTCGTTCATGGGGAGAATCGCGCCAGTTCAAATAACAACAGTTGGCAATCCCCGAATTACAATAACAGTAATTCTTCTCAGGCGGACAATACAAAACGCAGGTACCACAACAGCGTCAACAACGGTAGCTATAGCGGTAACTCTCAATCGAAAATAGACAATAACTACCCATACAAGCGAAACCGGAATAATAATCGGAGTCGTTAGAATCCTACGAATGACACAGAAATTAGCTCCGTACCAGTCGTATGGCAATAATTCAAAGCAATGAACAAACAGCGCAGCCGTGGAATGCAAGTCAACAACAATCGCCCGTGTATTACACTATCATTACACTATCAAATTTCTTGGTAAAGATTTGATCAAAGATGTGATATAATATATTTGACAAAGATCTTTGACGTAGCGCTAGAAGGGGTATTACACTGTCATCAAATTTTTCGTCAAAGTTGAAGATGGCTGACAATAACTTGTTATTAACCGCAGCAGTTGCACGTACCGCAATTGCATTGTGTGCACATGCGGAAAAAAGTGGGGGAAAAAAAGGAACCATACATACGAGGTTGACAGTCTTAAATTCCTGGGATTACAACTTTATAGGAGGAGCACACCACAGAACAAATCTGTATTTGCAATTCGAGTGTTAGCAGACATAGGCGACATAAAAATGAAAAAGCTTGCACACTTTCATTCCATAATGTCATATGGGGTAATATTTTGGGGTAAATCTTCAAGTAAATGGAACGAAAAATTAATCTAATCTGGGTGAAGCCGTGGGTTTTACAACGAGACGATAAAAGCGTTCAACAAAACTTGTTACGTGAGCTTACAGTGGAAGACGTCAAGTCGTACATCAATTACTTAAGAATGGATGAGCATACATTTCTGTGTGTGCTCAGTTAAGTGTATCCTCATATCACAAAGCACAATATTCACTTAAGAACTGCTACATCTTCAGAAGACGGGCTCACTGTAACACTCCGATTCCTTGCTACAGGAGAGGGTTATGTTAGGTTAGGTTATGTTAGGTCAGGTCAGCTTTGGTTTCCAAACTTCTTAGTCTATTTTTGTATTCAGGGTGGCTCACGTTGTAAAGCGCCTCATCAGCTTCATACATCTCTATTAATTTTGTAGTTGTCGACACACACCAATTGTATTTACCGGCAATGTTTATAAATACACTACAGACGACAGAACGCTGCAGCGATGCTAGCGCTCCATTGCAATGAACAGAAGACAAGCGATTTCTTTGATCAAATCTACAACGAGGCCCTAGATTTGGTCAAATATTGGACGACATTTGACAAAGTTTCTATTATACCATCAAAAATCTTTGACAAAGATATTGGACAAAGAAATTTGATAGTGTAATACCGGCCTTACCAACACAGTCAAAATAATAACGCAATTATCGTCAAAATTACCACACCTCTCAGCAGAACTACGGTACACAGCCTAACAATAATTTTCAGCCATCATTCACTCAACCGAATAAGAACAGCAACAGCCAAGTACCACGTAAAAACTACAACCTCCTGTTTTTTCACCCAAGCTTTTGATCCCGAAAGTTTCGAGCCTCAATTTGAAACTCGTTTCGTTCGAATTCTATTCGCCGACAAATAGTGGAGGCGAATAAAAGCCGCGAATTTTACAAACAACAACAGTACTTGGAATAGCCAGCAGACAATGGAAAACTAGTCCCACCACCTGACGAGTCTCTTAACGTTGCTGACACACAACGAGGGGGTAGTTGCTTCCACCGACGTTCTAATAACGCATTTGTTTTGCGGCGTAATGACAAACACAGTATACGAGACGAACTACTACATGAAAACGTCATTACTGAAACAGACGACTCGTACGACGATGAAATACAGGCAGTAACATATGTATGTTTACAAGGAACTAAAACGACCGCTATCATGGACACAGGAGCAAATGTAAATGCCGTTTCCCTTGTTTGTTTAAACAATTGTCAAATACTGTAAAGATATCGACTCTCCCTGTTCAAAACTGCACTATAACCGGAGCTAAAATCTAGCAGGTCCATAAAATTAACATTCAAGCTGTAATGACGATTCAGTTTGTGCATTGTTGTACAAAGCATTATCCTTGTAGTGAAAAATTTATCTGTCTCATGTTTGCTTGGCATGGAATTCCTGCGCCAAACGAGAGCTAAAATCGACATTTATGATCGAATCTGTGCTTTGAATGTTAACGACCGAGGAATTGTTTTACAATTAATTAAAGAGAAAGTTCGGAATCATTCGTTAGGTCATCGATTGAAATTACATCGATTGATAAGAAAGTACAAAAATCCTTGCGACTATTGGGACGTACCTGACAATAAACTTTACGACTCTTCCAGAGAGAAATGAAATTGTTGCCAAAACTCAGGAATCGACCGACTTAAATGACCAGCAGCGACAAGAACTTCACCGACTTCTAAACACTTTCATCCATATTTTGTTCTACGAGACCTGGAACAGTAACGGATGTTGAATATCAAATGGAAGCAATTCCTCACTCCACCTTTTGCAGAACAACATACGCAATTACCTTTTCTCGCCGAGAAGCGGTAAAAAAAGAAATTAAAAAGACGTTAGCATAGAAAGTGATTGAGACCCTCAGATTCACCCTATACCAGTCCCTTGAACTGATAATACGGTACGTCTGGTACTCGATGCCGGGAATATAAATAAAATTATTGTCCCTGTCAGAACACGTCCTGAAGCTCTCGATGAGAGAGATTTAATGGTGACCGCTATTTGTCTAGTATCGATTCAAACTGTCATACTGGCAAGTGAAACTTCACGAAGAACACGAGAGTACACAGCCTTTCATTTTAGTGGACGTTCCAACGAATTCAGAGTGATGCCTTTCGGTTTGAATGTCAGATCAGTGTATTTATTTCTGCACACGACCATGTACATGGACAGAATTTATTAGATGAAGTTACCGTTTATGTAGATGATCTATTGACCGCTACTAACACTTGCGAAAAGCAAAATGAACTCATTCAAAAGGTATTTCAGAAATTTCTTGAATATGGTGTCACAGCTAACCTTGTTGTTGTTGTGGTCTTCAGTCCTGAGACTGGTTTGATGCAGCTCTCCATGCTACTCTATCCTGTGCAAGCTTCTTCATCTCCTAGTACTTACTGCAACCTATATCCTCCTGAATCTGCTTAGTGTATTCATCTCTTGGACTCCCTCTACGATTTTTACCCTCCACGCTGCCCTCCAATGCTAAATTGGTGATCCCTTGATGCCTCAGAACATGCCCTACCAACGGGTCCCTTCTTCTAGTCAAGTTATGCCACAAGCTCCTCTTCTCCCTAATTCTATTCAATACCTCCTCATTAGTTACGTGATCTACCCACCTAATCTTCAGCATTCTTCTGTAGCACCACATTTCGAAAGCTTCTATTCTCTTCTTGTCTAAACTATTTATCGTCCACGTTTTATTTCCATACATGGCTACACTCCATACAAATACCTTCAGAAACAGCTTCCTGACATTTAAATCTATACTCGATGTTAACAAATTTCTCTTCTTCAGAAACGTTTTCCTTGCCATTGCTAGTCAACATTTTATATCTTCTCTACTTCGAACATCATCAGTTATTTTGCTCCCCAAATAGCAAAACTCCTTTACTACTTTAAGTGTCTCATTTCCTAATCTAATTCTCTCAGTATCACCCGACTTATTTCGACTACATTCCATTATCCTCGTTTTGCTTTTGTTGATGTTCATTTTATACCCTCCTTTCAAGACACTATCCATTCCGTTCAACTGCTCTTCCAAGTCCTTTGCTGTCTCTAACAGAATTAGAATGTCATCGGCGAACCTCAAAGTTTTTATTTCTTCTCCATGGATTTTAATACCTACTCTGAATTTTTCTTTTGTTTCCTTTACTGCTTGCTCAATATACAGATTGAATAACATCGGGGATAGGCTACAACCCTGTCTCACTCCCTTCCCAACCACTGCTTCCCTATCGTGCCACTCGGCTATTATAACTGCCATCTGGTTTCTGTACAAATTTTAAATAACAGTTAAACTTAAGAAGTCTAAATCTGCCCGTTCTCAAATCAAATTCTTGGGTCCCATCATTTCCCCAGATGGAATCAAACCCGATCCGGACAAAATAAGTGCAGTCAAAAATTTTCCTACACCAACCACTAAGCGACAATTGAAAAGCTTTCTTGGCCTGGTCTCTTTCTCCATGAAATTTCTATCCAACCAGGTAATGAACAAGTCTTCACTGTCGAAACTGATCAAGAAAAGCACACGTTGGAATTGGACTCCAGAATGCCAACAAGCTTCCTATTCTAGAAAACAAGCTCTTGTCAATAGCCCTATCTTACACCATCCCGACATGACACAAGAGTTTTGCATCTCATCTGATATTTCCTTTCAAGCGCTTGGCGCCATTCTCTTTCATGCAGTCAAAACCAACAATGCTCAGGAAAATAAGATTATCAATTTCGCAAGTCGAGTGTCATCTGAAGCAGAAAGGTCGTATTCAGTAACCGAACTCGAGGCACTCACAGTGATTATGTTACTTAAACGCTTCAACTACTACATCTCAGGCTATGAAGTAAAAGTATTTTCCGATCACCAAAAACTGAGTTTTCTCCTCTCCTGCAAACTGCTACACCCTCGTTTGACCCGATGGTGCTTATTCTTACAAGAATATCATTTTGAGATTAATTTACATAAAAGGTAAAGATAACGTTTTGGCTGACGCATTCTCCCAAATGCCGGAAGGATCTACAGATTCCAACGACCTTCTAGAACAAACGTCCAACTATCGAATACTATTAAGGAAAGGCACTTTGCACCGAAGATATTTTCTTCAATTGTGCAATCATATTGAACAGTTGCAGAACTCAGATCGGAGATGGGACAAAATCAAGCATTTGGTCACCATCAATACTGACCATCCTGTATGCAAACGCTTCAAGATGCACAACAATGTCTTATTTCATCGGACATCTCTTACAAGCGACAACTGGGTTGTCTGCATTCCTAACAAGGGAACCTCCCCATCGCACCCCCTTAGATCAATCGAGAAAACAGGAAGAAGTTGTGTGGAACTACGAAAAAACAAACAAAATATACAAACTGAGTAGTCCATGCGCAAGATAGGCAACATTAAGGGTGGTATAATCTCAGGACCGCCGTGGTCCCGTGGTTGCCGTGAGCAGGTAAGGCACGAGAGGTCCTTGATTCAAGTCTTCCCTCCAGTGAAAAGTTTAATTTTTTATTTTCAGTTTATGTGACAAACTCTTAAGTTTTCATCACTTTTTTGGGAGTGATTATCACATCCACAAGAAAACCGGAATCGGGTAAGGTAGAAGAATCTTTTTACCCATTCGCCAAGTGTACAAGTTAGGTGGGTCGACAACATATTCCTGTCATGTGACGCACAAGTCGTCACCAGTGTCGTATAGAATATATCAGACGTGTTTTCCTGTGGAGGAATTGGTTGTCCTACGACCTTGCGATCAAATGTTTTCGGTTCCCATTGGAGAGACACGTCCTTTCGTCTACTAATCGCACCGTTTTGCGGTGCGGTCGCAAAACACAGACACTAAACTTATTACAGGGAAGAGAAACGTCAATGAACAAACGGACAGATCATAACTTTGCGAAAATAAAGAAAGTAAACTTTTCACTCGAGGGAAGACTTGAACCGAGGACCTTTCGTTCCATAGCTGCTCACGCTAACCACGTGACCACGGCTCTCCTAAGCTCGAAATGGCCTTGGTGTTGCCTATATTACGCATGGACTACTCAGTTTGTATATTTTGCTTATTTTTTCATAGTTGCACACAACTTCTTCCTGTTTTGTCGATTGATCTGTGTTCAGTTTTTCAAGGTCTATCCAGTGTGCCAGCTTATATCTAAATCTGAGGGGGTGCGATGGGGAGGTTCCCTTGTAAGGAATTTGAAGAACATCTCTTATGGCACATTCATATCTCTTGGGGACATTTTCGCCCCGAAAAATGTAAGCGAAAAAAAATTCTAACATGTTTTGTTAGAATTTATTCTGCATCGATTTCACTCCAAACGAGTTGATTTCTCAGCAAAGAAGACAAAATGAATGGATTAACCCCGTTCCTAAAGCACAAATTGCAAGCCTAGAACTTGATGCAAAAATCCGACAAGCGTTAATTCCACTCACTACCCAATCTCAAATCCGCAAGAAAGCTTCGACGCTAACGTACACAAAGTTTAGGAATATAAACCAGGTGAAAAGGTACTCTTGAGAACACATTTTAAGCCATAACTTATTCTTGAGAACCGTAAATGGCAGTCGCTTTTTCAGGGACCGTATATATGGAAGCCTAATGTCGGATGCAATTTATTAGTAGACCCAGTAAGTGGCAGAATTAAAGGATTGGATCACCACGCTGATTTGAAGAAGTATTATTGCAAGGAGTGAGTAATCAAACGCACCACCAATTACCAACGGCAATGTTAACAACGTCTAGCATTGCGTATGACGGAGAAATAGCTAACTAGTTTAACAACAACGACACGATTTATGTATGTCAACAACAGCGCTCACATATAATCACTGAAGTCCAATTTATTATCTCAGAACAACATAAAACATGAACATGTGGCATAAACATGACATCTCTTGATGAATGAAAACATCAGTCTCAACTCACAGTAGTAATGGTTCAAATGGCTCTGAGCACTATGCGACTTAACTTCTGAGGTCATCAGTCGCAGAGAACTTGGAACTATTTAAACCTAACTAACCTAAGGACATCACACATATCCATGCCCGAGGTGGGATTAGAACCTGCGACCGTAGCACAGTAGTAATGGATAATGTAATAATGAAAAGAATAGAGATCATCGAATCTCAAAGAGAAGCTCGCGGCATACAACCACGTAGTTTCAAGTTTCAAGTTTTCGATTTCAGTATATTTTATGGCAAAGGACGAGCTAAAAACGCCGCCTACCTCAGATGAAATGAATAAGCATTCACTTTTAGTTTAAGGTTGTTATGTCACAAATAAGCGAAGCTATTCAGATAAAGAAGATTATATAATGTAGAACTCCCAATAAGGATTCTTCGGCAAAAAAACAACAAAAAAACACGACGTCACCATTACATTGACACTAACACTGTTTCAGCGAGACGAAAAAGAAATATGTCACACACCCGAGTGAGATGCTGAAAGAATTTTTTTTTTTTTTAAATAAACTATACGGTAAGACACCCTCCGTCTACACGGCAAAACTTCCTTAGCCGCGAAGTTTTTAATTATAAGATATGGTAACTGTGACGTTCCCAGTAAAGCAGCGCTAACTGCTATAAAAGCAGAAAGATATATGCAAACGTGCGTGATGGTAACGATTTATACTCGTCCTACGAGAACGACAGCTCAAAGAAGGTCTTCGTTGTTATCAATAATTTCTATAAACGTATATGTGTATAAAATGTTTCGCACAGTTAAAGGATACCCTCTAAGCTACAGTGAACTACAGTACGTATAGAGAGAAAACGACGCATTCCTGAGAGAAGTGCGTCCACAGCTCTGGCTGATATTCTCTGTAACTCCTCCCGAACAGACCACGAACGCCCAACGGTACTGACCGGCCGCCGTGTCATCCTCACCGGCCATCGGTCTCACTGGATGCAGGTATGGAGGGGCATGTGGTCAGCACACCGCACTCTCCGCCTTATGCCGGTTTTTGAGACCGGAGCTCGCTCGCACATAACTGAGGTTTGACCCTCGGCTGGTGGTGAAGTACTAGCACCTCTGGGGCACTTCTCCTTCGGCCTTTGTGGGGGAAATTGCTTGAAGGTGCTGTAATGGACTTGGTGTTGCGCTGTTTTTATTCTTTCTTTTTTTAAGATGAAAGAATAGTTAGAGGGATAGTAGGAGAAGCACGAAAACGAACGGCCCAATTGACTGGCTGGCGTAGTATTTAAAAATGACAGATGAAAGGATAGTAGAAGGGACAGTGAGAGAGTGAAGAAAACGAATGGCCCATTGACTAGCCGGCAGCTTATAAGTAAATGACAGATTAAAGGAAACGAGGAGGGACAGTAAGAGTTGAATGAAAGCGAAAGGCCATTGTCCTGGCCTCGTCTTCATGGCGGCGTCGGTGACGTCTGTGGCAGACGATCATGAGGGGATGAAGTGGACGGGCGGGGGGGGGGGGGGGGGGGGGGAAGTCAGAGAGTGGCAGATGGAGATGGAGAAGTGAAAAGGGAAGGCCTGTAATGATTAGGCCGACATTGGGGGGGGGGGGGGCTGAAGGGCGGTGGGGGTGGCGAGAGGGGCGGGGACGATGCCATGATGTCATGATGAGATGGATGAGATGGAGCGGTGATATGAAAAAGATGAAGTGACATGAAAGTGACTAGTGAATGGCAAGTCATGGGGGGGTGGAAGAGAAGGTCAGGCCAGCGGGTGATGGTCAGGTGGTGGACACGGGTGCCCAGGGAAAGGATTAGGGGATTGGAAGAGCAGCAGGTTTGCTGGTAGAAGGAAGTGGATGTGGAAAGGATGCGGGAGTGAAGCAGTGGTACTTCGGCCTGCATGTGAAGTTCTTGGGTAGGGAAGTCGAAAGGGAGGTGGAGGGCACGCCGGAGAGCTTGATTTTGGACGGTTTGGAGTTGGCGGAGGTGGGTGGTTGCCCCACACCACAGCCGCGTATTCAAGAATGGGACGAACGAGGGAGGTGTACAATGTGACGGCAAAGTGTGTAAGGAGTGAAGAGGTGGTGTTGATGAGCGGGTAGAGCAGGCATAGTCGCCCTGTTGCCTTTCAACACGTCATCAATGTGGGGGCGCCAAGTAGTTTGCAGTATAAGTCCAACGGACTACCAAGGACAGACACCTGCAGGAGCCAAATGGGAATGTGGCGCCGGCAGATGATAAGGGCTTGGGTTTTAGAGAGATTAAATGCCAGGCACCAGGTCCTAGCCCATTCGGTAAGAGAATCTGTTGCCCCTGGAGCCGCTGTTGAAGACCAGCCACACTTTGAGAACGAGAGAAGAGCGCAGTGTCATCCTCGTAGAGGGCTAAATGCACCCTTGGTGCCGAGGGCAGGTCGGCTGTGAAGAGGGAGTAGAGTAGCGGTCTTAGTATGCTGCTTTGCGGTACTCCTGCCCTGATACATCATCGCATAGATTTCCCCTTGGCGATCCGAACGTGGAAGGTGCGACCTTCCAGGTATGTGGCTATTAGCCGCACATCGGACACTGGAAAGCTGAGTGAGAATAACTTGTAGAGCAGCCCTTCACGCCAGACCAAATCAAATGCCCTGGACACGTCGAGCAGTATGGGCCCGAAGTACTCCCTACGTTCTATGGCGTCCAGTGCCTCTTCTACAAGGCGCAGGGGTTGGTGAGCGGTTGCATGACCCTGCCTGAAGCCAAACTGCTCAGCAGGCAGGACTCGTTTTCGAGCAATGTGGATGAGCAGTCATTTAAGGCACAGCCTCTCGAATACCTTGGAGATGGTGGGCAAGAGGCTGATGGGATGTTAGCTGGCAGGGGAACAAAGATCCTTCCCAGCCTTGGGGATGGCGACCACCTCGGCATGTTTCCAGACAGTAGGAAATTGCCTGGTTGTGAGGATGTTGTTGGGGGTGGCCGTCAGAATGAGAATAGAAGCTGGGGGTAGCTGCTTGAGGAGGGCATTAGTCAGTTTGTCGGGGCCACCAGCTTTCTTGGAATTGAGGTACCGCAGTTGCAGTTCAACCTCTTCTTCGTTGATGGGAGTGATATGATCCTCAGGGTCCTGGAGGGCAAGGAGTTGTGGGAGGTGTGCCGTCACGAGGTGGATACGGTTGGGGTTGACAGGGTCATCGAGCAGGGTGAAGTTGTGCACGAAGACATCGGCCAGAGTATTTGCCTCAGCGTCAGGTTCGCTGGAGGGGGGGGGGGGGATCCGTTGCCCTCGTCGCAAAAGGCATTTTCTGAGCCTCCATGCAGACTGATCACTCAGGTCAATGGCGGAGATTTTGTCTGCCCATGACTGATTGCGGTGGTCTTGTACTGCAGCCTTGATCTGCTGCTGCAATCTATTGATTCAGCACTTGGTAGCTGGGTTCTGAGTAAGTGGCCATTCTCAGATGGTCCGTTTTTGTGATGAGAGCACGGATATGAGGAGGGAGTGGACACAGATGGTCCGGGGGTTGTTCCAGACGGTGAGGGGTCGCTGGAGCTGCAGCATCGAGAGCGATGGCGGTGAGGTGGGTAAGGGTGCGACCTGTGTCCATTTGATCAGCAGCAGGAAAGGTGAGTAGGGCTGCTTCAACCCGTCGCTGGTAGGACCGCTAGTCAATACCACAGATGTTCAGGCCATCACGCGGCACAGAACGAGATTAATGGAGCAGACGACCGGCTGGTGATCGGAGGCCAGAGCGATGTGGGTGGCTGCAGTGATGGGGTGGGGAAGACCTTTCAAAACTGCGATGTCTAAGACATCTGGGAGACGTCCTCCAGTGGGGTACATGGTGGGATCGTAGGGGCCGATGGCGCGGGCGTGATGCTCCTCGGCGACCTGGTGTGTTGGTAACTCTGCTGTTCCAGGTACCATGCCTGGCACTGAAGTCTCCGCCAACGAAGACGCCGCTACCAAGCTGTAAGTGGGCTGTTTAGGTTTTTTTATTGGTGACGCCACGTAGCGCTCTGTATGAAAACTCACTGGCTGTGCCGTGTGCAGTCTGTGGCTGGTTTGCATTGTTGTCTGCCATTGTAGTGTTGGGCAGCGGCAGCTGGATGTTAACAGCGCATAGCGTTGCGCAGTTGGAGGTGAGCCGCCAGCAGTGGTGGATGTGGGGAGAGAGACGGCGGAGTTTTCAAATTTGTAAGACTGGATGTCATGAACTGCTATATATATATTGACTATTAAGGTAAATACATTGTTTGTTCTCTATTAAAATCATTCATTTGCTAACTATCCCTATCAGTAGTTAGTGCCTTCAGTACTTAGAATCTTTTATTTAGCTGGCAGTAGTGGCGCTCGCTGTATTGCAATAGCTTGAGTAACGAAGATTTTTGTGAGGTAAGTGATTTGTGAAAGGTATAGGTTAATGTTAGTCAGGGCCATTCTATTGTAGGGATTATTGAAAGTCAGATTGCGTTGCGCTAAAAATATTGTGTGTCAGTTTTAGCACAGTTATGTATAATTTTTCAAAGCGGACGTTTCATGTGTCGACCCTTAGCCGAGGATACCTCACTGGAATCTTCTGATTTTTTTCTTGTACTTTGTGTAATTAGTGTAGATTTTGTTTATTGCTAGCGCATAATTAGAGAGAGAATTTCCTTTGTAGTTCTAGTTTTTCATTGTTGTACAGTAAAACAGTTGTGGCATGCGTGTAGGTTTGCACCAAGTATTTCGCAGCTGCGCTTGCAATTAACTAGATATTATTTGCTATGTTAATGTGTTCTCTTATTTTTGCCCTTCATATTGCGTTTTTCTATGTTGTCGTGTGAAATATTGTGACAATAATGGCGTGTGAAAAACGTAATGCTAGGCTCCAAAGTAAACTGAGAAATGACAGTGAAGACGAAAGCAGTGTGTTAGCGCCACCATGCAATGAATTAACTAATGTTCAAAGTAGTAATTTGGTAATTGTGCATAGGGAAATGGAGCGGGCTGCCAATAATGGTGTAGGCAGTGAAACAATTAGTGAACAGGGAAGCATTATCGATCGATCGGTCGTCAACAGCTCGCGTCATGAATCCGAAATGACGGGACACAATCTTGCAAATACTGTACATTCAGGTTTTGCGTCCTCACCGTTTTCTCAAATAAGTCAAGACACATTTTCTGCTTGTCAAAATGTGAATGTTGCCGGTGCAAATGCACTGCCGAAAAGCATAGAGGAACAGATTCCAGTCACTAATACATTATTATTGCAATTAACGCTACAAATGAAACAAAATCAGAGACAAACACAGCAACAGTTAGACACAATGAAACAAAATCTTCAAAAGTTAGACACCTTGGAACAAAATCAGAGACAAACACAGCGTTAGCTTCAAAAGTTAGACACAATAGAACAAAATCTTCGGAAGTTAGACATCACACTTGAACAAACACGTGAAGATTTAACTACTGAGTTACATAACATTGAATCGAAATGTCAAAAAATCTGTAATGACGTAAAAACACAAATTTATGAGCATTTTCAACCTATTTTTTCGCGGCATGAAAATGCATTACAGAATCACGAAGCAGTCATAAAAGAACTGCTAACTATTGTTCGTGAAAATCACGACACCTTGCAAGCTAAAATGGACTCAGTTGCATCCACCGATTCGATTACGCAACTTGCAAGAACTCAGGAAAACTTAAAGGACACAGTAGATTCGATTTTAACACAAATGGACACGCTGAAACTTGGTTCAGAAAAACACACTGAGGAAATGTGTTCACTATCGGAGAAAGTAGTCGAACTATCGGATCACTTCACTAACTTATCTACAAAGGTAGATGATGATCTGAATGACGCAAGACCCGTAGCCTTCACTGACACAGAAGACTATGAACAAATTAGAAATTCAAACAAAATCAGAATCAAATTAATACGCAATACAAAAGAGAAATCCGGGAAGTACAAGATCAGTTGACTCAGGTAATACAAAAATTACATATTTCAGAGGACATTCGCGCTCCAACACGGAAAGAGGAACTTACAAATACGGAAAAGCTACAAAATAATAACACAGGGCATTTCGGAAATCGTGAAAGAAATTGGCAAGGTGCACCGAATTTTGAGATGGAACCGCCGACACGACGTAACAATGACCGATATGCTACTCACCGACACGATGATTTTGACTATAAGCTGTTCACATTACTGCACGTAAACTCAAAACATTTGAGAATTCTGGCAACGACATTCATCCACAAGCGTGGCTCCATCAATTCTCTCATTGTTTTCCTCCCAACAGGTCATTAGAGCACAGATTAGAATTTATGTGTGGCTATTTGGAGAATGAACCAGCTGTAAGAATGCGATCGGTCATTCACGATTGTCACAGTGAAGGAGAATTTTATCATGCCTTCCTCTCAACATATTGGCCTCAAGCTACACAAGACCGAGTAAAACATAGCATCATAATGATGAAACATTTCGAACAATCTGAATTTTCCAGTCTTGTCAAATATTTCGACGACACGTTACATAAGAATCAGTATCTTTCAAACCCATACAGCCCCTCAGAACTCATCCGCATTTGATTAATCAAATTACCTGAATATTTAAGGAATATTATTTTGGCAGGGCGTTGCAAAGACGACATTGAAGCTTTTCAGTGATTGTTACAAGAACTGGAAATTGACACTGACAATCGCGGAACGCGAAAACAGGAGCACAACAATTACAGGTCACACCTGTCACAATTCCGCGATGACAGAAATAATACACGACAAGGCTATTCGTACAACGTAAATCGTGACCAAAACAGACACCACCCGAATGACAACCGTTGGCAGAGTAGTAATAATTACGGGGAAAGATCACCTCTCCGCGGTAATGACTATCACAGAGACAAGCGGAGAAACAGACAATATGGGAACCAAAATAAATATTATCAGGGGAGACAGAATAACTTTAGATGCAATGGTCCAGCGCGCAGTTACAATTCAGGAAGAAAATCTCCACCACGTGACCGACAAGAAATTAATTACAGAAATTACCGACATGACGACAGACGATATGATCGTAACAACAGACCTGAATTGCATCAGAACTGGCGGGATTCAAACAGGGCAGGGCTTTCTCGTCAAGGTGAATTTGCAGAAGTTAGGTCTCCTAATCCCAATAACGGCGCGCGCCAACAAAGAAACAGACAATGACTCGCACCGCAGGCAGCCGCGTGCGACGGCTGGCTCAGAGAAAAATAACATAGACGCTACCCTTGAGAAAAGTTCCAGTATTCTTTACCGACGTATACCGCATGATAATTGCGTTCAAGTTGAAACTTTGAGTACTATAAAGGGTAAAAGATTGCTCCACATTTCACATGTAAAACCGTTTATTGAAAGATAATCTGCTTTATAACTCAGTCTCTGCCATAAAATTTTTCACTTCACGGTACTAGTATGCTTTGTCAGACTTAAGAAACTGTTACTATGCAACAATGTTTGAAGTTCACTATCCAGTCTAGAACCTAGGGAACATATTTAAACAGAAATTACAAATGCATTGTTATAGCGAACAGACGACACACTGTTATTGTGTGTGTGTGTACATTCTTGCTTGTTAGTTGCACGATTACGTAACGACCATAAGGATCACATACTTAGAACATCTACCAGTACTGCTAATGAGATTTTAATGCAACATTTTGGTTTACTTGAAAATACATTCTGGATTTAAAGTACTTTCTGTGAGATACCAGATGACACAGTGGTTAGTATATGTAAAAGCTACACCATTATATCACGACCCTACTAATGAGTGACAATTTACAATGTTGCTTGTGCGGTGTATCTGTTTTATATCTGCACAGTTTTTCTGAATTCTTCTGGAAAGGAAAACATGTTTTAGTAGTAACTTTGTGGTATAGCTACAATGAGACAGCCGTTTCTGCCTTTTCTGTAGCACAACAATACGTTACAGTACTGTACTTACTTCATCACGGCAATAAGCGTAGTAACTACGATATCTATACGCAAAGTATTTCACTTTTGTTTATCATGAGGTAAGTACATTGACTTCTGCAGAACTTAGCTTTCGGAGGACGATAACTACGACACTTCCACAGAGATTATCTTACAACACGACGCACAGTTTAGCCCTACAGTACACGTATTTGAGTGACTAATTTTGTACTTAAAACATTTATTTTTAAAGATATTTGAAGTTCAATGATACAAAGGTTTTCTGTGATACAATTCATTCCATTGCTGTAATCTGCAACACCTGAGGATATAATTACATTAATCACAGGGGGGGGTACACGCTCACTTTGTGTACCACGTGTATGGCAAGCACAAGGAGCCCTAGCTAATATGGTATTTGCTTATACAACTTTAAACATCGGCACCATATTTCTCTAACATATTAATTACACAGCTATCTGATTATTTAACTGGGAGAGACAAACATTTATTTTACTACATCAGTGACAGATGTTTATGTAATTATACAGTTGGATAACTTCACACTTACGAAATTGTATTCTGTATGTACTTTGTGAAATGTTCATATTTTTTCGGAACCATTGTGATACTATGAGAGCTTTGAATGATGTACTTGGTATGGGATCATGATTTTTAAAGTACGTTTGAGGCAGATGACACTTTTGACATGAGCAGAGAATTTTTTTTAGGTTTTGAAATTATTGGAGGAAGCTACGACGATTTTGAGATTTGGCTGAGATTTTATGATGTTATGATGACGATGTGTATTACACTGTTGCGGTATGTTTATGATCAATAAGCTGATGCTATATGAGTTATTTGATTATGCTACGTATCTGTTATGAGGAAATATTGAAGAAGTGTCGACGAATAAGGTAAGGAATAATGAGTAGTGGTTAGGGACTCTCGTTTGTGAAAAAGGTTGCTGAAAACCAAGAATCGTACTTTAGGAGTTATGAAATGTTTGTAAATGCGTGAATGTATTACAATGCCGACGGAACTTTTTTGGTCACTGTTATATCAATAGGATTTTGTTTCTACAGATTTGTAACACAAATGCTTGACCTGTGAAATTTTTTATATGAGACTGCCACTGTAGCGGAAACTGATGTCGTAAATATTTCGGTAAGACAGTAAAGTGACCACCTGCACATAATGCGTCGTGGGCACCCAGCTGCGCGAAAGCCACCTGACAAAAGAAAGCCATTAGGTGAAAAAAAAGAGGCCCTTATCCTCGCTATTGATATTCCTTTGTAGAAAGCATCGCAAAAACGACACGCTCATTACTTGGAAAGATACTTTCTTACATCTGCACACCTGATAATGATAAGCGTCTTTCTACAAGAGTTGAGAGAATTTGTACTAACTTATGAAATGTCACATGACTATTGAATGATATTTTCATGCTTTGCCTTTCATTGTTGCTTATTTCATTTGATATCTGGTTTTCAGCTGTGTTGCAGCATTGGTTTTATAAAATAAAATTAAATGCATTTGCTAATGTGAATACTTTCTGTCAACAGATCTCTTAAATAATCATTTTATGATCGACGTTCTTCGAAAAAGGAGCACTTGGAAAGGAAAGAACAATAAGAACGGATTAATAACAGTAAGTGCATACTTAATTTTCTTTTCAACTACTTGGTAATACCTTTTGTAGAATTAGTTTTGTGGTGCACCACTTTAATGACATAGATATTAACATGTGAATAGACATTTCCCTTTTCCGCATTGTTGTCTTTACTGTAATATTTTTTCTGCTTGAGCTTTGTCATGTTTAGATATAAGTTATTGCGTTTGCCAGGCATAGTGTTACTGAATTTCACTTTGTATTACTCTGTTAAGCCAGTTTTACTACTGATTTATTTTTGTTGTTGCTGTTCATTGCTTCATATTAGTTGTAATGTTGCATTTGCTTTGCTAAGTCCTATATTGCTGCCATTTTTTGCCAATTTGCATTTTTTTGTCATTGCTGTTTGTGTTAATTGTTTTGTGCTGCTGCATTGCGACATCCCTTAGTTTAGCATCTGAGGTCAGTAGGTTTAAGTTAGTTCAAGAGGGGTTGGTCTATATAAGAAACTAAGTATAATTAATTGGAAGAAAAGCATTGTGAAGCTGTAAGAAAATGGTTTGGGCAAAAAAGTAGTGTACAGTGGGGAAAAACTATTTTTGAAAGAGGATGTGAACAGAATACAGGAAACATGCTTGGATAGTTTTTTTTTTTTTTTTTTTTTTTTGTTGGCTGGAGCAAATGTTGAAATAAGAGGGACGATCTATGGAATGAAGTTTTGGGTTGGACTGCAGTACCAAATGTTACCCTGAAAACAAACCCTGTCCTTTCCTTTTGTGTTATCCCACTATGTGTTTGTGTACCCTTGTGTATTTATTTTCTTCCTGTCTCTGTGTACTGTTTCATAGAATTTTTTCTCTTCTAATACTAAGCTACATTCACTATGAATAGGAATACGGTTATCCTCAAATATAATTTGCATTAATAACATGTTATTTACTTCGTAAAGATGTTTACACATTATTTATTCTGTTTTGTTCTAATGCTCATGTGTGAAGTTGATGTTTCAAAAGTTATTCTGATCTTTTATGTATGTAGTTATGTAATGATTTTTGTCACACTGATGTATTTCTTATTTCGATTCTTTTGTAAAGCCTGTTTTACTACAAATGTTATCTGTATTATTATGTTTTTAATGATGTATTTTGTAACTTTGTTATTGTATTCTTATGTTATAAAATTGTAATTGACACAAGTTCATCAAATTAAGTAACTTGTAAGTTACATTTCACTGCACACGTTTCTGTTGGCCATAGTATATGGACAATATGTGAGAAGCACGGGCTGACAGTGTTTGCACGTGTGTTAATAATTCAGCAAGGGACTGGATAACAGCATTGCTGGTTCTATGGACATTTCAAAAAATTTGTGAGTGCACAAGTGGCGGTTTATGGACTTGCTATATTTTCCACAAGACCCTTCGATGGTGATTGTGCACCTGCACTGTGGCAACAGTTGGCTGCTGGCTATCTCTCCAAGGACTACAGTGGGTCTACACCGTTGATGACTCATCAATACCATTATTTCTACAAGGACTGCAGTGGGTCTGCACCTCTGGTGGCCCACCAATACCATAATCTCTACTAGGACTAGAGTGGGTCTGCTCTGTGATGACCAACCTACCAATATTCTTCAAAACTTCGACTGACTCTGCTGTGGGTTTGCTCTGTTGTGGCCCATTACCTGTCAGCATGTCAAGAGTCAGCACTGTCTTTCCATTGGAAGGACAACACTACTTCTTCAAGACTGCATGGAAATCCACTACTTCCGTGTGCATTTTCTTTTACTGCTCAGACATTGAACAAAAACACTGCTATTTTACTGTGATGAACGATCAGGACTGTCTTTATGGACTGTGAGAAAATTTAAGCTTTTGACCAACATTCTATCGATAAGTGTGTGCATTTCATTTCTTTGTTATTGTAATTATGAAAAATTTTTTCAAATCTGTATTAGCCTCTGCCCAAAACAATTTGTAAAATTTTTTGTGGGGACCATGGGGGCTTTGTAAATAGGCTGTTTAGGTTTTTTTATTGGTAACGCCACATAGCGCTCTGTATGAAAAATCACTGGCTGTGCTGTGTCCAGTCAGTGGCTGGTTGGCATTGTTGTAATACTCGCCATTGTAGTGTTGGGCAACTGGATGTTAACAGTGTGTAGCATTGCGCAGTTGGAGGTGAGCCGCCAGCAGTGGTGGATGTGGGGCGAGAGATGGCAGAGTTTTGAAATTTGTAAGACTGGATGTCATGAACTGCTATATATATTATGACTATTAAGGTAAATACATTGTTTGTTCTCTATTAAAATCTATCATTTGATAACTATGCCTATCAGTAGTTAGTGCCTTCTGTAGTTTGAATTTTTTAGTTTGCTGGCAGTAGTGGCGCTTGCTGTATTGCAGTAGCTTGAGCAACGAAGATTTTTGTGAGGTAAGTGATTTGTGAAAGGTATAGGTTAATGTTAGTCAGGGCCATTCTATTGTAGGGATTATTGAAAGTCAGATTACGTTGCGCTAAAAATATTGTGTCAGTTTAAGCACAGTTATGTATAATTTTTCAAAGGGGACGTTTCAAAGTGACAGCAATGCCTCGTAGTCTGGTCTTTGAAGAAGGCCTCATGGTGGTCTGTAAAGAGCCACGAATGTGATGGGACACCTCACCGTGTGGACGACAATGCCAATGGGTTGTTCCACACTGTTGAGTTGGGGAAAGGGGATGGGGTGGTGGCGGAGGGAATTACGCATGTACACTGACGTGCCAGTGTAGGTGGTGGGCCTGTCAGTCCTGTAGCAGGTGTAGTTCGCCACATGGACAAAAACACCAGGTTTGAGATACGTCTCAGCGACAAGGCAAATGTCAACCCCCTCCTCAAGGAGGAACTGTCAGAATTCGCCCTGTTGTTTATGGAGACCATTGGCGTTCCCGATCATGACTGTCAACCTATGGTTTCTAATAGCCATCACCGGAAGGAGCAGGGGTGGTGGGGGACATAGAAAGGGAGAGGGTGGAGGCAAGATGGAGAGGGATGGTTTGGAGGAAGTAGACGATGGCAGTGGTGATTGCTAAGGTCAGAGCCTCAACAACACTGGAAATGAGGTCACTGAAGGGGGTGGGGAGAGGGTGCTCCTGAGATTGTACTGGGGTGGGAGGGAGGGGCAGCAGAGCTTGACTCCTGCTGCTAGGGTGGGGAAGGAACAGCAGAGCATGACACCTGCTATGAGGGAGGAGCAGCAGAGCTTAACACCTGCTGGGGAGGGAGGAGAGGGAGTGATGTGGGGGGGCATGGGATGGGGATGGAGAGAAGGGGGGTGGGTAGGAGCCCAGAGGGCGGGATGGGAGCGAGAGGCATGGTGAGGGTAAGTCCGCAGCACTGACTGCCCCAGGGCGCCACAGTAACTGACGTTTGGACGGGTCATCGCCAAGGGCCCCAAAGATCGACGCTGATTGGCGCAAATAGATTTGATCTTGGAGCAGTCGATGTAGCTGCCTGTATGGTTTCCGCCACAATGGTCACAAGTAGGAGGGGCCTCTCGGGGTTTGGAGCACTCCGAATAGGCATGACCCCCCGCACACCTCGCGAGTGCAGTTACCCACAAAGTGCGCCAGGCCCTGACTGCGATAGCTCTACAGGGTCAGCCTCCAGGAGCGAAGTTTCTGCATCGTCACGCCGACGCGATCGATGGAGGTGGGGGTGGGGAGGAGGCGGTTTTCTGGCGTGTGTGGGGCGGAAGGAAGAAGAAGGGGGTGGGGCGACAGGTCTGTGTCACCTGGCCACTAAGAGCTGTTGCAGGACGATTGATTCACGGATCCAGTGATATGGCTCTTTCTGTGTATAGCGATTTTAGGACTATGATGAGTTGGGCCTGAAGATGGCATCAATGTAATGCCGAAACTGGTAGCACATAGAAGTTCATAAAATAAAATAAATTTCTACAATACATACGGCTGTTGGTAAATTATTGCGTCGAGAAGTTCATGCCAGCCGTTGTTCCACGATCCATAATGGATCAACGAAGAAGAAGCACCATCATCAGTCCAGACCTTTGCTTGCAGTCAAAACGCTCACTTACTTGTGTCTGTACTCAAACACACAACTAAACTATATCATCGAAAGTATCTGGATATCTATTTAGAACACACTGATGGGGAATGTGTCCACCCTGCATCTGTATGATGGCTTGCAGTTTTCTGGGGACAATTTCAGTGAGGTGTCTGAATGCCTGCAAATTGATATCAGCCCGTTATTTCTCTAGAGTGGGAAGCTAAGAAGGTGAAGGTAGTGATGTTGAATGCTGAGATGTGCAGAGAAATCGACGTTCTAACTCATCCCAGTGCTGTTTCATTTCTTCAGGTCGGGAACCTGCACTGCTCCACAAAACACTATTTGTTAGGTGCTACTTTACGAGAGGGTACATTATCATGTTGACAGTAACAATCATCTCCAAAAGATTCCTCTTCTATACACAGTAGCCAAAACCGTAAAATGTGTTCATATTCTTCCAAATTAAGTGTTTTCTTAAGCACAATAAGAGGACCACACCACAACCACGAAAAATGCTGTAACGCCACGTCATCTGTACAGCACAGTAGGAACTGCACGTGGTGGCAGATAATATTTTCCAGGCATTCGTCAAATTGGAATGTGACAGGCTACAGTGCGATCGATCACTCCAGTAGTGTCGCTATTTACTCCATCTCAAGTGTCACTTAGGATCGACTCCAGAAATGCGTGGCTTCAGTCCACTGTACCACATTCTTTTTGGCTCCCTACGCATAGGCAATAGATTGCTGGTAGCACTTTGAAACTCACCAGTCACTCCGTTTGGTACAGCCACTCTTTGCAATGCTCGTCAGTACACGACGTCTGCTTCTCTGTGGTCATTCCTTTGTGTTTACACTTTTTTGAGGTGGTACGTTCCTATGGGACCAAACTGCTGAGATCATCGGCCCTTAGGCATACGTACTACTTAATCTAACTTAAACTAACTTACGCTAAGGAAAACACACACATCTGTGCACAAGGGAGGACTCGAACTTTCGACCCGGGAGCCGCGAGAACCGTGGCAAGGCGCTCATAGACTGCGTGGCCACCCTGAATGGCTCGTTTACACTTCAATCACATCAGGAAGCTTTAGAGGGCCAAAATGTCGCTGATGGATTTGTTATTTAGGTTACATCCAGTGACCAACCCACATTCGTAGTCACTGAGCTTCCCTAACCGACCAATTCTGCTATTTGTGCTTCTCTACTGTCTACACAATACTTGCCATCCCCTTTTACACTGGAGCATCTTCCCCTCTTGACTCGCAGGTCTATGTTTACATATACACTCCTGGAAATGGAAAAAAGAACACATTGACACCGGTGTGTCAGACTCACCATACTTGCTCTGGACACTGCGAGAGGGCTGTACAAGCAACGATCACACGCACGGCACAGCGGACACACCAGGAAACCGCGGTGTTGGCCGTCGAATGGCGCTAGCTCTGCAGCATTTGTGCACCGCCGCCGTCAGTGTCAGCCAGTTTGCTGTGGCATACGGAGCTCCATCGCAGTCTTTAACACTGGTAGCATGCCGCGACAGCGTGGACGTGAACCGTATGTGCAGTTGACGGACTTTGAGCGAGGGCGTATAGTGGGCATGCGGGAGGCCGGGTGGATGTACCGCCGAATTGCTCAACACGTGGGGCGTGAGATCTCCACAGTACATCGATGTTGTCGCCAGTGGTCGGCGGAAGGTGCACGTGCCCGTCGACCTGGGACAGGACCGCAGCGACGCACGGATGCACGCCAAGACCGTAGGATCCTACGCAGTGCTGTAGGGGACCGCACCGCCACTTCCGCATGTATCCCGTGCCACCCAACGTGCTCTAGAAGGTGTAAGTCAACTAGCCTGGCCAGCAAGATCTCCGAATCTGTCCCCCACTGAGCATGTTTGGGACTGGATGAAGCGTCGTCTCACGCGGTCTGCACGTCCAGCACGAACGCTGGTCCAACTGAGGCACCAGGTGGAAATGGCATGGCAAGCCGTTCCACAGGACTACATCCAGCATCTCTACGATCGTCTCCATGGGAGAATAGCAGCCTGCATTGCTGCGAAAGGATGATATACACTGTACTAGTGCCTACATTGTGCATGCTCTGTTGCCTGTGTCTATGTGCCTGTGGTTCTGTCAGTGTGATCATGTGATGTATCTGACCCCAGGAATGTGTCAATAAAGTTTCCCCTTCCTGGGACAATGAATTCATGGTGTTCTTATTTCAATTTCCAGGAGTGTATTTGCAGACAGTTGGAATACACATATTCGGTATGTAAACAGCCCGCACAAGAGACAGGCAAGGTGGGCTGCCGACCCCCCTTCAAGAGCTCATATCAAAACATCGCCAGTGAATGTAAACATCAGCAATCTTTCTGCATAAACACGGCACTAGTTTGTGAAAAGCCGTGTGACGGAGATACACCAACTTAAACTAATGTGACTAAGTGTAGCACTGTGCAGAATCAGTGTTATAAGCATGACAGCAGAGTCAGACCAGCAGTGCATACGTACAGCTGGGACTCCATTGGCCAATACCTAGGCTGGCTCTAGCCCAGTAGACACTTGCTGTAGTCTGTCTGTAGAAATTTGTATCTTGTTGGGCGTAACGCCACTTTGGAATTGTCTTTGCACAACAAGAATTATTGTGTTTCTATTGTGTTGTGTCTGGAAATTAGCACACGCAAAGAAGGCGTTTTAGTTAAATAACTGTGTTCAAAGTTGATCGTTAGTTCTTTTCTGCCAACTGCAGGACACTACACAGGTAACAGGATACTGACAGGAAAGGCATCCAATCACTTCTTAAAATTAATCCTGCCGCATCCGTTTGTAATGGTGCCAACTCTGCATAAACGCAGGACAAAAGCACAAGAAGAGGTTATAACTCTGTAAAATCTTCGAGATAAAATAAAAAAAATGGTTCTGAGCACTATGGGACTTAACATCTATGGGCATCAGTCCCCTAAAACGTAGAAGTACTTAAACCTAACTAACCTAAGGACATCACATAACACCCAGTCATTACAAGGCAGAGAAAATCCCTGACGCCACCGGGAATCGAACCCGGGAACCCGGGCGCAGGAAGCGAGAACACTGCCGCACGACCACGAGCTGCGGACAATAAAATAAAAGTGTATATTTTCCCCTTGCTATCACGATCTCAGTAATGGGTAAACTTACTACTCATGTATGAAGAAGCACTGGAATTTATAGGTGGTGGTCAGAGTTGTGGGGGAGGAGGGATGAAAGGGGGGAGCCTCATTAGGCAGTGACCTGGAAAGTAACAACAGCAAAATCAATGAAAGGAAATGAACCCATGACAACGGGGCATTGCTAGATGAAGATGTGCCCAATGAATGCAACCCACACCGTTTTGTGTAGGGGGTATGCTAACACTAATGGCATCACACAGAGGAAACTTGGCAGTGCGTGCTGTACGAATCCTCTATGTGGAATGAGGAAGTGAGTGTGCTGACTAGTGGTGAATAGCTGTCTAGTGCTTGCCCTGTAGTCTCGCCTGGTGGGGTGGAGTGAGGTTACGTGAGGCGTTTCAGTGGGATGTACAACCAGTGACTAAGCGAGTGCGGTGCCGTGCCGGGCAGACGTTAGCAGCTGCCGTGTAGCCCCTCAGCAATGCGTGTCTCTGGCTGCTGACTCACCTCCTTCAGCTCCCGCTCGGTGTACATGTCCTCGGCGATGGCCTTGACGTACCTGGACAGGCGGCTCGCCTTGGGGCCGTAGCTGCAACAGAAAGTGCTCTACAGCGCCACAACCCGACACCACACGCAGCAGCCTGCTCTCACCTGCTGCAGGTCCGCATCGGTCAACAGGGTCTCTGCCACAGCGTGCACGTACCGCGACAGGGAGTCCGGCTGGGGCCCAAAGCTGCAACAGTGGGTGCCTCCGACTGAGGTCCCTCCGTCATATTTCAGCCACAGGAGCGACTCCTTTTGCGACAAAATGTGGCTGCACGTAAAGCTATGGCAATGTCTGACTGTTGTACATGGCCTCAGAAAAGAAGTGGATCACCCAGATGGCACGAATGATTACACTTGCAATTCTACGTAACAGGCAGAATCGCCACCAAACTGCTTTAGTGTCGTTTATGTTCACTGTTGTTCGCTGCCCTGGAATGTGAACAACTTCAGATGACGTGTGATGGCTGTGAAGGACACGGAGATGCCACAGATTCGTGTGAGAGAGTAACGGTGTCTGAAAGAGGCTTCATTGCGGGTCTCCATTTGGCCAGCTGGTTGGACTGTGCAGTATCCAGATTTGTGAGGCGTTCAGATGTGACTGTGGCTCCTTCTCGGATTACAAGGGAAAATGAGGGCATGTATACTTGTAGTTGTCGACTATGTCTGATCATCACAAGTGAGGATCTGTTTGTTGTACACCTGGCATAGACACATCAAAAAAGTTTAGCATCATCCTAGTTTCAAGACTCCTGAAGATAGACGTTGACTGTGGATATACTATCACAGTCACAGTCCCTTTGACTGGTCAGAGATGTCACTAAACCCGCCCAAAGATGTAAACAACCATGCATGAGCAGCACCTATTAGGAGATTTCCGACAGCCAATCAATTCCAGTCATTCCACCAGGACAGAGGTACATGGCTAGCGTTCTCTGTAGTTCAATCATGCCTAGATGGCCATTGCTGCGGTTCGATCGCGTCCGCATTGTTACTTCGTGCCAGGAAGGGCTCTGAACAAAAAAAGTGTCCAGTGTATTGGAGTGAACCAAAGCGAAGCCAACTACTCTGCAGGAACTCCAATACCATAGAATCATTTCCTGGGCATCCTACATGTGTTGTCTCTTGTGTGATATTACTATGGTGCCACTTTTCAGCACGATATCGCTCATGCGAACTTATGCATGACACTGAGGTACTAATGTGGCCACCAGAAGCCTCAGATCTGTCCCATGTGGAACACATGTGCCACCAGCTCGGTTCTTATCAGAGACCTGATGACCGTTTTTTAGGGATATTGGAAGCCAGTTACAAAAACTGTCGGCCAACGTGCCTCAGGAGAGGATACAGAAGCTTACCACAATTTTCCCCTGAAATCAATTCTTACATCCGGACTAAAGGGCATACAAAGCCATACTTACTGGGCTTATACTGTCAAGTTCTGTGTAAAACCGACGATTTTCGACCTATGAAGCTTCTTTTTGCTTTCTCCTCGTCCTCATCTGGGTGCTTCACTCTTTCTGCCAGGAAGTGTTCATTTTGTGGCTTGTCGATGGAGAAAACAGCCAGAGAGAAAATACGCGCACAGGCAAACGAGCCACATAAGAAATACGAGGGGGGACCCAAAAGAAACAGGATTGTTGTCATAAAAAATTTATTCATGAACCTTTTTACAAAATTACTTCAGTCACCTTCAAAATACTCTCTATTACATGTGATGCACTTGTCAAGTCTCTTTTCCCACTGTCGGAAGCATGTTTGGAACTCTTCTAGTTTGATATTTTCCAGTGCCCTTTGAGAAGCTGGTTCTACCGCCTCCACATCGTCGTAACGCTCCCCTTTTAGCGTTTTTTTTTTCATTCGTGGAAGTAGGAAAAAGTCGCAGGTGGCTAGGTCCGGCGAATACGGAGCTTGGGGAACGACAGACCACCTCTGTGATGCCAAATAGTGGGTCACTTGCAAGGCCGTGTTGTGATGCAGAAACCAGTCACCTGATCGCAAAGTACCGGGCGTTTCCTCCTCACATCCTCTCGCAGACGCCTTAAAACATCCAAGTAAAAGTTCTGGTTAACATTCTGGCAAGGGGGTACGAATTCCCTATGCAAAATTCCACGAACATCAAAAAAGACAATGATCATCGTCTTCACATTTGACCTCACTTGCTTTGCTTTTTTTGGTCTGGGAGAGGTCTGAGTCCTCCACTGGCTTGATGCTAGCTCGGTTTCTGGATCATACCTGTAACACCAACTCTCATTCTCTCTAATGACTTCCTTCAAGAAGTATGGATCACGTGCAGTCTCTGTTTTCAAGTCCTGATACACATTCATGGGGATGGTTTTTTACTCCTGTGTGAGAAGGCGCGGAACAAATTTAACAGCAACACGTCTCATGTGCAGATCCTCACTCAGAATCCTCTGGCACGAGCTCCAACTGATTCCTGTCTCTGCTGAAATTTGGTCGATCGTTTGGCGACGGTCCTCGTCGATCTTTTGGCGGACTTTTTCAATGTTCTCCTCATTTCGCGATGTTGAACGGTGTCCAGAACGAGCTCGGTCTTCAACACACATCTCACCACGTTTAAAGCGCCCAAACCACTCGAAAACCTGTGTGCGACTCATAGCGTCCTTCTGGAAAGCTTCCTGAAGCATTTGGTGTGTCTCTGTTGCAGTTTTTTTAAAGCAGGAAACAAAATTTCACACACACTCTTTGTTCTTTTAAAGTTGCCATAACGACTTCGCAGAGGTAACCCGCCAACAGTCAGAGAACGCAATACCACACTCGCACGTTCAGCTCTACACTGACGCCGTCTGCACAGCTGTTTCATGAAGGTCGCTACTAACACCATCTAGCGTGAGAACCCTGCACTACGTCTACGAGTGGCAGCGCCCTCGGAGTCCGGTTTCTTTTGGGCCCCCTCTCGTACAACTGCCAGAAAGAAATCTCATAAAACGAAATGGGATAAAAACAATTTAGTGTAGCCAGCAGCATCACTTTCTGTAATACTGAAAATGTAAAATAAAGAACATGTGTCACATGCAAATTATGAGGCAGTTCCCTAACTACCTCTTCAACAATATTATCTAAATATAAAATTTTGTCTCCTTCTTTAACATCTTGCCTGAAGGAATAAAGCTTTGGGAAGTAGTTGCAATTGTGTTTTACTCTCTTTCTTCTGAGACTATGGTAGCTAACAGTTCTTGCATTGTTGTCAAACACACATGCCAGTCAGTTCTTTGTTATCTCCTTTGTTTCTTCCAACATAAAGTTAACAGTATCGCATACAGTCAGGAGTCGTGTTAGGTCTGGAAGGTGGGGCCTCACAGCAGATGCAGCGATTCCAGGGAGGTGCTCAGCTGTAACGTAACTTCAAGGTGCCTGTTAATTAGCGTAGATATCACCACACTGGAGGAAAGAAGGCTTTACTGCTTTATACAGTGAAGCCTTTGACGTCCAGTTCTCTTGGTTGCTGGTGATCTTGAGCGATGTATGATCACCCTTGATGAAGCTCTTTAGTTCCTGACATATCATCCAGAGCTACATTAGACATATTTGGCGGTGTTCCCAGATGCTCTGATTCTTACAGGGTGATAGGTTCGCCATCTGAGAGCAGTATAAATACCCTGAAATGAAGCACGATCGCCAGAGGTAATTCGGCTAACCACCTATTTAACTAATATGACGTTCTGTTATCTGGAGCTGTATAGAGAAGCCACCGAAATATAGAGGCAGTTTTAAAAGAAAAGAAGAAACCATGAAACTTAATTATACATCGACAGTACTTTTACAGAAGAGATACATGTTTTTTATCTTTGACAGATCATAGTTGATAGTTGAGTTTTATCTTTGACAAGGATTATCTGTGACGATCACGCTTCTTGTATGATGTTTGCACTGTGCACCGATATTAAAGTGAGTATCTGGCGAAGACCGAAAACGACTAGGTTTCTCGGTTGAGGACCCACAGTGCAAACTGCCTGATTGATGCGGTCCCACAGATTCTCGACTGTGTTTAAATGTGGGAATTTGGTTGCCAGGGGGGGTACGGTAAACTCATTCCAGTGCTGTTCAAACCGTGCACGTACACTGCAAACTGTGTGACACATTGCATTGTCCTACTGGTAGATGCTATTCTTCCCAGGAGAAACAAACACCCTGTAGGGGTGGACGTGAGCACCTAGTATTGATACATACATGTGCCGATCCATTGCGCCTTGCAGAATGGCAAGATCACCCCAGAACACAATTCTCGGTCCCCTGGCCTGGATCCTTTGGTATTTGCTCTCAGAAGTTTGCCCCCATTATCTATGGCCCGTGGTGCTCCACTGTTACCTCAGCACCGGTTTCGGATAGTGACGTTTTGCCATGCTCCCTGAAACCACGGCAGCTGCAAACAGTTTACAAACTCACCATTTTCGAAATGGTTCCATACTTGTTTCGAAAGACAGTGATCGTGGCCTTTAGAACGTGAGATAAATCGCTTCGTCTCTGCTTTATGATAAACGATTGCATCGCTTCCCGTATGCCCCTGACACGCTTCATACCACCTCCACTGTTAGTGTCTGTGAGTGGTTACTGTACGGTGACGTCAGAAGTGAGCGGTGCTCGCATTAATGTGATTGGACCGTGTATGTCAACAAGACTCGGCAGATCCACGTCTGAAGTTCTCCGACGTACCTGTGGACGAAACGTCTGGAAGAAAATAGTTTGATGGACCACCACTACACAGGGTGTTACAAAAAGGTACAGGCAAACTTTCAGGATCATTCCTCACACACAAATAAAGAAAAGGTGTTACATGGACATGTGTCCAGAAACCCTTAATTTCCATCTTAGAGCTCATGTTAGAGTCGTGAGTATGAACTGTACTTCATCGAATCACCGCCAGTTGGCCCAAATGAAGAAAGGTAATGTTGACTTCGGTGCTTGTGTTGACATGCGACTCATTGCTCTACAGTCCTAGCATCAAACACATCAGTACGTAGCATCAACATGTTAGTGTCGTCATGAACGTGGTTTTGCACTCAGTGCAATGTTTACAAATGTGGAGTTGGCAGATGCCCATTTGATGTAAGGATTAGCAAGGGGCAATAGCCGTGGAGCGGTACGTTTGTGTCGAGACAGATTTCCAGAACGAAGCTATCCTGACAGGAAGACATTCGAAGTAATTGATCGGCGTTTTAGGGAGCATGGAACATTCTAGCCTATGACTCGCGACTGGGGAAGACCTAGAACGACGAGGACACCTGCAATGGACGAGGCAATTTTTCGTGCAGTTGACGATAACCCTAATGTCAGCGTCAGAAAAGTTGCTGCTGTACAAGGTAACGTTGACCATGTCACTGTATGGAGAGTGCTACGGGAGAACCAGTTGTTTCCGTACCGTGTACAGCGTGTGCAGGTACTATCAGCAGCTGATTGGCCTCCACGGGTACACTTCTGTGAATGGTTCATCCGATATTGAGTCAATCTTCATTTCAGTGCAAATGTTCTCTTTACGGCTGAGGCTTCATGCCAACTTGATCCAATTGTAAATTTTCACAATCAACATGTGTGGGCTGACGAGAATCCGCACACAATTGCGCAATCACGTCATCAACAGAGATTTTCTGTGAACGTTTGGGCACGCATTTTTGGTGATGTCTCGATTGGACCCCGTGTTCTTCCACCTACTCTCAATGGAGCACGTTATCACGATTTCATACGGGATACTCTACCTGTGCTGCTAGAACATGTGCCTTTACAAGTACGACACAACATGTGGTTCGTGCATGATGGAGCTCCTGCACATTTCAGTCGAAGTGTTGGTACGCTTCTCAACAACAGATTCGGTGAGCGACGGATTGGTAGAGGCGGACCAATTCCGTGGCCTCCACGCTCTCCTGACCTCAACCCTCTTGACTTTGATTTATGGGGGCATTTGAACGCTCTTGTCTACGCAACCCCGGTATCAAATGTAGAGACTCTTCATGCTCGTATTGTGGACGGCTGTGATACAATACGCCATTCTCCAGGGCTACTTCGGCGCATCAGGGATTCCACGTGATGGAGGGTGGATGCACGTATCCTTGCTAACGGAGGACATTTTGAACGTTTCCTGTAACAAAGAGTTTGAAGTCACGCTGGTACGTTCTGTTGCTGTGTGTTTCCATTCCATGACTAATGTGATTTGAAGAGAAGTAATAAAATGAGTTCTAACATGGAAAGTAAGCGTTTCCGAACACATATCCAGATAACATATTTTCTTTCGTTGTGTGTGAGGAATGTTTCCTGAAAGTTTGGCGGTACATTTTTGTAGCACGCTGTAGAACGTGGAACACTCACCAGCAATCATTATTGCATGAAACGATGTAGAAAGGGAAGGGGAGGTTTTGTATGTCAGTTATTCTAACAAATTCCAGTAGCTGAAGCGGACATTTGGCACAATAGGGACTTGCAGCAGGCCTCACAATGTATTTCCACTCACTGGTATCCGATAGTCAAGCCTGCAACCTAGCAAATGCAGGCGAACCTTGGAACACGTGAGGCTGCCTTCAGGGTAGAGGCGACTGAATGGGTGACGCGTAGCCAGCAGCTGTAGTCGAGACGGCGTAAGAAGACCCCTGACGGCCCTGTTGCCAACTTT
This sequence comes from Schistocerca gregaria, assembly GCF_023897955.1. Classification (NCBI taxonomy): domain Eukaryota; kingdom Metazoa; phylum Arthropoda; class Insecta; order Orthoptera; family Acrididae; genus Schistocerca; species Schistocerca gregaria. The sequence continues at coordinate 88,340,703 of NC_064929.1, read as the reverse complement.
CTGAGACAAAGCGCTAATGGCTGCAGGCGGAAACAGTGACAACACTGAGGCGTCGGCATAGGAGCGTTTACAAAATAGCTTTACGTTATCGGTTGAGGTAGGAGCGCGAAGCTGCTGCGGCCAGCCAACTGCGACTTTCAGGGATCGACTTACGCCGATTCGACTATAGCTCTTGCTGCATTAGTCTACTCTAGGCTTGTCTAGGCTACTCACAACTGGTGCAGCTGAGTAATGTTCCTGTAGAAGAACTCTTCGGCGATGTGGAAGCCGTACTCGTTCTGCGCCACGCCGGAGAAGACGGTCGCACTGTCCTGCGGCCGGATGCTGTAGCCCTCCAGGACGGACCACTCCAACAATCTGCCGGCACACGGTGGGAAACTTTCAGGAACGCGACCCGAGCACAAGAAACCCGACACAATAGCCTGGCAGCCACAGAGTAAACTTTTAAACTTATAATCTAAATATTCAAGTTTAGCGCAGACAGGCATCTCCTGTACAGTGTGTAAACGTTCAGATGGCAGACCTCTCCCTAGTCCTGAATCGGTAGCAGTCGGTAAACGTCGGGAGCCTTCCGTAGACACGCAGTTTCGACTGCTGCTAACGCCACGTAGCTGACTGTGTTGTACAAGGTAGCCATTGCCGTCTGCTTCGTTATTGTTTTGCGCTGTACTGTTGTGGGTGTTTTTATTGTGATGTTGTGCTAAACATTATCAAAATGCGTGAAGAGGCAGTTGCTTTTTTTTAACACGTTTGCGAAACGTGTTGCGAATAGTGTTAGTAGTGAAGAAATAACAGAACAAAACGTCATGCCTAAACGTCATGCCTACTGCGGCAGATTTACGGTATGTACTGAGAAAATGCAGTACGCGACAACCTTTTTTTCTTCCACTATTTTGTGGGGGGTGTCAGCGAGAAAAATTTTCGTAAAGGTTTGAAATTGTATGTAACGTTTGTTACTAATCGCTAAGTGCTCTCACTCTCAAATAGTGGATGCATAAATCTGGGTATTTTCCTGCGGTGGCATCTCATTGTTTATGACGTCATATCTCCTCAAGATTGTGTCTTATTTCTTTTTTTCCGGCTAGCAACCTTCGTGGGCGTACGGAGAACAAATCACCAAAATTTCATCGCAATCAGATGAATGGTTTGGGAACGAACAGAGGGCAGACATACATACATTCATTTTTATATATAGAGATTGACAGTTACGTTATACTATATGACCTGTTTAAGTATATTTAAATTTTATAATTAATAGTTTAACATTGTGGGGAATGAAATAAAATGAGAAAAAAAAAGATTGCGAGCAGTGCGAATCAAACCAGGGTTTACTGCATGACAAGCCTTTACCTAATCAATTGTGCTACTTTTTTTTAAATCTCATTTTGTTCGTTTATGTTCGTTGGATCTGCTTGGGGCGGACATCGTAAGACATCTGTTTAAGTTCGTTGTTGATCGATTAGCTTAGTTTTTTATTACAGAGGGGTGCTAACCCTCTGACCTAACACGCTGAGATACCGTGCCGGCTTGCTACAGATGGTACAGTGACCTAACCGTTGATACATTGTCCATTACTCTTTTCGGGCGTTCGGAGAACAACTCACCAAAGTTTCATTGCAATCGGATGAATGGTTTGTGAGCGTATAGTAGACAAACATACATACATTCATTTTTATATATGTAGATTTTAATGTACATGACGATTTCAGTTTAGTTTACGATCAACATTTAAAGCGACTTTTACTTCCAAGCCTTTCGTCTGCTTTCGTGTAAGCATGACGCGCAATTTGTAGTGCCAGCACTGCAACTGGTAGGCGTGTCTTGTCCCCCCCCCAACGGCTCCTCTCCCCTCCCCTCCCCTCGCCAGCCAATGCTTGCTTCCTCCTCTCCCCGCACTCCCCACACACAACTCTGCCGTCTTATAGTTAACACACTGTAGAGAAGTGTGTAATGTAGTGCACACTACACTGAGGTGACAAAAGTCATGGGATACCTTGTAACATCGTGTTGGACCTCTGTCTGACTGGCTCGTCGGGCATGGACTCTACGAGCTATCAAAGTCCCCGGCAGAAATACTGAGCCGTGCTGCTCTACAGCCGCCCATGATACCGAAGGTGTTGCCGTTGGAGGATTCTGTGCACGAACTGACCTGTAGATTGTGTTCCATGTTGGGCAGTCTGGATGGACAAATCATTTGTACGAATTGTCCAGAGTATTCTTCAAACCAACTGCGCATAATTGTGAACCGCATTGTCATCCGCAAAAATTTCACGTTGTTTGGCAACGTGAAGTTCACGAATTACTGCAAATGGTCCCAAAGTTGCCGAACATAATGATTAACAGTCAATGATCGCTTTAGCTGGACCAGACGACACAGTCCATTCCATTCCATTTGAACATAGTACCATATCTTGCAATACGTTACTGAACTAGATTACTGACACTAAGGTTCTAGCTGGCCGCGGTGGTCTCGCAGTTCTAGGCGCACAGTCCGGAACCGTGCGACTGCTACGGTCACAGGTGAATCTTGCCTCGGGCATGGATGTCTGTGATGTCTTTAGATTAGTTAGGTTTAAGTAGTTCTAAGTTCGAGGGGACTAATGACCACAGCAGTTGAGTCCCATAGTGCTCAGAGCCATTTTTTTGAACTAATGTTCTAGGTTCAATTTAATTTAAAATGGGACTGTTATATAAAAGAACTTGAGAAAAAACTTTCAAAAGCTTGTTATGCTCTCTGTGTGTTAAATAAAAGTGCAAGCAAGTCAGCAGTCATTCAGGCGTATTATGCATACTTCCATGCACTATTTCGATATGGGCTAATCTTCTGGGGAAATTAAGCCACCAGCATAAAGATCTTTAGGATGCAGGAAAGAGCAATCAGGACTATCTGCAACCTAAGAAAACTGGAAACATGTAGACCACATTTCATCCAGATGAAAATAATGAGCTTACCAAGCCTTTACATATATGAGTGTAGCCTGTTCACAAGTGAGTATATTTTAAACCAAACTGGACATCATCAACAAAATAAGCATATACACAGTGACAACACAAGAAACACAAATAATATCCACATGTCACAGTGTAGAACAGCACTTTACCAGAAAAATGTATTACAGATAATAGCCTGCCCAGTGATTTAAAATCGCAGCAACATAAAATAATTTTTAAACATAATCTTAAGTAATTTCTAGTAGAAAAATGTTTTTACTCTGTAAAAGAATCTTTAAATTACAAAAAATAGCCTTGTAAACAATGATTATGTAATAATGCTTAAATTCAAATTGCTATATTTGTCACTTGTAATTTATGGTTGTTACCTCTAATTGAATCTCTAGTGAATCTAATTGAATCTAATATCTAGTGAAGGCAGCAGAGGATCAAATACACTCCTGGAAATTGAAATAAGAACACCGTGAGTTCATTGTCCCAGGAAGGGGAAACTTTATTGACACATTCTTGTTGTCAGATACATCACATGATCACACTGACAGAACCACAGGCACATAGACACAGGCAACAGAGCATGTACAATGTCGGCACTAGTACAGTGTATATCCACCTTTCGCAGCAATGCAGGCTGCTATTCTCCCATGGAGACGATTGTAGAGATGCTGGATGTAGTCCTGTGGAACGGCTTGCCATGCCATTTCCACCTGGCGCCTCAGTTGGACCAGTGTTCGTGCCGGACGTGCAGACCGCGTGAGACGACGCTTCATCCAGTCCCAAACATTCTCAATGGGGGACAGATCCGAAGATCTTGCTGGCCAGGGTAGTTGACTTACACCTTCTAGAGCACGTTGGGTGGCACGGGATACATGTGGATGTGCATTGTCCTGTTGGAACAGCAAGTTCCCTTGCCGGTCTAGGAATGGTAGAACGGTGGGTTCTATGACGGTTTGGATGTACCGTGCACTATTCAGTGTCCCCTCGACGATCACCAGAGGTGTACAGCCAGTGTAGGAGATCGCTCCCCACACCATGATGCTGGGTGTTGGCCCTGTGTGCCTCGGTTGTATGCAGTCCTGATTGTGGCGCTCACCTGCACGGCGCCAAACGCGCATACGACCATCATTGGCACCAAGGCAGAAGCAACTCTCATCGCTGAAGATGACACGTTTCCATTCGTCCCTCCATTCACGCCTGTCGTGACACCACTGGAGGCGGGCTGCACGATGTTGGGGCGTGAGTGGAAGACGGCCTAACGGTGTGCAGGAACGTAGCCCAGCTTCATGGAGACGGTTGCGAATGGTCCTCGCCGATACCCCAGGAGCAACATTGTCCCTAATTTGCTGGGAAGTGACGGTGCGGTCCCCTACATCACTGCGTAGGGTCCTACAGTCTTGGCGTGCATCCGTGCGTTGCTGCGGTCCGGTCCCAGGTCGACGGGCACGTGCACCTTCCGCCGACCACTGGCGACAACATCGATGTACTGTGGAGACCTCACGCCCCACGTGTTGAGCAATTCGGCAGTACGTCGACCCGGCCTCCCGCATGCCCACTATACGTCCTCGCGCATACGGTTCACGTCCACGCTGTCGCGGCATTCTACCAGTGTTAAAGACTGCGATGGAGCTCCGTATGCCACGGCAAACTGGCTGACACTGACGGCGGCGATGCACAAATGCTGTGCAGCTAGCGCCATTCAACGGCCAACACCGCGTTTCCTGGTGTGTCCGCTGTGCCGTGCGTGTGATCATTGCTTGTACAGCCCTCTCACAGTGTCCGGAGCAATTATGGTGGGTCTGACACACCGGTGTCAATGTGTTCTTTTTTCCATTTCCAGGAGTGTAGGTAAAAAGACGAGGGCTAGTAGAAACCCTTTGGGTAACAGAAGAAATATTGAATTTAATTGATGGAACGAGAAAATATAAAAATGCAGTAAATGAAGCAGGCAAAAAGGAATACACACGTCTCAAAAATGAGATCGACAGGAAGTGCAAAATTGCTAAGCAGACATGGCTAGAGGACAAATGTAAGGATGTAGAGGATTACCTCACTAGGGGTAAGATAGATACTGCCTACAGGAAAATTAAAGAGACCTTTGGAGAAAAGAATATCAAGGACTCAGATGGAAACCCATTTCTAAGCAAAGAAGGGAAAGCAGAAAGGTGGAAGAAGTATATAGAGGGTCTATACAAGGGCGATGTTCTTGAGGACAATATTATGGAAATGGAAGAAGATGTAGATGAAGATGAAATGGGAGATATGATGCTGCGTGAAGAATTTGATAGAGCACTGAAAGACCTAAGTCGAAACAAGGCCCCAGGAGTAGACAACATTCCATTGGAACTACTGACGGCCTTGGGAGAGCCAGTCCTGCCTGACAAGAGTCTACAATCTGGTGAGCAAAATGTATGAGACAGGCGAAATATCCTCAGACTTCAAGAAGAATATAATAATTCAAATTCCAAAGAAAGCAGACGTTGACAGATGTGAAAACTACCGAACTATCAGTTTAATAAGTCACGGATGCAAAATACTAACGCGAATTCTGTACAGACGAATGGAAAAACTGGTAGAAGCCGACCTCGGGGCAGATCAGTTTGGATTCCATAGAAATATGGGAAAACGTGAGGCAATACTGACCCTACAAGCTAGTTTAATAAAAGGCAAACCTACGTTACTAGCATTTGTAGACTTGGAGGAAGCTTTTGACAATGTTGACTGGAATAATCTCTTTCAAATTCTTAAGGTGGCAGGGTAAAATACGGGGAGCGAAAGGGTATTTACAGTTTGTAGAAAAACCAGATGGCAGTTATAAGAGTTGAGGGACATGAAAGGGAAGCAGTGGTTGGGAAGGAAGTGAGACAGGGTTGTAGCCTCTCCCCGATGTCATTCAATCTGTATATTGAGCAAGCAGTAAAGGAAACAAAAGAAAAATTCGGTGTAGGTATTAAAATCCATGGAGAAGAAATAAAAAACGTTGAGGTCCGCCGATGTCAGAGACAGCAAAGGACTTGGAAGAGCAGTTGAACGGAATGGACAGTGTCTTGAAGGGAGGATAGAAGATGAACATCAACAAAAGCAAAACGAGGATAATGGAATGTTGTCGAATTAAGTCGGGCAATGCTGAGGGAATTAGATTAGGAAATGACACAGTTGAAATAGTAAAGGAGTTTTGCTATTTGGAGAGCAAAGTAACTGATGATGGTCGAAGTAGAAAGGATATAAAATGTATACTGGCAATGGGAAGGAAAACGTTTCTGAAGAAGAGAAATTTGTTAACATCGAGTATAGATTTAAATGTCAGGAAGTCGTTTCTGAAAGTATTTGTATGGAGTGTATGTAAGTGAAACATGGACGATAAATAGTTTGGACAAGAAGAGAATAGAAGCCTTTGAAATGTGGTGCTACAGAAGAATGCTGGTGATTAGATGGGTAGATCACGTAACTAATGAGGAGGTGTTGAAGAGGATTGGGGAGAAGAGGAGTTTGTGGCACAACTTGACTAGAAGACGGGATCGGTTGGTAGGACATGTTCTGAGGCATCAAGGGATCACAAATTTAGCATTGGAGGGCAGCGTGGAGGGTAAAAATCGTAGAGGGAGACCAAGGGATGAATACACTAAACAGATTCAGAAGGATAGAATAGCATGGAGAGCTGCATCAAACCAGTCTCAGGACTGAAGACCACAACAACAACAACATAACAACAACAACAACATCTCTAATTAATTTTGTCATGCTCTCTCTGTCTCTGTCTCTCTCTCTCTCTCTCTCTCTCTCTCTCTCTCTCTCTCTCTCTCTGTGTGTGTGTGTGTGTGTTTCTGCTCCTTTCGCAATTTTGACTTGTCCTATATTCAATGTACTGTTTAAGTATGTAACGAATCAAATGGACCAATAAATAAATGAAATGAACGCAAAAAAATGGTTCAAATGGCTCTGAACACTATGGGACAACATCTGAGGTCATGAGTCCCATATACTTAGAACTACTTAAACCTAACTAACCTAAGGACATCACACACATCCATGCCCGGGGCAGGATTCGAACCTGCGACCGTAGCGTTCGAGCGATTCCAGACTGTAGCGCCTAGAACCGCTCGGCCACCCAGGCCGGCGAAATGAACACACCCCACAACATTATGGAGCCAACAACCAGCACGTGCCTTGTTGACGACTTTCCCCATAGCTTCACGGGGTCTGCACTGGACTTGAACAGTACCATCAGGTCTCACCGACTGAAATCCGGACTCATCTGACGAAGCCACTGTTCCGCAGTGTCTACAGTCCAACCTATACGGTGACGAGCCCAGGAGAGGCGCTGAGGGCAACACCGTACTAGTAGTAGACGCACTCAGATTAGATTGGATTAGACTAGATTAATACTAGTTCCATGGATCATGAGTACGATATTTCGTAATGATGTGGAACGAGTCAAATTTTCCAATATGTGACATAATTAAGTTTACATAACAACTTCTTTATTTTTTGTTTTTTTTCTTTTTTTCTTTTTTTCTTAATTTATATCTAAAAATTCCTCTATGGAGTAGAAGGAGTTGTCATTCAGAAATTCTTTTAATTTCTTCTTAAATACTTTTTGGTTATCTGTCAGAATTTTGATACTATTTGGTAAGTGACCAAAGACTTAAGTGGCAGTATAATTCACCCCTTTCTGTGCCAAAGTTAGATTTAATCTTGAATAGTGAAGATCATCCTTTCTCCTAGTATTGTAGTTATGCACACTGCTATTACTTTTGAATTGGGTTTGGTTGTTAATAACAAATTTCATAAGAGAGTATATATACTGAGAAGCTACTGTGAATATCCCTAGATCCTTAAATAAATGTCTGCAGGATGATCTTGGGTGGTCTCCATCTATTATTCTGATTACACGCTTTTGTACAATAAATACTTTATCCCCCAGTGATGAATTACCCCAAAATACGATGCCATGTGCAAGCAATGAGTGATCGTCTGCTTCCGTAACCCATTAACGCCAAACTTCGTCGCACTGCCCTAACAGATACGTTCGTCGTACGTCCTAAACAGATTTCTGCGGTTATTTCACGCAGCGTTGCTTGTCTGTTTGCACTGACGACTGTACGCAAACACCGCTGCTCTCGGTCGTTAAGTGAAGCCCGTACCATTGCGTTGTCTGTGGAGACAATGCCTAAAATCTGATATTCTCGGAACACTCTTGACACTGTGGATCTTGGTATACTGAATTCACGATTTCCGAAACGCGTCTAGCTCCAACTACCGTTCCTCGTTCAAAGTCTATTAGTTCCCGTCATGCGACCACAGCCACGTCGGAAACCTTTCCGTGTGAATCATCTGAGTACAAAAGCCATCTCCGCCAACGCACTGTCGTTTTACACCTTGTGTACGCGATAGGCTACTACCGCCATCTCCGTGTGTGTGTATCGCTGTCGCTTAACTTTTGGACCTCAGTGTAGTTCACCTCTTGATACAGCCCGACCTTCAGTGTAGCACGTCATTCAAAACTGCTGAGTACAGTAAGCTTACATAACCATTGTCAGTGCTTTAATTTTGTAGTTTGGATGTTACTGGGGTTCGCTACTACCACTATAATTAAAAAAGGAAACTATTAAGATCTCAAAATATTATTATTGAATGTAACAATATTATGGGAAGGAAAGTTGTTACTCACCATATAGCGGAGATGCTGAGTCACAAATAGGCACAACAAAAAGACTTTCACATTTAATGCTTTCGGCCATTAGCCTTCGTCAGCAATAGACACATACGCATACACACACACACACACACACACACACACACACACACACACACACAAACGCCGCTAACACAGACGACCCAAGGTCAATGGCTAAAAGCTTTAATTGTGAATGTCTTTTTTTGTGCCTATCTGCGACTCAGCGTCTCTGCGATATGGTGAGTAGCAACTTCCCTTCTCATTATATTGTTACATTCCATCCTGGATTTTCCATTGTTCGATTATTGAATGTAAAACTGTTTTTGGAGCGTTCTGGAAGATTACATGACAGCATGAAATTATCTTAGAATATCCACGATTTACGGACCATATAACTGGCTACAATAATTTATTCAACATTTGTACATTTTATGAGAATATTACGAATTATAATCATCTTGTAATTAAAGTATGAGAGCATGGTGAAAAGTAACTCCTCCGAATTTTCTCTCTGTTCTCTATACCGGTCCGCTGTGCCCCTTATGTTTCTCGCCGGACTTTCTCGCTTCGCTGAGGCACGCTGCAACCTTGTCCCGCTAGAGGGACGTGCAGCATGGCGGTGTGCCACATGCCTCTTGATCCACGAATAGCTGCTGCAACCCACATCCTTCTGAATCTGCTTACCGTATTCATGTTTTGATCTCCCTCTACGATTCACCCCCCCCCCCCCCCCCCCCCCCCCCCCCCACGCTTCCCACCAGTGCTCACCTGGTGACCCCTTGATGTCTCAGAATATGTCCTACAAGCCGGTCCTCTTTCTGATTAGGGTGTGCCGCAAATTTCTTCTCTCCTCAGTAATATTCAATAGCTCCTCATTAGTTATGTGATCTACCGTCTAACGTTCAGCATTCTTCTGTAGCACCACATTCAAGAGCTACTATTCGCTTCTTGTCTCAACTGTTGATCATCCAAGTTTCACTTCCATACATTGCTACACTTTAAGTTTTTATTTCTTCTCCCTGGACTTTAATTACCACTGCAAATTTTTCTTTTGTTTCCTTTACTGCTTTCTCAATACACAAATTGAATAACATCAGCGATAGGCTACAATCATGTCCCACTTCCTTCTGACACAGATTGAATAACATCAGCGATAGGCTACAAGCAAGTCCCACTTCCTTCTCACACAGATTGAATAACATCAGCGATAGGCTACAAGCAAGTCCCACTTCCTTCTCAACCACTGCTTCCCTTTCGTGCCACTCGAGTCATATAACTTCCATCTGTGTTC